>NC_139624.1:4699588-5299588 GCF_964638095.1 Poromitra crassiceps | reverse complement strand
CTTGACAGGAAAAACTGAAGATGCATAAAAAATAGACTAAGAAAAGTCTTGTTGTTTGAGTTTGAAGAAAAACTGAAGATGCATAATGAGAATTTATACTGCTGAGAAACCTTTTAGTTCAAAGTAAATCTAAGTGACGGTGTAACTCATTCTATTTCAAGATAAGCCTTATCTCCAATCTCATGTTTTTTCTAGTTGTTATTGTACCGTAATAACAATTTCCCACAACAGCATGTTTTGGATTTGTGCATTTCAAATCAAATACTACTTTTCCAGTCATATATTGTCATTATTCAAGTTTAAAAAAATATTGTTAAAATCGTATCGTATCGTATCGTTATCGTGAACCCAGTATCGTGATACGTATCGTATCGTGACACCCCTAATATATATATATATATATATATATATATATATATATATATATATATATATATATATATATATATATACGTCAATAACGTCACCACTTCAAAGGACGAACACGGAAATTATCTTTCCCTCACCTGGTTCATCCCGTTCAGCCCGGGGTAATCAGTGCACACATCCAACAACAGTCCAGGTTGAGCGCTGACGTGACGTGGAAGCCTATGCGACAGTGTGTAGTTCTGGATTAGTTTAGCTCGAGCTTTTTACTTCTAGGGTTCGCATTTAGGCTACAAAACTCATGAAAGTGGTCCTCATGTGTGAAGATTATCCGGCTGAACTCTGGTTCACGTTTGATTAAGCCAGCGTTGCCCAGAGAGATTATTAGAAGCATCGCGGCAAAAACCCATTCAAAAATCCCATAGACAGAAACAGTGAAGAACCAGGAAGTCCGGGACTTCCGCGTTCTGACTACAAAAATACGTCATCCCTGCGGCTCTCTATTCTTAATGAATTCACGCAACGGGGGTTTGGGCAATGACATCGTGCATTGGCAATGTCAAAGGGTGGCAATTGGACGATCTTACTAGGGGTGCACCGATTACAATTTTGTTGGCCCGTTACAATTTCCGATTTTTGAATAGTCTGACTTGCCGATACCGATTTTTGCCGATTCGGATTTTCTTTCTAAGAACAACAATTGACAGCTTACACAAACGTTTTTGTAATGTAACTTTGTTTGAAAATTAAGATTCATATAACAATTCTTATCATTTGCATGAAGTAGGACCATCTCACTCAAACAAATCTCAAAATAAAAGTGTTCCAGGTTACTGGACAGAGCTTTTTTGTGCAAATACAATGAACAAAAAAATTACATAAAATCCAATAGCCTATATCCCACAGCTATCATGCATTTACTTTTCCAAAATAAAACAGGTGCAACAGAACACCTAAATGTGATCCATGGACAAGGAGTTTATAGCCTAGCTCCAGACAAGTCCTCTTGAGTAAATGGTAAATGGCCTGCATTTATATAGCGCTTTTATCCAAATCGCTTTACAATCAGTAGGTACATTCACCCATTCATACACCGATGGCGGCAGGCTACCACACAGGGTGCTGGCACACCATCAGGAGCAATTTGGGGTTCAGTATCTTGCCCAAGGACACTTCGACATGCAGACTGGAGGAGGCGGGAATCCAACCACTGACCTCTTTTACCCAAAGCGATTGGTGGACCACCTGCTCTACCTCCTGAGCTACAGCCGCTACAGCCGCTACAGCCGCCCCCTTGAGAAGAAGGGGAAATGAGTTTATGAGTTACAGTAACGATCTGCCTGGCATGTCCCAGCATAAATGGCCTGCATTTATATAGCGCTTTTATCCAAAGCGCTTTACAATCAGTAGGTAGTCTACATTCACCCATTCATACACCGATGGCGGCAGGCTGCCACGCAGGGTGCCTACACACCATAGGGAGCAAGGAGGGTTAAGTGTCTTGCCCAAGGACACAACGACAGCAGCTGGGAGGGAGCGGGGATCGAACCGCCAACCCTTGCGTCATTGGCCGACCCGCTCTACCTCCTGAGCTAAAGCCGCCCCAGCATGCATTGTGCAGCTCCATTTCGCTACTAAATAGCAACCAAATGAGCCGAAATAGATATAAAAGGTAGATCTAAATAATGTGTAATGGTAACACAACCTGCAATTGTAGAACATTTCAATATTGGACCAAAGAAAACATCGAAATGAAAACACCACCCTATGTGAAACATAATATATGTCCTCCTGGGCCTATATATATCCCTTGTCGAGTTAACATGATTTAGATAAGTGACAGGGGAAGCGCTTCTAATGTCATGTGCTATACTGTGATGTCCGCTCCAATAACTTGGCCCTACTTCACATTTAGTTTTACAATAAAAACACATTTATGCAATGACTTTACATAATGTAGGGTATATTTATGTGCATCATCCTACCTGCAGCAGGCGAGAGAAAATGATATCTTTCTGGACAAACTTTCACCAATCTAATTACGGTAATCTCATCATATAGGGATAGGCTATATTTTTCTAGCTGATCTTGCTATAGGGTATTTACATGCTTGCAGTATTTAAACTGCAGTTAGATTGGTTTGAGAAGCATAATAATATGGAATTATAGCCTATATATGGAGACAGACAGACGGGATGAAGGGAGGGGGGGGGGGGCAGAGCGCTTGGCTTTGTCTGGTTTAACCTGATTTGTCCTGGAATTGGAGCTTAAAAGGCAAGCGTGTGACTCTTTACTGCAATTCTCCAATGAGCGGACTATGCATAATTTTACGCTTAAAAGGCGTGGTTATAATGGTTGAGGCTGCGTGTAGCACCGATACCAAAATAGCGAGTGCGCTGGTCCACACCCACTAACTGGGCTAGGCCAGGCCTTAAACGCAGTTTCTGCGCCGATTGCAACCATAGGGCCCACTGTATGTACAACAAAGACTGAAGAAAAAGATGGTAATTTATGGTTATTAGTGGCTTTTGGGGACAATTTAAAATGGGTTTATGTTCAGGGATGCAAACTCATGCAGAGTGAACAAGGTGACAGATACACAAACCCACTCAGAATTCATTAACTTAAGTGCCCTAATTTGGGATAAAAAAGGTGACTGTCACCTAAAAGTGACTAGTTTGCATCCCTGTATGTTACCTTCATTGTCAGACTGGTTCTCTGGTGCAGGGTTCTCTGGTGCAGAGTTCTGCTCTGGTGCGTTTTTTCGTTTGGTTGTGCGTGTCATCGGCATGACTCTATGGGGGAAAATAAATTAATTCAGATAAAATTCAACATTTATGTCAGTCAAGTCACCGTATAATCCAATATGGACAGTGATTTGTGTGTCCCACTATTATTCCAAGGGAGAGAATGGACTATACATTCTAGTTGTTTATTTATTTGAGCTGTTGGCTCTTTTTACTCTGTACTTCTAGGGCAGTGGTTCTCAACTGGTGTAGCCTCAGGACCCACTATTTTCCTTGTCATGAAGTCGCGACCCAAATTTCAGATTTTTATTTAAACCACTCAAATTTATTGCAGAAAAAATAGCGCATTCATTTAATACACAATGCCTTCATGCACTGTTATAAACCTCAAATGAACAAAAAAGTGCAACAGAAGTGCAACTAGGGCTAAAAACCAATTGAAATAAGGCAGACTTGAATTACAGGCCTATATGTTTTTAAATTTAAACAAGTCAAACTGGTCATGCTCAGAAAGTCTTATTTGAACTGTATGAAATATGAAATAAAAGGCAGACTTATCTTGAATTACATGCCTATATGTTTTTGAACAAGTTAATAATAATAATAATAATAATAATAAAACAAGTTAACCTGGTCATGCTAATCCAGTTTCAATAGTCTGAATTTAACTCAAATTAAATATGCTGATCAAAACGGGTCGCGACCCACCAGTTGAGAAACGCTGTTCTAGGGGGTTCCAGAAGCTTGCCTTAGTTAGCTAGCTGCTAGCCTAAGAACGTTAGCCAAGGGATAGCGTGGTTAGCTTTTGCCGTGTTTTCACGTTGGCAACCATGCCATGCTAACCAACGTTAGCTAACATTACCTAGCTACGTTTAGCTAACACTAGCTAGTAGCTGGTAACTTGTTTCATGTCATACGCGATTAAGGACACAGGCCCTAGTGTAACGCTAGTGACTATTAATCCTAGTGACGCCATGTTAATTTTACAGTTGAGGCACGGGTTGCATGTCTTTCTTACCAAAGTGGAGGTTTTATTTTGTTCAGAAGAAACGTGTGTGGTGTGTGTCTGTCGGTCTTCTTCTTCTTTGCGTTTTTTGGCAGATGTGTCCACTATCCAGCTCCAAACTTCTTCTTCTTCTTTTTTTACATGTATTGGTGGTTCGCAAAGAACGAATTGGTGCATTACCGCCACCAACTGGTATGGAGTGTGGAAACCCAGCTTCCCCGGGACTGTTATCAGCTATCAGTCAGGACCACGACACGATGAAACACGTTACAGGCACAGCCTGTGTGGCGTCACGTTGAAGGCTGCGTTGGTTTACCCAGGCTACTGTCCTTACCCCATTTAGCTATTAATAGCTAAACATCAAATCCCTCCAACTATAGGAAAAAAAATAATCTCAAAAGCATCAGGAATCAGGATTAACATTAAACACAAAAATGTAACTATTTGCTATCCATGACACAACACTAAAAGAGATTTAGCCTATAATATTCCTGTCAAGTCGGAAATCAAATAGCCTACCTGGGAGTTTACCTTAGGACCAAAAACTAAGTCAAACTTTGAATGTGGAAAATAAAATCAAAGAATGCAAAGCAAGGTTAAACTCTTGGCTCCAAAGAGACCTCTCGATATTCGGTCAAATGTAGCCTATCTAACAAAGATGGAATGTTTGTCAAGATTTAGGCTATCCATCCCTCATAGCCTACTCTAATGCTGTCACAAACAAAATTGATAATAGCCTATCTATATCGAACCAAATGTATTTTTTTTTTTAGAAACAAACATTCTATGAAGAAAAGCAATATGGTTAAAGGATGGAGGCCTAAAAGTTAGCCTATAGATTTTGATTGCCTTAATGGAAGTTTGTAAATACATTTGCTGAAATCTTGATTAAAGATTCCAAATCCTTCTGGTACTCTATTTCTAACTACCTGTTCAATAAACTAGGATGACTGACATTTCTTATTACAGCAGACTTCAATAATGTATCATTATGGAGTTCCACAAGCAAATACTGTGATTGTGGAAATCGTTAGGCTATATGTGCATCACTTTTCACCACATACAACCCTACTATGGAACAACAAACATGTAGGCCTATTGCACCGGAATAAGTCCCTGTTTTATGAAGATAGGTTTTTGAAAAATAGGCTATATGGTCTAGCCTATGTATAAATGATTTAATGGATGCTAATGGTAATCTTCAGGATTATGATAAATTTAGTAGCCTACTAAACATATGTAAACGCTTCTAAATCAAACTGTTAAATTACGTAAAGTATTTCTCCAATAAATTGTGTTTCTCCAAAATAAGAAAAAAATAGACACCAACCGATAAAGCCACAACTAGCTTCATTATCCACTCAAGGGATTTTATTCCTGGACAAATAGGCCTACTCCAACAATTAGCCTAGCCTACTTTAGAAGAAGGCTGTCCCGCAGAAGAATTCATCCCCGGGAGATGGAACATACGACTCAGCTAAAATAAAAGAAACACACTTCAAAATAACATCTAACCCTCTAAAGAATTACTCAGGGTATGTCTCAATATTGATGACAATATATGTTCACTCTGTGAGAAAGATATTGAGACTATATGGACCATAGCCTATATTTTTCTCATGCAGCCTAATCTGGTGCACATATAGGCTATTCTGGCTCACCATGGATAGAACCAAAAATCTAATCGTTTCCAGACTCTATCTCTGGAGAGACGATATAGCCTAACATTTGGACATCTTCCATCCTGTTAAACAAATATGAACTCTGTTGTAATGCTACTTCTATAGCCTAGGTAAATTCTTTATCCATGAGAACAGAATCCTGAAATCATCCCCAATTTGTTTGTTTTCCCGAATGAATTTTAATTGTAAGCTACTTAAAATCCAGAGAGCCTAATAATAGCAATAAAAATATAGGCTACAGAAGCTGTATATCCATCTGGGAAACATCTTGTTCAGCAGTGTGCGGACTACTCTTTTTCTACAGAAGCCATAGGCCTATTGACATTTCAAAATATTTTCCCACTGAATTAGATGAAACCAACCCCCTACGATGTAGGCTAGATTATTTTTATTAATGTCCGTGTCATTTTATGTCTTGTCTTTATTTTTATTGTCTATTTTTATTTGAGATTTTATGTCTTCAATCTTGAATCTTGGTCAGTTCAGAAGATAACGTTTCCATGGCAATATCTTTTAACTATCTAAGCTGTACAGTCAAGTGACGTGTCTTTAATTGTTGTTTTTGCTCAGGCCTAAGAATTTTTCAAAAGGTCTATGGAGAAATGTAAACTCTCTCCCGGGTCAAGAAATGTCACGTGACTGTTCAGCTCTATCTCAGCTTGCAGTGATGTAGCCAGATCTCGCGATAGAAACTAGTAACTTTTTTGGCGGCGTATTTTGACAGCGCACGTAGCATACGTCATTACGTTCAGGAGTAATTCAAGAGCCCATGCAGAAAATCCGACATTCCAAAATCCCCACATACATCACACGCCATCAACTCACGCGTTCTAAACAATTTGGAACTCCAAAGTTTGAACTCGAATTCCCTACTTTCTAGATTGAACGCAATGCCCCGTCAAACCTCAGCTCTGAAATGATACCCATTCAATTGATGTTTATCTAGTCACATCTGTCTTCCCTCCTAGTTTTCATGAACGTAACATTTGGTAAATGTCCGCGAAGGAGCACAAACTTAACTTCCTTGTTTGACTGTGCACGCAGACTGCACAGAGACTACTTAACTGATTCCATCCAGACACACTACTCTGCATAATATGACTTTGATAAGAAGATTACTTGAGATGACAGCGCAAGGAGGTAAACGGTTGATAGGATGGCTCCAGGGGGAGAGGCTGTTGGCAAGGAAAAAAAGATGCCCTGTTTGCCACAACAGAATGCAATTCAAAAGAACCAACACGACCAAGGATGGCTATCGGTGGTAAGGATGAGCATCATTGCGACACACAGGCTACACTCAGTGTAGCCACAGTCAAATATTATACTGTTGTAACATTATACATAAGATTGGCAATACGCAATTTAGTAGGCGGCACATGGTCTGGTCAGGTCATGGTGTCTTTGGGTCATTGATACACAAAATGTATTGTATTTTTTCATTTCTTTTTTTCGCTACCGCTATTTTACATTGAAGTCAATTGCAAGTGGCTTGTGTTTTCTACCTAAAGGGGGCAGGGCCGTATTGCCAAACTGATGGATCATCATAACGTATGTTACTTCAAACGATATTTTACAGACGTGGTATGTTATATGTTACAGGAGCTGCAGAAAGTCAACACACAGGGGCAGGGCTATCACAAGGTCCATCAGAGACGGCTCAGTATTCTCCAGGTCACACATCTCATTAGCATCATGGATGAAAATTATGCACAGGTTGGATGCTCTCTCTCTCCCTCTCACTTCAATTCAAATGGCTTTATAGACATGATGTAACACTACATATTTCGACAAAGTAAGCATTTCTCTCTCAAGCTGCATAAATGTGTTTTGTTATGCAATAATAATGCCCAATAGGATTGCTGATTAAATCAACAATTGCTGGTTTGTAGCTTGTTAGTTAATTTCATTAGATCTTTAAGACTATTACAATAAGGCTGGATTCATAGCGTATACATACAGTATATATATATACTAGGGATGCACCGATATGAAAATTTTGGCCGATGCCGATAACCGATATTAACTCATTGAGTGCCAGCCACTTTTGGAGAACGGACGCTGCAGTGCCAGAGTTTCAGAGCGTTTTCTGTGATTTCTCTAGGCCCACAGAATATTGTGTGATATTACTATGTAAACAGCGAACACGTCCAAAGAACGATGAGACTCTCTTCTATCATCAGCAAAAAAAAGTTTATTGATATCATTTTCCGTTCTTTAGTTATCAGCCGGAGAAGATAGGTTGATTTCAGCAAAAACAGACGTTTCTATTTAGAAGCTGAGATAATGAGCCTTTTGTGAAATGAAGCATTTCAAGCACATCACTGACTCTGAAGCTAATATTTTCTGATGTAATGACACCTCAAAAATAATTTCCTTCAATAAAACAGTGAAAACAAAGGAATTTTGTTTGTCAAAATAATATTTTTTAGCTACAACCAGCAGCGCTGGCCCCTGCGTGCGCAGACCCTACACCTTCTTGCTGGTCTTGATTTACTGCTGGTGGGCATCAGATATTCTAGCTTGTTTGCCTGTCTCTGTCCATCGAGCCTGCTGTCTGGGTCTGTGTTTACTGTCAATGGTTGTATGCTGCCATGCGTGCCCCACCCCCCTCCTCCTCCGTGGGAGTGTCTCTGGTGGCTCTCTGCTGCACGTTTGCTCTGCACTGAAAAGTGCGCTGCATCCAGCTTTTTCACAGCGTGTCGCCGGCTGCCAGCTGAGAATAATGTAACTTTTCAGAAAGACGCTGGTGTCGGCAACTAAATCATGTGGAGAGGCTATCGCAGCGGAGACGGAGGGGCTCAATTGTGGCAGCAGATTGACTGCTGTTCACAGGCACAGCTAACGTTATGCTTCATGCATATCGATGCATACCGATGCCGTTTCCCCAACGACTTCTTCTCTGTTTTTTACTCAACTTTCTCTAATCTGGAGAGCACTGTCGCCACCTAATGGGTCTGTAAAATAGGTTATACACATTCAATAGCTCCCATACTTTTAGAGGAGATGTATCAGGCTTTGATCCACGTCCCACCGTCAAAAAACGCATTTGACGCCGATCGACGTCATTGGCACTCAACGTTACTATTTGATTTGACGCCGATCGATGTCATTGGCACTCAATGATTTAACCGATGTCGATATGATCTGTATAAAACCACATTTTTATGATCATCACATTTTGTACATACTGAAAAACACATGTTAACACTGAATTTGGAAAAGTTATGCATTTCTTTATTTGCAAAGCATTTGGAAAAGCCCATAAATCATAGATTTACTGCATTATTTCATATCAATGTGAAGAATTTGGCTGATAATGATAACCGATATTAACATTGCAACATCTGACCGTTACCGATATGACCGATATGTTAAAAAATGACCAACATCGGCCGATACCGATATGATTGCCGATATATCGTGCATCCTTAATATATACACACACATACATGTCATACATACATACATACATATAAATATAATTAACCCTTCCACTGCCCCCCACTTTGGAGGACAGACTTTGTTCTTGCATCATTTCGATTTTACAGCAACTCTTTTTACACATTATGTTCTGGGGTACATCTTGATCTGATACAGTACATGCAGATAGTGTCCCCTTAATATATACATATATAGCCAAACATAAACACATATTACATAGATAGACAATCCAAATAATCAACACAAAAAAAATCCAAGTAATCACACACACCGCAACATGTACAACATGCACAGTGGCTATCCTAGGCACCAACCTAACTCTGTCAAAATAATCCAAGAACATTGCTCATAATCACCCCTCCCCGACTCCTAAACTATCCCATCCCAGTTGCTAATATGTAGATTTGTCCTCTTTTTTTGGCTCAGTTTGTCACAGGGTTTGAGGAAAAGACAAGTGGATATGCTAGAGGATGGAGTATGTGGGAGCAGCAAATCACTGACCAGGGTGACTACACTTTTACGAGAAATTTGCTGTGAAGCAGTCAGACGACTGGAGAGAAGACGGGAAATGCGAATTGGAGGGAGAAGAGCTTTCGTAGCGATAGACGAGAGCAAGTTCAGACACAAAAGAAAGGTAAGGTTTTATTTCGGTCATAAAATGTAAATTTCTGTTTGGTGTCGTAAAGTGCATTTGAATTACTACGTTGCTGTTAAAACGGCGACAATAGGTTTCTAAGAAGTGAAAGGTATACTTCACACAAAAATATCGACAATCTATAAGAGGTTAATCTCCATGGTGATGGTAATACTGCCACGGGTCTTGGAAAGTTTGTGAATTTGGGGGGAGGGATACCCAAGCCATTAAAAGTTTGTGAAAATAGAAATGGGTCCTTAAAAGTGCTTGAATTTAGGGTCCCATACGTGTCCACAGTATATTCTCTTGAAGGTCATGCCTATGTTCCCCGGGTTCTATGTTCCCCGCTCCTGCTAAAAAGGGTTCTATGTTCCCCGCTCCCGAAAAAGGGTCCTATGTTCCCTAGAACCCTTTTTAGCAGGAGCGGGGAACATAGAACCTGGGGAACATGGAACCCGGGGAACATAGACATGGACCCTTCTCTTGCTGGGTTGTGTTCGAGAAGGCAAGAGACCACATAGTCTGCCATCACTAACACAGTTGAGAAGTGTTCACACATTCAAGCCTCTGTCTTTTTACCATGTGCGAAGCACAGGCCTACAGACTATTATTTCAGTGTCAGTCAGTCATATGCAACGGAAATGACGCTTTCCACGCTGGATGACGTTGGCCCAATTCCAATTCGCCCCCTTACTGACTCACCCCCTTAGAGGCGCGTTCACGTGAAGGGAGTGAGGGCTTAGGGATGTCCCATGGTGAAATCGCAAAGTGAATGAGGGCTCAGCGTGAGCCCCCTTACCGTAAAGGGGGCGCCGTCGGCTGACGGGGGCTGCTCCAAAATGTAACTCAGCGGCGACGATACGTGCGTGACGTCAGCTGCACGAGAGTTGTGATTGGCTGTTGCCTTGGGCCTGTAACAGAGATCTCCGAGGTAGTCAGCGGAGACCTGATGTGATTGAGTCCTTACCGTCCTCATCGTCGTAAAGTCGGCTTCGAAGCATGACGTTAGATTATAACGAACTAGTTGTGTGGCTTAGCCTTCCCAAATGTTGAGGGTCGTTTTTTTTAATTTAATACATAGAATTGGGAACGTTACATTCACCCATTCACACACCGATGGCGGCAGCTACCACGCAGGGTGCTGGCACACCAACGGGAGCAATTTGGGGTTCAGTGTCTTGCCCAAGGACACTTTGACATGCAGACTGGAGGAGCCGGGAATCGAACCACCAACCTCTTTTATCCAAAGCGATTAGTGGATGACCCGCTCTACCTCCTGAGCTACAGCCGCCCCTGTGCCAAATGCGCACAGACGCAGCTATTATAGGCCTGCTTTTCACCAAGGATTCTCCACTTACTTAAAAATGCTCTGGAATCTCGGTCATCTGACATCGCCGACATGTTCTTTGATAGCCTATTGGAGATTTCTTTCTTTTTATTAGATTGACATCATGCCGTTTTGAGGATAAAGCAGCATCTTCCAACAAGCAGTGTCATCGTTAGGCCTGGCCTTTTGGGGCTACAGCCCCGGAACTTTTATGAAAAGCCCCGGATCTCAAATATGTTTTTGTTTTTTGTTTTTACAAAAACAATAATAGCTGGTCCCCCTCTATTCATCTCTCATTCATGCTATGAAGCCGTACAAAATAATAATAATGGTATTGGTGATCAGACATTTTGAAAATACGGTTAGGTCTAGAGGAAGTTACACACACACACACTGTATCAGAGGCTACTTCAATATTGGCGGAATGTATCCTTTATCTCACCCTCTTGTATCTTTGCTTTCGTCATGACACTATACAAGAAGTAACACTAATTACATGGAATAACAATTGCCACCATTTCACCATGTCACTCCATCCGTGGCTGTACCCCATCTAGCCACAACCCAGCGATGCCTGCCCCCGCCGTTGCCGCACGCGGTCCACAGCCAAATTTGCCCTTGTTAATTATCCGTGAGATTGTACAAGTTCTCATCATAACTTTGATGACCCATGTCTCAAACTATGCCATGCAGGGTCAGTGAATTTGGGGCAAAGGCCCTCTAAAGTCTGTGAAAGGTCCTTGAATTTAATGTTGAGGTAGGATGTGGGAACCCTGATCCAAATGCCTCATAATGGCATCTACATAGAAAGATCTGACAAATAAAAGTGTTGATTTGGGAGCCATATGATTTGTTCATATGCCAGGCAGTATTACCATGATCCTGGGGGTGAATCAACAAGCACCAAAGTGACTCGAACATTCTCAAATTATACATTTTAAGCATGACATTTTGTACATTTTCAGTATGGACGTGGACGACGTGGAAACACCTGGCGACGGCGCTCGTGGGTCTTTGGAATGTTGGAGGTGAAGCAGTCCCGTAGACGCCCTGTGTTAAAACTGGTTGAAACTCGATCCAGGAGGAGATTGCTCCCAATCATCAGAAAATATGTTAGACATGGAAGTGAAGTAATTAGTGATTGCTGGCGTGCCTACAACAGATTGTCCCATGACGGCTACATTCACTATCAGGTAAATCACCAGAGATATTTTGTCCACCCTGGGACTGGTGCTCACACACAGCACATTGAGCGGGCATGGCAGAGTTATAAAGAGAACATCTACAGGTACAGGGGGAACTTGACAGAGAAGGCCTTGAAGATGAGCTTAAGGTTCATCGAGTGGAACCACTGGCTTGGGAAAGAGCATAGAGAGGGCATTCTTGGACGCTTATTTAAAGACATAAGAGCATGTTACAAAGTGTAACCAAAGACGATGGGATTTCAAGCAAGACCACCCAACTTCAACTCAGTTCCTGTCATTTTTGCACGCGCGTTTTGACCATGGCTTTCCACGGACACGCCCACTTTGGAGGTTTTCGGCCGGTCTGAGTCTATTGGAGTCAATGGGAAAAGTCGATGTGATCTCAGATTATTTTGCCCCCATATTCATTAAAGAAAATATTTGGGCCATTCTCCGAAGCCACATATCCTCAGAATACTCTGACACTAAAATGGCATTTTTCAGACAGATCAGGAGAAAAATAAAGTTGTTCAAGACCTGTTTCTATGTCAGCAACACACTCTCACAAGATTTGGCAACAGGAACTCATGTTAGCAGGGAGCGATTAGCTAAAGCTGAAGTTCGTTGATGCAGTACCTAAATCTGTGACTAGAATTTTCTTTATTTTTATGGAATCGATCTATAGTTTAAACTATATTGAGCGAACACGGGCAGCTTTGTGTTTATATGTGTGCTTTGTGTGGATTTTGGGAACTCACAATCTTTATTTCAAGTTAGCTTGCTAGGTCAACACTAACCCAGCATCACCAGAGGCCTGTACTACAAAGCCAGTTTAGTGGTTTAGCGAGGTAACTTCAGGTTTAAACCTGGTTTGGCCGTACTACAAAGCAAGTTAACTTCTTACCGACATATATTTCCATAGCAACTTATGCTTCACACTTAACCTGGTCCGTAGCAGGTTAAGTTGCAAGGATAAGATTAGACCTTAAATCCACCGCCCACGAACCAATCGAATCAGCAGTTTGGAAAAATGGCCAACCCCTTTCTGGATGAGTTTCCCGTAGAGGAAGGAGCACGAATTGTAATGTTGAATGAGTAATGGTAATCAATGTTAATGTTAATCAAGGACTAAAGCCTTGCACTTGTTGGCTATTTTAATTAAGCCCTATACCACTTTGGAATATGTTTTTATATAGGCCTATTCATTTTTGTGCTCTCAAGTAGCCTAGATACGTTGTTTGATCCGATTGCAGCTGAATAGTGAGTGGAGAAATATCACTAAACTGGCATAAAAAGGTTACATAAACGTCTCCAAAGCGCACGGTGCCGTGTGCGCAATGGAGCTGAGACTGACGTTGGGTTGGAATTGAAATAGTCATAGCTTACATGCTGGCCTACTACATCTAAGCAATTTAATATGGGATCACCTGCACACAGGCGATCCCATATTAAGATGATTCATATCTAGGCTACTCCTGCATTTTGCAGCTGCAAGTGTTGCTTTTGGCCTGTATGATGTGATTGAACTTCATATTTCCAGCATCATTATATGAAATATGGAGATATGCGACTCTGCTGACAATATATGTGACCACAAAATAGGCTATTTTTTATAAATGAAATCTATGCCCGCACATACCGTGTCGTTCAGAAGCCTCTTTTAATTTTATTATCATTCTTTTTTTTATTGATAGCCTATAGGAATTATTCAATCAGTGCGACTAAACATGACATCATTATTATTCGTTGAGCCTAAATGGTCTACGGATTTTGGACTGAGACATTAGGCTACACATTGCTTCCACTCGCAGTTTATTGAGAGGGTGAATTCAGCTGCTGTAGGATACGTGGAGGCAGAAACCGCTCTTCAAATAAATGACTGATGTGAATAAAAGTGGTAACTTTAGACAGTCATTCGGGAACAGACTAAAAATATCCAATGCGGATTTTGATTCTGACATAGTAGTCGATGGCTTTGATGAATGAGGAAATAGGCGTGTCTGGCGCTGTAAAAGCTACGGTTCTGAGCTGAGCGGTCCATATTGCATTGTGATTGGCTAGTTGTTAAAAACCACGCCTCTTTTGCGGGCATGAGCTCGTGTGCACGGGCATTTTCATGTGCACGCGCAGTCAACTTGATTAGAAAAACCTGGTTCGAGTTAACGACTGGCAAACGAGGTTCGTAGTACAAGTTAACTACAATCGAGCTGATCTGGTTTAGACAAACCAGATCAAGGGACAGATCCTGGATCTTCTTATCCAACATTCGTAGTACAGGCTACAGGCAACAGTCCTCTCACAACACTTCAGGAGCAAGGTCACCACGTGACCCTTTGGGAGAGTTGTAGCGACCATTTGTTAAAATTGGCGGAGCCTGAGGTGAATCATCTAGATAGTAGTGGAAGATCTAAGGTGTAACCAGTGATGGAAGTACCTGAAAGCCACACTTGATTCAAAGTGCAGTAATTTAAAGCTACATTCAGCAATGTTTTTTTGTTAAAATAAGTGTGAAATGGCTCTATATTCTGACAGCAATTACTGAAATACAGTGTTTGGTCAGTGACTTAAAACCCCCAAACCCCCGCTGTCCTCTATCTCTCTCCTGTAGTCGTGCATGCAGGGCAGATGTTTCTCTGCAACGGTAACTCGCTGAGTAACCCCGAATTCAACGCCGCCATCCCTGAGTCTCTACGAGTTACGGTTGCGGAGATACGTCCGCCCTGCATGCAGGACTACAGGACAGAGATAGAGGACAGCGAGGGGTTTGGGGTTTCAAGTCACTGACCAAACACTCACCCAACATTGCTGAATGCAGCTTTAAATTATTTTATTTTATTTTTATGTATTTTTATTTCTTACTGCACTTGTTTCAGGGATTTGTCAGTGTTATTTTATACAACACTTTTTTTAGTGGTCAATGGGGAGTTCAACCCTGGTTTTATTTTATCTAAAGATCTGTATTTTTTTATGAAAGTTCACTGCTCTTTTCTATTATTTAGCAATTACTAAAACATTCAAAGTGCACATAACATTTGCACTTTTTTGTATTTTTGTTCAAACATTCAAAATATTATACATGAAAATTCACTGCACTTTTTATATGTAACCATAACAATTTACAGTTACAAGTTTACAGTTACAAGTTTTGCACTTTTTTTGGATACAAGGAATGTATGCGTGTCATGTTAAAGTTGTGTGAACTGTTGTAGTTTTAAAAATGTAAACCTAGGTAGAGATCCATTCAAGGCTGGGTCCATAGCGTCTTCTTGTTTTCTCCCAGTGACGTTTTATGTTTACCAAAATGCTGTTCGGCTGATCCTTTGTCTAGCACAACACGCTGTCAATGGGTATTTGACATGCACTTTAAGAGTTTTATAAAGTTACTCTCTTTGACAGCTCACCTGTTTTGGCGTATTTGTCACAGGGTGGGGGTGTGTGTGAGGGCATGTAATAATAATTATAATGTGTTTTATCTTGATGTATTTGATAGCTGGTATAGGGGTGCTGTTTTGGGTAGGTCCTGGGAACTGTGGGTGTTTTCCTCCTATCTCCCGACAGCTAAATACCGATGCAGTGTAGGTGGAGAAGACATCCTGGTGGAACTGCTTGTTGACTGTTTTACTTGAAAATGTTTTTGCAAATGTATGGTACAAGTTTCTAAATACTGGGTAAATACCTGGTAATTACAGGGGAAATATCTGAGTTACTGTCAGGGAACACGGTCAAAACTAGACAGCCTGATGGGTAATAGTGGATGTTAATGATCTACAATTACCGGGAAAGTACAAGGTAATACCAGGGAAACAAACCACGCTTCCTTTTACAGTACAGTTCCACCTAACTTACAGGGTAACTCGTGAGGTTTTACTTGATAATGTTTTGGAAATGTATGTGGTACAAGTTTGTAATTACCAGGTAAATAAATGGGAGTTACCAGGAAAATATCAAGTAAATGCTGGGTAAATACCTGGTAATTAAAGGGGAAATATCAGAGTTATTGCCAGGTAACACGGTCAAAACTACACAACCTGATGGGTAATAGTGGAGGATTGTAATCTACAATTACCAGGAAAGTACATGGTAATACCAGGGAAACAAACCACGCTTCCTTTTACAGTACAGTTCCACCTTACTTACAGGGTAACTCGTGAGGTTTTACTTGATAATGTTTTGGAAATGTATGTGGTACAAGTTTGTAATTACTGGGTAATTACCAGGTAAATACATGGGAGTTACCAGGAAAATATCAAGTAAATGCTGGGTAAATACCTGGTAATTAAAGGGGAAATATCAGAGTTATTGCCAGGTAACACGGTCAAAACTACACAACCTGATGGGTAATAGTGGAGGATTGTAATCTACAATTACCAGGAAAGTACATGGTAATACCAGGGAAACAAACCACGCTTCCTTTTACAGTACAGTTCCACCTTACTTACAGGGTAATTTGTGAGGTTTTACTTGATAACGTTTTGGAAATGTATGTGGTACAAGTTTCTAATTACTGGGTAATTACCAGGTAAATACATGGGAGTTACTGGGAAAATATTGAGTAAATGCTGGGTAAATACCTGGTAATTAAAGGGGAAATATCAGAGTTATTGCCAGGTAACACGGTCAAAACTACACAACCTGATGGGTAATAGTGGAGGATTGTAATCTACAATTACCAGGAAAGTACATGGTAATACCAGGGAAACAAACCACGCTTCCTTTTACAGTACAGTTCCACCTTACTTACAGGGTAATTTGTGAGGTTTTACTTGATAACGTTTTGGAAATGTATGTGGTACAAGTTTCTAATTACTGGGTAATTACCAGGTAAATACATGGGAGTTACTGGGAAAATATTGAGTAAATGCTGGATAAATACCAGGTAAATACCTGGGAGTGATCTGGTAAGTACCTAGTAAATTCTGGGTAAATACCTGGTAATTACATGGGAAATATCTGAGTTATTGCCAGGTAACACGGTCAAAATGACACAACTTGATGAGTAATAGTAGAGGATTGAAATCTACAATTACCAGGAAAGTACAAGGTAATACCAGGGAAACAAACCACGCTTCCTTTTACAGTACAGTTCCACCTTACTTACAGGGTAACTCGTGAGGTTTTACTTGATAACGTTTTGGAAATGGATGTGGTAAGTTTCTAATTACTGGGAAATTACGAGGTAAATACATGGGTGTTACCAGGAAAATATCAAGTGAATGCTGGGTAAATACCAGGTAATTACAGGGGAAATATCCAGGTAACTAGTACCAGGTAACTAGTACGTGGTACAAGTTTCTAATTACTGGGTAATTGGCAGGTCAATACCGGGTAAACATTGATTAAAGGCTGTGTAATTACCAGTAGTTACCAGGTAAATACCAGTCCATTGTCGAGTATATACCTGGTATTTACCTTGTACATATCTGAATTCTTGTCACACTAACACAGTCACATTTATACAAATTGATGGGTAATAGGGGAAAGTTTATATTCTGTAATCGATAATTACTGGGTAAATGCCAGGTACTTACCAGGTAAATACCTGGTAGTAGTCAAGAAAATATCTAGTCATTACCGGGTAATTACCCACTAGATACTTCTAATTACCAGGTAAATTCCTGGTAGTTACTGGGTAAATACCTGTCCAATGTTGAGTATATACCTGGTAATTACCTTGTAAAGATCTGAGTTATTGTCACCCTAACACGGTCACATTTAGACAAAATGATGGGTGATAGTGGAGGTTTACAATCTGTAATATATAATTACTAGGTAAATACCAGGTAATCACCAAGTAAATACCAGGTAATATTCAGAAAAATATCTAGTAATTACCGGGTAATTACCCGGGGACTACCTGGTAACTACCTGGTAGTTACCAGGTAGTTACCAGGTAATTACAGGGTAAATACTTCTAAATACCAGGTAATTACCTGGTAGTTTCCTGGTAAATGCCTGGTAATTACTGGACTGTAAAAGGAAGGGTTACCGAATGGTTTAATCAAATGGGGGTCCGTTGTCTAATTTGTGTCAGTTTAGGGGTGCTTGACGTGAAACAGTTTGAAAACCTCATCCGCACAAGGGATTTCATCACCTTTTTTGGGGGCCCATGGCCCTCCATCCAGAATAATGTTTGGCCCTTCATAGAAAATAATTGGGCACCTCTGGTATAACAGTCATCTTACTTTGTGTCTGAAGGTCCAGGTTCATCACTGCAGTCTTTAGACCAGTCAGTCTTCTTAGACAGAGTCGGACAGCTGGGTACTGGAGACTCTGCTCTGCTCTCCTCTTCCTCCACACACCCACTCATCTTCTGGACTTCAGTCAGTCTGAAAGAAACACACACACACACACACACACACACACACACACACACACAACCTTTTTAATATTTTTATTTGTGTTCACATTTAGACAAGTACAGTAATCCTTGGACACAAACAATAATAGATAAATAATGGTAAATCTCAGAATGAAAAATGTATCTAGTCTGAGTCTATGAAAAAGGAAACAGCACTTGCTCCAAATGTGGCGAAGCAATAGACCTTTTTCATGGCAGCCATTTTGTGTCTCAAAGGCAGGATCAACACAGGTGCAACCAAAACATTAATGAGGGCCCCTGGGCACTGGAACACCTAAATGGAATGGAAGTTGGAAACAATCATTAATGTTTTGGTTACACCTGTGTTTACCCTGCCTTTGAGACACAAAATGACCACTGTGAAAATGGTTGCAGAAATAGAGCAGAATTTTGCCAGTGCCTTTCTGTAGCTTTTTAGGCTGTCCTGCCCTCTGCAGGCCACTTCACAGCCAGCCCGTGGACATTACCTAGGCTTCCAAATATAAACAGCAGCAATTTACGTTTGTACCCCAGCTGTATAAAAGCATCCTTGAGCAGTTGGTACAGAGGAAGAAGCAGAAAGTGACTGCTGGTTCTACATTGCAAGCAGTGGTGCATTGCCCACACAGTCTCACAGACAATTGTAAAATAGCAACGTTTTGGACCAACGTTGTTACAATTTCGGCTCCAAAATTGTAAAATGGTAACGTTCTGAGATTGTAGGGTTAGGGTTAGGGTAGGGGGAGGGTTTAGAAACGGAAAATCTCCGTAAACCACGCCCACACCTGTAGAAACGTATGTTACCATTTTAGAATTTTGGAGCCGAAATTGTAACATAGCAACGTCGGTCCAAAAACGTTGCTATTTTACAATTTTTTGGAGATCGGGTTGGTACTGCAGGGTAGATGCAGATAGACGGCGTATACCCCACCCAGCTGGCTTTGTGTCTGCACTTCTACTGGCAGATTCCCCTGGGATACGTTGCATTATGACCGCGAGGAAGACACTGGAGCTGGTCGCAGCCTGTCTAGCACCCTGTGCAGACTACAGTGACGTTTGTCACCTGCTGTCACCTGCTGGTAGCTTGGTGCTGCAGCTTGATTGGCTGTCTTCCAGTCTTTCAGTCTTCAATTGGTCGATTTCAAATTGGTCCCTCCTTTCGTCGCTGCCGTCCGACACTCATCTCTTTGCAAAGCATGCTGGGATATCAGGCGGCAGACGGCAGCGATGAGAGGAGGGGGCAGTTTGAAATCGACCGATTGAAGATGGAATGCGTAGTCAGTGAATGCCTGGGTCCACCAGACGCAGTGCTTCGCGGCACGGTCCTGAAGCTTCCACTCTGTTCCGCTAAATGCGCCCTGTGCATTTTCACTTCCCACTTCGAGTTGTGTCAAGCAGCACAGAGCAGGCTAACCTGACGCTGCCAGATGGATGTAGGTTGGTTCACATTTGTTTCACAACCTACATCCATCTGGGTTTGGCCAAGCTACCCTGCTGAAGAGGGCGGTCACTTTTTTCAAGCTACTTGGCAGGTGATTGGATGGACCGTCTGTCTGTCACCGTCTGGGCGTGCCAACGCCAACCAATCAGATCGACTTGCTTTCATGACATAGCAGCTGCAGCGCCTGGAGAGAATTGTAAACAGCTAGGACTACAATTGAATGTTAAGAGCTAAATAGTTAGCATGGAGGTCGCAGATTTATGCTGTTTTTGTAAGGTGAATATTGGGTGCAAACATTGACTATTCAATTTGCCAAAAGAAAGAAGAATAACTGCAGATGTCTGACTGAGGATGATGTGCAGGTAGGCCATTTTGCACGTTAAATGTTACGGATTAACTGATGTTACGCTAACGTTAGCAACATTTGCGAGTTAGCTTGGCACCAGCTATCCACAACTAGCTAGCAGCCACCCCAACCTCCAGGCAGCCACTGCCCATGCTAAGAGCCCCTCTCCCGGCCATAGACACCCAGGACAGCCACCCCAACCTCTAGGCAGCCACTACCCATGCGAGGGGCTCTTAGCATGGGCAGTGGCTGCCTGGAGGTGGCTGTGCTGGGTGCCTATGGCCGGGAGAAAGGCTCTTAGCATGGGTAGTGGCTGCCTGGAGGTTGGGGTGCTACGTCTGATGATTGATGATTAATGTTAACGTTAACAGCGATTAACAACACATATCGTTGTTCGTTTCTTCAGGGAACTGATGACACGATATGACACCGAGTGGCACGCACCCTGGACGGCTAACGTCATGGAGACGCAACGCTCTCTATCCTCTATGATCATGGCAATAACATCAGCCAAATGCTTTGATACAATATAATGATTTAATGCTACTATTTAGCATTAAGGACTGGTGAATTTTAACATATCTGTCAGTGGAATGGTAGATGTTTACGCATGACTGGAGAATGTTATCTGCTTACTTTTGTGATAATAAACTAAACGGAGAAAAGACGGCCGTGTGGTGTTGTTACATAATCTGCTGGTCTTGAGGCACGATTGGATAAAATGATAAGATAAGATATTTGTTCCTATGTATAATTGCATATTATCAAATCAAATCAAATCAAGCAGAGGGGGTGGAGCAATGACCGGGACAGCAGGGGGGATTGGCCAAGTACAACTGGGGAGAAAATGGGGAAGAAACAGGAAGGGGGGGTGGATGTGAAGGTGTGTGGTACCTGTGTGGATACAGACTGGACTGTCCTTTGATGCGCTCAGCCCGTTCACCAGCTGCCCTCTGAAGGGGAGAGTCTGCAGAGACAACCCTCAGTCACTCACCAATCACAGCATCACATAGAATAGCACTTCTGTTCTGAAGACCAATCACAGCATCACATAGAATAGCACTTCTGTTCTGAAGACCAATCACAGCATCACATAGAATAGCACTTCTGTTCTGAAGACCAATCACAGCATCACATAGAATAGCACTTCTGTTCTGAAGACCAATCAATCACAGCGTCAGATATAGAATAGCACTTCTGTTCTGAAGACCAATCACAGCATCACATAGAATAGCACTTCTGTTCTGAAGACCAATCACAGCATCACATAGAATAGCACTTCTGTTCTGAAGACCAATCACAGCGTCAGATATAGAATAGCACTTCTGTTCTGAAGACCAATCACAGCATCACATAGAATAGCACCTCTGTTCTGAAGACCAATCACAGCATCACATAGAATAGCACTTCTGAAGCCTTGAGTCTGACTTAGGGTTGTGCGATGTCAGTAAATTATCCATCGTGATTATTCCACAGTGAACCATCGTGATCCACAATGGCATCGTCATTGGCGGGGGTGGGGGGAATAATTAATAATTTATTAAGTCGCTGCGGTGCGGTAATGGCATTCATTGCAATGCGTTCATTAACAACTTGACAGCTGAGCTCTTCACGGAGACCAGCGGGCTTCGATAGGCTACTATTAGCCTCTGTGCTAACAGCACAATGGATTAAATGGATTAAAATGGATTGCCAAACAAATAATAGAGTTTCTTAATAACGGTCCAACCCCCCTTCACCCCATGCAGTTCGGATTCCGACCACATCACATGTGCTGTATTTTTAGACCTGAAAAGGGCGTTTGACACGGTCAACCACAAGGTTTTGCTAACCAAACTGTCCCGTTTTAATTTTTCTGACCACGCTATTAAATGGTTCGACTCTTATTTATCCCATAGAGAACAATGTACTATGGTTGACGGTGTCAGCTCCTCGTACCTGGATTGCCCAACAGGGGTCCCTCAAGGGTCCATACTGGGGCCTATTTTATTCTCTTTGTATATTAATGATTTACCTGATTTTTGTTTCAATGTGGACGTACAGTTTTATGCCGATGATACGGTCATATTTACGGCGGCCAAAACACCTGAGGAGGCAGCACGAGTACTCTCCGGTGCTCTGACCCATATTCAAACCTGGCTTACCCGGTCCTGTCTTCTGTTGAACACACAAAAAACTGTATGTTAGGGATGCACGATATGGATTTTTAGAGCCGATACGATAACCGATAAATATATTCTTCTTGGCCGATAACCGATACGATATAACCGATAATTATTATAATAAAAATAGATATAATTTTTTTGTTTTTGTTTTTAACCTGTATTTTATGCACACCTGGGGTTAAAAAAGGGTTAGGGTAGATGTATGGATGTAGTGAGCATAGCTCTGACCTAACAAATCTAACTAACATCACTGTGAACGCAAAACAAAGAAAACTTCTGATATAATATGATTGTTTTAATAAAGTGTACCACTCAATTATAGTCAATACAAAAATAAAGGCTTTTATAGAACGGAAAGCCAAGCTGCTTAGTCTGCAGATAAAACACAATGACAAAAGGCATAGTAATTTAGACTCTTATTGTCATACTGATCTGTTCAAATTTTGCATTGGTTCCAGTTCTCAGTGAATTGTAGCCTGGGCCCAATGAATGGGGTAGGCATACAGTATATACAGTCCATGGGCAGGCACTATAAACCATCTGTGTTGTTTCACTTTTTACTGAAAAATGCTGCCAGCCTGCCACCAGATTAAATAAAAGGCACTATGTAATGTTGACTGACTGATGCTTTTTATGTAGCCTAATGTGCGCGACTGCTCCTTTGTTTTCATTATTGGCTGTCCCGCAGCTAACGCTAACTAGCGTGGTTAGCTTAACGTTAGCGAGTGGTTTTTTGGAGTTAAATACACAATCCCTGGATGTTTCATTTCGGGTAAAGGGGTTTCCATTAGTTTCTATAAGTTTACGCAAGCTCTGTGTTTGAAGTGCTTTTGTGGGGCTGTTTGATCACAAGCCACAGACTGTAAATGTCACAGTTTGCCAAGCGGACGAGCCTGCAGGGTAGGCCCGCTACGACTGAGCTAATGCTAACAGAACTCGCTAACACAAACAACAAATATCCGCTGCATCATCGCCAGCTTTGGTTTAACGTAATGCCAGCTTAGAGGTTTCCCCTCCTCTCGGAACCTGTGTGGGACATGGATTGCAAATTACAGTAGTTTTCTGATCATTGTGAAACTGAAAAACAGCAACACACTACACACTGGCAGCAGCCATGTTTGCGTCGCAGCTGTGATGTCATGAATGTGCGACAACAAAACAGGATTATTATCGGATAATTTATCGGAAAAAGGCCATTATCGGAATAATAAATAATAACGCAAAATGGCCATATCGGCCGATAATTTATCGGTCCGATAATTATCGTGCATCCCTACTGTATGTATATTGTTTTCGAAGCAGTCTTCTACCCTTACACATTCAAATGTCTTCCTGGGAGCTGAGGAATTGAATGCTGTGAATGAATTCAAATACTTAGGTGTTATGTTAGACTAGAGCCCCCGTTGTAAGTTCTGGTATGATCATGCTCATTATATACAGAGCCTTATTGTGAAGCACTTCCGTTTGGGAGGTCTTTATACAACACTTGTATTTTTAACTTTTCTATGTATTATTCTAAATGTATTATTCTCAATGTGTTACTAAATAGTTCCTTGCCTCTACTCGGGACAAGGCACATTACAAAATGTTTAATTTTATTTTCCTAATTGATTGTACTTCCGGCATGACTGTATTTAGCCATCTTTTTTGCCTGACACAGCACAACGCTGAGGAAGGTCTTTGACTGAAACGTTCGTTGCTGCTGCCCAGGTACAGAAGGAAATAAACCAACAAAAAGACATTTGGAGTGCTGGCTTTTCTCTTGTTCATAATTCGTGCTTGCCTTGCACCCAGTGAGTTTTTAAATATTTTCGAGTGTGCTTGCAACCTGACTTTCTGTTATGTTAGACTCCACACTCTCGTTCAGGAGTCATGTCAAAATGATCTCGAAAACTATTAAATTTAATTTATGTAATTTTAGACAAATAAGGTGTTCATTATGTAATAGTGCTGCTCTGATGTTCCTGCATTCCATGATACTCTCACATATGAGCTACTGCTTAACCAGTTGGTCTATGACAGGCTCAACAATTCTTAAACCAATCGAATCACTTTACAAAAAAGCATTAAAAATCCTAGATAAAAAACCCTTCACCTATCATCACTGCAATATTCTAACTAAATCCAACATGCTAAGCTTTGACAACTTCAGGAAATTCACCTCTGCCTGCTTGATATACAAAGTCCTACATGGCCTAGCACCTCCACCTCTTGTAACCTTTATTAAATATAGATCTACTGCCAATCCGACCCGGCTAACTAGAGCCATCACCAACAGGGATTGTGAAGTTCCGCTCAGAAGAACCCTGTTTGGTCAAAACGTGCTATCCTTTAAAGGAAGCGCTGTATGGAACAGCCTACCTCCCTCTATAAGGGGTAGCTCCAGCTTGGCCACCTTCAAGGGCCATCTGAAGGCGTGGCTGAGAATTAACCAGTCTTGTGACCATGTGTGATTGTGCAGGATGCTCACACATGTACTAACTTTTACATTAATCATTTATTTTTCCTTTTCTCTCTTTTACTAATTGTACTATTACTGATATTGTATATTTCCTATGTAATGAATGTATGTGTTATCTGTCACTTTGCTTTCAACCTGCCAAGGGACTCCAGATGGAAACTAGCCTTCGAGCTATAATCTGGCATATTTACATGTACTGACTGTACTGTTCATTAATATGCACTGTCCCTTTCTCAAATAAATAAATAAATCAAAACAGAGCCAGGCGACTGAATGAAGCAGTACCAGCAATTTGAACGGCGCAAATAACAAAACGTTAACGTTACAGGTCCTCACCAACAACGTGTGTGTGTTGAATTTAACTAGCTGGCAGTAAACTGACTGAATTACTGGCTGATATAACGTTAGATTCGCGTGGGCATTTGAACCTAATGAGAGCGATTTGACGAGAGGAGAGTTGAGAGAGAAACACAGCTGCTGCTGCTGTAACCTCAACGCGAGACTGATCAGTCATTCAGACTGATGAGTCTCGCGTTGAGGCTGCTGCTGTGAGCGACTTCAACTTTCACTTTGGAAACAGGCGAGTTAAATTCACAGTTGAAGACTTGTACTCACTTTGGGTTGAAAACAGGAAAGAACGTGAAGTTTCTTCTTTGTCTTAAAAGTTTTGCAACAAAAGAACTGACTTCTCATGCGCGGGGGATGTCCCGGCGACATTAAACAAGCGCTCCCAGTGCAGAGAAGCACTAGAGCGGAAGAGGGGGAGGGGAGGCTTCTCTGAGTCTGAACTGGGCGCGCTCGTTTAATGCCGCCGGCGCGTCCCCCACGCGTCACGGTAAGTGGACTTGGTATTTTTTATTATTAAAACGGCACAAATTTATTTCGAACAGATAATTAATCACGATGATCCGATGTAGAAGGCTCAGAGGTCGATAAGGGGTCGGCCAATCACGATGGTCGATGCCATCGTCCATCGTGCCAACCCTAGTCTGACTTGTACTTTGATGACTTGAAAAGCTTTCTAAAGTCTTGACTTAAGATCTTGTGTTTGTGTAAATGACTTAGATTGAAAGTGATGAGATTTGTTCCAGCAGACGACTGAATTTAAATGTTTTCAGAATTTCTATGGAATGATTAAATTGATTGAAGTTGAAACTGATGATAGAAATCAGACTCATGATGCTCTTACCAGGCTGTGATCCTATTCAAAGCATATTGCATTGAAAAGTCCTCGATATTTAGTTTGATTTCACATATTAAATTGGGACTTGATCAGTGCTCTGTCAGATGTGTCGCTGCACTAATGTGACGATGACAGATTCCTCCACATTAGCAGCACTTGGTGACTGAAGTTATTCTTCATTTTGTGTTCTGTATTATTCACATGTAATTATCTACTGATTTCTATCTACATATTCCTCTAACACAGCGCTTTTCAAAGTGTGAGGAGTGCCTCCACTGGGGGGCGCCAGCCAACTTCAGGGGGGGCTCGACGTGGCGCGGAGAAATCAGAGAGAAGAAAATGCACAGCCTCCACTGGACATGTCCGCACCGTCACAAAAGTAGCCTACGAGGTTGTCTGCAGAGAGCGTGCACACCCTCTGATGACGGAATTTACGCGGATTAATTATTTTTAAATGTACAAAAAGCAAAAGTAGATGTCTGGACATTGTAATTGATTTGTGCGTTACCCAACCCATGCCAACGGCACACAGCAATTAATTTCACCAACATGCAACAATGTAGTGACTTACTGGAAAGCCACTATTAGAAGTTTTCAATACAAAGCTGTGATTGAACAACATTGACCAGCATGCAATGGGAAACACTCACCAAGTCACCTGATGAAGAGGAGAGAATGGCTTGGAGGTGAACAAACAAGCACAGGGCCAGTTAGATAATCACCTGACCTGAAAAAGATTCAGACAAAATTGAAAATCTCACCTACTCAATCATACAAAATGAGGTAAAGCACAACATTAAATTGATTTTGGCATTTTTTATGAGGATGTAATTTAAACAAGTTATCAAAATGACAACTGTATTTTACTCAGTATCTTCTATCTAAATTATATTATAAAAAGGAGCAAGTGGGCAATGTTTATTTGTTCTGTTTCAATTTTTGTCCCGCTGATATTGTCATACGAGGTATTGTGACATTGCTGATGATTGTCAAAATGAGTACGGTGCACCCACATCCCCTCGAACCCCACAGTGACTTAGGGTCACATATCCTACAAGCCAACGTGCACATTCAGCGGAGGAGTGATGTCATCTAGGACACCATGGCTTGATGCTGCTCAGAGAGCAGCAGCCAAATGGCATGAAGAAAAGGAGAAGTTAGAGGTTATTTCATTATGATGGTATAATTCAGTAATTATAAGGTTTATAATCAGGTTTTGTTTATGTGTTTAATACATTACAAGTGGTAATCAATGTGTTCTAAACGTGTCTGGTGGATACGTATGAAACTATGGTTACAGTACAAGTACAGTAGAGTTAAAACATTATGAGTTTCACACACACAGGGCACACAGGGCCTGTGGGGTAACCATGATGTGTGTGGCAATGTGCACGCATCCGGCAGCAGAACCAGAGAGGAACACTCACGTGTAGGATGCACAGGGCCTGGGGGTATGTGTGAGTTGTTAGATGGCACATACACACACCATTAAATACAGTGGAGTATGGGCACGCACACACATTTATATTAAGGGTGTAGGGAGTTAAATTAAGTGTGTTTGGAGGAAAAAGAGAGAAATTATTTGATGATAGAGGGGTAAAAGAGGAAGTAGAACAAGTGCCTGCTTGAGAAATACAGTGGTTGACTGAAGATATGTGGACATGTTTCCATGGAAAGTTATGAGTGTCACAAGGTATCTCGTCCCAGGCGGGGCAAGTTACAAATGGAGTAAGGTGAATCAGAGGACAAGGCCTGAGACAACCTGGCACGAGGGTTAAGCAGCGGGCATGTCCTAGGCGCCGGTTTGGTCCAGTTTGGGGGTTGCAGGTGTGGGAAATGAGGAAGTGGTGGTTGGAGAGTTTGCAGGTATGGCGTAACAGTGTTGTAAGAACTGCATGATTTGGCAGAAAAGTTATTATAAAAGACAGGAGAAATCATCAATTGGGGTCTTGGCGTCCCCCGGCGTGCAGATGCTATCTCCGACCAACCACGGACCTGAGACCAGCCAGTCGAGACCAGCCAGAGCGCAAGAGTGAACACTTGCAGAGACCCAGTCTGATTTTGATGGGTAGGGACCTTTTCAACAAAGGTTTAAGATGTAATTCGTGTAAGGCGGGGTCATCTGTCATTAATTCACAGCTGATAGGAGCACAGGTGAATAGCACAGATGATGTGTCTAGATGGGCTTTTGGCTGATTTCCTCTGGTTAGGAAACAACAGTCTGCGTCTGCGAGCCGCTGAAAGAGCCGCCTGCCACAGGAAAGGAAGTGGTTTTTAACTGTTAGATGATATTACCTTCCTCCAGGCTAGCGGTTGGGAGGAAGTTTGATGTGTTTAAGCGGTAGTGAGGGAGCTGGCATTAATGAAATGGTATTGTGGGTTGATTTGATTTGAGACCGGTTAGCAGGGTTGGGCTTAAAATGGTTGGTGAAGCCGTTTTTTCCTGAAACAGGAAATATATGAGATGAGTGGAAAGAACTAATTTAAAACAGATCACAATTTGTAACAAAGATTATCCATAAGTTACCTAGGCTGGGGCAATTTTATTATTGGATATATAATTAGAAACATAGCCCGCATTCATAGGAGTGGGTTTTGCATAGAAAAGGACCTAAGACAAATTATTCTATTTGGAGAGAATGGATATAAATGATCCATAGTTATAGAAGAGTATTTCCCCCAGCAGAGGGGGGTAAATAAATTATTTCATTAGTCACACACCTTGATTTGTAAAGTAAGTGCTATCATATGGTGAGGCATTTCCATTGTAAAGGTGTTTAAATTAATTTCTCTAACCGAGATAAAGGTGTATGAAGATGTAAGAAGTATAATTGTAAACAAATATTATACAGTTGACAGATATCAGAAATTAATCTGCTCTCATAGCCACACTCCTAGATATAGAGGGAGCATTATTATGTGCTCAAGGTGACGTACATTGCCTTCTATGCTAAAACCCTCTAAATGAATTTCCCCCCTTAAAGCGAATGCATTTATATAAAATACATTCAGAGAGTTCCCCAAACATCTGACCAGCCAGATATCTTACCAGAACAGCCGGTAGTTGTGGCGGGACAATGCCGGCGCCCAACGGCAACTTGCGCGGCGCCAAAGGCAAAATTTTGGGCCCCTTGAAACCAGATTAGAGGATCATTTACATTAAGATTAGACTGTTTTTCAGTCTTAACCATCAATTTGCTGAGTGAGTGGCACTGCTCTTGCCCAGATGTAGCCATAGGCTCAGGGGTTAAAGTAAAATAAAATTACTGGCTATAATAAATCACAATTAATATATGGATGTTTTTTATCGAGTCAAACAAGTAGGTTAAGGGATCAGTATAACAATTATAACTAACAGTAGCCACAGGAACTACAACAACATTGTCAAACATATGTCCCAACTAAAGAGGTTCTCTTCCACCAGTCACACAGCTTAGCTCCACCCAAACTCTCACCCCTCCTGTCCCACTGAGCTGATGGTCTGGTAGCCTACTGTTATGAAAACACACCAATTAATACTGTCAGACAACACCTAGCATGCCTAGGCTAACCACCTAACGCTAGTGGTGAGGTCTCCAGACCATAGTTCAAGCAGAAGGCCACTCACGCGTAATCCGATCTCAACGTGGTCAAAAAATCCTAGTATGACGTCTGCTATGACGTCAAACATGACGTCAGTTAATCCTCATATATATAGCAAGGGTCCTACGTCACCTCTCTCTCTCTGGCCGACCATAGCAGCAGCAGCCCACGGCAGTCCATCTCCCTTGAAGCCGGCCCCGAAGCGTTGTTTTGCACCAGATCCGCAGACCGAATCAGCACCCACAAGCCTTCTCTACCCGTGGATATTCCCATTCCTGGCATGTCGAGTTCAGTCATCGGTCCCCTGTCCCGGACCGGCCACGGAGCGTACTTGCCTTCCGAGGTGCCTGACGAAGACGTTGGCGAAGCGACCGGACCACAGGCTGCCAACATAGCCCCCCGCGCGCCACTGCGACGGCCCCGGTAGGAGAGCAGAAGACGAAGCGCCGCGCCGCGGACGCCCAAGAACGCGTGCGAGCGTGCCGGAGGGAGAGGCCGATCGGCGCGGACGTGCGAGAGGCCGCGGGCGAAGACCAGTAGAGGCAGCCGCCCCCAGAGCCGGGAGCCGCTGGGGAAATGGAGGCCGCGGGGCCGCCGCGAGACGCCACGTACTTCCTGGTCGCACTGACCCCCAGGCCGCCGGGCAGATTCACGGTGATTGACGGGAACCGGCTTGGAGAAGCGCTGAAGCCGGAGCGCCGTGGCATCTCGGGCACTCTGGGCAGACCGAAAGGTCCATGGGGCGAACGGTTCATTCTGGCGGCAACAGCTGAAATGTAGTGCAATTTGCTTCCCTTCCAAATCCAGCGACGTAAAATAATCCATTCACGAAAAGAATAAGCACTCCCAGGAATTCATGGACGATAAAAGTTTAACGTTACATGCAGTCAAGCAGAAAGTCGCACTCGGCAGTAAAACTCGCATCCATGTTCCATCCTGTTCTTTCTGTCACGAAGACTATAATCCACCAGATCACATGACGTTTTTCATCAAGTCTTTAATCCACCGTCACACTTCAGGACATCCTCTTAATCCAAAACAGAGTGTGAAAAGTAGCTGTCTCCCTCCTTGTTGTGGTGTTTGCGAAACGGAGGTTCACGGTAACCAGAGACCTTTTATCGTAAAGATGCGACAGCACACAGCCAATCCGCCATTTTGGAGACTAAGCTTCTGCCCCAGCAAGGAGCCGTATTTCAGGCCAAAATGGCCGCAGCGCCGTTTTCAAAAAGGCACTATATACTCTTGCCTTCTCATTCTCAATCAACCCCACGTGACTGATGGTGACTGATAAATTAAATTAGGAAGCTCCTGTGATGATGACAATGATAATTTCTTAACTTTAGCCGATCTGAGGGGGTTTATCTGAACAACAATCTTAAAAAAAAAAAAACTCCACTATCACCCCCCTTCCTGGAGCCCGACGACACCTTCATAATACCAGACTCGCTCTGTTAGTCGTCTTGGACATGGACGAGGGGACGTTAGGTTTCATAGTGACACTGCGAAATACGAATCCGGTACATAAACGGACTCGATCCGGATCCCCTCCCTCTGATGGACCTGTGCAGGCGCTCCGTGCGGGCGGCTCTAGGAAGGGACCGCCCGAGCGGAATCCACGGACTGCCCCTGCCCGCCTCTCTCAAGAGCTACCTGCTCTACCAAGGACGGGGTTGACGACCACAGCACACCGAGCATACCCCGGAGGACCAGTCACCCGTGGACGCGAAAGGACCCATGAGGAAAGTATCAGTACTTCAGCATTTAAACGGGCAATCTACCAGTCCAGTAAAATCAATTCAATTTAAAAAAAAAAAAAAAAAAAAAAAAAAAAACTTTATTAGTCCCGCAAAGGCCAATTTAAGGCATGAATACTGCAAACAAGCTGTACTCTGTACACATCCAAAAACAATACAAAAAACAAGACAATAAATACAATAAATGACACTGATAAAGCAAGATCCCTGATTACAGTGTATCCAACACCACAAAGGAATATAGGTGTCACATCAATACAAATTAATTTCAGTCAATACAATCCAAGTGCATATTAGACTTGTTCAAGGGTTCAAATCAAAAGGTCAAGGTACAGACCTAGTCTAGATAAACTGACCACTTCTCGTACTGTGGCTGTTCACCAGTCGAATGGCCTCTGGAACCAAACCAAACTTCCTTCTGCTTGTTTCGCAGGCAGGCTGTCTAAAGCGCTTTCCTGATGGCATTAAGTCAAAACAGACATGAAGGACATGCGTGGAGTCATTGATTACCTCGTGCGCTTGGCCTGCGATCTGACTATTCTACCCAGCGGGCATCTCAGCCTGCCTATCTCCGACGCCTAAGCGGAAATCGCTTCTGGCAAATGGCCAGCGGGAGTCACAATAATAATAATAATTATAATAATAATAATTACAACAATAATAATAATAACCACGCAAGGGGCCATTCTAACACCCCTGGCCCACGGAGCTTGTCTGAGCATCAGCTAGAATGAGTGTTACTGCATAACTTCGGACCGAAGCCAGACGGCCCAGGGAATGCTGACGTCTTTCCGTGTTAAGCTACCCGGTCTTAATACACCACCTCCTGTTCTTAACGAATTTCAAAGTAAAATGCCTCTGGCATTTCTTCAGAAGCAGAATCAGAATGACTTAATGATCCCCGAGGGGAAATCGGGACAGGTTACAGTAGCTCGCTCACAGTACACACATAGCTTAAAATAAAATAAACAGTAGTAAATGCAACGCAAATGCAAAATACAAAACACGTCAGGTAAGTATACATTCCGTGTCAATTATCATTATTGCACCCGGGACTATATTAAGTCGGCTTGCCCTATACGCCACACGTGGCTCAGCCAGGCACAGTTAACCTATCGGCTGGCTCAGTCTCAGGGAGACTGAGCGTCTCCGAGGTGCTCTTTAAGGAAGGCATTAAATAGACTAATGGCCACAGGCAGGAATGATTTCCTGTGCCTCTCCGTACTGCATCTAGGTGGAATCAGTCTCTCACTGAACGTACTCCTGCGTTCGACTAGCACGCCGTGGAGTGGGCGCGAGTCATTGTTCACGATGGAGCGTAGCCTGGACAACGTTCTCTTCTCTGACACCGCAGCCAGAGAGCCCCGCTGCCCCAGCACACAATAGCATACAGGAAGGCACTAGCCCCCTTCTGCCCTTTCTCGTTCATGGCTCACTACGTCAAGCTCAGGCCTCGGACCGGCCCCTCGGCTCCCCTGCTCCTCATCGCACCCTGTCACCACACGACAAGATCCCGGTTCACCCTGCACCTCAAGCAGACACTCCAGCAATGCAACCCCCGACGAAGGACTACTCCAGCCACTCCTTCAGGATCGGAGCGACCACCTCGGCCGCCGAGCAAGGAGTGCCCTCCGCCTCCCTCCAGCAAATGGGCCGCTGGCCCTCATCGGCACATCGTCATCGCCCGGAACAATTCCCCCTTCTGCCCCTTCTCGTCCATGGCTCACTACGTCAGGCTCAGGCCTCGGACCGGCCCCTCGGCCCCCCTGTTCCTCATCGCACCTTGTCACCACATGACAAGATCCTGGTTCACCCTGCACCTCAGGCAAACAAAGAAATACTCCAGCCACTCCTTCAGGATCAGAGCGGCCACCTCGGCCGCCGAGCAAGGAGTGTCCTCCGCCTCCCTCCAGCAAATGGGCCGCTGGTCGTCATCGGCATTCTCCAGCTACATCCGCCCGGAGCAGGCGGCCATACTGGCGGCCCAAAGAACCCTCCTCCCTTAAATCGGTGAGCATGGCAACAAACAATGTCCCGGACTTCCGTGCCGATGAAGAAAATGTCTCGTTGGTGGTGGCTCCCCGAAAGCACGGCGCCAGCAAGGCGCAGTAAACTCCCCGGCTCATTTTTGGGGGGGAAAGAGAAAGAGAGAGCAAAAAAGTCAGGGTAGTCGCGCCAAGGCAGCCAAGTAGGCCAAGCCGGGAAGCGCCAAGCTAAACTCTAATGTACCAAGATCGAAGGCCCGACCGAGTTAGGAGCGCCGGCCGCAAATAGCCGTTAGCCGCTAAAAGGTCGAAGGCCGGAAAAGTACAATCGCGAAGCGCCAAGGCGGCCAGGTAGGCTAAGCTGGGAAGCGCTATCGCGAGGTGCCCGACCGAGTTGGGAGCGCCAGCCGCAAATAGCTGTAAGTCGCTAAAAAGGTCGAAGGCAGGAAAAGTACAATCGTGAAGCGCCAAGGCGGCCAGGTAGGCTAAGCTGGGAAGCGCTATCACGTGCCCGACCGAGTTGGGAGCGCCAGCCGCAAATAGCTGTAAGTCGCTAAAAAGGTCGAAGGCAGGAAAAGTACAATCGTGAAGCGCCAAGGCGGCCAGGTAGGCTAAGCTGGGAAGCGCTATCACGAGGTGCCCGACCGAGTTGGGAGCGCCAGCCGCAAATAGCTGTAAGTCGCTAAAAAGGTCGAAGGCAGGAAAAGCAAGATCGAAGGCCCGACCGAGTTGGGAGCGCCAGCCGCAAATAGCTGTAAGCCGCTAAAAAGGTCGAAGGCCGGAATAGTGCAATCAACTACTGGCGCCTGCAGATCTCAATTAACCTCCGGTAATCAGATCTTCCTTTTGGGGGATCTCCTAGCCCATGCAGGCGCCCTCCTCTGCCTCAAGAGCAGCGCCACTGGCCAATGGAGTCAAGCGCCAAAGCATTTGCCATGCACGCCGATTGCTAAATAAAGTTTGTCTAATCCTACCAACTGGCCTCTCCTGATTGAAGTGAGGTCTCCAGACCATAGTTCAAGCAGAAGGCCACTCACGCGTAATCCGATCTCAACGTGGTCAAAAAATCCTAGTATGACGTCTGCTATGACGTCAAACATGACGTCAGTTAATCCTCATATATATAGCAAGGGTCCTACGTCACCTCTCTCTCTCTGGCCGACCATAGCAGCAGCAGCCCACGGCAGTCCATCTCCCTTGAAGCCGGCCCCGAAGCGTTGTTTTGCCCCACCCACCTCCCCAGTCCACCACCAACGAGTCTTGACTCCTGATCCCCCACGGGGGGGGGGGGTCTCCTAGCCCATGCAGGCGCCCTCCTCTGCCTCAAGAGCAGCGCCACTGGCCAATGGAGTCAAGCGCCAAAGCATTTGCCATGCACGCCGATTGCTAAATAAAGTTTGTCTAATCCTACCAACTGGCCTCTCCTGATTGAATTACAGTTCAGCATCAAGTGAAGAGGAAACATCCCACTGCACACGGTTACATCTAAAACATATTCCTCAGAATTACAGAACCATCATGGAGTCAGGTAACAGATGAAATCAACATCTTGTTATCAACTAACTCAGAGACTAGCAGCAGCTGACACATCTAATGCTAACCAGAAAGTTAGTAACCAACTAGTTACTGCACTAGCAACAGTTGTTTGTTAATGTTATCATGTTGCGTTACAGATAGGTGCCTATAGCTAATTCAGTAACGTTAGCATTGACGCAAGTGAAACTCCACTAGACTTTTTCTCTCCATCAAATAACGTTATTCTGCTGACATGCATCTTTATGATGGAAATAACAATTAGTGACATGTGGTCGTGGAAAAAGCATCAACCCCCCGCGCTGTCAGGGGGGAAAAACACCGAAAATAATAACGTTAACGTTACTGCAGCAAACGTTTGAGCGTGTGTGTGTTAGCAAGTTTTACCTGTCCGTGTCCAATAAAAGACAACTCCGCATCGCGCATGTTTTCAAAGTTCCTCCACCTTTGCAGTAATAAATTAACTCCAATTCTCACAATAACAAACTTCTTCAGCCCAATGCTGTCATGGATAATTTAACGTTAGGAACTTGTCTTGAGAGGCAGATCGGCAACAGTGTTTTGTTTAGCGTTACATGGTGGCTTTGCAGGGTCGCGTCAGCGGGCCGAAAACATAGCACAACGTAGCAAAACATTTATCAGCGAACATAGTGGTGCATTGAAACAGGCAAGGAAACATGACGTTCAACCTGGAAACCGTAGCAATACATTTTCAGACTACAGCCCAGGAGAATCATTTGGACGTCCGGTCGGAATTTTTCAAAATAAAAGCTTTCATTCAAACTCAATACAATACACATTGAAAATATACAAAGGGGCTTTAATTTTGGTATTTTTCACATTTCATATCTGGCACATGTCAACTTGTCAAAATTCCGAGTCGGATCGAGAGAGCCGCCAGACGGTGAAATGTCCGACGACCGGCTCTTGTGGAACTCTCTGTACATTTATAGTAGGGCTGTGGCGATTCACTTATCTCCCGATTCGATACTATCACGATTCTTGGGTGCCGATTCGATTTATATTGCGATTCTTAAGTATTGCGATTCTACGATTATTGCGATTCGATATTACGATTTATTGCGATTTTTGTTTATTTCTTTCTTTTATTTTTTCAGTTTGTTTGCTTTTTTACACTAGATTAGAACATGGGAAAAGTTGAATCATACACTAGAGACCGTATTTTATATCATGAGTAGGGCTGGGCGATATAGTTAAAAACAGGGGCGGACTGGGATCATAATTCAGGCTGGGCATTAGATACCAAGCAGGCCAGGCCGATATGGGCCGACGCGCGTGAAATTTGGGCCGTTTGAAGCCCAATTTGGGCCGTTTGAAGCCAGATTTGGGCCGTTTGAAGTCCAATTTTACAATGAGATGCACCCACTTTAACCCTGAAGTGTAATTATTACTTCAGACTAACTAATAAAGTAATAAAACCACTAGTAAACCAGTAGGCGGCATCTGGCCTGCTGTTCAGTGAGTGGCCTGACTGCAAGCACCCAAAAACTTTTTTTTTTTTTTTTTTTTCGATTATCGATTCTGGAATAAAAGATTGTTTCAAAAAATCGTGACATTAAAAATCGCGATACTTAGGTGAATCGATTTATTTCCCCCACCCCTAATTTATAGGAGAATAGATTTTATTCAGTGAAAGTTTAGAAATAATTCATTTTCAGGCGTACACACCGTGATCAGAATGCGACATGCAATGCCATCTAGGTTCACTTATTATGGAAGATGGTTAGAGGCGTTTTCCATTTGAATTGAATTCATGCACTGTGGGATTATATGGGATTATTATTAACACTTCATATGGGAGTTTGATAAAATAGCATTTTATTCTGGGAACAATTGTACTGGAATTTATCTGGTTGGGAATTTGATAAGGCAGCACTTTATTCTGGGAACAATTGCAAAGTGGTTTATTTGGCTGGGGTGTGAACGTAAACAAGGCAAGTGTTCAGAATCAGAATCACTTTTATTGCCACAGTATGCAAGTTACATACGAGGAATTTGTCTTAGTGTCTGTATGCAGCATAGCTGTTACATCAATATACAGGGATAAGAAGTAGGCTTCGTCTCCGTGCCCAGGTGAGCCCACCTTTGGCCAAAATGCCCAGTATTTCCAGGGAAGAAACAAGAAAATTTGGAACTAAGGCCATGTCCACACGGAGACGGAAGCTATCTTTTTTTTTTTCGTTTCAGAAAAGTTTTCCATAAACATGGAAACGTTTCAAGAAATGTGTGTATCCACATGAAACCACTGAAACCGCTGTAGAATAACAGAGAAAGACAATCTCGTCAATAATGGCATACAACCTCTAGGGGCGCACAGTCTATAATCTCACTGTAGCAGCAGCTTAAACCCTTGGCTTTGCGGGGAGGTTTGCCATGTCGATGAATAAAATGATGAAACCTACAGTATACAGGCAAATACAGAGCTGTTCAGCAGGGCTGATGGTCTCCCTGTAGCCTACAATATAGAACGTTAACTATCGGTGACATTCCTGATATCATCCACTTCCATGATCTTTAGACATGTTGCAAACACATCCCAGCATATTGGCCGCTCCTGCACATCACAGCACAGGCTAAATGATGCAACATAAATATACATTACCGTAAATTCCGGACTATAAGCCGCGGCTTTTTTCCCGTTTTTTGGCCTTTTTTGCCCCCTGCGGCTTAAATAACGGTGCGTCTTATCTATGGATTTTTTCCAAAAAAAAAAAAAAATCTCTCTTTTTTAGCACTCTTTCTAACTATAAATCCACTTCTGTTTTAATTTCCTCTCTTGCCCTCTTTTAACAACATAACATAACATAACATAACACAACACAGGTAAGCAGAAAGAAAAAGACGAAGCAATCACGCCATGAATGAGGAAATGACTCACCTGCTGGAGGCTGGAGATACACCGCTTGGGCTAAACTTTTACTCCGTGAAACACTATCGATTAAGTCCGACATCGCTCAGAGGTTTTGAGCAGCTTGAAAACAAGTTTGAAAACGTGCAGAAGTCCATCCACTCACTCACTAAAGAAACTAAGGCAACCGTGAACAGAGTTTATAATGCGGAAAAGCGCATCCGCGCACTGGAGGACAAAAACAACACAGTGAGTCCGAAAATGGATAAAATGCAAAATCGAAACCCTGCACACGCAAGTTGATGACTTAATCAGCAGGAGTAAAAGAAATAACATTCGCCTGATCAATGTAAAAGAGGGAGCTGAGATTGGTGACATGGACGCTTTCGTGGCAAAATCCTGTGTTACATCCTGGACCTGAAGGAAGGCGAGAAACCACCAGAGGTGGACAGGGCACACCGGGCGCCTCGGCCACGTCCAGACCCCGGCCTGCCACCGAGGGCCATCTTCATCTGCCTACTCCGCTGGCCCGACCGTCAACTCATCCTCCAGGCTGCGGGGAAGAAGCCCCTCACCTGGGAGGGTACGCGCTTTTTCGTCCGGCAGGACCTCTCCGCATTGGTGCAACAGAAACGCGCAACATACAACAGCATCATCGAGTCAATGGATATCGCTTTGGCGTACTGTACCCAGCGAGACTCGTCATAACCATTGATGGACAGCGGCGGAACAAGAGCTCAAAGTGAAACTGCCGAATATCTTTTGAGTTGGACTGGTCAATAGTACTGTGAGTAACTAAAATAAAAAAATAAAAAACGGAATTCTCTCTTCTTTAGCACTCTTTCTAACTATAAATCCACTTCTGTTTTAATTTCCTCTCTTGCCCTCTTTTCACCACACCGCGGACACTGTGTGCACTGTAAAAAAAACAAAAAATACCACAATGTGTGATTTTGTCTGGGGATTAGTGACCTGACTTTTGTTTTGTTGAAATGTTAATAAATGGGAGCTTCCCCAAACAGCCATCTCTTTCCCGACAATCCCCTCTGTGCACGAAGCCTTACATATGGTAATTAAACATCTTATAGACTTATATAGCTTATAGACCGATGCGGCTTATAGAAGAAAAAAATAGTCACCTTTGAAGGTGCGTCTTATAGACCGGTGCGTCTTATAGTCCGGAATTTACGGTATATAAACTCATGGCATAAATGTGTTTTTATTGGAAAAAGTCGCGTCAAGTAAGCTAAAGTCTTGTTGGAGTGGACACGAGCGGATATCACAGACATCACAGTGCAACCGCGTGTTCCTCAAACCTCTCACTTCCCTATTCACGTTGTATTTACGAGGGCTATATATAGGGCAAGAGAGTATGTTGGTTTTACTCAGGGTTTACATTTCATTTCATTTCATTTTGTCCAATATTAAAATATTCCAGAATTGCATGTTGTATTAAAAATAAATATAATTTCTATCTAACACATTAAGCCTGATTTTGTTTGTGTTATTGTAAAAATGTAGCCGCCGCTAAGCCTTCTGGGAAATATCCGATGAAGGGAGGGGAGGGGTGGATGGGTAGAGTCAGCTGTGGAGCCCTGAGGATGTTGTAGGCTACACGCTGTTCTCCGTGTCCACTTGTTGCTGACGGTGGTAATAGAGGAGCATTATATTTTGCTGCAAGATCCCCACTGCTGTAGCACGAACGTTACTGCCATGATTGTTATTGTTGCTGGTGGAGAGAGGTGGGGCTATGGCATCATCGTTTCAGGAAAGATGCGTATGGGTTGTAAACACGGAAATGCAAGGGTGTCGTCTTCAGATTTAATCACTCTGGGACCCGTTTTGAAAAATTAGCGTATACTCCCAGAACGTATAGTCCCAGAACGCGGTTCCATCTGGACGAAACGTCTATATGACAAAAAACTTTAGCGGATACACCTAAACTCGTCTCCGTGTGGACATGGCCTAAGTACTCAGGAGTTGTTTCCCTGATGGTGTTACAACAAAACACGATATTTACAAACAAAATAAGAAAAACCGCTACGGAGCAAAACACTGAGGCGTACATAGGGAGCGCCATCTTGGAAGCTATATCAGTGAACCTAGGTTAGAGTGAATCTATTTGTATCTGGGGAGGAAACCAGTGGTTTGAGGCCCGCTCGACCTACAGTACAGCTGGTGGCTGACAGTCATGTCCCGCTGAGAGGTCAAAAGGACTTAAACGAATGGAACAGGGCCTATAAGCATGCCATTCTACTTAAGGAAATTACATTTGAGTGATTTACTTTATCTCAGCTGGATCATTTCAAGTCCTGGACAATAAGATCTTGTGGAAGCGTTACTTTGAACAAGGAGTGTTAGATTTGGATGGGGGGAGAAAACATTCTTCTTTTCACTGCGTTAAGCAACAGGTTGGCGCATGAGAGAGCGGCCGTGACAGCTATTTTTAGAATGGGTGCAGAAGGCCACATGCAGCCACAATCAACTTCTACTGAAAGTTACAGTAACTAATTCAAATGTACTGTAGCCATACAACATGTGTTGGGATTTGACTGGAGGTGATCCATCTGAGTTATAGTGACTAATCAGAGTATACTGACTATGGTCATGTTCAATTCAGTTCAAGTGAGTTATATATGAACAGGGTAGCCACCATACCAGAGGGGAAATGCTGTTCAAATGTTGGCTTGTCTGAATCTGGGATGCTATTCCAATGTTGGGGGTGAATTTGGAATGCCTTTAGTGAACATTACGTGCTAACCAGTGAGATTTAACCCATTGATATCTAAGCACGTTCTCTAGAGTGGCACTCTATAAACCTACTGCACGTTTGTAAACAGCTCCTGTAAACCAGACGTTTTGTGCTCAACTTGACAGAGCGGTCGGCGTTCACTAAAGCCTTCATATCTCAGGCTCTGTAGCACATAGAAACATAATTGCAGTCGTCTTGAAATACGGCAAATTCGCCAAAAGTCACTCACCCAATGAGCCTTGGCTAGCGTGTCAACAGTCACATCATAATCTGGGTGTGGAATCTTCTTATTCATTGATGTCTTCGTCCTCAAAGTAAGTCATACTAGGTTCAGTTCATCACTTAGCGTTAGCATTAACTTAGCTTACTGTCTGAGACGCGGCCATGCAGAATTGCCACTGTGCAGCAGAAGAACGTGCAGTAAAACCTTGAGGCTATTGCAGATTGGAACATGAGATAAATACATCTGAAATGAGTCAGCAGCATTAATTTCATCCTCTAATACAACTAGAGTTGCATGGGAAGTCTTGTTGGAATGGCGGCGCTTCCTTGATTTGCCGTGTAGTTCACACCTGTCCACACCGTCGAGGCAAAAAGAAAAAACTACAACACCCACAATGCATTTAACCTCCGCGTCTATTTCAGCAAATCATGATGCATTTCATCGGTCACATGTCTTGAAACAATATACACGTACCAGAGCCGCCTCTGTGTTGCAGCCGGGATGAAAGGTAAAAGGACACGCCCATTGCCGTCGGTGTCAAACTACCTCCTCGCTTTAAGTTGCAGCTCCACAGGGTGTTTCTTTGTCTATTTTCTAAATTCTTACCTGAACCTGACACCTGTTTTTTTCCAGTGACCCTGGTGGAGGGACTCCCCACTCCTATATATAGGCTACCTATACAAATGTTTCCCCCAAGGCATAATACCATGCAGGCCAACACACACGCAGATACATGCATGGAAATGTTGGCTGTTTGAAGCAAGATTTAGTGAATATAATGCTAACGTGACGTTACATGTTATCTATTTGCTCACTAGAATTCAACATTACCTACACATTTTTATTCTATCTTATTATATTTTAATACTTTATTAGCCTACTTCTACTTTATTACCTTTCTTATTTTACCGTTTGCCTTAATTGCCTTTTCACTGTTCACATTGTTTGCCTATAGCCTAGGCTATATTGTTATGTCTGAAGAACGGGCGGACCACGACGTGCTGTTTGATGCTTTATTAAACAACGGCTGCTGGTAGTACAGGCTTCAATGCTCATGCTGCCTAGATGCTAGCAGGCTAAACTGTTACTCCCCACAGTCCGACGTAACTTACGGTACTGTCGTAACACTCTTAACACATTGAGTGCCAGCCATGTTTTCAATCCTGTGGGTAAGTTGTGCCAGGGGTGTTTTTGACGATTCTGGCTCATTTTAAAACAGCCGAGGATTCTTTTCTGTTACGACTTCGTGAACACCAATCATCTAAAAAGAACTAATAGAATGTGTGCTTTCTCTGTCTAAAAGAGTTAGTTTGTAGAGTTAGTAGTTATGTAGATATTAGCCGTTGAATACAGCATGGTTTTGGCCTCTGGGAAGGAAAGCTGAGATAATCGCAGTTTTGTGAAATTCAATCAAATAGCCAGAACAGTCACTTTAACCATTTATTTTTGGCATCAGTGAGACATCAGACATCTGAACAATAGTTGTTTTCAATAATGGAGGAATAATACCATAATAAAATAAATAAATGTCAAAATAAATACAAAACAACAGCAGACCACAGGTCACTCAGCTTTTTTTTTTTTTTACATGTTTTTTTTTTTTATAGGTTTTTTCAGTTCGTGATCAAACCGGTTTGGGCTCGTACACCGAATCCAGAACTGCTCCAAAATGTAATGGGTACTTCCTTGGCCCATGTTACACCCATCCACAAAGTTACATGAAAATCAGCAGGTACTTTTTATGTATTCCTGCTAGCTAGCAAACAATCAAACAAAGAGCAAAAACAATCCCTGGCAGGTTTTGTTTTTTTACGACCCATGCCTACTCAGCGCCTGCGCCGCTGAGCAAGGTTCTTGTTTGAGTGGTACTCCTCATAGCAGCTACCCCTGTGTAATGAGACCCCACATTTGACACACATGTAGCGTGACTCTCTTCTAACATTTTTCTTTGCACACATGCTACACCTCCTCGTTGGGGTATCTTTTTTGGGTGTGGGTGGTATGAGGACCATTACATGGCCTGCTAGATTGACCTCCAGCCTGCATTGAGGGTCCAGGTATGGTCGCCGGGGTGGTTGGTCACTGCCCCCCGCCCCCCCCCACCTCCTCCCCGCCACCCCCCACCTCCTCCCCGCCAGCCCCCACCTCCTCCCCGCCAGCCCCCACCTCCTCCCCGCCACCCCCCACCACAGGTCTGGTCCATGCACCGACAACACTCAGAATGAAATCCAGCAATGTTTCACACTTTCTCTGGCGTTTAGCTGGGTGTTTAGCTTTGTACAGAACAAAGGCGTTATAAAAAGAGATCTGAAACATGTACATGACAAATTTGAAGGGCCACCTGGCTGTCTTCCTGGCAAACGGATAGTATGCAATGTTCTGATCCAATCTGTCGACCCCATTCATGTACTTGTTGTAGTCTGCCACACACTTGGGTTTTGTGTGTGCGACCCTCTCTCTGCTGCCTTTCTGCCTGACCTGCACCGTCTCCATCGTGTCGTCGTGCAGCGTGGAAACCATTTTCACGATTCTTTTATCTCGCCAGGCCAGAACCATGGTGCCACCATTGTGGCGCATGACCGTTTCCCCCAGCTTCACGGTGTGGTTGGTGACCATGGTAGCAGGTGGCTCGCCTCTGTTCTTCCTCAGAGTGCCACAGACATGTGTCTGACACTCCAGCAGCTGTGCACACATTCCAACAGAGTTGTAATAGTTGTCCATGTACAAATGGTACCCCTGCCCTGCCAAGTCCCCGAGGAGGAACTCCACCGTCTCGCCTAGGGTGGACCGCTCACCACAGTACGGCTTCATGTTGTAACAGTAACCTGTCTGGGAGTCACAGAGGATGTAGGACTTTATCCCATACTTTGTGGGTTTTTGTGGGTTGTAGACTTTGAAGGCCAACCGCCCACGCCACAGGAGCATCCCCTCATCAATACTAATGTTTTGACTCGGTGTGAACATGTCTCTGAACTTTTCTAACAGGTCGTTCAAAACTGGCCGGACCTTGAACAACTTGTCTGCACCATCAACATCAAAATTGTCACTGAAATGGAGGAATCGTGTCAGGAGCTGAAAGCGGTTGCGAGACATGGTTCTGGGGAAGTGGGGGGTAGCAGTCAGTTCATTTGTGGTCCAGTACATGGCCAGTCTAGGCTTCTGGACGATCCCAGTGAGGAAGTACAGTCCCAAGAAGCTCTTGAGTTCTGCCACTGTAGTGTCCTTCCACCTCCCAAGCCTCGAATGTGGCAGAGCCTCGCTCACCTGACTGATGCACTGGTGTGCATACAAGTTAGTTTGGACAACAATAGCCTGGAGCAGCTCATCGTCCAGGAAGAGCTGGAAAAAGTCAACTGGTTCAGCAGCACCACCACTATGATGACCCGGTTCAGCTGTGAAGGGGATGTGGGTTGGCTCCCAGTCAACTCCACTCCAGCCTGGACCTGCAGGCCGTTTCCCTCTTCCAGCTCCACTGCCACAATCTGCAAATTATAGAAATACATAATTACCATAAAATAGTGTTTTTTATATGTGTGGTACTGAATGCTGGCTGGAACCTGTGATGTGAAAATAAACCTGATTCTGAGGTGTGCTCTTACCCATTTTCCTGGCACCAGAGGCTGCAGCACCAGTACCGCTACAGCTGGCTGCCTCAGGCTCATCTTCAGACTGTTCAGAGTCTGAAATAAAAGTAAAATGAATTGACTGACTGCTGGCTTTTGTATAGTCATAGTAATTACATTTCCACAAGTTACACAAGTCATCTCAAACATCGTCTTACCACTGCTCTCTGGAGCTTCGCTCCTCGACGGGGCCCACTCCTCCTCAGAATCCTCCGCGTCTGGAGAAGACTGGAGGTCACTCGACTCGGACTCAGTCAGCCCTGCAGCCGCAGCCGCGACATGCAGAGGCTCACCCCGTTCATCATCCGAGACCTCGGAATCGGTCTCCGGCACAAGCTCGTTTCGGACGGAAAAGAAATCAAGCAGTGATCTCTGATCGGCCGATCGCTTGCGTGCAGCCGCCGAAGACCGCTTGCGTTTGGCCGGCATGGCACAAACACGCCACCCGCTCCCAACTAAACTGAAATAAAACTACTGCTACGACTAGCTCAAACTGAACTGAAATAAAACTACTGCTACGACTAGCTCAAACTGAACTGAAATAAGGCTAATCTACCGGCTACCAACTCGATCAAACTGAACTAGAATAAACTGAACTAGAATAAAGGCTAAATACTAAAATGAACTGACGCTAACGCTAAATGTGCTAAGCTAACTACAATGAACACTAACTGTAACTACCGCTAACTATCTATCTAAACAAAGTCTTTATAAAGACTATACTAAACACTACTACTGTACTAACAACTAAATCAACTACGCTAACCAACTCGCTCTAAATCTGACTCTAAATTGCTAAATTGCTGAAATTCTCTATATATAAATCGCTATGTAATTCTGTCTCTGTCTTACTCGCTCAAAACTTACCTACTCAACCCGCTGATCAAAGAGCCCGCCTTCCCTATATAGAAATCTTTGTTAGAGTACTTCCGGGGCAGCGGGAGAGGTCGGATCCACATTCACATATTGCCCAAGGGCGCCAGCTAGTGGAAACCACTGAAAAAGATGTAAGACGAGTAAACTCGGCTCTGGCACTTAAGCGTTGGATTATGTAAGACGAATTATTTCGGCTATGGCACTTAAGGTGTTAAAGGGCCAGTCCCACTGACGTGGCGCATACATAACATTCCCCCCCCCCTCCGAGATATAACAACACTTAGAAACCCAACCTCCACACAGAAAACTTGGCCAGTTCAAAAGTCAGTAATATAGTCCTTAAGGTAAGCGGGCCGAGCCCGAGCCCGGGCCAGCCGCTCAACAGGCGCCACCGGGTGGTGGTCTGCTGGTGCTAGAGGAAGTTCAAACGGCAGTCCGGGGTCGTCTGCTGCTGCCAAGTCTGTGTCAGTCTGCCCACATACCTGTGACGACCGGTGGTGTAGCTGCGAGGACCCCGGTACCTGCGGTAGTCGGCGGTGACACTTTGCGAAGACGGCTGGCATGCCACCGTGACCCGTCGGACAGACGGAAGGTGGCTGGCCCCAGCTGGTCGGTGATCTGCATAGGCGTGGACCAGAAGGACTGCAGCTTGTGGCCCCGGTGAGGCCGGCGGACGCGGACCCAGTCCCGGGCCGCGAAGCGTGGTGTCTCCACCCGTCGTGATGTGTCGAAACGCTGTTTCATCTGCCGTTGGTTGTTGCGGACCCTGCGGTGCTCCCGCGCAGGTGGTCTCACGATCGCCGTAGCCCTCAACCGATCTAAGGGCAGCTGCAGCTCACGTCCCGTCATGAGGAACGCTGGGGAGCTGCCAGTTGTGGAGTGTTGAGCGGCTCTGTAGTGCAGCAGGGTGCGACGAAGAGCTGCAGAGAACGTGAACTTGTCGGCCAGGTGGGCCCTGATGCCATTCTTCAGAGTCTGGTTCAGCCTCTCCACCCCCCATTTGCCTCCAGGTGATAGAATGCTGTGCGGATGTGTTTGACACCTCGCTCCTCATGAAGGCCGCAAACTCAGCAGAGATGAACTGCGGGCCATTGTCTGTGGTGATGGCTACCGGGAAACCCCAGCGGGCGAAGAGCGAGTCCAGAAAGTCGGTCACCACCTGGGTGGTAACAGAGCCCGTCGGGAGCACCTCCGGCCACTTGGAGTGAAGGTCGTAGACCACCACCATGAAGGGCTGGTGGTGTGGGACGCCATGAAGCTCCCCACAGATGTCGAGCTGCAGGTGCTCCCAAGGGCGAGCTGGCCATTGTAGTGGTTGTAGAGGAGGGGCCGCGGGAGAGCCAGTCTTCCCGCTCAGGAGACTGTACAGTCCTTCACCAACACCTCGATGTCTCTGTCGATGCCTGGCCACCACACCCGGTCTCGACAGCGCTGCTTGACCCTCACGATGCCCAGATGGCCTTCGTGAGCCATGGCCAGAACGCGTGCGCGCAGGCTGTCCGGTATGACAGTGCACACGCCACACAGACATCATTCCAGCATGATAACTCCTCCCTGACCCGATGAAAAGGCCGCAGCTCATCTGGGAACTTTGAAGGCCAACCTGAGCGGATGAAGGTGCGAAGCTGTGAAAGCACCGGGTCCTGCTCAGAAGCCTCTTGGAGGTCCCGGAGTGACACTGTAGACTGGAGAGGGGAATGGAGCATGTGGATGAGGGCGATCTCTGCAACGTCCGGACCCGGATCAGGTGACGAGCAGGGGGTGGCCCATGACAACAGATCTGCCACCACGTTCTCCCGACCTGGAGTGAATTGCAGGGTGTAGTTATACTGCTGGAGCCTCTCCGACCAGCGGTGGAGCCTCAACGGTCTGTGCCCCGTGCCGGACGTTGCGAGCAGGGCTGTGAGTGCCTGGTGGTCCGTCCGCAGCGTATATGACCTGCCATACAAGTACATATGCCACCGCTCCAATGCCCAGATGCACGCCAGGGCCTCCCGCTCCCCCACAGAGTACTTCCGTTCCGCTTCAGAGAGGGCCCGTGAGGCAAAGGCGATGGGCCGCTCTACGCCACCATGAAGCTGAGACAACACGGCCCCCACGGCTGTGCTGGAGGCATCGCAGGTCACGAGCGTGGGGCATGTAGGGTCGAAGTGTGCAAGCACCGGTGGGGAGGTGATCTGGACTTTTAGGCGCTGGACAGCGTCCGAGCAGGCGGCAGTCCAGAGCCATGGCGTGTCCTTCTTCAACAGCTCGCGCAGCGGGGCCGTGGTAGCTGAAAACTGGGGGAGGAACCGCAGATAATAAGCCATCATCCCCAGGAAAGAGGACACCTGAGCAGGGCCTGATGGCTCCGGAAGGCGCAGCACGTCCTCCACGTTACACGTTACTCGATCTCCAGGGCAGCAAAGACACACTTGTCCCCGTTCAATGTGAGGTTCTGACTGGCGAGGACGCGGAGCACCCGGCAAAGGCGCTCGTCATGCACTGAAGGTGTCGGGCCGTGCACCACGATGTCGTCCAAGTAGATCACCACGCCGGGAATGCCCGCGAACACGGTGGCCATGATTTTCTGGAAGCAGCTAGGGGCGGAGCTGAGGCCAAAGGGCATCCTTGTGTAGCGAAACACACCGACGTGTGTGACAAAGGCTGTGAGGTTCCGGCTGTCGGGGTGCAACGGGACCTGAAGATAGCCTTGGCGGAGATCAAGCTTTGTGAAAATGGTGGAACCATGGAACTGCGTGGTCAGTTCCTCCGCTGTAGGCAACGGATACTTATCGGGGATGACAGCCTTGTTGACAGCCTTGAGGTCAATGCACAAGCGCAGCTGTCCCGTCTTCTTGCGTGCTGCCACCAGGTTAGAAATCCAGGGTGAAGCATTGATGGGCTCGATTATGCCGGCCTCCAACAGATTCTCGAGCTCCCCAGCCACTTCCTCCCGCAGGGCCAAGGGAACACGGCGTAGGGGCTGAATGACTGGGCGGACCTCTGGGTCGAGGAGGGGCTGATGGTTGAAAGTGGAAAGACAACCGAGGCTAGAAAACAGTTTGGGCCATTGCTGGGGCCAGGGCGAGGCGATGTGGTGGATGCTGAGCCCACTGTAATCCACCAGCTGAAACCCCAAACCCGCGAGCAGATCCAGGCCCATGAGATTGGTGCCAAGGCGTGCGACTTTGAAAGTGAATGAGGGAACGATTCTATCGCCATAACGCACGGAGAAAGAAATGGTGACAATGATGTCGATCTTTGAGTTTGCATAACCGCGTATGGGTCCCAAAGGGGGTGCTGCCAACGTGTGGTGAGGAAAAAATCGCTCGACCGTAGCTGCATTTAGGAGAGATGCGTCCGCCCCTGTATCGAGCAGCAATGGAAGGCACACGCTGTCCAGCTCCACAGTACACGTTTTGAATGAGCGGCGGGGGGCACTCACTGTGTGAATGGTCGTGGGTGAGAGGTGGTCGGCAACTGAGGGTGACTGTCTTTGAGAGTTAGCTGGGACAGAACGGCAGACCCTAGAAAAATGGTTCTGTTTCCCACAACGCTGACAACGCTGCCCCCTGGCAGGGCAGTTCTGGGCCCTCGTAGCATGTGAGGAAGAGCCACAGTTACTACACCGCTGTGACTGGTTCTGTTGGCGGGCGGCATAGTTTACGTGAGCATCGTCGGGGGGGGGGGTAGAAGGATGAGGAGGGCACTCGATCTGTTGCGCCGTGAGTTGGAACGGGGGGGGGCGGGGTGCCGGACAGTTGAGTGGCGAATGCCGCTGCTGACTCTATTTGGAAAGCTATTTCCACCGCCCTATTAAGAGTCAAATCATCCGGGGACATTATCAGTTTCTCCCGGACCCTCGGGTTGTTGGTGTGCTCGGCCAACTGATCCCTTATCAGTTCATCTTGTAACGCTCCAAATTTACATGCGGCCGCCAAGCCTCTCAAGTCGGCAACATACTGATGCACCGACTCACCCGTCCGCTGTCGTCGCTGGCGAAACAGAATCCGCCGGAGGATAACGCTCTGTGGAGCGGCGAAATGTCCAGCCAACAAAGCAACACAGTCCGCATACTTGTCCGCCGATCCGAGGGTGTGCAAAAACCTCTGCCCCTCCGTGCCGAGGCCGTGTTTCAGAATTGCTCTCAACCTCGCGTCGCTCAAATCCTTCAGCCCAAGAGCCAACACATAGTTCTCAAACGACTCGTGCCAGCGGGGCCATGGAACCCGTGGCTCGCCTGGGAGAGCCAGGAAAGGAGAGGGTGGTGAGAACGTCAGCTCCATCTTCGTCGCCAATGTTATGTCTGAAGAACGGGCGGACCACGACGTGCTGTTTGATGCTTTATTAAACAACGGCTGCTGGTAGTACAGGCTTCAATGCTCATGCTGCCTAGATGCTAGCAGGCTAAACTGTTACTCCCCACAGTCCGACGTAACTTACGGTACAGTCGTAACACTCTTAAAGGGCCAGTCCCACTGACGTGGCGCATACATAACATATATGTTGCCTTATTGCCATATGCTGTTTTCTGTGGTTCTGTGCCTATTTGTTTTTTGCTGTGATTTTGCACCTATTTTACCTACTGCACCTTGTCTGTAACGGAGGAGCCCACAACATAAGACTTTCACACATATGGCTTTGGTGTGTGCTCTGTCAACAACGGAGTTGACTCACGCTTGGCTTGTAAAACGCACCCAATAATAAGTGCATAAACGATCTTATCAAGGTGAGTAAACGTTATGTTGTATAACTTGTATTGGAAAAAGGTGCATAAAGACGTTTACGTGTGTTTAGTCCCAACTAAAACCCTGCCTCCACCCTCCACCCCCTAATTCTGACCAAATATTTCCCTCAAGGCATAACAACCTGCTGACATTCCTTTACTTTTGAAATATAGGCTAACTACTCAGCACAAAACCAACTCAAACAGAAAGATAGCACAGTAACAAATAGCTCAAACTCACCAAGTGCTGCCTGCTACCATATAGATCCCAACAAAAAGTGCTAAACAAGATGTGATGAAAAAAATCTACACTGCATGTTGGAGAAAAATATAAGTTCCATTGGCATTTCCAATAAGCTATAATTGCATACACATAATTATTCTCCCCTTTGCTCTGGCCCATTGGCCCATGACATCTCACCCATAGAGAGGACTTCTCCTCTTTGCTGAGACCTTGGTCAGTGCATCAAGTTCCCATAACAACTGATAACTCAGGCCAGACAGGAGCCTGCACAGCACACACACGTTCACCCCCCCTCCTCTCTGCCTTTTCCTCTTCCTCTCTCTGAGTATAAATCTATGTTACACTGTCGGCCATTTGCTGAATATTTGACTCTGTACATTGATCAGAAATGTGTACATTGAGATTCAAGCCCTCTGACAATATACATATTGCAGAGAATGTTATGGTAATAAATATACTTTTATGAAGACATCTTCCTAGACTCATGGCTTCAATTTATTTGGTTAGATAAGCTGTTAATTATCACATTTAGCGGAGAAGAGAATTTTATTCTCTATCACTGCAGATGAAATGTGTAGGTTAGCTTTTGTGTGATAAAAGTACCACTGTTGTATCTACTTGTATCTACACAAATGAAATAATTTGATTAACATTGTTTCGCCCTGCAAAAACCTTCATGCTTCAGTTGAGTTAGCTTCGCTTTGAGGCCACTTTTACATTTCGAGGAAAATAAACATGAACAGCCAAGAGACAATATATTAAAATGGTTTTGAAGAATGCAAACTATTTTATAAATTGCCTGTCCTGCATCTAACATGTCATTTCTGTCACGATTTTTTTGTGGTATGAGAGGTAACATTGCATTGGTATTTTGTTATAGAGACATAGGCTACTCATACGAATGTCACAATCTGTATTTGCATCAAACCCGAAAGTAGAAATGGCATTTCAGAGAGGATGGGGGAGAGAGAGAGAGAGAGAGAGAGAGAAAGAGAGAGAGAGAGAGAGAGAGAGAGGGAGACCTAGCCTATACTGTATGAGAGGATGGAAGAGCTGAAGATAAAGAAATGACTTTGAGCTGCACAAACTTGACTCACTGTGCAACAAACATGCAGACACAGAGATCCAAACTATAGTCCCTTAATTAATATCTGACACAGCGCAGGCAGGGGGAAATCCAGACCATGGACAGACGCACCGCGCACAACAGGCAGGGAATGATTGACAGGGTCCAGCAGGCTAAAGGTGGATATTGAAATAGGTGTGGTTTCTCATAATGATTCGTTATTAGTCCTTTATTGTTTTATCAAGTATATCATTGCCGACAATGAAGGCAACATTAAACTGAGATATTTTTCAATGGAGTTTGGCAAAACATGCGCTCCATGCAAGTGCACAACGCTCCCCGTGCGGCTCGCATTCTTTGTTCAGCTTTGGATGGCAGCAGTAGCCTATAGCATTGGTTATCAAATGGGGGTCCGGGGACCCCCAGGGGTCCGTGGCACTTTGCAAAGGAGGTCCGCGAAAAGTTTTCAGGAAAACAAAAATAAAAACTTTTTTTTGTTGCCAAAGCTATAGTTCAACGAAAATATTTTATGCTTTAAATCTAAAATGGTTCATGGATTACATTCTAATCTAACAAAAACCGTTTAAAAGTCAAGTAGCCTACATTACCATGGAAACAATTAAGCTTAGCCCAAAATCACAAATCAGAATGAGGGGGTCCCCGGTATATTTTCTATCTTGTAAGGGGTCCTTGGCTGAAAAACATTTGAGAACCTCTGGCCTATAATAGGCTATAGCCTATTCGTGAAATGATGTGAAATGAGTGGCGTGAGTCAACCTCCAAAACGCTGTTTCAAATGGCAAAGGAAATACTTCAACCCCCGCCCCCTCCCGATATCAACAAATCCATTAAAAAAAATCACATTCACAACAAGCCGGTGTCAGATGCGTGCACAGCATGATCTACAAACCAATCAGTATCAAGTATAGGGAGATGCAGTCCAGGCAGGTGTAGCGCTCCTACCCCATAGTCATAGTAGAGAGGGCAGGGCCCTTGAGTTCTTTGTATATAATGTATATATCTATTTATATTAACCCTGAATCAATTCAGTTTTAATTATCTTGGACTTATTTTAAGTAACACACACAATCAGTTTTAAACCAAATATTGTATCCTCCTGGAATGAAATTGGTTTTATCTTCACTTTTAACGAGGGATAAATATGTCAGTTTTCTCTAATAGAAAAGATTCCCTCTTAGCAGGTAAGTAGAAACATAAACTCAGTAAATCACACAACTCAGGTTTATAAAAATAGTAATCAATTATTTAGTTAGTGATTTGTTGGATAGAAATATAAACAAAATAGGCTAGATATTCAATTAAACAAACAATTCGAGTTTCACTTATTTTCAGGTAAACAGGTAAGTTTTCACATTTCTTATTGTATTAACACCTTAAGTGCCATAGCCGAAATAATTCGTCTTACATAATCCAACGCTTAAGTGCCAGAGCCGAGTTTACTCGTCTTACATAAACATTTTTTTTTTTTGACGGTGGGACATCAATCAACAACTTTTACATCTTCGAGATCACTATTGGAGCAAGATAATGTGTATAATCTATTTTACCGACCCACTAAGTGTTGACAGTGCTCCCCCAGACGACCGAAATCAAAGAAAAAACTGCCGCGGGACCAAGCCGTTCAAGGAAATGCCGTGGCGATTTTACAGTAATCCATTCAAGACTTGTCTTGCCTGAGAGCGGCCGCGCACCGGCAGCAGCACACAGAGAGCGGAGAGCGATTTGCAAAATAGATCATAGGTGAAACACACTTTGAAACACCTCAGAAAGGCCAGAATCAACATCTGCCCATCGCCCACGCATTCCCCGGCCCATCTTGACTCGCACAAGGAGCGTCCGCACGCAGGCAAGCAGGCAGGCAGGCACACAGGCAGGCAGCAGCAAAAGCGCTTCTGACACGCCCGCTGTACAGCCAGGAGGAAGGAGGAGAAGACACACGGAGGGAGGAGTTTGAATGAGAGGGGTGTTTCCTGTTGTTATGGAGGAAATTACTGTTCAAAACTATTGTTTAGAATGTCTGACGGTCTTACTGATGCCAAAAATGAATGGTTAAAGTGACTGTTTCACAAAAAGCCATTTATCTCTGAATAAATTTCCAGACGCTGAAACCATGCTGTACTCAACGGCTAATATCTACATAACTACTAACTCTGCAAACTAACTCTTTTAGACAGAGAAAGCACACATTCTATTAGTTATTTTTAGATGATTGGTGGTCATGAATTCTTAACAGAAAAGAATCCTCGGCTGTTCTAAAATGAGCCAGAATCGTCAAAAACACCCCTGGCACAACTTACCTACAGGAATGAAAACATGGCTGGCATTCAATGTGTTAACATAAATGCCCTATAACTTCCTAATAATAGATTCAAGTGAAAAACAGTTTACCAAATCAAAATGTTACTACAGTTCTCAAATATTACTATTTGTGGGCCCACACACACACCTAGATGCACTCTGTGCAATACTAAGCCGGCACTATAAACCCCAAATAAAATGAGTTCAACCAAACAAAACGTTGCAGGCCTGTTTGGGTAGATTATCCAAAGAAAAACGTCCTCTTCACTCTTTAGAGCTCAAGGGAATATATTCCTAGAACTAGGGTTACGCTCGTAACCTCCGTTACTCACTCAGTCCCGCGAATTGGCACAGTTCCAGGTTTCAACGAGCGTCCGGGAGTTTGGCACAGTTCCAAGATTTGCGCAACGGTCCGCGAGAGGCTACGATACAGGCGAGAGGAAAGGCTTGCTTCTTGGCTTACAGAACAAGATGAGATGGCTTGCTTCTGGTAGCTGCTTGGTCAGCACGAACTCCAACGTTGCCAGAGGAGGTTTGAGCATCCACAGGTGGCTCAACCGCTATCTGGTGTGTCCGACTGTCCGTGTTGATCCTCTGTATGCAGGCGTAGCGTCGGCGTATGTCTGCTGTGTTAACAGAGCGCTCCACGCTGATAGCCGTCTTGAGCTAGTTTAGCCAACTAGCTTGCTAATTTACTGGGGAATAACTTCTCAGTAACTTCTAGCCGAAGTTAACTAGATATCCGCCAGACTCACTCACAGTTTACACTCCCGAGTAGCAAGTCGCTAAACTGGTAAACTATAAGACTATGAGGAAAACCGTGGGTTACGTTTTCTAAAGGTTTCTTTTATCTCTCGCTACTAGTAAGCTAATTCACCATCATCTCACGTTGTTCTCCTTTTTCTCTCTCTCCCACTTCCTCCTTCCGTTCCACTAAACCCTCAACCTTGCTCCGGATTGGCCATTCTTCTTCATAGGTAAGTAAACAAACTTTTAACATATGTCATACATATTTTGATAACAATGAATGTTTTAACCATTTCAACATAGTGCAATATAATACAACTGTTATTTTGGCAACATGAATAGATTATTTCAAACGTACAACTGTACCCAAAATAATAGCTTATTAACCCAAAACACTTTTTCAACTGGGTTACACCCTCCCCCTTCTAAATGTCTGTATGTCCTCATAAGACACAAAAAAAACTTAGGGTGTTAGAGAGTGTATGGCTTGTTTTGCTCTAAGTATGTCCAATCTTAATGACAATACCTCGGTGCACAATGGTTAGAGGCTGGTCTCTGGACCTACCCGGCTCATCATACGTAAGCCGGACTGTTGGCTTTACAGCTCTCTTTGCTCTTGGCTCAGGTCTGACTCTCACATTGTCTTTGGGCACCTTGACTGCCTCTTCCTCTTGGTCAGACTCTGGATCAGGTTCATCCTCAGGGACTGAATCCTGAGTTGTATCCTCTTCTCTCATACTGCGGTGCTCCTCTTCCAAACTATCATCCTCTGATGAGCTATCCTCAGCAGGATTTCCATCTGACTGTTGAGAAGAATCTCTGTCATCTTGGATGATTGCTGGCGGTCTGGCAGTATCTTTTCTCCTTTGTAGGATCTCTTCCAGGTGAGTACTGTAGGGTTTCTGAGGTCCGTAATACTCCATGTCTGAAGACGAGTCTGTGAACTCTTGTAACTCTTGAGGAGTTTCGTGAGTCTCAGGTACGACTTTCTTTGATCTTTTGTGTGTCTCAGCTCTGGTTCTTGGTTTGACAGGTGAGTTATCCTCTACATCCACGGTCGGCATTCTCACGAACTGTCCAATCGGCAGGAGATGATCACGGTGCAGAGTCTTGACTCCTCCTCTCCCATCTTCAGGTTTCACTTTGTATACAGGAAGGTTGGGCATTTTTCCCATCACAATGTAGGGGATTGGACTCCACCGACTCTCCAGTTTGTGCTTCCCTTTCAATCCTAAGTTCCGGAGCAACACTCGGTCTCCGATATCCAATGACTGGAAGCCGACTCGTTTATCATATGACCTCTTGTTTCTTTGATGTGTCTTATCGGCAGCTTCAGAGGCAAGCTTGTATGCTCTCTGCAAGTCTTCTTTCAGCTTGGCTACGTAGCGTGAATGGCTACCTTCATCTTTGCCATCAGGAGAGGTTCCAAAGCACACGTCTACGGGAAGCCTGGCTTCTCTGCCGAACATTAAGAAATAGGGTGAGTACCCTGTAGCATCGCACTTGGTACTGTTGTATGCGTGAACCAAGTATCCAACATGTTTGCTCCACTGCCGTTTCTTCTCACAGCCCAGAGTCCCTAGCATGGAAAGCAAAGTTCGGTTGAACCTTTCTGGCTGTGGATCCCCCTGTGGGTGATACGGAGTGGTGCGTGACTTCCGGATCCCCATCATCTTCAAGAGCTCTTTGATCAAATGACTCTCAAAGTCTCGCCCCTGGTCTGAATGGATCCTCGCAGGCAGGCCATAATGGATGAAATACTTGTCAACCAGGATCTTCGCTACAGTCTGTGCTTTTTGGTTCCTGGTTGGGAAAGCCTGAGCATAGCGTGTGAAATGATCAGTGACCACTAACACGTTGCTTATGCCTGAGGAATCTGGCTCCATTGATAGAAAATCCATGGATACCAGATCCATCGGTCCACTGCTCACAATCTGGTGCAACGGAGCTGCTCTCTGACAAGGGGTCTTTCGAGTGATGCATTCTCCGCAGTTCTTTACGTACTGTTCTGTATCAAAGGCCAGTTTAGGCCAGAAGAATCTGCTCCTCAGCAGGTCGGTCGTTCTCTCTACGCCCAGGTGTCCTAAGTCATCGTGTGTGGACTTCAACACGACTTCTCGGAACTCCCTTGGTAGGACGAGCTGAGTGACTTCTTCTCCAGAGGGTCGCTTACTCAGACGATGGAGTAGCCCATCTTTCATCATCAGCTTCCCCATCTCTTTTTTCATGCGAGACAGTTCTGGGCTGGCTTGAGTCTCTTCAGGCCATCTGCCATGCTTTACGGCTTGGATAGCAGATCCGATGACTGCATCATCTTCCTGAGCTTTAATCAGTTCTTGCTTTGACATTTGTCCCAACGACTTCAACTCCAAGAGTGTGGGGAATGCATAGATGTCGGGCACACAGTCAGGAGAGGCTCCTAACTGATCCACATATCTCGGTGGACTGATCAAGGATCCAGGGATGCAGATTCGTTTACAGATGGATCTCACACCAGCCTGTGGTATGGTCTCCCATTCCTCTATGCTCTCATCAGGCATGTTTCTTGAGAGCAGGTCGGCATCTATGTTGTGTCTGCCGGGTCGGTACTTGACATCAAACTCATAGGTGGATAAGGCAGAAAGCCACCGGTGCCCTACAGCGCTAAGCTTTGCAGTTGAGAGCACGTACGTAAGCGGGTTGTTGTCGGTACGTACAGTGAATCTTGCCCCGTAGAGATAATCATGGAATTTATCCACGACGGCCCACTTAAGGGACAGAAACTCCAACTGATGGATTGCGTAGTTTCTCTCAGGTGGTTTCAGCTTCCTGCTTGCGAAGGCAACCGGCCTCAGACCCTCCATGTGCTCCTGATAGAGGACAGCACCAAGCCCCTTCAAGCTGGCGTCAACATGCAGGATGTAGGGCTTGTTGGGATCTGCAAATGCCAACACAGGTGCATGGGTGAGGCAGTGAATGATCTGATGGAACGCCTCGGTGCAGGACATGTCCCATCTCTCACCAAAGGGTTCAGACTCCTTCAGGTATGTCTTTGTATTGTCTTTTTCATGTTTCTTACCCCGCTGAGTTGGGGCGTAGCCTTTTGTGAGTTCACTCAATGGTCTGACGATGGCTGAGTAGTTGGCTACAAATCGGCGGTAGTAGCCACAAAATCCCAAGAAGGATTGCAGGGTCTTCAGGTGTGTGGGCTGTGGCCAATCTGTGACTGCCTCAATCTTGGTTGGGTCAGGCGAGACTCCCTCAGCCGACACAATGTGTCCTAGGTACTTCACCTTTGGCAGGCAGAATTGACACTTGTCGAATGAGATCTTCAGTCCAACCTCTGCAAGACGATCGAGGACTTTGAGGAGTCTCTCCTCATGCTCTTCCAACGTTCAGCCAAACACGATCAGGTCGTCGAGGTATACGAGGACCTGGAGCAGGTTCATATCGCCCACCGCCTTCTCCATTAATCTTTGGAATGTCGCTGGAGCTCCAGTTATTCCTTGCGGCATCCTTTCGAACTGGTAGAAGCCCAGTGGACAGATGAATGCCGTCTTTTCCTTATCCTCTTCGGCCATGGCTATTTGGTAATAGCCGCTCCGCAGGTCGAGTACGGAGAACCATTTGCTCCCTGTCATTGAGTCCAGCACATCGTCGATGCAAGGTGTTGTATACTGATCAGGGATCATCCGACTGTTCAGAAATCTGTAGTCAATACACATCCTTATGGTTCCGTTCTTTTTTCTAACGATCACGATTGGGGATGCGTAGGGGCTACGAGATTCTTTGATGATCCCCGCATGCAAAAGTTCTTGGAGGTGCTTTCTTACATCTTCGAGATCTGCAGGAGCCAGACGACGAGAGCGCTCCCGGAAAGGCCGTGAATCTGTCAAACGGATCGTGTGCTCTACTTCTTTGGCTAATCCGACATCCCATTCATGCAGGGAGAACACCTGTGACCTTGTGGATAGCTTTTGACGAAGTCGTTCTTTCCACTCCTCTGAGACAGGTGAGTCTCCAAAGTTGATCAGGTCAGCATCAAACTCGGGTGCAGATGTCTTGGAAGGAGTGAGAGTGGTGACTGCGTCGGTCAGGTACATATGTCCGATAATGGTCCCTACTGGTATGATTGTCTCTGTCAGGGACTCATTCTGGACCAAGATTCTGAAGTTGTTGACGTTCACTTTCTCGCTGGGCACTACCATAGGCTGAAGTAGTACACCAGCTGGGAGTGGAACTGCAAGGGATGAGTCAACCATCAGGATTTCTTTGTCGACTTGGTGCTTGAACTCGACTTTGCAGTCTGCACTACAGTCACCACCAGGAGGTAGAATCAGGGGGCCTGGGCCTTGCTATGTCACCCAGCCAACATCATCATCCTCCTCTTCTATGGCTGTTGCAGTGTCTTTACATGGTAGCTGTGTATCTCTGTAACATGCTTGTATTCCCAGTGTCTGGGTGATGTCAATGCCACTCTCTTTACAATGCTGCACAAGACGTCGGACATGACTGGCATTAGTCCCCACAATGATTGGAGTCTGGTCTGCAGTTCGAGGGCTGGGGCAGATGAGAGCGAGGACTGCCACAATCTTGTCAGCCCCTGCAACTTTTGCCGGATACTCAAGATCCACCACAACATAACCACGGTAGGGGTAGCTGAGGTCAGATTCACTTAGTCCCCAGAGGGCTAGACCAGACACTGGACGAATTTGGACATCAGACAGATGAGTTTGATACCAAGACTCAAAGATAATGGTCACCTGAGAGCCACTATCGAACAAGGCATTACAAGAGTGTCCATTCACTTTCAACGGTACAATGCTGGGTGGGCCAATCAAACCTTCAGGGATGCCTGCAGGCTCTGGTGTGGTAACAGAACTTTTCTTGACACCACAGTTAACTTCACTGGCTGTAGCATCACCAGACTGCTTGTCTTTTAGCACCTTCAAAGCCTGGATTAGCTTCCTGATAACCTTGCCTTGATTCTCAGGGTTATGGCACTTTCCAGCAAAATGTCCGCTCTCTCCACACCGATAGCAGAAATTCTCCTCTGAACTTTTCGGTGCTCTTTTGAAGGAGTTGGAGGCCTGTTTAGATGCCTCCATGGTCGAAACTGCCACTGCAGCATCTGACTCAGTCGTCTTGTTGCTAATTTTCTGTTTCAGTCTTTTCACTTGTTTTTTCAAGGCAGACAGCTCAGAGTCTTGGCGGTTCTCAGGCCCAGATGGTGTACTCACGGGTGCAGCTTCACTGTAATCTTCCTTGAAGTGGGTTGGTTTCGTCACTACTGCTGCAACCATTGACTTTAGCTCTTTTATTTCAGCTTTTAAGTTCTGGATCTCAGCTTGCTTCACGTCCACTTCCTGTTTTGCATGTCCTTGGTGTCCTGAGGTATTGAGCTTCTTCCTAGATGCTTCATATTCCTCTTCTGCACGAATTTCACTCAAGAGCTGCAGAAAGTTTGGTGGCGCTGTCTTCCTTTCTCGCAAGCGCAGCTGGATCAGCATCAAGTCTGAGGCAATAGCACCCCTCAGCAGTTGTTCCAGTCGGGCTTTATCCACGCAGCTAGCAGGAAGGCCACCTCTCTGTAACACCTTAGCCAGAGACCGTTGTAGACGTCTGAGGAAATCAGATAGCTTCTCTCCGGGTTGCTGTTGCATCAGACGGAAAGCGAAATAGAGATCATCCCCTGACTCTGCACTCCCAAAAGCACTTTCAAGGGCTTTCAAGCACTCATCAGGGCTGGTGTCAGGGTTGATGTCACGCACTGCTTTTACTATTTCCAGCGCTGGCCCTTTCAAGCTTCCCATCAATCTTCGTCTTTTCTCTCTGTCAGAGCAGTCGGTCTCCTCCACCATAAGCCATGCTTGTTCAAGCCAATGGTCAAATGGTTCCTCACCTGCTGGAGTCGGCAGGGCTCCTGAGAATGTGCGTAGTCGACAATGACTCCCACCATCTGATGAAGGTTTTGTTGTCTTGTCCAACAAATCACCGACAGCACGTAGGATGGACTCAGTGGAGCTAGTGGGCAGGTGTGCACTGGGGAATAATGATTTAAGGTCCTCCATAGTTTTTCCTTCAGCCTCCAGCAGCCCTTTTAATTTATTGTTGAAATCTTCAGCAGCTGCCGGTGCTTCTCCTACAGTGATGATAGGCCACGCCTCTCGACCATCAGTAGACAAGGCATCAGGAGGAACACTCTCTTCATTAATTGTCTCTTTGCATTCACACAAGACCATCCGACGGTTTAGTCTTGCACTGAAATTCCTTCCCCGCACACGCACTCTTCCCAAGCATTTTATTGTTTGAAGGGTTTCTTCAATTTTGGTGTTCTCCACTTCTTCAGGGACGATGATCATCAGCACATGAGCCTCATCCAAACCCTCGCCACGGCACCAGCTCTTCAGCTCTGACGCTAGTTCAGCCCGGTCCATTTTAATACTGTTTGTGTGTTAGATTCTTATTTAATTTATGCTAATTAGTAATCCAAGACTATCCCAGCGGTGCCTCCATTTTATGTAGCGCTCCTACCCCATAGTCATAGTAGAGAGGGCAGGGCCCTTGAGTTCTTTGTATATAATGTATATATCTATTTATATTAACCCTGAATCAATTCAGTTTTAATTATCTTGGACTTATTTTAAGTAACACACACAATCAGTTTTAAACCAAATATTGTATCCTCCTGGAATGAAATTGGTTTTATCTTCACTTTTAACGAGGGATACATACACCCATATGTCAGTTTTCTCTAATAGAAAAGATTCCCTCTTAGCAGGTAAGTAGAAACATAAACTCAGTAAATCACACAACTCAGGTTTATAAAAATAGTAATCAATTATTTAGTTAGTGATTTGTTGGATAGAAATATAAACAAAATAGGCTAGATATTCAATTAAACAAACAATTCGAGTTTCACTTATTTTCAGGTAAACAGGTAAGTTTTCACATTGCTTATTGTATTAACATAAATGCCCTATAACTTCCTAATAATAGATTCAAGTGAAAAACAGTTTACCAAATCAAAATGTTACTACAGTTCTCAAATATTACTATTTGTGGGCCCACACACACACCTAGATGCACTCTGTGCAATACTAAGCCGGCACTATAAACCCCAAATAAAATGAGTTCAACCAAACAAAACGTTGCAGGCCTGTTTGGGTAGATTATCCAAAGAAAAACGTCCTCTTCACTCTTTAGAGCTCAAGGGAATATATTCCTAGAACTAGGGTTACGCTCGTAACCTCCGTTACTCACTCAGTCCCGCGAATTGGCACAGTTCCAGGTTTCAACGAGCGTCCGGGAGTTTGGCACAGTTCCAAGATTTGCGCAACGGTCCTAACAGCACAGGTCAGCTCAAAGTGCATGCTGACATAAGTAATGCTAGCATTCCAGCATGATAACATAATTTCTACTATCCTATATTCTAATTAATATTCTAGGTCAATATGAGATTAATATAAATATGTTAATATTCCCACTTACTTACTATACTTGGGCCTAGATTAAAATGTTATTCTATAAGGTTAGGAGTGTGAACTGGTCAATACAAGGTCTGATAGTAAGAGTTTTGCAGGGGTTTACAGTTCTTTGAATGTGTCCCAGCCAGGACACATCAATATAAGTCATGTGTCCTGGTACACATGGTACACCTGCGTTTTAGGTAACATGACAGGTCATTCCATTTGTCCAAAGGGTCAGGGAAATCATTGTATAGTGTACTGCAAAGTCATTAAAAGTTTTTGTTTGCTGTCAAAAGGGTGTAACTAATGCCCTTTTGACACCTAGCAAAACCCCACGTTTGACACTGATCAAGCCTTGTAAGTAGAGGATTCAAACAGCACTTAGCTCAGCTCAAAATGCATGCTGACATAAGTCATGCTAGCATGGCAGCATGATCACATAATTCCTCCTATATTCTAATAACAAGAGTATCAACTTTCCACTCGTACCCAATTTAGGCAATTCCAAAACTGCTTAGGGACCCCAGTATGAAAAAATATTCAAATACAATAGGTACAAATAACACATATATAAAAAAATTGATTTGCTTGGTCAAACAAAGCGATTCAGTTATATTTAGAATCAGCATTTTACTTGGACAAAAAAATGGTTTTGTTTTTATCTTGTTTTCCCCCTTCTTGTGTCCGAGTGTAATGTTCGGGGAAGGGGGGGCGATGGGTAGGGGGGCCCCTGGGAGCTTCAGTGCCCAGGGGCCCCTGGGGGTGTTAATCTGGCTCTGCATTTGCACTGCACTGTAGGTCATTTAGAGGCACCAGTATTTCATAAACAGTTCTGTGTATGGATTTAATTTTAACGTTATACATTATAGCCTACTTCGACTATGGGCGGAGGGCAGATATTCGGTCGCTATGACAACCAGGTGTGGGCGGAGGCGAGTAAACTTGCTATGGAAATGGAGTCTATATCAAGTAGAGACGAGTAAGACCAGATCGAGTAGAGCTGTACTGTGCTGTATGTGGTGGAAATGAGCCATTAGTGAAGCTCCTCCCCAGGCCAACAGAAGCAGTCAGCACTTAGAAGCACAAACTACAAAGTCTTCTTCAACTGTAATAAATTATGTGTAAATCATTTATAAGTCACTTTTCTTTATCCCCTGAGAATTAGGGCCTAATCTAAAGTGTAAACAATTCATCACACATAAATGTGTTACATATCATTTGTAGGTAACTGAGAGTCTGTTAGAATTCAAAATCCTTGCTACCAACACTTACCTAGCCTGTAGCCTACTCTACTGTAGGCTACTGTACATACAGTCAACCTAGTGACATCATAGCAGCGACCTAGTTGGCAAAAAGGTGAAATGTTATACGAGTACATGAGCCATGATCAAATGTTTCATGTCCTCATGTCCTCACACGTCATCTTTGTTTAATTTCATTGCAGAATGTGAATCTATTTTTATGCCTCCGCCGGCGATAGCCAGGCCCGGAGGCATTATGGATCCGGGTTGTCCGTCCGTACGATGTTTGTTAACGCGGTATCTGAGGAACGCCTGGACGGAATTTCATCAAATTTGCCTCAAACATCGACTTAGACTCAAGGATGATCTGATTAGATTTTGGTGGTCAAAGGTCAAAATTCAAGGTCACTGTGACCTCTCGAACGCCATTTTCAAGCTTGTTAACGCGATATCTCAGGAATGCCTTGATGGAATTTAATCAAACTTGTCTCAAACATCGACTTGGGCTGCGTTCCAATACCCATACTTGTACTTCTTTCTTGTAGTATGTACTGCCGCTGCCCTCACAAAGTATGGATTGTAGTGTGTAGCATGCATGCAAAATGCATACTATTGGGACACACTACATCTGTCGTCACGTGAGCTTCCTGAACTCCGACCTCTTGCTCACTTCCGCCGACGTCCGCAGCGCCACATTTTTATTTTATTTTTATTTTCATTCAATAAACAAAGTCTGGCAATAACAAACAGTACATTATACAAAAAATTCAGACTAAGCATTTACAAAATTGGAACAGACAATCAAATAAACAAATTGCTGTTATATTGTAATGTATGTTGTTTCTAATAAACTGATGTGATGATACTTACATGCAGTCTCATTCTTAACAGTATAATAACGTGCATATTTCTGTCAGTGTGTTATCATAGTTATTGACGTGTTCACGGCGTCATGGAGGTGGGCGTGGATTATACACGCAGCTCAGTCAGTGCGACGTAACTCCAGTAGGTGGCGGCAATGCACAAAAAGTTGTTTGCCAACCGCCATAAAACATTAGAAGAAGAAGAACTTCCGCTGCGCAAAGGATTGTGGGGAAGTTTGGCCGGAGCAGCATGCATCGATGCATACTCCGAAATAGGAGCTGATGTAGTACAACATCCTGGTACTCTTGGCATACTGCATCTGACATACTATGTATTGGGACATACTAATTCTTTTTTTGCCTACTAAATAGTATGGAAGTATGGGTATTGGAACGGGTCCTTGGACTCAAGGATAAACTGATTACATTTTGGTGGTCAAAGGTCAAAGGTCAAGGTCACTGTGACCTCTCAAACACCATTTTCAAGCTTGTTAACGCGATATCTCAGGAATGCCTTGACGGAATTTAATCAAACTTGTCTCAAACATCGACTTGGACTCAAGGATGAACTGATTAGATTTTGGTGGTCAAAAGTCAAAGGTCAAGGTCACTGTGACCTCTCAAACGCCATTTTCCAGCTTGTTAACGCGATATCTCATGAATACCTTGACGGAATTTCATCAAATTTGCCTCAAACATCTACTTAGACTCAAGGATGAACTGATTAGATTTTGGTGGTCAAAAGTCAAAGGTCAAGGTCACTGTGACCTCTCAAACGCCATTGTCAAGCTTGTTAACGTGATATCTCACGAATGCCTTGACGGAATTTAATCAAACTTGCCTCAAACATCGCCTTAGACTCAAGGATGATCTGATTAGATTTTGCTGGTCAAAGCTCAAGGTCAAGGTGAGCTCTCGAACGCCATTTTCAAGCTTGTTAATGCGATATCTCAGGAATGCCTTGACGGAATTTAATCAAACTTGTCTCAAACATCGACTTGGACTCAAGGATGAACTGATTACATTTTAGTGGTCAAAGTTCAAGGTCACTGTGACCTCTCACACACCCAATTTCCAAGCTCTGTAACGCAACATCACATTTCATTTCATTTCATTTATTTAATGTGACTCATTGACCATGATCACATGGTATGGAGCACAAACAAAACATACAAAAACAATATACAATGGCACACGGCATGGCTAGTGCATGTCATTTGAACAAAGGCAGGACATTCTTCAAAAAGGCACCTAATTTACACATGACTTTTTGTCTGTCTGATTGTAGTAGCAGAATCAGTTTAAACATAGATGGACGAGTTAAATAATATCTGGGTAAATATAACTGTCTGAAATTCAAAATAATTACATTCTTACATTCAAACAAAACATGATACTCGTCTCCCACACAGTTGTCACTACAGAGATTACAGATCCTCATACTTCTATGCAGTCCTTTATATCTGCCAACAACCTTGGGGATTCTGGTGTTATTAACCCTGAAGTTACAAATTGCATGTCTATGCCTCTGGTTTACATACAGCAGATAATTTTCAAGTTTAAGTTATTTTTTTAATTCTACGTACAAGTCACATGACGTCATACTTTTGAGCTCACTTTGCCATTTCTGCATAAACTGATCCTTAAGACTTTGCTCAACAGTTAACTTCAACCAGTCAATGTTATTGCACTGCTGTGTAAGCCAGAGGTAAGACAAGCCACAGTCATCCAGAATCTGTTTGACCCGCACGACCCACGGCGAGGCATAGACGCCAGAGTTGTGCAGATCACGCAGGCAGTTGTACATAATACGGCTAAGTTTGTTCTCCTTGCCGTCAATCAACCTTGCCCAATAACTAATCATTCTTTTCTTGACAGTGACACAGAGTGGGTATCTCCCCAGCTCCCCATAGACCATATTGTTACACGTTGTCATTTTAACTTTCAAAATGTACTTGAGAAATCTGAGGTGTAGCTTTTCCAATATATCAATTTTTTCAAACCCCCAAGCTTCACACGAGTACAACATAACTGGTAAAACCAACTTGTCAAAAAGGTCCAGTGTGATATCTACTGGTAAATCATATTTTCTGCATTTAAAAAAAAGGGCAAACATAGCACGAGAGGCTTGCTTATGCAGCTCCTCAATGGCGATCTTAAATGATCCATTATAGTATGTAAACAGCCAGTATAACAAGATCTTTATCATATTTAAATAGATGTCTATTTATTTTTAAGCATACACATAACTCACTGTTAGTCAGTTTCTGCACACACTTATCTATTATTTTGTTACTCACTGCCAACATCACCCCACCCGACCGCCAGTTTATAAGCTTATGGCGATTACTAACAAACATATGAAAACCCATTGCATTAAATTTTTCCAGCATCTCTGGTGTATCTATGTCGTCCGTTTTAGTCTCACTGAAGCACAGTACATCATACTTTTGGCATCCTTCAATAAAGTCAGGTGTCTCTATCTTACTTCTTATTCCGCAGACGTTCAAAGTAAGAATACGTAACCCAGGGTGGTCTGTTCTCCTCTCATTGGATGCCGTCTCATCTGTCCGTCCTCCGTGTCTGTCCTATACGTCAATGCCAAAGAATTTATAGTCCACGTCATCATATCCAATCATAAACAGGTCGTCGGGAGTGTTAATGGTGACATATTGGCCATCCTTCTTACAGATAACTTTGCCGTCTCTAATAAACGTGTGTTGACATTTCTCCTTGGCGTGCTTGAAGAGCCTGTGTCTCATGCTTGTGAGATCGTCGCTGATGAAGATGTTCTTGTGCAATTCATTATCTTTCAGCACTGCTTTATTCCTCATCAGGTCCGCTTTTTTCCTCCTGCTCACAGTCAGCTAGAGGAGGCGGCGCCAGTCCATGTAGAACTTTGTATATTAAACAGGCAGAGGTGAAATTTCTAAAGTTCTCAAAACTTAGCATGTCATATTTACGTATGACATGACAGTGGTGATGAGAAAAGGGTTTTTTATCTAGTATTTTCAGGGCTTTTTTATAAAGTAATTCGGCTGGTTTGAGAGTAGTTACTCCTGTCAACGACCAGCTATTTATACAATAATTCAGATGCGAAAGGATCATCGAGTGTAAAAATAAAAACGCAGCGTCTGTGGACAGACAGTTCCTTATTTGTCTGAAGTTATACAAGTGGAATTTAATTTTTTTGGAGATCATTTTGATGTGGTTGCTGAGCGTTAGGTTGGAATCCAACATCACAAACTCGTTAACCACAGATAATTCCTCTGACCCCAAGAAGACATTGGAGCGCGCAGGTGCAATGTTTTTTTTAGAAAAGAACATGCAAACTGTTTTTTTTGCATTCAGCACGAGACAAGATTTAGTTAGCCATGCCTGGATATGAGAGAGAGCTGAAGATAAGACACGTGCCGCCTCCCCTGGGTTTATAGCCCTTGTGAAGATAACTGTGTCGTCAGCATAAAGCTGGACATCTACATTAAAACAGTAATCAGGAAGATCATTAATGTACAAAGAAAAGAAAATTGGCCCCAAAATTGACCCTTGGGGGACCCCTACTGGACAGCTCAGGTAAGGGGAGCTGACACCGCCAACCACAGTGCACTGCTCCCGGTGAGACAGATATGATTCAACCCATTTAATGGCCGCAACAGAAAAATTGAAGCTGGACAATTTAGAGAGGAGCACACTGTGGTTGACGGTGTCAAACGCCCTCTTAACTCATTCAGGGCCAGTTTAGGACTGCCAATATTTAGCACAGGCCAAAGATTTTCATAATTGTTGGTCATCTTTCAAGACCCACAGTAAATTATCTATTAGCACCAGAGTGATTTGCAATACCTCAAAATGAAGATGTACGTCTCTGGGTTCACCAGGAAAAAAAAAGTGAGCTTTTAGCATGTTCTGTACTCTACTTATATCCATTTATATACACCCTGTTTTCACCCTAAATGTCTCTCTCAGATGACAAACAGGAGCAAATGCAATTTCTGTAAAATACACATTCTCAAGCAGAACTCGCTCTCAATTCTTTTATTTTGAACTGTATTGACATCAGACATGTAAATACTATTCGTTATGACACAAATGAAAAAAAAAAAAAATATATATATATATATATATATACACATGAAGTGCTTTTTTTTACATTCAACAATACAGCAGTGTGAGTGAGTGTGCAGACAGACACACAGACAGACAGACAGAGAGACAGACAGACAGACACACCGACAGACAGACAGACAGACAGACAGACAGACAGACAGACACACACACACACACACACACAGACACACAGACACACACACACACACACACACACACACACACGATCCCCCTTCGTTGCGTGATTTCTAACCCCACATAGGATAAGCAATAACCACGCCCTGTGGCACCGGGATTGGCCAGGAGCAACACTGGAGCAGAGCTACACTGGAGTAGTGTCCTCTACGGCTCTGCACTGGAGGGCACGCAGTCCAGCGATTTCATGAAGCTCTTGAGAACGGACAGCGGGCTTCTGCCTGCCTAGCTGTTCGTGTGCTGCTCGTCCTGTCATATCCTCCCTGCTATCGTTCCCGTTTTCCCCTCGGCTATTCAACACGTCCTCACCGCCCTCTGATCACTGCTGATCGATCATTTCCTCATTCCTCCGATGATCAAACGCATCTGTGGATTACTTTCTCCGGTTTTCTCCAGCTGGCACACAGGAAAGCGACCAGCTCCTGCAGCGCGCGAGGGGCGTTTCTCCTGTCTGCACAAGGCAGACAGGACAGACAGGTTTGCTTTTCCTCCTGCTCAATTTCAAAACAACAGCTGCGGTATGTGTTTGTTCACGTGTTGTCTTAGATGATAGGGACCTGATACCATGTGACAGGCTGGGGAAGTGTTTTAACTACGCCCTGCAGTAATAAAAACAAAAACACGTCAAAGACGTCATTGGCCCTCTGGGCTATTCCTGATAACACGTCAAAGACAAAGTCATTGGCCCTGAATGAGTTAAGGTCGAGGAACACAGCTCCCACACAACCATCCCTGTCCAAGGAGCCTTTTATTTTCTCCAAGAGCAGGACTGGCGTGGTCCTTCCTGTTCCTCCTCGGGCACTATAATCCAGAGAGAGCAACAGCAATCTGAAGTAGCAGACACCTCCCAACTCTCAATATACACATTGTTCATTCTGGAGCAGGATGGAGTAAATAAAACGAAGAGAAAAGAAAACAGAGTCAAAACACACCTTTCCTTTCCAGACGGTGTGTTTGACAAACAAAGTGGGAGGTGGGGCGAGTGGCACAAACAGAAGTCTCAAGGGAGCATTTTGTCACAAGACAAGACACCTTTATTGCCACACAATTAGGTTGGCATGGTGTTTAGTTTGGGTACAGTATATTCTGTAGCTCTGAATGAAACATAAAACATAGAACATGTATACATTTACCTGCCTTCCCAACAATAAATACAACACACAGACAAGTCAAACATTAGAGTACATCAGGTGCTTAGTTAAGGTGATGGGGTGAGAGGGTGTGGGGGTCCAAGGGAGTTCAGGGTTCATACGGATTTTGGGAAAAATCTGTCATTGAAGCGGCTGGTTTTGGGGTGACTAGACCTGTAGTGTCTACCTGAGGGCATGGGCTGAAATAGGTGGTGTGCTGGGTGGGAGGGGTCCTTGGAAATCTTGTCAGCACGAGTGACTGTAGGAGAGGGGAAGTAAAAAAAAAAAAGATTGTACGTCTGTGCTTTCTCACCATTTTTTCTCCAGGCTTTCAATGTGGTCTAAAACAGAAAGAGAGAGAGTTTTAACAAGAACTTCATTATTAAAAAGCACTCTAGAAACATTCAAACCTTTCAAACAAAAATAAAACATTCACAAACCAAAATTGTAGAGAGAGATACAGAGACACTTGTCTCTCAAGCCAGACTGTTCTTCTCCATTCTGCAAATGCAGCTTAAACAGTCTGTAATTCACGCCCACATAACATGGACAAAGGTGATTGTAGAAATACGGTATTGTTCCAATCAATTGCCTTTAGGCGGAACATCCCCCTATCATCACTCATTCATTTCCCAGATTTTTTTATTTAATTTCCCCTGAGCTTCCCTTTCCGTTTTGACCAAGTTTTCCATGCTCGAATTACACACGTTTAGGGGGTGAGAGACATACAGTGAGAGACATACAGTCTGTTTTAAGAGACTACAGAGAGAGAGACACACACACATACATACAGTGAGAGACAGCAGTCTGTTTTAAGAGACTACAGAGAGAGAGAGACACACACACACATACAGTGAGAGACAGCAGTCTGTTTTAAGAGACTACAGAGAGAGAGACACACACACACATACAGTGAGAGACAGCAGTCTGTTTTAAGAGACTACAGAGAGAGAGACACACACACACACATACAGCGAGAGACAGCAGTCTGTTTTAAGAGACTACAGAGAGAGAGACACACACACACATACAGTGAGAGACAGCAGTCTGTTTTAAGAGACTACAGAGAGAGAGACACACACACACACACACACACATACAGTGAGAGACAGCAGTCTGTTTTAAGAGACTACAGAGAGAGAGACACACACACACACACATACAGTGAGAGACAGCAGTCTGTTTTAAGATACTACAGAGAGACACACACACATACAGTGAGAGACAGCAGTCTGTTTTAAGAGACTACAGAGAGAGAGACACACACACATACAGTGAGAGACAGCAGTCTGGGAACACAAAATCTATCAGTCTGACGACTAATAAGTCTCTGGGACAGACAGATGATTTTTCAGGGTTTTTGTGGTGAGCAGATATGTCCACCCCAAGACTTCCTTCGTTCAAACAAACTGGCAATCAGCCAGTAGCGAGCACACTCACCGGTGTTTTTTAAAGTTTCGGTGCACGGCACAGGAGAATACTTTGTAGGAGAAGGAGAGCCAGCACACAAAATGTCCTTTCGTTAGATTTATTCCAGTTTTCACCAGGTACAACACGGTAACGGCCTTCTTCAGCGTGTTGCTGTGTCAGGCGGAAATGACGTTTAAATACACTGAGACCGGAAGTCCATTCAATAAACGAAATATCAAAATTCAGTTACAGTATATAAAGAATTAAAGAACCAAGCAATGCACAACACACAAGTTCCATTATCAAAGAAAAACAAAATGTCTACATACAACAATGTATGCATTTATAAATAACACTAGTTTGGTCAGCCCCACTGTGTGGGAGAGCAGAACCAGGCCTAGGTAGAGGCCCTGCTGTGTTCAAAGTGACAGGTAGGGGGGAGTAAGCCAGGTCTGGACTACAGATAGATACAAAACAAAATACAAAATACAATAGAAATGTTTTAAAAAAAGAATTATGCTTAAATAATTGCACGTTTCCACTATAATGGCCTAGAAAGAGGTCCTGCTGTGTTGTGGTAGCAGACAGGAGAGATTAAGCTAGGGCTGGAATGCATATTACTAAGTACATTAAAAATAGACAATACAAATATATACATAATTGCACATTCAAAGAAAGCAGCCTAATAACAGTTCCTCATTAAGTCCTTTCGGATGCTCTGTCTGAAGAGTGTGAATCCAAAAGGCCTCTCTTTGTAGCAAGGCCCTATCTCTATCCCCACCCCTTTTCAATGGACTCACAGTTTCTATGCCCTGGAACCTCAGGGTGCAAACATCATGTCCCATAGCGTTGAAATGTCTCGCTACAGAAGATTTTTCATCCTTATTACGAATTTTACTTTTGTGCTCGGAGATGCGGGTTTTGAGTTCTCTACGAGTTTTCCCCACGTAAACATTTGAACAAGGACACTTTAACAAGTACACGACAAATTTAGATCTACAAGAAATTCTACTTTTAATGTTGTACTTCTTGCCAGAGTGTGGGTGAGTGAAGGTTCCTTCTTCTAAAGCTGACCCATTTAAAGGGATACACCACTTTTTGGGAAGTTTAGCTCATTTGCCACATCCCCCCAACATAACCAAGATACACCATGCCTTATCGGCACTGTCCGCTCAGTTTACAGTGAGCTACAGTCGTGAAGTTAGTAATTATCGCCATAGAATGGAGGCTAATGGTACAGCTGTTAAAAATCTGCCAAATGAGCTAAACTTGCAAAAAGGTGGTGTATCCCTTTAAGACTCGAGTAGAAATGTTTAAATTCTTAAGAAATATTAAGCTTCGCGCTTTTTTTGATAAGGCCCCCCCCCCCCCCCCCCCCCGCACACAGACTAACTCCACACAGACTCTGGGTGTTGAACCCGAATCCTTCCCTGAGTCCACACGCCTGAGGGCTAAAAGTACATTTGTTCCGCCCATTTTGAACTCTTCTGTGTCCACCTTCTGCAGACTGGTCGAGCAGGATGTTATGCAGAAGGTACAAGAGAACAATAAAAAAAGACTTTACTCCAACATTGAACAAGAAGAGAAGAAAGCACTGTTGTCACTGTCTAGTGATTGCTCTATTGTTATTAAATCTGCTGACAAGGGAGGGGCCATTGTTGTCCAAAATAAAGAATCCTATAGAACAGAGATTTTGAGACAGCTTGGTATGTGTGAATTTTACACTCCTTTGATGGGGGACCCTACTGTTAAATTTCTACAGAGGGTTGATGCTTTTTTAAGTTCAGCTTTGAGTTCCTCTTTTATTAGTCAGGATGAACATAAATTCATGCTACAGAAACATCCTGTGCGCCCTGTATTTTACACTCTCCCTAAGATCCACAAGAGCTGTACAGAAACATCCTGTGAGCCCTGTGTTTTACACTCTCCCTAAGATCCACAAGAGCTGTACAGAAACATCCTGCGCCCTGTGTTTTACACTCTCCCTAAGATCCACAAGAGCTGTACAGAAACATCCTGCGCTGTGTTTTACACTCTCCCTAAGATCCACAAGAGCTGTACAGAAACATCCTGCGCCCTGTGTTTTACACTCTCCCTAAGATCCACAAGAGCTGTACAGAAACATCCTGTGCTGTGTTTTACACTCTCTCTAAGATCCACAAGAGCTGTACAGAAACATCCTGCGCCCTGTGTTTTACACTCTCCCTAAGATCCACAAGAGCTGTACAGAAACATCCTGCGCCCTGTGTTTTACACTCTCCCTAAGATCCACAAGAGCTGTACAGAAACATCCTGAGCCCTGTGTTTTACACTCTCTCTAAGATCCACAAGAGCTGTACAGAAACATCCTGCGCTGTGTTTTACACTCTCCCTAAGATCCACAAGAGCTGTACAGAAACATCCTGAGCCCTGTGTTTTACACTCTCTCTAAGATCCACAAGAGCTGTACAGAAACATCCTGCGCTGTGTTTTACACTCTTCCTAAGATCCACAAGAGCTGTACAGAAACATCCTGAGCCCTGTGTTTTACACTCTCTCTAAGATCCACAAGAGCTGTACAGAAACATCCTGCGCCCTGTGTTTTACACTCTTCCTAAGATCCACAAGAGCTGTACAGAAACATCCTGCGCCCTGTGTTTTACACTCTCCCTAAGATCCACAAGAGCTGTACAGAAACATCCTGCGCCCTGTGTTTTACACTCTCCCTAAGATCCACAAGAGCTGTACAGAAACATCCTGCGCCCTGTGTTTTACACTCTCCCTAAGATCCACAAGAGCTGTACAGAAACATCCTGAGCCCTGTGTTTTACACTCTCTCTAAGATCCACAAGAGCTGTACAGAAACATCCTGTGCTGTGTTTTACACTCTCCCTAAGATCCACAAGAGCTGTACAGAAACATCCTGAGCCCTGTGTTTTACACTCTCTCTAAGATCCACAAGAGCTGTACAGAAACATCCTGCGCCCTGTGTTTTACACTCTTCCTAAGATCCACAAGAGCTGTACAGAAACATCCTGCGCCCTGTGTTTTACACTCTCCCTAAGATCCACAAGAGCTGTACAGAAACATCCTGCGCCCTGTGTTTTACACTCTCCCTAAGATCCACAAGAGCTGTACAGAAACATCCTGCGCCCTGTGTTTTACACTCTCCCTAAGATCCACAAGAGCTGTACAGAAACATCCTGTGAGCCCTGTGTTTTACACTCTCCCTAAGATCCACAAGAGCTGTACAGAAACATCCTGCGCCCTGTGTTTTACACTCTCTCTAAGATCCACAAGAGCTGTACAGAAACATCCTGCGCCCTGTGTTTTACACTCTCTCTAAGATCCACAAGAGCTGTACAGAAACATCCTGCGCCCTGTGTTTTACACTCTCTCTAAGATCCACAAGAGCTGTACAGAAACGCTCCCTGGGAGGCCCATTGTCGCTGGAAGCCAATCCATCACTGAACCCATTTCACAATATATTGACAGACACATCAGAGGTATGGTGGCCAAAGTTCCTTCTTTTGTCAAAGACACCACTGATTTCCTTAATAAGTTAAGTTCTTTACAACACACTGTAGAAAACAGCATTCTATGCACAATGGATGTTATCTCATTGGCTGCCAGCCACTTCTGGAAAACGGATGCTCCCAGTGCCAGCCCTTTCAGAGCGTTTTCAGTGATTTATCAAGACCCACAGAATGTGTGATATTACTATGTAAACACCGAACACGCCCAAAGAACGATGAGACTCTATTGTATCATCAGCAAAAAAAAGTTTATTGATATCATTTTCCGTTCTTTAGTTATCAGCAGTAGAAGATAGGTTGGTTTCACCAAAAACAAGAGTTTCAAACTAGAAGCTGAGATAATGAGCCTTTTGTGAAATGAAGCATTTCAAGCACATCACTGACTCTGAAGCTAATATTTTCTGATGTAGTGACACCTCAAAAATAATTTCCTTCAATAAAACAGCGAAAACAAAGGAATTTTGATGGCAAAATAATATTTTTTAGCTGCAACCAGCAGCGCTGGCCCCTGCGTGCGCAGACCCTACACCTTCTTGCTGGTCTTGATTTACTGCTGGTGGGCATCAGGTATTCCAGCTTGTGTTTGCCAATCTGTCCATCGAGCCTGCTGTCTGGGTCGGTGTTGTATGGTGCCCTGCGTGCCCCACCCCCCTCAACTGCAAACTCCTCCGTGGGAGTGTCTCTGGTGGCTCTCTGCTGCACGTTTGCTCTGCACGTTTCAAAGTGTGCTGCACCCAGTCTATTTTCACAGCGCTCCGCGTTTTTGTGCGCCGGCTCCCAGCGCTTCCAGCTGAGAATGATTTGGCTTTTAACTCATTCACCGCCAATGACGTCTTTGACGTGTTATCAGAAATAGCCCTCCCCGCCAATGACGTGTTTGACGTGTTTTTGTTTTTATTACTGCAGGGCGTAGTTTAAACACTTCCCCAGCCTGTCACATGGTATCAGGTCCCTATCATCTAAGACAACACGTGAACAAACACATACCGCAGCTGTTGTTTTGAAATTGAGCAGGAGGAAAAGCAGAAAACTGGTAACGCTTCCTTGTGCAGACAGGAGAAACGCCATTGAAACGCGCCTCGGCGCGCTGCACGAGCTGGAGTCGCCTTCCTCTGTGCCAGCCGGGAGAAAGTAATCAAGAGATGTGTTTGATCATCGGAGGAATGAGGAAATGATCGATCAGTTTGCGAGGGCGGTGAGGACGTGTTGAATAGCCGAGGGGAAAACGGGAACGATCAGATAGCAGGGGATATGACAGGGAGACATGGACGAGGAAGGGTGCAAAATAAACACACAACAGCAAGGCACAAGGCAGAAGCGGGAGTCAGAGCAGCCCGCTGTCCTTTCTCAAGAGCTATTCAGTTGGTTCATGTAATCGCTGGGCTGCGTGCCCTCCAGTGTTGCTCCTGGCCAATCCCAGCGCCACAAGGCGTGGTTATTGCTTATCATATGTGGGGTTAGAAATCTAAAAGGGGGATTGTGTGTGTGTGTGTGTGTGTGTGTGTGTGTGTGTGTGTGTGTCTGTCTGTCTGTCTGTCTGTCTGTCTGTCTGTCGGTGTGTCTGTCTGTCTGTCTGTCTGTCTGTCTGTCTGCACACTCACTCACACCGAGTAAACTGTATTGTTGAATGTAAAAAAAAAGCACTTCATGTGTATATATATATATATATATATTTTTTTTTTTGTCATTTGTGTCCTAACGAATAATATTTACATGTCTGATGTCAATACAGTTCAAAATAAAAGAATTGAGAGCGAGTTCTGCATGAGATTGTGTGCATAAATACATAAATGCCATTTTCTGCAATTTCTTTTCTCAGAGAGACATTTTGGGGGAAAACAGGGTGTATATAAATGGCTATAAGTAGAGTACAGAACATGCTAAAAGCTCACTTTTTTTTCCCTGGTGAACCCAGAGACGTACATCTTCATTTTGAGGTATTGCAAATCACTCTGGTGCTAATAGATAATTTACTGTGGGTCTTGAAAGATGACCAACAATTATGAAAATCTTTGGCCTGTGCTAAATATTGGCAGTCCTAAACTGGCGGTGAATGAGTTAAGAAAGACGCTGGTGTCGGGTGCTCCTTTTCTGGCAACTAATCATGTGGAGGGGCTATCGCAGCAGAGACGGAGGGGCTCAATTGTGGGAGCAGATTGGCTGCTGTTCACAGGCACAGCTAACGTTACAGCATTTCCGTTTCCCCACACGGCTTCTTCTACTCTTTTTTCTCATCTTTCTCTAATCCGGAGAGCACTGTCGCCACCTAATGGGTCCGTAAAATAGCTTATACACCTTCAACATCCCCCATACTTTTACAGGAGATGCATCAGGCTTTGATCCACGTCCCACCGTCAAAAAACGCAATTGACGTCTTTAGACGTCATTGGCACTCTACGTTACTATTTGAATTGACGTCTTTAGACGTCATTGGCACTCAATGAGTTAATAGTCTGTAGCCTATACAAATGTGCCCCATGTGGAGGGTTTGCAAGCCCTGGCACACTTTTTAGACAAAAGACACACTCCGACACCCCCTACTGGTTTCTTGACTGATCTGGCTAGACTGGTATTAGAGATCAATTACTTTAGGTTTGAAAATGCATTTTACTTGCAGTGTCAGGGTGTTAGCATGGGAAGTCCTTGTTCTCCCAACTATGCCAACTTGTTCATGGGTAAATTTGAAGAAGACTTTGTATATCATAATAACCCCTTTTCAGAATAATTACTTTGTTGGTTTAGATTTATAGACGACATCTTCTTCATTTTCACGGGCTCTCTCAGTGAACTCGAGGTATTCAAGAATTACATTAACTCGAGACTGCCATCTATTAAGTTTTCTTTAGAATACAGTCATGAATCGGTTTCTTTTTTGGATGTTTTGGTCCACAACACTGTACCACTGACTACCAATCTGTTTAGAAAACAGACGGATAGAAATAGCTTTTTACATTTTTCCAGCTTTCACTCCCCCAGTCTCAAAAGGGGTTTACCCTACAGCCAGCTCCTTCAAGTTAAAATAATCTGCAGTAATGACACACTTTTTGAGCAACAAGCTTCCGACCTGTGTGACCGTTTCCGGGCCAAAGGCTACAACAGCCAGGACCTGAATGTGAGCCTTCAGAAGGTTCAGAAGAAGAACAGAAATTACCTGCTCACTCCCAAATCTCCCTTGTACGACGGAGTTTTAGGGCCATGCATGATGAAAAATAAAAATTACAGGAGGATTTTTTTTTTCCAAAATTTGTTTTTTTTCATTTTGAGAAAAAAGTCGAAATTTCGTGAATAAAGTCGAAATTTCGCGATTTTTCGACTTTAATCTCAACATTTCGACTTCATTCTTGAAAAAAAAAAAAAAGGCTCCTCAGATTTTTTTTTCTCTTCTGTCTGGTGCTTAAATTTCGACTTTATTCACGAAATTTCGACTTTAATCTCAACATTTCGACTTTAATCTCAACATTTCGACTTTATTCACGAAATTTCGACTTTTTTCTCAAAATGATTTTTATTTTTATTTATTTTTAACAAAAAAAAATCCTGTAATTTTTATTTTCCATCACGCATGGCCCTAAAACGTACTTGACTCAACAGTCAAAATCAACATTTTCTCAGGTAGGCAACAGACAAGCCTGCTCCTGGCTGATGTTCACAGAATAAAGAAAATAAACCTTGTGTATTTAACACAACTTGAACTCGTCTTAACGGCACCAACCAAAAACATTTGAGTAGCCTACAAACACAGGAAATAAATGTATAAAAAAATTAAAATAAATATGTTTACAGCATAAAGAAAATAAACTCAGTGTATTTAACACAACTTGAACTCGTCTGTAACTGCACCAACAAAAAGCATTTGAGTACAAAGACGGGAAAAATAAAAAAAAATCAGTGCAAATGTTTTTCAGTGAAATGGACCATTGCAAGTAAGTTAGTCAGTGTTTAATGCTCATTGCTCACTGTTGCATACTAAGGCATTCACATCTTAGGCTTGACATAACAGTTCTTCTTCAGGAAAATGAGCATGTCTGCTTTCTCAGGCAACAGACAAGCCCGCTCCTCGCTGATGGTGTCCCCAGCGGTAGAAAATGTACGCTCTGAGGGTGTGGATGATGCTTGCACACAGAGATACCTTGTTGCCAAGTCTGAAAGCATTGGCAGAGTGTCCTTCTTGTTCCACCACCAGGTCACTGGACGCACTGAGGTTAGGGTAGATCGTAGAGCTCTGTAGAGCTCCAACTCTTTGCGAACCCTCTCTCCGATGCTGACAGTGTCCCCTGTTCCGAATTCAAGTGCCATGTCCTCCTCAGCAAATAGCTCCTCAAGGGGTGAGACCTTTCGCCGCTTCTATAAACAAAGAAAAGGAAAGGAAAAAAGGAAAAAATAAGACAATCAGGCTAGATACAAAGAAGTTGATTTTCTTCTGTAAATGAAGCAGGAAAAAACAGGATGTCTGTATATTTACCAGTGTTGCTAATGCAGCAGCAGCTGCACTGTCTTCATCAGATGAGTCATCACGGTCACCAGCGGTCTCTGCCTCCTGTTCCGTCTGCTGGGCCTGGCTCATTTCACCTTCATTCTGTATTCAATAGATTATGGGAGTCACTAATATACACAGATCTGATCTACAATGGAATGAGTAGGGTTCCATCTCGCATCTTGGATCCAAGGCTGTGCCCTCCTCCATGAACTGTCTGACACGCTCATCCTGCAAGAGAAAAAATAGTAGTACTAATCAGGCCTCTGACTATACCTAATGACAAAAACAGAGAAATCAATAGGATTAAGCTAAAGCTACACACTTGGTCTCGTTTTGAGAGGTCACCCCAGACCTTCTCGTTGATGGTCTGTGTAAAGGGGGGGTCCTCAGCAGTGACTGTGAAGTGGCGCTCGAGGATGGGCAGGATCTGACCCAGAGTTGCATTCTTTTCAGCAGAGATGCAGAGGGTTGAAGTATAAACTATACTCATAACTTTGACAAACTGTTCTGCTTTGCTGAAGTCCTCATCAGAAACTCTCTCCAGTCTGAAAAATAGACAAAATATTTTATTAGCTAGACTACAGTCTTATGTGTGCAGTGTGCAGAATAGCTCACAACTTCACATTGATAAAGGAATAAGCTAATATCAATGTTCATGTTCATCCTTCCCTACTACAATACCTGTCCCTCTCCATTGGTCTCTTTAGCCGGGGGACACCTCGCCATTCCGAAGTGTCGGCATTCCGATCATTGACTTCTATGCTTTCGGAAAGGCGGCCCTTTTTTATCTCCAAAAAATGTTTCGCCGAGAGGTTAGGTTAGGCTTAGGCGTGGGGGGTGGGAGAGGTTAGGTTTAGGGTTAGGGTCTGGGGGAGGGTTCTTTCGCAATGGCGAGACATATCTCAATTTTGTCGGAATGCCGGTATTTCGGAGTGCCGACATTTCGGAATGCCGAGGTGTCCCCCTTTAGCCGAGGGTCCATAGAGGCTGCCTGGATGGCAGGGAACTGCTCAAGGAACCGTTCCACCATCAGGAACAGGGTATTCCACCTGGTCTTCACATCCAGGAGGATTGCATGGTTAGGAAGGCCTAGAGAGAGAGATGGAGGGAGAGAGAGAGAGAGAGGAAAATAGTCTGTGTTGTTGGTGATGTGAGCCTCTGTAAGTAACCCATTAATTTCCCTCAGGGATCATTCAATACAGAACCTCTGTACCTACATGTCTCTACTATTGTGTGCCTAACTGGCCTGGGCTACCTGTCCTTGAGTGTGTGTGTATCAGAGGACAATACACTGTCAATTTTGGTCTATGGGCAAAATCAAGTCAAACTGGCTGTCCATTTGCAGTGATAGTTATTTACTCAATGATTTAGCCAAGGTCAAGGAATGTTGCACTAACTGTAGTCTATTTTGATTTCATACTTACTGAGAACCTCCTGTTTCTCTTTTACGCTACGTTCACACAGACACAGGGAACCTATGCCTTGCCTTGCCTCAACCCACGCCTACGCCTGCAGACCTTGAGCTGGGCGTGAACCGATCACACCGCACGCCTTTGCACGCTGAACCTGGAGCCGAGTCACAAGCGCCTCTCCTCTCTCCCGGCTGTATTTTTTTCATGTGTGGTCCCGAATTATCATGTGTAGGTAAAATAAATCTGATATATTTAATGTTCTATTGATGCTGGATATGTATAACCAGGTCTGACTATAGTCAGACTTTTTAGAGAGGTAATCTTGCAAGAATATGTGCTGGCACAACAACATTGTCCATCTTGCTTCTTCGGTCGCTATTCTCTCTCCTGAAGATTTGTTTGCCGACGAGGAGAAAGCCCCACGTTATAGCCACCCGTCAATCTCTCTCTCTCTCTCTCTCTCTCTGCTCAACACTGTTGTAGTAACTCCATTTTATTTTGAAATTCAGTTGACTTTGCCATTTCCCATGGATATTGTCGCGTTTTTCTTTCATGGCTTGACAGAAGAAGCCTGCCTGCACGCGCCTAGTCGGCTTGAAAATAGAACTCACGCCTAAACAATAAAATCAGCAAGGCACAGGCGAGGCGTGGGTACACGCAGGGTTCACGCTCAGGCGCCCGGTGTACACAGACTCGTTGACTAAAACGGACGCCTATTTAAAAGCGTGGGTAAAGGCAAGGCGTAGGCAAGGCTTGGGTGGCTGGTGTGAACTAAGCCTTAGGACCGTTTTAGCCATGCTGGACCTCTTCAACCAGACCATGTTGGCTCTGATTCTTCCTGCCCACTTTGGGACGGCGGGGATAGTGTACAGCTTTTGAGCAGCAATATTCATAGTGGGAGCAAAGCAGCCAGTTTTTATAATACTCATATTTTTTACTGCCACGTCCATATTTGATGCATTGTCTACAGTGATGGCAACTACTTTAGCCTTTATACTGAATTCATCCAGAATCTCTCCACTCCTCTGCTACCACTTCTCCTGTCTGGGAAGTGTACACTGCCCTTGTATGCAGGACTTTCTCCTTCAGGGTGCCATCTTTCACATAGTGGACTGTGACGGTCAGGTAGTGGTCCAGCGCCACACTGGTCCAGCCATCAGCAGTCACAGCCACCTCCCTCACGCTCTGCAACTCTGTCTTGATGTTATCCTTCTCCACCACATTCCATGCTGGGATTAGTGTATCTGATAGCATGTCTCTGCCGGGAGGCTGATACTTTGGGTTCAAGGTTCTTATCATCTGTCTGTAATTGACATCAGAAGAACACAACTTATTAACAATACCATGGTTGTATTGTATTATTGACTATAACTGTTAAAAACAAAACTAAAACAAAACATTATCTAGGCTAAAAGTTTATCTAGGCTATATTGGCCAATTACATTTAAGTTACAACACCCTTTACAGATTATTACTCACCTCCACCATGGTGCCTCCATTATAGAAAAGGGCAGCAAACCTTTGACAATAAAGAAAGGCAGGATTACTGTCAGTCTTAATGCATTTCAGCTTTTGAATTAACGGTAGATAGCTAAGGTTAGCTTATGGCCCATAAACTAAAGCTACAGTGGTAGACAGATCCATATCATTGCAAGTTGTGTATTGACGTGCGGCGGCATTTTAACCAAAGAAAGAAAGAGAAAATAAGAAAAGCTGGAAGCTGTTAGTTTTAGTTCTACAAATGTTGGCGGAGAGTAGAGACGGGGCGGGGGTGGGGGGAATTGGGGCAATGTGACACAATGGGGCGTTGTGAAAACTGCCCACTGATCTATAGTCTGATAACAAGTTGCTGAAAATGCATAATTGGCGATAACTGCCCACTAATGTTCGCGCATATAATCGTTTGCACATAACACCAATTAATTAAACAACCCTACAACTCATGACCAGATGCATTGATTTCCTCAAGTCTCAACTGCAAAGAAAACAGGTCTGCTTCAGCACTGTCCCAGAGATTTTCATCCGCCATTTATTTTGCCATAGACATTCTTATTTTCATGATGTGCAAGCACGGTTAGATAGATAATAGATAAGATAATATATAATGAAAGTGACCGCCTACTTCAGGCCTATATTGTTTGATAAAAATATGTTTTATGAATTTTTCAAATGATTACTTGTGTCCTTTTTCAATAAATATTGACTTTTGGACGAAAATCATTTGTTCCTTTGTTGAGAGAAAGAAAGAAAGTAAGAAAGAAAGAAAGAAAGAAAGAAAGAAAGAAAGAAAGAAAGAAAGAAAATAAGAAAAGCTGTGAGCTGTTAGTTTTAGCTCTACACATGTTAATATGGCTTTTTATGAAGGTTTAAAAGTGGCATGGCATAAATGATAGAATAGATAAGATAATAGAGAGGCAAAGTGACCGCCTACTTCAGCAGAAACCATAGAACATTTCACTCGGACCAAATCTGCATTAAAATAAAATATTTTATGTTTTGCAGATTGTGTGAATCAACCAGAGGGCAATATTTATTTTAAACCATATTTTTTACTCATTACCTGAGCATCAGTTAAATATGGTCTAAATGTGAACACAAAAATGCACACTCAAAATTCATTCATCAGAGTGGGAGACATATTTGGGTTGTCAACTTATTGAAATGGAAATAAGGAACAGGGGTGATCCGGGGGGGGGGGGGGGGGGGGGGTTTAACTGCAATGGCTTCGGCTTGAACCATTTACCCATTAATAAAAACACAACAAAAATTATTTTAAAATGAAGATTTCGTTTGTTATGTATTTAAAAAAAATATTAAATCTTTAAAATCTTTAAAATCTAAATTTGTGATGAAAATGTTCACATTTCTATCACCTGCTCTTTTGTATTTATTTATATTAATTTATATTGAATTTGTCCAATTTTGTCCTATAATTCACATTGGACAATGTCCATAAAATGACTGACACTTTTACAACATTGCTTAAAGGTCCCATTCCGTGCAAAAGCTGTTTTTACTTGTAAATGCATATATACTGCTGTCAGCCCTCCCTGTAATGAGTGGTCACACGCTCAGAACTGCCACAGTTGGATTTGTCCCTATCCAGCGTCCCTCTGCAGTCTCCTCCAAGCCACACCCCCAAACGCTTCGTTTGCCCAGAGGGGAATCTGGGGGAATCGGGACGTCACTAGCTTCCTCCTGCATACTGCGCGGGTCTCTCTCACACAAGCTACCTGCACCATTTAGTCTATAGCCACAAAATTAACACTTCTAGCTGGAGCGACGCCAACTGTACGTGATCCAGCAACTGCAGAGGTGCATTCGGTAAGTCTAGGCATTTTGAGATGTCCTCTTTAGCGTAGTACCGTTTAGTTAACGATAACTCGCAACCTAGCGTGCTGGTCCACAGACGCTAATCTGATTGGCCGCTGGGAGCCTGGGGCAGGCTCTCCCTCAGCGGCCAATGGGAACTGTTAGTTCTGAATATATTATAGAAACAGGCCGTTCTTGGAAAGCGACCAGATGAGGAAGTGAGAACTCCGTCACAACAAACGGGTTTGCTATATTTTCGACAGATTAATCCAGAATCATGTTTTATGGACCAGAGACACACGTTTTTAAGAGGTTACAGCTGCACGAATTGGGACCTTTAAGCTTAGGATCAATGAGATTTATCAATTAACAGCTGCCCCCCCCCCCCTCCCTCCCAACTCCAAGGGAAAGCCTTCAGTATACTGTGAAATATGAGATTTGAAATCAGGTCATGTATCTCTGGATTGAATTCTCATTGAATTCTCCAAGTCTTGTCCCCAAGTCACATGTTCAGACTCGTTCTTGTTCTTTGTGTTCTATATGGATAGCCTTAAGCACTTTACTTACCATCCATTAGCACATTCATTTGGAGTAAAACTGTAGGTCGCTGTGTTTTACCACCGCCACCGCCACCGTGGGGGTACGGTGGCCCCGTGGTAGAGCTGTCGCCTCACAGTTGGAAGGTCCTGGGTTCGATTCTCGCCTGGGACACTGTGGACGCTGTGGTTGTGTTCCCCCCCATATCTTCAGTGCCTACTGCCCAGGTGGGTTATCTCGTCGTAAGGGCCTTTCTCTCTGTGTGGAGTTTGCATGTTCTCCCCGTGCTCCCCCAGGGGGTTCCTCCGTATATAACCCCCCCACTAAAAACATGCAGAAGATCAGATCGTCATCGTCATCCGACCAGTGACGACAACATCCGAAGTTGGTCCCCGGGCGCTGTACGAGAAAGCGACCACTGCTCCTGGCCTGCCCCTCGGAGGAAAGGACATGCCTGGATGGGTTAAATGCAGAGGACACTTTTCACCGGCCACCGTCAGCATGAGTGTGTTGTGGCCGCATGCATGTATTGTGGTGTTCGTGTGACAATAAAAGACGGGCTTGTCCGTTTACGAGAGAGTTTTCACCAATGGAACCATTTGATACAAGCATGTTACCCCCCCCCCCCCCAAGAGGGTAAATCTTTCATATGTATCATGCTATACTAACTTACTAACCCAAAGAAAGTAATTAGACTTGTTTTGACAAAACATGGTCAATTTGATTTAGAGTCAAGGTCAGCAGTCGGTCTTGCGTGGGACCCGTACTTCACCTCACAATGTGGTGTTCACTTTGATAAACATGCCAACGAGGCGGTCTTGAATTAAAATGAAAATAATTAAATTTGGAAAATAAAAACAGAGGTAGATTAAATCTCAATTCGTAACTTGTCTCCATGTAAAACCAACAGGAATTAAATGGCACATTACTCAACGTTCATTCCAAAATTAGATAGAAACCATTTGAAAAACAGAAAGATAGACATTAAGTTATTTGCCATGTTAAGATCCTTGCTTACAAATTAGTGACATTTAAAGGAACAGTTCCAGCAAATATGAAAATTCTGCCAACTACTCTCTCCATGACAGTTGACGCTGCACCACGGCAAGATGTCGGTCAAGCTACACAAGAACATAGTTGTGTTTGGACAACACTATTCAGAAGCCAACAGCAGAAGAGAAAGACACTCAGTGCAGCTGGCACTGGGGAGCAAAAACATCCATTATTGATAAATTGTTATAAATGGCATAATATAGACTCAGACTGTCAATACAGTATTTCCAATGAAAACAGTTCAGAGGAGTTCAGAAGTCATATCATGGCAGCCTATCCAAAGCTGAATGACTGTGGGGGGTTTGAGATGTTGAAAAGGTCAGGGATGACCAGGAGCACAAAGCCTTCTCTGATGCCACGCCCAAGCACAGGGTATACCATTAGATCAATCAAGACCGAAATCAGGACTGCCATCATCTACATACGTCCAATGCAAGACATTGATACAACACCTGTACGTTTGAATGGATTTACTGATATTTTCTGTTGTAAAATATTGGTATTGTCCTGTCTATGACAAACCACCCTATCCTATTTTATTTATTATAAAAGGGAGCATGTGGGCAATCTCTGTTCTCTCTGTTTCAATGTTCAAAGTGATGTCATCAGTGATGATGTCATCAGTTATGTCATCAGTCTGAGGCTATAAGTGATGGGGGTATAAGTAGGTGGCTTCCAAACCTGGGCTGTGCAGGTGACCTGACGGAGCTGGATTTTTTTAATTAGGTGATAGCACTTAGGCAAACAAGTACAGTATTTAGTATTTATTAATTGATTGTTGCCTTTTCACTCGTGTTCCGGTGGTGTTTAGTACTACCATAAACACAATTGATTTCCGAGCTGTTAGATACAACACAATCTGGGAACCCAGAGTCTATTTTTATTAGAAAAATGGACTCTGGGACAGCCCTACCGTTTTTCCCGTGTTCCTGTAGAGTGTGCCTCTCCTGCCACTGTCACTTCCTTTTCCCCGTCCGTGGTCCAATGTTTACAGTCTAAATAGCAACTTGCGTCGCGACTTTACAGTTTAATTTTCCACTGTTGTTGTAAGACGAGTTGACGTCTTCTATGCAGTTTTAACTGATTTTTAACTGAGTTAACTGAGCTTTAACTGATTTTTAACTGAGTTAACTGAGTTTTAACTGATTTTCCACTGTTGTTGTAAGACGAGTTGACGTCTTCTATGCAGTTTTAACATGATTAGTGAATAGCCGAAACGGACGCAGAAAAGGAAAGCGGAAGTGATGGAAAAGCCAGCATCACTTCCTTTTCCGCATCCATTTCAGCTATTCACTAATAACGTTAACGCATAAAGACACTGCATAGAAGACGTCAACTCGTTTGCAGTGTGGAGAAATGTGTGTGAGTCAGTCTGTGCTCGTTGAAATGAAGGCAGCGTCCCAAACAGGCGGGGTCAGGCGTATTGAAACACACCACCCCATAGGGAAACAAGAGTGAAAGTCATCCAGTGTCCGCAAAAGTGGAAAACATCCTTTCCATATGACTGACTGATACTGAATCAATAGTCTGTTGACCCGTGCTTCGCACGTGGTAAAAACTGATGATTTTACCCACAAATGTTTCATGACAAAGCCTAACAAGTGTGGCAAACAGCGCAAACAGACACGCGGTCATATCATTAAGCTAACTAGATAGCTGTTGCAGAGCTAAACAGGTTTGCTAAAGCTTCCTCTTAATGCTTAACATGACACCAACGTGAAAGACGCATGAAAGTATGTGGGCAGTGACGATTACACCGTTTGAAACGGATGCATTTATTTTCGTATGGAAAAGGAATATAAAATGAGCATTAACTCGCAAGTCTGTTGCTGATCCACATCATTAAGATAACCTCAATATAATCAACGAGTTTACCCGCCTAGAGAGTGGCTACACATAAAGCTATAGCAAGCTAGCTAACTAGATAGCTGTTGCAGAGCTAAACATGTTTGCTAACTTCCAATGACTAACATGTCCAGGTGCCTACCGCTCCGCTGATGCGGCGTGTGGAATGAGAGTGGAACAGGAGTAAGGTTTCTCCTCTGGCTTGTTTTAGCATAGGAGCTGACAGTAACCTGTTCGGTTTTGTTAATAAATAGCATAATTGAGAAGAGCGCCTCAGTATATTTCCTGACACGTTACAATACTCTACACTAAAGACGGTACTCTGCGTTCATTTCGTTCGTATTTATCTCCGTCCTCTTAACTCATTGAGTGCCATGGACGTCTTTCGACGTCCAATTAAATAGTGACGTAGAGTGCCACGGACGTCTTTCGATGTCCAATGCGTTTTTTGACGGTGGGACGTCGATCAAAGCCTTCCGCAGCTCCTGTACAACTATTGTAGCTATTGGAGGTCTATAACCTATTTTACAGAACCCTTAGGTGGCGACAGTGCTCTCCAGGTTAACAGAAAGGCAGAGAAAAACAGAGGGGGGGGGGGGGGCACGCAGAGCAGCACACAGCCACACAACACCCAGACAGACCCAGGCAGCAGCAGGACATGGTTGGCAAACGCAAGCCAGAATATCCGATGCCCACCAGCAGCAAGAAGCTGCAACCAGCAGCGCACGCAGGGGCCAGCGCTGCTGGTTGCAGCTAAAAATATTATTCTGCCAAACAAAATTCCCTGGCTTTCACTGTTTTATTGAAGGAAATTATTTTTGAGGTGTGACTACATCAGAAAATTAGCTTCAGAGTCAGTGATGTGTTTGAAATGTTTAATTTCACAAAAGAGCCATTATCTCAGCTTCTAGAAAAAAACTGCTCTTTTTTGTTAAATCAAGCTATCTTCTCCGGCTGATAACTAAAGAACGGAAAATGATATCAATAAACCTGTTTTTGCTGATGATAGAAAAGAGTCTCATCGTTCTTTTTGCGTGTTCATTGTTTACATAGTAATATCACACAATATTCTGTGGGCCTCGAGAAATCACTGAAAAAAGCTCTGAAACTCTGGCACTGGGAGCGTCCGTTCTCCAAAAGTGGCTGGCACTCAATGAGTTAATGCTTAATGACACCAACGACGCACGAAAGTATGTGGGCAGTATCGATTACACCGTTTGAAACGGACACATTTATTTTCGTATCGAAATGGGAGTATAAAATGAGCCTTAACTCGCAAGTCTGTTGCTGAAGCACATCATTAAGATAACCTCAATCTAGCGTTAATCAACAAGTTTACCCCCCTAGAGAGTGGCTACACATAAAGCTATAGCAAGCTAACTATATTAGCTGTTGCAGAGCTAAACATGTTTGCTAACTTCCAATGAGGTGCCTACCGCTCTGCTGATGTTGTTTAGCGATTGTTTTTGTTTGGCCGCCTCAAATCAATGGCACCGCAGCTACAGATGAACGTTGCTAACTCAGCTCCGAGCCCCGCAAGGCAATGAAGACGAGTGTGTGTGGGTTTATGGCAAGGGGCAAACCCGCCCCCTTTTCCCTGAAGACGCGGAAGTCTTTATTTAAGCTGTAATTCCTCAAATGGCCACTTGAGGCAGGGCTCAGTAGTCCCGTTGTTCCTGTTTAAATGCCCCACTTCTAACTGTAATTAAACATATTACAGCCCGGTCCTCAACACGGTTTTGGTCTATATAGCTGATTTCACCTTTTCATAACATGTGTGGGGGGGTGATATATTTGGGAAGTCACCCGTTTACATTTGATAAGGGTCTAAAGTTATGCATAATATAGGGCTGGACTGTATGAGTGGGCTGGGTGTGGGTGTGGGTGGGGGGGGGGGGTGTAGCTACCGGTAGCTACCTAGCCGCTCCGCTCAGCTAAGCTAACCCTTTAGCCTAATTCGAGTCAAGCTCCCAGTCGTGTTTAGTTTAGTGTTGCGGTCTTTTTGACAATCTAATATCGGACAAAATGCCTTCTTGCTCAGCAATTGATTGTACTAACAGGTCATGCAAGGATTCTGGTCTCCACTTTTTTCGGTGAGTGTATGCTGGAAGCGTATTGTAAAGATTTTAACATGATTTTAATTAAGGCCATTGCCTAGTGCCTACCACGCAGTTGTGCTAACAATGGTAGCATTTCCCTTTTCAGAGCTTACGTTAAACCGACATACACCTACGATAAAACGTAAAATAGTTTTCATTACAACATACTTCGAACAAAATGCGTATGTGTTGGGCAATTAGTGTAACTGGTGGTAGGGGGCTTCCCAGGGTGTCTGGTGGCCGGGAGAGAGGCTCTGAGCCCGGGTAGTGGTAGGCTGGCTGAGATGGGTAGTCGGCTAATGCTAGCTACCACGGTAACGTTAACGTTATGGGCAATGCAATTTGCCTCGAACTGTAACGTTTAGGTGTATGAGCCTTATTAGAAATATTAATGTTATTGTCAAATTGCAGCGTGGTTCCAGAACTAACGTTTAACGTTACGGCTAGCTACAGGTTTTACTGTGCACTGGAAGTACCATTGACTGTAAATAATAGGAAAGTACCAGCCTCGAGGCTATGGAACGAAATTACGAAACCAAATTTCGTGGTATGCCAATTACAACGACAAACAGTGTTTTATGTTTTATATGATAACGTCTACGATGACGATATTTGTTCATAATCAAAATTGACACACTTTACCTCTCTGGCCATATGAACGTTATTGCACTCCAGAAACCGACTGATTGTGATGTCACATATAACGTTACCTTTACATCCCTCGAAAGCAACTGTTGCATTCAATATTTGTACATATTGTCCTTAACACATTATATAACTTAATGCATTTATGTCAATCGTGTTTTACATAAGTGAATACGCATTCAAAAGAACTAGGTATCTGACGGTCATGAAAGATTAAAAAAAAAAAGTGTAGGAAATAGGCACATAACTCCAAACAATTGTATTAATCCCACAAGGGGCAATTGGTTCAGAGCAGCTTGGATACAAAACAGAAAAACATCATACATGCACGCATGCATACAAACAAGTACGCCATGGAGTTAGAATGTGAAGTTACGCTATAAAGGAACAATGCACAGTAAAAAATATAACTACACAAGAAGTAATTAACAATGCAACTGATAGAATATGAGGACACTGAGGATGTGTGTGTTTGTGTGTGAGAGACAGAGTGTGTGTTTAGCTCAAATATGACCTTGTTTGAATGTAAAAAAAAAAGGGGGGAAGGGGGGGTTGCTCTGTGAATGAGCTAACTTAATGACTTGCATATCTATGTCTGTGTAAAGTTTTCCTCTAGGTGATCCAGACAACCAGTGGGTGCTCCAAATGCGACGACAGCTCTGGACTCCTAACAAGGAGTCACGTCTGTGCAGTGAACACTTCGAGAGTCATCTCTTCAGCACTGACTCAATGGTACAGAGAGAGCCTTTTTTCTATACCTTGCAAAGAATAAAGCAACTTATTGGTTTAAATTGAGGAAGTATTGTGATATTACTGACTCAATTGAGTTGTGTGTTCCCTTAATGCAAAAGGTCAAGTGAGGATTTTAACAAGCAACATGAAACACTTGTTTGAGAACTTTCACAATTCAGTGCATTTAATGCAAAGACCCTTTATCACAGAGTGAGAATTGTAAAATGTCCCCCTCCTATTGTAAAGTTTGTGAAACGCCTACGGAACAAATATTATCCAAGAGAGACAGCCGTATATAACATGTTTCCACGCTGACAGTAAAGGTTTTTGCACACCAAGTCTGTATTTTTCATCCAAAAGTGTAACATGTTTTTAAATCAGGGTCTGAACAGGTTTGATTTTCTGTTTTTTTTTTTTTTGCATGTGTCAATAGCCTTTTGTGAGCTGTTTGACCGGTCAGTGTTTTCAGGTGACGGATTAAAAAACGCATGTGAAAAAATGGACTGTGTGCAACAGAGCATGTGAGCGGAGCGGGGGGATTTTGGCTTGAGTGGGGACCAGAGTGGTACCGGAGAAAAAGTTGGAGCGGCACCGATCACCCGCTCCAGTTTCGATCACAACATGTTCGAACCAGAATGCATCGGTGCGTGGCTATGTGCACGCCCACTATAAGGAAGTGAAACAAACATGTAGCCGACTCTGCTGAGCTCATGTTATTTGTAGTGAGCAATGCCCATTGCCCAGGCGTTTAAACGCTAATTAAAACACGCTTGCCTTTTTATCTCTTTTATTCTTTTGAGCGGTCTGGAGCGGAGCGGCCGTGAGCGCTGAAGTGGGTGGAAAGGGCCGCTCCGGGAGCGAGGAGTGGTATAATTATCACCGCTCCACTCCGCTCACATGCTCTGGTGTGCAAAGACCTTAAGCTTTGAGAACAGTTAAATATTTTAATACAATAATATCAATGTGGATTAACTGCATGCCTGTACATTCATACTCCTTTGTAGTACACTGTTAAATTTAAAACCACATTCTAATACAAAGTTGAGTATCCACAGAACTTGAAACACACAAACCTCTTTATTCTGCAATACTATCATATTTGTTATGTTTCTTGTTTGTTATTAGAGAAGGACATGCCTGAAGGACACCGCTGTACCTAGCATTTTCTCTTTCACCAAGGACAACAAGGACCCCCCTAAAAGGACAAGCAGGGTAAGTACTGGTAAGTACCGTACTTCAGCAAATAATGATGAGGTAGATGTGCAAAATGGCGCCAGTCTTGCTGCCGATCAGAGCTAGAAGTGGTGTTGGAGGACCAGTAGGAGGTGCTCTTCCTGTCTGGTCTGTTGAATAATCTCAATGCCCCAGGACAGAGACAGGGACTCTGTCCTGTGAGTGAGCACTGTCCTTCGGATGAGACGTTAAACCGAGGTCCTGACTCTCTGTGGTCATTAAAGATCCCATCGGCACTTTTCGCAAGAGTAGGGGTGTAACCCCGGTGCCCTGGCTAAATTCACACACAGGCATTCGTTTAAACATGGACACCTAATCATCCCTCGTTACTTAATTGGCACATTCAGTCCTCAACTTTCCACTGTGATAGATGATGTGTGGTGAGTGTTCTGGATTATTACATGTTCCCACTCCTGGCCTGCACCTTGCCATGGTGAGTGGGCTTTTAACCAAGCCAGGCCATAACAAATGTTTTCTACCAGTGTTTTTAACCTGTCTTTCTTTTCTGCAGGACGCTTGAGGAAAGTTTAAACACCTAGGCCGATGTAATGTGTACTCTAAGGCAGAGGTTCTCAAATGTTTTTCAGCCAAGGACCCCTTACAAGATACAAGAATATACCGGGGACCCCCTCATTCTGATTTGTGATTTTGGGCTAAGCGTGCTTCACCTTTAAATTGATAGGTTTGTTAGATTAGAATGTAATCCATGAACCATTTTAGATTTAAAGCATAAAATATTTTCGTTGAACTATGAAGCTTAAAAAAAATATATATATATTTAATTTTTATTTTCCTGAAAACTTTTCGCGGACCCCCTTGCAAAGTGCCAGGGACCCCTGGGGGTCCCCGGACCCCCATTTGAGGACCACTGCTCTAAGGTAAAGAGGTTAAAGGCATCCTTTGTTTTTCACAAGACAAAGATTTCACTAATGTAATGTGGTCGCAGGTCAAATCCCCCTCCACAAAATAATGTCTGAAACAGATTCCTGGTGCCCGCTCCTCAGTGTGTCAACCTTCTGGCCCATGCCTTACCGGTCTGCCTGCCAGCCAGCTTTGCTCGGATTGGTCACACCGCTCTTCCTTATGACTCAACCCATCTCTCTGTTCCATTCCCAAATCTACCATTTGCCTTACAATAACAGCTTTTCTGTCTGCATCCATCATTGTCTGGGTTTGCATTTGGGTCCATGAAGATAATTGTAACATTTAGAGTAAAAGCTGTCATTCATCAGTTTCCCATGTTTGCTGGAAATAGTGGTGATCTAAGCTTTTGACAAAATATTAGGGATGCCGATAACCAATATTAACATTGCTGTTATGGCCGATAACCGGTATTTACCGGTTGATATGATCTGTATCAAACATCACATTTCTATGGTAATCTATACTGAAAACATATGTAAACACTGAATTTGGAGAAAGTAATGTATGTCTTTATTTCCTAGAAATTTTTAATAGCCCATAAATCATACATTTACCGCATTGTTTCCTCTCCATGTGAAAATGTTTGGTGATCCCTATAACCGATATTAACATTTCAACATTTGACTGATGCTGATATATTCTGCAACCTTACAAAATGTAATAGTGGTTAGAAATGGTTGAAGACTATTTTGGAGGTTACTGAACACCAAGCTAGGGCCGGGTGAGATCTACCTAAAATCCATATCTCTATTTTTAGGCTGGATATCAATACACAGTATATCTTTCTGCAATTTCTACAAAGTGGGCTAAATGTTCAGTTGTAAGTCAAAGCCACATGTGAATGTCACAAGGAGTTTTATTGAAACAATACTCATCAAAATAGTTTAGTCTGACAGTTTTGTGCACATAGCTTAAGTTAGTTAGTTACATATAAGTGCCTGAGTGGTGAGCAGACAGGAGTATTTTACAATTTTAGCTGGAGCTCAGTCAAACTTTATTTTGTGCCAGTTTTCATTGTGAGTTAGAAAATGGTAGGGGGGCCACTCTGCACCCTATCACGGGTCTACAGACTGAGTCTGTGCATCTGGCAATCGCTATGGCCCGCAGGGGCCTTGAGAGCTGGAGAGGCCATGTGGTAAGGGGTAAAGGGGATAGGCTATAAGGGGCAGGATTGTATGGTTGAGGAAGAGCAGAGGTAGAAGAGGTTGTAACAGTGTTATGGCTACAGATGTTCTATAAGACTAACACAAAAAATAAACTCTACATTAGCCATGATGGTCAGGGCTATGCTTGTTTTGGCATCACAAAATGGGCCATAAAGGCCAAATTCAAAAGCAGTGACACTGGCAAATGTCAGCTGTTCACTGCATTTTGAAGTGGTCTTTAATGCTGTTAGCTAATGTATTTATAAACCTATCATTTCCACTAGGTGTCAAATGAACTCCATCTCTCAAAAATAGCCCAGGACTGTCATATCTAATGTGAGGGTGCTTAATCAAGGCACCATTTAAGCTACCAACAAATGTAGCCATAACACTGTTTACAAACTTCCTGGCCTTGTTGGTTTTAGATGGATTTGCCACACCTCTCCACTGGCACCTCTGGGTCACCTCAGAAAACAAAATTGTCATGCCAGGGTGGTGGAGATGGTGAAGGTCGTCCTCCATTCTGTTGAGCAGCATGACACTTCACCGCCCCGATGTCGTTGCCACCACAGTGGATGATGAGGAGATCTGGTGGTGCTGCTGCTCTTCCTTCAAGGACATAGTTAAAGAGGGGGAGAAGGGCATCCCACCGCAGTCCACCTTTGCCAAACCAGCTCACGTGAATGTCTGGCAGCCTGAGGTAGGTCCCTACGGTCTCTCCAGCTCGCTCGGCCCCTCGCCGGACATAGCTGTCACCGATGATCCACACTGCTGTGGGAGGAAATAAAATAATAAATACTTAAGATCATGAAATATAACCTATGAATGGTGGCTCAGTTTATGTTGACACTACTATAGCCTACCACATCTGTAGGATACAATTGTAAAAGGGAGTGACCCCTTACAACAGATCAGTCTTTAAATACTTGTCCTTTGAAGACAATGCAAGGTAACAGCTGTCTAAAAGTCAAGCAGCCGAGTTTGGTGCTTACATTTCATGCTATGTGCAGCAGGTGTGATGGAGGCGTCACTGGTGGCCATGCCCTCAAGTACAGCAGATGTCTGAAAGAAATAAACATTTCTAAGGCACTGACGTATCCGCACGGATAATCAAACTGCAGATTTCTGCCGTTGTACAACGGCAATAGCATCAATCCAGTATGAATAAAGCATTTAAGAACATACATACTTAACTAACGTTCCCATCACAGGTTATCCAAACCCTTAACTTAATAAGGGTAATACTTAAAAGTATAATCAAGTGACATAAAAAGAAACGACTTGTAACTAACTAACGTTAAAGTTATTTGATCAATCGAAATTCAGGTCAACTGTCAACGTTGATTGATAAATAGCGTTAGTTAAAATTAATCATCTATTAAGTAGCTAGCTTTACATTGATGAACGTTAATGTTGATTCACGGTAGCTATTATGCTTAGTACATTATATAACGCTCTAGTTAGAATGTCAATAACAGATAAATCTTTGGTTCAACTTTTTTATTGCAATTTCGTGTAAATGTAGCCTACCTGAACGTAACGTTATGTGGGATGACTCCACTGCCTCAAGGTCCCGGCGCAACGGCAGAAAAGGTGGGTAGCCTCGTCAGACTGATGGGTGCCTGGATGTAGCATTAGCCGTGTTAGCTAGCTTGATCTTAGCAGGTTGTCTGCTAGCTAGGATAGCTCAGGGCCCTCGCTTGGGAAGAAAGGTGGGCGTGTTTGTCAGCACGTAGGCTCACCCCCATAGGTTATGCTAATGGCTGCTCATCTCACGCCCCCCCCTAGCTCCACCCTCTCAACCCCCACCTTCGCACTAAAATCAAAATGGCAACGTCCAGTTCGTGTATGACTTGAACTCAATTCAGAAGAAGAAATTCAATGGGGTAACGACGTCCATTATATTTACAGTCTATGGTTTATGGTAACGCAGTAGTAGGCCCGAATCTGTGACCGTGGTGCGTGGGATATGGGAAGAGCAACTTAACAAACGTCTAACGTAGTAACTGCTAGAACTTCAAATGAATATTTCCACAACTAACATAACCCCACAAAGTAAATACTCCAGCCAAATACATCTAAGCATTGTAACGTTATGTTGCTCCTAGCGGGGCTTCATCGAGCGCCATTTAACCTACCGTCAATAGGGTGCCTAGTATCCATGCTGGAGCTGGCCGAGTTAGAAGGTGTCTCCACCCGCGCAAGTGGAGGAGGATGATCCGGCTGTCTGCGCTCCATTTCACCTGCAAGTTCCCTGAGTATTCGTGAAATGTCGGACATTTTTATAAGAGTGGAAGAGTGGAGTAAGCTGCTGCCTGGCTGCCTTGCCTTTCTTTGTCTGGTCAACTGAATGGGTGGGGCCATACACAACTTCTAGCCAATCAGATACCTTGTTACATAGCTCATTTGCATTCTGTTGCACTGTTTGAAAAGCCAAGGACCAGGAGAGTCATGAAAAGTGTAAATGGCATTTGAAATTGGGATTTCAAGTTGCGATTTGAAAATGGAATTGAAATTGCATTTTCAAATCCATTTTCAAATCGCAATTTGAAGTTCCATTTTCAAATCCATTTTCAAATTGCAATTTCAAATAGGAATAAGAAATTGACCTTTTAAATGGCCAATTAAAAGATGTATTCGTAATTCCATTTTTAAATTGACTGTTTAATAGGTGATTTTGAAAATCCATTTTCAAATTGAACTATTTATTGATGGATTAATACTTCATTTGTGAATTCGTTTTGAAATTAAGCCTGTGCAGTGGTATAGTAACTGTATTTTGTTGTAGGCAATGGATGAGATGTGTCGCATCCTGGGTGGCGGCAACCACAAATACATTGAGGAAACAAAGAAAAGATGGGCAGACTTCTGTGCCCAGCTCCAGTAGTGTGCGGGAACTTTCTGCTTCTTCAACTTGTCCTGCTTCTCCGATGCACCTGACGCACATGCTAGTGCAGAGACCATGGCCCTTTCTCAATACCAAGAATGCATTCTTGTTCTTGTGTTCTTGGGGAGAACATTCTTGCTAGTCTTTCTTGGAAGAATGAACTCGCTAGGTCACAAGCACACATAACGCGGCCCTTTCTAAATTTGGGTTCGGTCTGTTCTTGTGTCCCTGTGAAACGTCATCAGTCGCAGCCCAAGTACTGTTCCAATACAAAGTTCACATTTCGCCAAGAACGCTTAAAGTTCCTGATGGAATTCCTCACTGTAAAATTGACGTGTCCAAGCCATTCTTCATTAGGCATCCAACGATGAAGTGGGGGCAGGGCTGAATGACAGTTCTCCCCTGCCAGAGTGTGTGCGCTGCCGAAAGGCATAGGTGAAAATGAAACTAGAGTGAAGCGAGCCACACACATACAATCTCAGGCAGAGATAATGTTACTTTGAATGTTTTTAGGCTTATGCCCATGTGAAAGAAAAACTGTGGATAATTGAAAGTCTAAAGCTCCGGAGATAATGTCATTATCTCTGCACAAAGAAAGGTAGATCCACAGCAGAATGTTTTAGCCAAATAAATATACTCATTGCAATACTTATGTTACAAATATGTTATTATGATTTTCATATCTTATCATTTATTCTTATTTTTTATCTCAAAATGCATATTGTGCTTAGGGTAATGAATGAATAAGTGTTTTAAAACTTTGTTGAAATGAATTTTTAAGTTTGTTCCATAAAGCCAAACATGTGTTTTGAACTATAACGCAGAAAAGCCATATGACCTTAACTTCTGCAGAATGCAGCGCCCTGCACAGTTTGTTCTTTCTGCACAGACAGCAGGTGAACAGGATGTGGTCTCTTTGACAAGATGATGTCTTTGCAGACCATAGCATTTTGCAAAAAGCAGTACAGTAGCCTGTACTACGAAGCTAGTTTAATGCCTTATCCGAGTAAGTTTGAGTTTAAACCTGGTTTAGCCGTACTACAAAGCAAGTTAACTTTCAATCACCATGGCAACTGACGCTGCAAAGCTAACCTGGTCGCAACCAGGTTAGCTTCAGAGGATAAGATCAACCCTTTAAAGGTACCGCCCATGAACCAATGAGCTCCATGGAAAATCAGCGTCTTCGAGATGGCCAACCCCTTCGGAGAAGAAATCTATGAGGAAGGAGCAAGAATCGTGAGGGGAGCGTTACGAAGGGAAAGAATATTTCGCGTCCGCCAAGACCCATTTAATTACACAGATGACTATTTATACGAGAGGTATCGTTTCTCCAGTGAGGGTCTACGATATCTGTGTGATTTGCTCGAGCCATACCTCGCTAATGTGACCCGCCGTAGCCAAGCCCTTACAGTACCACATATGATATGCATCGCCCTGCGTTTTTTTGCGTCTGGGACCTTCATGTATTCAGTCGGGGATGCCGAAAACCTCAGCAAGAACACAGTTTGCAAGACCATTCACAAAGTAGCCCGTGTCCTAACCCAGCTGCTGCCCGGATTTGTCATTTTCCCTGGCCACTTGCCCACGCTGGCCATAAAAGAAGGCTTTTATGACATTGCAGGTAACTCATTTGACTCCATCTCTAGGCTATATTGTAGACCCCATGACTCATGTATATTAAATGCAGCCTACTCCTGTCATAGGCTTCCCCAGAGTGCTCAGTTGCATAGACTGCACGCACATCCCCATCTCCGCACCTCTGGGTGAAAACGAAGGGGACTATGTGAACCGCAAGTCATTTCACAGCCTCAACATCCAGGTAAATCCTGCAATGATAATTTGCCATGCACAACGCACATTTTACATTGAAGTTGCACATCAATAGCTTCATCTTCAAGCATGTATGATTTTCCATTCCATATTTTGGGGGAATTCACATAGCCTACCTCATTGCACGCATTTGTGTCAGATACATATCACTGTGATGTGCGTGTGACTAACACTTAACGTCCCCCTGGGGAATAAATTAACCAATAACGATATGCTATTTGTTGGGTCATAGCCTACCACATTGCCTTAGACAGATCATTCATATGGAAATATTCACACAGTACAGCACATAATGTCATTCCCTCCACCTTGCCGTCAATGCACATTGAAATCCTGTTATGTGGAAGTAAATGTAACCCAAATGCTTTTGTAGATGACTTGTGACCACCAATACCTAATCACCAGCCTGGATGCCAAGTGGCCAGGGTCAGTTCATGACTCCCGGATCTTCAGGGAGTCCACACTGTGCCACAGATTTGAGCAAGGTATGTGGAAAATATACATTTAATATAATTTTGAGTCATGCATTCCCCAAACTGCAATGTGATACTGATGTTGGCAATATTCCTTCTCAGGGCTGTTCAGTGGAGTGCTCCTTGGGGACCGGGGGTATGCCTGCCAGTCATTTCTTATGACCCCATATCCTGACCCTGAGGTCGGGCCACAAACCCGTTTCAATGTGGCCCATAGCAGGACCAGGGTCAGGATTGAAAATGCTTTTGGGATCCTGAAGGCCCGCTTCACCTGCCTCCAGGAGCTCAGGGTTGTCCCGGACCGGGCATGCAAGATTGTAGCAGCGTGTGTGGTGCTCCACAATATAGCCACCATAAGGAGGGAGAGAGTCCCTCTTGAGGACCCACAGCCCCCTGACGTGGTAGACCCCATCACACTGGACTACCCAACTGGAAGGGCTGTCAGGGAGGGCATCACACTGCAATTTTTTACATGAACTAAAATGACTGAATGGTTCTGCTACTGTGTTTTTCCCCAGGTTTTGTGCTGAAGGTCCCAGATGCAAAAAATCACAGGGCGAGACATATCTGTGGCACTGTAAGGGCATGGCTACTGCGGCTCACATTTGCGAGGTATGGCTTGAGAAAATTACGCAGATACCGTAGACCCTCACTGGAGAAGCGGTATCTCTTGTATAAATTGTTCTTCTGTGTAATTAAATGGGTCTGAAAAAAATGTGACACACTTGTTGTATTTTGTCTTTATTTAATTTTAAATGCATGATTGCGTTCCTCTTCTGCTGCTTCATTCCTGTGAAGAAATTAGGGAAATGGTGAACTGTTTGACAGTGTGGGTGGGGGATGAAATCATGGAAATAAGTGTCAACTGATTTACCTTATTTTTGGCCTCCAATGCCTTCAACTCCAGCATGGTCTTTTTGATGAGGAGCGTTTTGTGCTGCCTCTCCACATTCTCATGCCACTGACGTTCCTGTGAAGACATTAGGGAAATGCTTAGTGGGTGGGGGATGAAAGCATGGAAATAAGTGTGTCCACTGATTTACCTTCTTTTTAGCCTCCAATTCCTCCACCTCCAGCATGGTCTTTCGGATGATGAGGTCTTTGTGCTGCCTCTCCGCATCCCGAGTCCACTGATGATCCTGTGAAGAAATTAGGGAAATGGAGGGGGGGAAAAGGTACATCAGTTGACACTTATTTCCATTTTTCATTTAATTTTTGCTTTCATCCCACACCATCAAACGTGGGTGTGGGATGAAAGCAAAAATGACATGGAAAATGGAAATAAGTGTCAACTGATTCACCAGATTTTTTTCCTCCAATTCCTTTTTGAGGAGCTCCTTCACTTCAATATCAAGCTGAAGCTTCCTCTTATATAGGGCCCTCACATTGTCTGCTGAAACCTGAAACAAGTTAGATACAGAATAGAGTTGCTTTGGCATGCACTCATTGTCCCTTTGCAAGGCTCACTTCAAGACAGAGGTCACATTGACTACCCTTTTTAAATTAAGTTTAATTCACTTACGGATTGTGACCATCTTCCTCTTCTAGATGTGGAAGTTTGGGCAGGGGAAAGGGGAGGGGAACAATGCTCCTGCTGCAAGCTCTCCTGCAAAATTTACCTCATTCAATGAAAGTTGATTTAATAGGGACAGACAGCACGTGCAGCAGGCACCACCATTAGCAGCTGCAGTTACATAAATTACAGCCAAGTGTCAATACACCATCTGTGTTGAGATGGTTGAACACTGCATCAAATTGCTACAGTGTCAAATCTGTCCCTCTGCGGCGAGCACACAGAGAGTGTGATGGTGTCATCATCTGGGCCCTGGGAAAATTAAACATGTTAATGGTGTATTTCATCCATGATCCGTAGCCAAAGATGGCATGCCAGTGTGTATGACAAGTGGCTTTGTTACCTCTGCCTGGGAAGGTGTCAGTATGTGACTGGGCGGTGGCAGCAGCACTACTCTGTCACCTTCAACTGCACAGAAAGTATAGGCATGCATGTTACCTATATAGCCTAATTGTCTTTCATGAGCAACCCAGAAATGTAGCATTGACACATACCCTGTACAAAAGGAGAAGGGGTTTGGGAGCTGCCACCAGGGTCTGATGTGACCCCCCCCTCCACTCCCTCCATCAAGGGGCACCCCTCATTGTTGGCCAAAGCCAGCTCCTCAGCAGTGGTGTAGTCTGGGGGCGCAGGGCCTCCTCCAGTCTTTCTCTTTTCATTTTTCTTACGGTTTGCTGTAGACAATGTGCTTTTTTATATCAATGTTCTCCTGAGACAGACTATTTTGAGCAATATAGGGCCTAAGGTATGTGTATTACTTATACAATATGAAGGTAAGATAATTAACATACCACTCTGGATGATATTCTTATGCTTCATTTTTATTTGCTCCCACGTCCTCTTGGCTCCGCTGGGGCTGCAGCTATAGGAATGTAAGGTTTGAGTCATACACGCAGCAGAATAGGCTATAAGAAACACATTCATTTTGAGGCAATCACCAGTGTAAAAGGAGGTCAGTACGTCACCAAAGCCCACTGTGTGCGCAACGGAGATGGGCACATTTCACACACCACCACGGATAGCCTACATCTAGGATAAGCAATTTAATGACATGATGTAATTGTCCATTAATACATTTGCGTATTATGACTTAATGAACGTTGGCTAGATCTATAAAGCATGCACAAGCCTATAACTTACGCATTTACACAATCTGCAATCCTTTGCCAACCTCCCTTTCTGCGCTGAGCAGCGACACGCGTGCTGCCTTTCAATTTAACGATGTGTTTAAATTCCTCATATTTCGTCAGGATAATGGTCTGCTCCTCCATCGTAAAATACGCCGCCCGACTACTTCCTGACGCCTGTGAATCCATGCATGTTGCAATTGGTCAAACGCCATGTGCACGCGCTCTCAGGTAGATAAGATAAACCCAGGTCCACTTACCTAGTAGAAAACCAACGTCGTAGTATCAGTTAACTAGATAGCTTTGATCCTGTTCAGTCAAACCAGATCAAAGGGACTTCGGATCTGTTAAACTAGCTTCGTAGTACAGGGCTCTGGTGTCTCAACTCCCTTAAAGCAAACAGGAAACGGAGCTGTGAGGGGTTTTTTCACCCTGCCTGCGATAGGAGCGACAGAAGTCACTTATGAAATCACGCTGAAAACATTCCAACCCACTCGCATATAAAATAAGTTAAAACTGTTATAAAGAGCAAGTGTGTACTGTTTTTCTCTACTCAAGCATTTATGTTACACTATAGGTGTTGATCAACAAACCTTCTTCCTTACAACATAGGTTTATTAGGAACTGCGTGGAACCAGAAGATGTGAAAAGTTATGCCTTTTCAGCATTTATCATATGACTTCATTTTTTAGGTTTATTCACCAATACACATGATTAACCAAATGTTTTTTGATACAAATGAATATTGAAATATGCTTAGGGGGTAATTTGAACTCTTAGGTTACGCCCCCACGGACGTGGGTCGAGGCAGATGGAGAATAACATTTTTCTTCCAGGCCTACTGAAGAAGCATATAAGGGAACTATGACAAGCCCTTATAATTAATTACCCAATGATTGATGTTTTCATTTTATAGATATTAATATCACCTTATTTTTTATTGTTCCGATGATTACATTATTTTTACTTATTCGCTAATACTTTGAATTTTTGCTCTTATTAAGATACTTAGCGTTTTTACTTATATAACTAATTACTTTTTGATGTTTGCATTAATGCTTATTGTTGTCTCGAAATGCATATTGGGTATATATATATATGGTACTGATTACATAAGTATTTTTGACGTCAAGTGTGTGATAGACCTGATGACCTGTCCTCTGAACTATTCACCGAGCCCTGAACTTTTCCCCCAGAAGAAAGAACATGACCTGTTTTGCACCCCTCTGCACCCTGTGCAGAAATTGGTTTCAACAGGTGTTCATTTTGTGGTTTCGGCTCTGCAGAACGCGCCTCTACAAAAGCAAAGACGTCTCTGAAAATAAACCGTTCAAAGCTTTAGGTTGGGAAATAAATGTATAGTCAAAATAGTAAGGATATTGGTAGGCATCTGCCGACCGAATTGGCAGGTGGTCGTCAAATTAGTTGATAAATGGTAATTGCTAATTGATAAGTGTCCTCATCCTAATCAGAATAAGGATGAGGCTGCTTTTTCTGTTGTGTTGAGATTTGAAACTATCTCTTCTCTTTTTACACCTCTCAGAGGTGGTTTTAGACCAAGACATTGTGAGTTTGAGCTGTATGAAAATTGGTCCAGCTTCAGACTGAATATAGTTGAATTTGAGTCAATCCAGGAAGTAGATTAGATTATCTAGTCTAAAGTAACCATAGATAATGTGTTACAGGATTTTAAATAGAGAAAAATAGCTAAATTAGCTGACCCAAATTATAGGAGTTAAAATAGGAATTTAAATGTATTAAGCGGGTAATATTAGCAAATGGATTGACAGTTATTTCAAGTGAGGGTTAGTACATGTGCTGAAGTGCCACGTCACGTGATGCAGGTCTCAGGGGAGGAAAAGAACACACCCGCCAACAAGGAAGGGAGAGCTACTGAAGAAACACGCCCACAACACCATGATCCGGGTGCCTTATGAAATGATAAAAAGGGGAGGAAGGAGAAAACTGGGTCTTTTTCGAATCTGAAATTCTCTGCTGACAGCTGATGTTGTGGGTATTTGGAGAAGAGATCGATACTGACCCGGAAGCTTCTGAATTTAATGAGTATGCATTTTGTACTTGAATTGCTCTGTGAAAATTGAAATTAATTCTATATAAAAGATATCTTATTACAAGAAAATCATTGTCAAATCTGGTCATTGTTATAAGTTGAAATCTATTGAACATTGTGGGAAAAGTATCTAACCATCTTAAACTCCTTCTGATCCGGAGAGGGGGGGGGCTAGGCCCTGTCCTCCTAGAGGTCAACCGGAGCTGGAGTGAAGCCACTTTTCCCTATTATTCCCGGATGTGTTCTCGACACACTCCCTTTACTGAGGATGCTCTCTGGCTGGTCGCGAGCTGAATGCAGCAGAAGACGCTATTTACGTTAACGTTGCATCTCCGTGCCGCATATAGTCACACGGACCTCATCAGCTCACAAGAATGGCAGAGGAAAGCAGCAAAACCCACAATTGTAAGATTATCTGAATTTTTGTGCCACTGCTCTCATTACATACATTTATGAAGAAATTGTATAGCAAAGCTAGCGTAACATCTCTTGCAATGTTATTAAGCAGAGTACTACTGACGTTAACACAGCTGTTATTCTGTCATTACATTCTGTGTATAAAATCAAGGGACTGCTGAACAAACCACGGCCCTCATCGAGTTCAGAGGCACCCACGAGACCCTCTTCACTGGGAGAAAACACGCCGCCACAAATGGATGGGAGTGAGTAACGTTCGTGTGTGTGTGTGTGTGTGTGTGTGTGTGCGTGCGTGCGTGCGTACGTACAGTAGTACAGTTGACAGTTATGATGTAAGTTAGTTATCAAGTCAAACACCATTACTAATACTAACAATAATAACTGATTTGTAGAACTGTCACTCAATTATTCCCTGCATGCATACTGCCATGCACACCAAACTGCAATAGGCCCTTTTCACAGTGGCCATTTTGTGTCGAAAAGGCAGGTTAAGCACAGGTGCAAGCAAAACCTTAATGAGCGTTTCCAACTTCCCTGATTGGAAATTGGAAACCCTCATTAAGGTATTGCTTGCACCTGTGTTTACCCTGCTTTTTCGACACAAAATGGCCACTGTGAAAAGGGCCTATAATAATAATAATAATAATAATAACTTTATTTATAGAGCACCTTTCACAGACCGAAATCACAAAGTGCTTTACAAAGCAAAAGAAAATACAGAGAATACAATATTAGAATCGAGAATAAAAATAGAGGTCACTGAACATATACTGCATATATACTACACAATACAAATGGACCACGTTGTTAAAGATACATCATTCAATAAAACATCAACAATCAACAATCAAAAGACCTGCATCAATCACTAAAAGCCTCTCTAAAAAGGTGAGTCTTTAGGAGACGTTTAAAGGACTCCACAGAAACAGCTGATCTAAGTGGCGGAGGCAGGCTGTTCCACAGTTTAGGGGCCATGGCCTCAAAGGCTCGGTCGCCACGGGTCTTGAGGCGTGTCCGAGGAACCTGAAGCAGGTTTAGATCATTGGATCTGAGGGAACGAGCAGAAGTAAGGGGGTGAAGTAGGTCCGAGATGTAATCAGGTGCCTGAGAGTGTAGTGCTTTGTAGGTGAGGGTGATGATTTTGAACTGGAATCTATAGGCAACAGGTAACCAGTGAAGTGACTTGAGTACCGGGGTGATGTGACAACTCCTGTTTGACCTGGTGAGCAAGCGCGCGGCAGCATTTTGAATGGCCTGCACGCGGCGTAGAGCGGATTTACTGAGCAGTGTGAAAAGAGCATTGCAGTAATCTAATCGTGACGATATAAAGGCGTGAATCAACATTTCCATCTCAGGAAAAGAGAGTGTAGATCGAAGTTTGCCAATATTTCGTAGGTGGAAAAAGCATTTTTTAGAGAGCTGTTTTATATGGACGTCTAGTGAAAGAGAGTGGTCAAAAAAGACCCCTAAGTTACGTAGGCTAGGGCGGACGGCAGAGGAGAGAGGGCCAATCCTATTTTTTATCGTGGATGTGTCACTATCCGGAGCGATGATGAGCACCTCGGTCTTGTCCTTATTTAGCTGCAGGAAATTTTCAGCCATCCATGCATTGATCGCACTAATACAGTCTAGAAGTCTGGAAATCTGATCTAACTCGTTTGGTTTGAAAGAGAAGCGGAGCTGGATATCATCAGCATAGAAATGATATGAGATATCAAAACTGTGGATTAGTCTCCCCAGTGGAAGCATATACGTTCCAAATAGGACAGGCCCCAGGATCGATCCCTGTGGGACCCCACAGAACAGGGGAGCGGAAGAGGAAACAAAATTATTGATCTGTACACTAAAGCTGCGACCTGATAAAAAAGACCTAAACCAGTCTAAGGCAGTGCCTGAAATGCCCACCCAGTCACGAAGCCTATCGATCAGGATAAGGTGGTCCACAGTGTCGAAAGCGGCACTGAGATCTAAGAGAACTAAAATCTGGTACTCTCCAGCATCGGTGGACATAAGCAGCTCATTTGTTACCCTCAGCAGGGCGGTCTCAGTGGAGTGCCCTGGCCGAAATCCAGATTGAAATTTGTCGCAGATGTTGTGCATCACCAGCACCTCAGTGAGTTGCTGGGCGACTACTTTTTCTAAAATCTTAGATAAAAAAGGGAGTTTTGAAATAGGTCTATAGTTTTTAGGCACAGAGGGGTCAAGGTTTGGTTTTTTTAAGATTGGCTGTATGGACGCGTGCTTGCCGTAGGATGGGGCGTAACCTGACGACAGTGATGAGTTTACATAAGTTTGTAAAACAGGACCAATAATTGGTAGAATTTTGAAAAATAATGATGAAGGGATGACATCCAGAGGACTTGATGACGGTTTTAGTTTGCTGATCAGTTTCACCAGGTCAGCCAAACTAATGGGATTAAAGGAGTTTAAAGTTGAGGGACGACTAAAAGTGCTAGTAAACGGACTGCAGGGGCTAGGAAGAATGCTAGACCTTATGTCCTTAACCTTATCAACAAAGAAGGCCAGGAACTTATTGCATTCGGCAACCGAGGAACATGGGGGGGCAGAGGGAGGGGGAGCAACCAGGTTATTAATAGTGTCAAAGAGAAATTTTGGGTTATTTTTAGAGCAGGAAATCAGGTTTGCAAAATATACAGACCGGGAGTCCTTTACCAAGGCATTAAAAGATACTAAGAGTTCTTTAAGATCAAGACGATGCACTTCTAGCAAGGTGGTTTTCCACAGCCGCTCAGCTTTGCGACACCTGCGTTTTAGACGACGGATGTCTTCCGTCATCCACGGGGTGGCGTTACAGATGGGTTTTACTCTAGCTTTAACAGGGGCCACTTGGTCTAAGATGGAGAGGCAGTACTCATTAAAAGACAGCAATAGAGTATCCACGCTAGGGTCACTGGGAAGAGCAAAATTAAAAAGAACGGAGAACTGGTCTACCGAAGCCTGGGTAATTATACGGGAACGGACCAGACTTTTGGGGCAGGGGGGGTCAGAGGGGATAGAGAGGTTAAAGAGGATGCTAAGATGGTCACTGATCAAAAAGTCTTCACAGTGAATATTTGTGATGTCCAGGCCAAGTGAGAAAACCAGGTCTAATGTGTGACCGCCAGTGTGCGTGGCACCAGAAACGTGTTGCTTCAGGTTGAGGGATTCCATTATACAATTGAATTCAGATGCTACATTATTTGAGATATCATTTATGTGCAGATTGAAATCACCGAGTACCAGTAATCTATTGTATTTAATAATTGAAGTCATGAAATCAGAAAACTCGGAAAGAAATGGACCAGCCGGGCCAGGGGGACGATAAATTAAAACACAATAAAACGGATTTAAACGACCCACTTTGGTTAACTGTGATTCAAAGGTGGAGAAAGATTCAGTGTTCACTAATTGACATGAGAACTCGTTCTTTCGTATGGTTGCCAGACCACCACCACGGCCAGACAGGCGTGGGGTCCCAATAAAAGAGCAACCTATAGGACATAATTCATTTAAATGGATAAATTCCAAATCACGCTGCCAAGTTTCAGTTATAAACAGGAATGATAGATTTTCCCTAGTGAACAAGTAATTTAGAATGTGGGATTTGTTTGTTATTGAGCGAGCATTTAACAGACATATTTTGACTGGAGAAGTCAGACTGTCATCAGGATTTGAGGTTAATACCGATTTTGATAGAGGAACAGGTGCTAGATTGTTCAAATGAATACCTCTATTTGCTCTTTCACCGTGGCATCTAACAGAAATCACAGGTAGAATGGGGAAATTAATTAGAAGGGCTGTAGGTGTTATTACCACGGAGGGGCATACGGGGGCGCTAGCACTGGATGTAATGGGCTGAAGTGGCAACGGTGAAGAAGCCTACTGCCTACTGTCTTCAGAATGAATTTCTGCATTATCATACTCATATCATAATTACATCATAGTCAATAGACTGTCAGCTTGTGTGTTATTCACTGTAATATCTCTGTCAAGTGCCGTGTTATTCAGTTATTTTTAAGTTGTTATAATTATTTGTGGTGGCCTCACCTCTTTCGAAATATATCTGAACTGTTTGGTTTGACCAAGTAAAACTTTTTATGAGCATTTTACGAAATGTCTATCCTTGATAGACATTTAGGAATCCTTGATGTGAAAAAGGTGGAGGGTCACTGGTCTACAGGTAATCATGTTCACCCAGACATGCAGGTACTCCCACGGGAGCTGAAATCTGGGCAGCAAGCCTTCCACGGACATCGTTCCCTGAGATATTCCTCTCAACTTGTGGGTCATCATCCCCATCTGGGCCCGGGCCTTCCTCCTCCACCTCCTCCTCCTCCAGGAGATCACCTGCTGTCATACATAGGTTATGGAGGACGCAGCGCAGCAGGCACCAATCACCTTTGGAGGGAACAGAGGGCGAATCTCCAGGGCCCTCAAAAAGATGGACCGCCAGTGCGTTTTGAGGATCCCAAAGGTCCGCTCAATGACGTTCCGTCCTTTGCTGTGGTGCTGGTTATACCGTGCTTCAACTTGGCCTGTTAATTAAAAATTCACAAAGAAAATGTATGGTTTGTTTCAAAGGCATCAAATAAACAATTTGCTGTGTGTGTGTGTGTGTGTGTGTGTGTGTGTGTGTGTGTGTGAGTGAAATGAGGGAGAGGGTGTTATTACTTGCTACAGGTTGGCGGTATGGCATCATGATGGCAACAGGACGCTGCAGGCATGGATACCCTCCATCTCCCAACAGGAAGTACCCAGTTGGTGGATACAGGCAGGGCCGTAGCCAGCGTTTGGAAATAGGGGAGGTCCAGCAAGGAGAGGTAGATTCGGCTACAATGCCAAAAACAGCCTACCTCATATGATCGCGTGATTCAATCAAAAGACAACACTTCTGTCTCGGGGATTACCAGGCCTTTTTTAAATATTATGTGAGTGTTGTCTGCGCCTTCATCCCTATTACGACATGCCTCTATGGGGCGGAGCACATGAGCGGGCCTTTAAACCCAATAATGCTTGACATTGTATGCTTTAACATAGCCTACATGCCCGCAACAGCGGGGCTTACAAGCATTAACACATGTAGGCTAAGAGGAGAAAAATGTTACGGAGAGTGTTGTCTGCGCCCATATGCATTGATTGAATCATGCGATCATATGAGGTAGGCTGTTTTTGGCATTTCGGGAGACACATCGGACCAGGGAACATAACGGGGAACATAGGACCCTATTTGGGAAAAGCGGGGAACATAGGACCCTTTTTCATAGAAAGGGTTCTATGTTCCCCGGTCCCACAAAAACGGGGAACATAGGACCCGGGGAATATAGGACCCGGGGAACATAGGTACGCTCCCGTATAAAAACCTCATACCTCATGGCTCCATCCATGGCTTTTTTCCTGCGGGAGCATCTGGAGCAGCATGTTGATGCTGTCCCTGGATAGTCTGAGGTCTGGCGTGGTGTCAGCTCCAGAAAAATACAAGGACAGGATAGGCACATCCTCATTCATTTGTGCATATCTTTTATTTGGAGTTTGGTCGTGTAAAAAATATATTGTATTTTCATTAGAATGTTTTAACATTATTTATGAATTGCTGTATTTATTATAGATGTATTACTTATTTATGTATTTGAATGAATTGTCTGATATGAATTGTAGAAGACTACATATGAATTTCCCTTGAATATCGGGTCTGAGTGAAAAAGTTACTGTAGCCTACATGATTACTGTAGACGTGACATGTCCTGTTTGTGTTGAAGTCTCTCCTGGTTAATGTACGCGACACAGATGAGATACTGCTGGTACTTCTTGCATAATGTACATTATAAACATAGACATGAGTAGACAGATTGCAATGTCATTGCTATCTATCACTGTATGTATCCTGTTTATTTTCCATTATTATTAAGGTTAAAGGAGAATTTCGTTTTTTTTTAACCTCTGTGTCCAAGTGTCAAGTCAGTCCTTGAATGCGCTCCGTCGGGGCCACATGGCAGCGTGCTGTTACTCCATGTAAATAGACAGTTTTCTTCCCGTGTTCTACCCATATCGTCATTATATGATCCCTAAAGAAACATCAGACTGCTAATCAACCCGGGCTATTTCCAGTAGTCTTTACCAGGGATTTCATTTCCTCATTCGTGGTCTGTGTCACCAACTCTCGTCAAGTCCCGCGAGACTTTCCTGCCGGCTGGCCTGTGTGCCGCTCATATCTCTCGCGCGTCTGTCCTGTCTCCCTGGTAAAGACTACTGGAAATAGCCCGGGGGTGATTAGCAGTCTGATCTTTCTTTACGGATCATATAATGATGATATGGGTAGAACACGGGAAGAGTAACAGCACGCTGCCATGTGGCCCCGACGGAGCGCATTCAAGGACTGGCTTGGACACTATTTAAATCACAACAATGCCTAGGACGCTCCAAATCGCACCGGAGAACACTGGGTGAGTCGCCAGAGAATAATTAATGTGAGGAGAGGGCTAGAGGTAAAAAAAAAACGAAATTCTCCTTTAAGTGCTGCATTAGGTCAACTTTACAAGACAACTTACATTGCCAGAGACAATAAACGCTAATGCGCAATGCCTTTGCCTTTCCAAGGTCCTCCTCTTGGCTCTAGCGTAAGTCGCCTCCTGAGCTCTGCAGCCTCCTCTTCTGCTTCTCGGTAAAGAGTACCGATGGTAGCTGCTATTCCTGCCAACTTTTTTCGGTCCATTTTTGTTTACTAACAAAGTTAGCAATAACAGCCTACAGCCCATTTCACAACAACCGTTTTGAGGTGGTAGGCTACTCTACAGTAAAGCAGCTGTAACCAATAACATTAATTAGAGTAGCCTACTGGAATAAAATTGAACCAGAATTGGTTACACCTGCTGCTTTCTTGGCTGCGAGAAATTTTAGAACAGTAGTAAACATTAAAAAAGTACCAGGCTACTACTAATAATAATAATGTAATAATAAATGGATAGATAAATAAATAAAATAAGCAATATGAGCAGGGCTGTTGTTGCTTTATTATAACAAATAGGCAAACACATTACATTGTTAGTGCACAGTATTTATTTTTGAGTAGCCCACTGCAGGTAGCCTACAGTAGGATGTGCTGGGGTATTGTGCAATACGAGCAAGAACGCATCGTCTCAAAGCTGTCAACATCCTCGGTAAAGTGGGCGTGTCGAGAACACATCCGGGAATTTTAAGCGTTCTTGGCGAAATGTGAATTTTGTATTGGAACAGTACTTGGGCTGCGATTGATGACGTTTCACAGGGACACAAGAACGCAAGAACACACAAGAACGCTTATTGAGAAAGGCCCCATCTCTTTTTGAGAGCAGGAACACCTGAAACAGTGTGGGGCAGTCCTCCAGGAGCTGATGTATGTGGCCAGCTGATAAGGTTTATTTTAAATGGGCCTAATGTTGCCCCCCCCCTCCCCCCATCTTTTTCCCCTTCCTTAGTGGATTCTACCATTTCCCTCATGACAGTACTCCCGTCGCTTTTCCCCTCATCCAGTTCACCACCAAAGCGGCTGGTGAATGCCAGTGAGGCACTGCTCCATATCATTCAGGTGAGAATTGTTGTATTGGTCTTCTACTATCAATGTAGCCACTATACTGTGTCCTTACACTTCTACATTACTACTGTTCTCTTGAAACTCTTCTAATCCACATTGAACTGTTTATCCTTGTCATTCAATGCTAGCCAATGGAGGATCCATCACTTTTCTTGGACAGACGGCCTCTCTCCTCCCCGGTGTTGCTGTTTGAGGGAACGTCCTGCATCCTCGCCGTGGGAAACACACCAGTGAGCACCTTAGTGGAGGATGATTGCTTTGAAGGAATGTTAATGTTAATGGCGTACTACTACACTCTGCACCTGACATACCCCAAATGTGTTGCATCCCTCCGCTCAGTCATTCAAACAGAGGCACTGGTCGATGCCATCCACGATAGAGATGCGACAAGCTCATATAAGAAAGCACTCAGTGAGTGGAAAACATTAATTGAGAAATAGTCCATACATGTACAAATGCATAGAATGTCAGGTCTTTTGTTTCTGTTTGCACAATTTTTCAGTCATTTGTTGTACCTGACTTTGCTATGTAGGACATCCAGCTTCCTCTGCTGTTTTTTTCTTTTTCCCTGTTATCAGGTAGAAATATTTTTCCTACAGTATAAGCTTTCAGAAAGATTTCTTCTGTTCTAGCCGTATAACCTTTTTTTGTTCATCTGTGCTCCATCTCTCTATCTCCCCTCTCTCTGTCTCCCTCTCTCTCTCTCTCTCTTGCCTCCCTCTCTCTGTTTCCCCCTCTCTTTGTCTCCCTCCCTCATCCACAGTGTACATTTCTGGGTTATGGTTTTAAAAGTACAGTACTATTGATATCTGTTATTTTGATATCTGTTGCCAAAGTCCAGTCTTTAAGACATCCCGATTATTAGAGCTGGTGTAAACTGTAAGTTCTGTTTCATTCCTTCCTGACTGCAGTCTAACTGTGAATAATGATCTCGCGCTCCGCGACAGACGAGTGTTTTTATACCAACGTAGTCACGTACGTGACGTGGGGCACCTGCGCGCCTATAAAGGTGCGCCGTGACCCACCATACGTCATCTTTGATCTTCTCGCAACCTGCGTCGTTCGACAGGTGTGCGGCTCCGGAGCTCTGTGATTTGGATTCTCCACTTTCTGATCAAAGACAGACGCAAAAAAAGGAGAGGTAGGTACACGGCCTGAAGGTGTGTAAAGTCAGCCATTCCGATCAGCCTGGGACTTGAGAGTCAGAGTGCAACTGGGTTGTCCTCTAAGGCTGTGGGTGGCTGCCTACCACCTCTCCCCTTGTCGGGAGGTAGCTCCGTTACAGGGCTGCCTCCGGCCTAGGCGGCCGGCCCTAGCCGTGGGTGTGCGTGGCACGCTACCCCCGTCTAGGTTGCCTGGTCGGGATTTGTATATTGCCTATTGCTACTAGCTAGCAGCAATTATTATATGGTAGCAATTACATTGTATAATTGTGGATATATATATATTATTATCGATAATATTGTGCTAGACTATACTATATTATATTATATTCTAATATAGGTATAGCCTTTTGTGCAATTATATTGTATAATTGTAGAGTATTAGATATACTATTGTATTATATTATACTGTATTATATCATATTGTAAGGCTAGCTTGTTTGGGCGCGGACGTGTCCTGGACTGTGTCCCAGGGCCCGCTCCGAGTTACTGGCTTGACCCCCTGTGCTCGTTTGACGATGCTGGCCTGTTCCTCCTGTGGCGTCGAGCTGCACGTGGAGTATGGCCATGATATGTGCCCCAGCTGCCTTGGGGTGGGTTACCTCCAGGAGGCCCTGGCGGACCCCTGCATCAATTGTAGCATCCTGCCCCTCCGCGTAAGGGAGGAGCGGTTGCGTGAGGTGGAAGGCTGGTTGTTTGGTCACCGCCCACCCGTGGTCAGCAGCCCTAGGCGGTCTCCCCGCAAGTGGCACCAGGAGGAGCGCGAGGCGAGTGGAGAGGGTCTTACCGGCCTTGGCTGAGGTGACCCTCCCACCATCGGGGGTCTGCACTAGGTCTGCCGCTGCCGCTAAGAAGCGCAAGAGCAGGACGCAGGTGAAGAACCGTAGTCCGCGGAAGAAGGCGAAGAAAGAGACCTCCTCTCACCAGGACATGGTGGCCTTGCGGGCAGAGTTGGAGCAACTCAAGGCTCTGATGGTGCCGCCTGCGCACCCAGGTTCCTGGGGGGGCGCAGCAAGGTAGGACGCGCTGTCGATGGCAGCGTCGAACACCATGTTCCAGGACCGCGGGGAGGACCGCAAGGAGGAATATGACGACCCCGGGGAGGATCATTCCCTGGAGCGGTCGGTCTTGACGGTCAGAGGGGGAAGCACGGAGGCCAGGGACGGCTCTGAGACTTCCCTCAGGAGTTCTCGGTGCCCAGCCGCTGCAGGCAATACTGCGGGCAGCCCTGGCTAGGGTCAGCCTGGACGACGCGCCGGCGGTTCAGCCGAGCAACCCACTATTTAGGTGGGCTCCGTCAGAGCTGCCCTTTGAGGTCCCGCCCTCTCCCTTTCTGGAGGCACTGAAGAGCTGCTGGGCAGACATGGAGACGCGGGGTCGCCATGCGAAAGATGGCAGGACCCTGGCCTCCATGCGGGATGCGGCGGTACATGGTCTGGCCCGCATGCCCCCAATGGACCATTGCATAGCATCGCTGGTCCTCTCGCCGGACGCCGAGCTGGGGGACAAGGCCAAGTGTCCTAGCGCACAGTGCCGGGTCACAGATGACCTGCTAGTAAAGGCGTATGAGGCGGCGGCTCGGGTGGGAAACTCCCTCTCCGTGCTCCTCCTCGCCCAGTCCCAGATGATGCAGGCGACGCATCAGGGGGCAGAGTTGGGACACACACATGAGGCGGCCCTGCAGGCCTTCGGGTTCATGTCGAGGGAGCTGGGCCGTGTTATGTCCACCCTGGTCATGGCACGTCGGCAGGTGTGGCTCGCGCAGTCGCAGGTGGGCGTTGAGGATGCTCCCGGTGGTGCCCGGTCAGTTGTTCGGGCCAGAGGCAGAAAGGGCCCTGGAACGCAGAAAACAGTCGAACCAGGCCTCAGAGGCCTGGGGTCGGCGCAGCAGAGGCGCAGGGGCGGCCTCGGCCTACGTCTCGGGGAGACGGAGTGAGAGGCGGGAGCCACGGCACTCGAGATACTGGGACTCGCCTGGGCAGGCAAGAGAGCGTGTCCAGGAGGCGACTGACAGTGGGCGTCAGCCCAGGGGGTGCGCCCTCCGCCCCGGGGGCGTGGGCGTGGGAGCGGCTACGACCGGCGCCCCCCCAGAGCCGCGGGAGGTCCTCCAGGCACAGCCTGAGAGGTCGGGGCCGGCGGTGGGCAGATTCACACAACAGCACCTGGCCTGTTGGGCAGCCCATTCACACGACCCATGGGTCCTGGACACCATCTCCAAAGGCTACAGGCTGCAGGCTTCAGCAGCCTCCATATGGATCCTCGACTTCACAGGTGGGTCAAAGTCAGGGTCACACAAACCTCTTATCCATCTCCGCCGCTGGCACGTTCCTGCTGCACGGGGTGCCTCTCGGCTCGGTCCCAGCGTGGTGGGAGGTCGTGACGACGGATGCCTCGCCCCAGGGTTGGGGCGCGGTATGGCAAAGGAGGTCGGTCCTAGGGGTTTGGTGCCCTCGGTGGAGGGGGCAGCACATCAATGTCCTCGAACTGCGGACGATTTACTTGGCGCAGAAGCACTTCTTGCCTTCTCTAAAAAGCTGGGTATGGACGCTCTCGCCAACGCTTGGCCGAGCAATCTGCTATATGCGTTCCCTCCAATCCCCCTGATAGGGCTCACGCTTCACAGAGTGAGGTCGTCGGGTCGCAGGGTTCTCCTGGTGGCCCCAAAGTGGCCAGCCAGGCTGTGGTTCCCGGCACTCCTCGGGCTGTTGGACGGGGAACCATGGCAGCTCCCAGCGAGAGTGGACCTCTTGTCCCAGCTGGACGGGGAGGTTTGGCATCCATGTCCGGCCCACCTTCAGCTCTGGGTGTGGCCGTTGAAGGGGACCGGGCGCTCCTGATGGGCCTCGGACCCTCTGTGTGCGAGACGTTGCATAATAGTGTCGATAAAAACTGCTTTTCTACTGGCAGTTACGACGGCCAAGCGGGTGGGGGAGCTCCACGCTCTTTCCATTAGCCCGCCATGCCTTCGGTGGAAGGCGGATGGCTCGGGGGTGACTCTGTGGCCGAATGTGGCGTTCCTGCCCAAGGTCTTGTCCCCGGCGCATATTAACCAGGCCACAGTGCTGGAGGCGTACCATCCTTCCCCGGCTGGCTCTCAGCCAGGGGAGAGCGACACTTCGCTATGTCCCGTCCGGGCGTTGCGGCTTTAAATCGAGGCGACGCAGACCATCAGACGCTCAGAGCAGCTTTTGTCTGCTACCGCGGGAAGAACAGGGGACAGGCTCTGTCCAAACAGAGGCTGTCCCACTGGATTGTGGACGCGATTAAGCAGGGCTATGACATTGCAGGGAAGCCTGCGCCCTCTGACATTGTGTGTCATTGGGCTGCGATGAGGGGCGTGTCCCTGGCGGAGATCTGTGCGGTGGCTTCATGGACAGCACCCTGCACATTCTCCAGATTCTACCGCATCAACGTGGCCTCAGGGTCCACGCTGGCGGCGGCAGTCCTGCCATTGGCGGCGATGGACCAGTAGGTGAGTCGGTTCCTCGTGACGCCGCAGGTATAAGTCATCCACAGTTAAACTCTACCACTGGCAGTAGGAAGGAATGAAACAGAACGTAAGTTATGGAGGTAACTATGGTTCTGTGAATTCCTGGATGACTGCCAGTCATGCCGGTCACTCGGAACCTTCCATGCGAGAAGATTCTGAGATGACGTATGGTGGGTCACGGCGCACCTTTATAGACGCACAGGTGCCCCATGTCACGTATGTGACTACATTGGTATAAAAACACTCGTCTGTCGCGGAGTGCGAGATCATAATTCACAGTTAAACTGCCACTGGCAGTCATCCAGGAATTCACAGAACCATAGTTACCTCCGTAACTTACGTCTGTTATTAGTGCACTTTTGTTTCTGTTTATTTGTTGTACCATACTTGACTTGGATATTGAGGACATCCAGCTTCCTCTGCTGATTTTTTTCCCTTCCCTGATATCAGGTATTTCATTCAGAAATATTTTTCCATTAGTATAAGCTTAACCATATAGAAATATTTTTCCAGGAGTATAAGCTTAACCGTATAACCTTTGTTTGCTTATCCTCTCTCTCTCTCTCTCTCTCTCTCAATGGGTTATTACGAAAGTACTGATGACAATCTGTTTTCATATCAGTCCAGTGTAAAGTCCTGTAAAATATCCTGATTACAGGAGCTGATGTGAACATGCCACATAACTAACAATGCATGTTGTTCTTTTATTAAATATTGTCAAATTTCAATTGCAGTGCTGGTTGTCATTTCAGTAAGTGGGTTTCCTGTTCCTGGTGCCTATTTCAAGATGAGCTAACTTGTTTCAAGTATAACAGCATAATCATACTCCACTAGTAATTTATGCTTAAATTAGTGATTTATGTCCTGGTTCCTTGGCCTTCATTTTTGCAGTGTGCTAAAATTAAGATTGAAAAGAAAAAATAATTAAGAATTATTTGCTGATAGTCAGTGTATTTCACTTACTACTGTGAGGTAGAAACTCTGATATCAAGTAATGTGATCTAAAAACAAGTATTTTCTACTTATTTCTAACCTTCGGACACTTATGAGAGCCTACTTATTTCAGGACTGGAACAAACTTATTTTAAGATTTCTTGTCAAGTAAAATTATCTAGCTGCATGGACAGAAAATGTCACTAGTATTAAAGCAGCTACGAGCAACTTTTTCGATTGTTATTAAACAGTATAAATTTAATATCAATGCATCACATCTTACCTCTAATAGTCGACGATACCAACGCAGAGTAGTCTCGCTTGAACCCCGAGTGAATCGGCCAGTGTTAGTGTGTCTGTAGCCAGGGCAGATCAGGAATTGAAATGAAACGGTTTGCAGCAGCCACTTCGGCCATAACCACAAAATAACTTCCAAAAAACCTGTTAGAATATAACGAGAGATGTTCCCGCGAGTATGCGTGGCGTTCACATTGTTTATGTTATGTTGCTAGGCAGCGCAAACGGCGTAAAAAGGCAGCTGCGTTTCACTTCCGCGTTTCACTTCCGGGTTACCCGGTCCGGTCGCTCTAGAGAGCCCCCTGTTGGCGCGAGTTTAGACAGACTATAGACTTAATAATCACCTAAGGGAGCAATCTCAGATACACACGGCTTTGGTCTCGTCGACTATTAGAGGTAAGATGTGATGCATTGATATTAAATTTATACTGTTTAATAACAATCGAAAAAGTTGCTCGTAGCTGCTTTAAGTAATTTCTCCTCAAATTCTGTTTTTTTTTCTTGTATTTTGGGTGACCTTTTTTGCAGTGTAGCTACTGGGCTAACGTTAACGTTAGCTTCTTGCATATTGTTACTTTCTGATTATAGGTGACCAATGCTACAAGAAATGGAAGTACTTGAGAGACAAGTACAAGAGGGACAGAAGGGCTGAGAAGGAGAAGAAGAGTGGTGGAGAAGGCGGAGAGAGAAAAAAGCGATGGAAATTCATGCACATCCTGGCTTTTCTAGAGCCACATATTCAGGACAGGGAGACCAGCTCAAATTTCAGGGAGGAGAGACAGCAGCCAAATACTGTAGAGTCCTTGCTTCACTCCATGTCTCCATCATTTACTATGTCACAGGTAATGATTTATAATAGGTTCACTTCAGTGTAAGCAGGGAGTATAGGAGATGAGACAGGTTTTTATTGCCAAGCATTCTCAAAAATGTTGGTGAGATACCACCGGTGATGTGATTTGTGAAACTGTCTGAAAATGTTTGTTTTACATAGTGACAAACTGTCATGATATACAGTAATGTTATATAGCTAACTGCATGGCACTTGTGGAAATGTAATTTATTATTGTGCTAATTTATCTCCCAACTGAAATATTCTGTCAACCAGATGACTGACAACCAAGGCTGGAGCAGTGAGGAGGAACTGCTAGACTTCAGCTCAGAAGTCAACCGCAGTCCCCCCGTTGTTCATGCCACAACCCCACCTGCACTGCTACCTACTCCACCTGCTACGTCACAGATGGACCCACCCCGCTCTGCTTCTGTGCGTGCTCCACCTGCTGCATCACAGAGGGACCCACCCCGCTCTGCTTCTGCACCACCACCACCTGCTGCGTCACAGAGGGACCCAGCCCGCTCCCTTTCTGCACCACTTCCTGCATCTCAGAGGGAAGTCACTGGTCAGCCTGGCCCCAGGGAGGTCGTATGGGGAGCAAAGCTTGGGAGGGCTCCACCACAACCAGCGGCTCCCTCTTTGTTCCAGCAAGAAGTCCTGAAACACCTCAACAAAGAAGCTGGCGAGGAAGTCTGGTACCAGCTCTTAAAAGACTGGCTGCTAGAAAGAAAGCCCTTGCCCGTATCAAGATCAAACAGCTTTTATATGATGTAGAGTTTTCCGATTATTATTATATAATTTTTTACACCGTTCAATCTATTCAATTGGGTAAGAATGTACTTGTCCCCATAGTGTGATCTATAACTGTTCTAAAGATTCCCTTTAGTTTTTCCACTTCCTCTCCTCACTCAGTTCACTTCCTTTACCTCACTTCTTTCCCTAGCTTTACTCCTCACTAATTAGTTATTTTGTTCACCTGTTGGTTCCCTCACTGATTGTCCCCATTCATTTCACCTGAGTTCCCTCCCTCCTTATTTAAGTCTACACTCCTCAGTTTCCTCCATTCCTTCCACACCAATGCATGGGGCGGCATGATGCAGACTGCACTGACTTAAAGGGCAACCAATGTGTGTTTCTCCTGTGTTTTTCCTCATTGCCCAAATATTGTGTGCTGGAACAATAAATACTTTCCTCTTGACATTCATTAGTTTCTGCATCCTGACCAATGCCCATGGTGACAAGTCAAATTGAAACTTAGAGCCAGATCTCTCCTTTACATGGTCCTTCGAGCCGGATAAAGACTGTTGCCATGGCCTCGCCCTCACCACCACAGGAAAAAACAGGCGCTGCAGCAATTTATATATTGTTTTATTGTTTCTATCGTTGTTTTATGGTATGTTTGTTTTAATCTCAAGTTCCATTTATCCTTTGTCTGATTTGTATTGTTTTATCTGATGCTCTTATATTACTGTATGTCATGTTCTTAAGATCAGGGACCATGATGGAAATAAGTGTATAACACTTTTCATGTTATCCCTTGGATGTTTGTCTGCATTATCCATAATAAAATTCATTAATTAATTAATTAATTCATTCATTCATTCACCATGAGGGACATCCAGCGTCTCCTGGAACAGCGATCTCTTCAACAATCTGCCATGCCCTCTTCACCCTTATCACTGCTTGATGTTGCGGTTCCCTCAACTGGTCTGCCCAGGCCCATGCTTCCTGCGGCACTCCAGGGCCATCTCCACACTGTCCCTCCCCATGCTCCTCCTGCTGGTCAGCCTCCCGATCCAGTTGGCCAACTCCTTAGTGCTCCCTCTCCTGTTGGCCAACTCTCCTCTAGTGCGCCCCCTCCTGTTGGCCAGCTCTCTAGTCCTCTCCCCCCTGTTGGCCAGCTCACTAGTGTGGATAATAAGCTTGAATCCCTGTTCATTACTACTCCAGGGAGAGAGGGGGCGCTGTGTACTGCAGACACAGTGTCGCAGAGGGGTCAAACCTACCGTAGAACGCGTTGAGTTCATCCGGCAGGGAGGGTGATGTGTTGTGGGATTGCTGTGTCTCCCCCTTGAAGTCAGGGCAGCATGGACTCCTCTCCACAGATGTCTGGGGTTGTTAGAGTCCAGTTTGGATGCCATATTATCTCCGTGCTTTTTTTATAGTGGTTCGGAGGGCATATCTTATCTGTTTGTTATTCCTCTGGTGTTCCAGAGTTGAAGGCGGTGGTCCTGGCGTGAAGGGCAGCCCGGACATCACTGTTGATCCAGGGTTTCTGGTTTGGCATTAATTTGATTATTTTTGTTGGGACTATTTCCTCGGTGCATTTTTTTATGAAGCCTGCTACCGTTTCTGCATATTCATCCAGGTCCCCTTCAGCCTTGAACTCCTCCCATGCTACTCGATCAAAGCAGTCCCTCAGGATGTCCTCTGATTGGTCTGACCAGCAGTGGGCGGTTCGGAAGGCCGGGGGGTGTTGCTTGAGCTTTTGATGGTGGTGCCCATCCTTCGGCGCCAACTTCCCATGGCGTCAATCCATCGGCGCCGACCTCCTGTGCTGCATCAACGCCAACTTCCCATGGCACCAATCGATCGCCGCCGACCTCCTGTGCTTCAGCGCTGCCGACCTCCAGTGGTGGCCATCCCTCGTCACCGCCGACTTTCAATGGTACCCATCCCTCGTCGCAGACGTCTTAGGTGGCAAAGTCTTTGCTGCGGACCTGCGTGGCCCAGACATTGTCGCCGGCCTCCCGATTGGTTCCTCCTGCTGAGCCAGCACCCAGGCAGGCCCCCTGAAAGGTCCCGCATGCAGTTCCAGCATCCAGGCAGGCCCCCTGAATGGTGCCAGTGTCCGGGTCGGCCTCCTGGAAGGTCCTGCCTGTGGCGTCCAGGCCATCATCCGGGGTAGCTTCAGACGCCCCCAAATCTGCAGTGCCTGTTTGGCCCTGCTCGTGCCCTGACTCTGATTTTGTTTTTTGTATTTCTCATTAGAAATCCAGGGGTGGCTGTTCTAAAGATTCCCTTTAGCGGCATGATGCAGACAGCACTGACTTAAAGGCACTATGTGTAAGATTCTGCACTATTAAATATCACCAAACCATTAATTTGTATATGATGATGACTTACAGTGGTTCATTTCTGTGTTTACAACTAAGCCACGCCCCCTCCCTGTGTTGTGATGGCCCTCTTGGAGAGTAGAGCTACTACCCGAACCTGTTTACATAGAAACACCTCCCCCGAGAGGCCGACCTAGTGAGCCCCACCCAGCCCACAGCCCAAAACAGAATTTTGTAGACAAAGATGGTGGATCCCTTATGCGGGCATTCCTGACATTCCATTCCCTGATCCAGCGTATGTCTGCGGTTTCATGCTTTAGCCAAATCGCCGCCGAAAATAAATATCTCAGACCAGAGTCAACCTTGCCGGTCTGGCTTTCACTAGATGGAGAGCCCTACGAGCAGCTATATCTGGCCTGCAAAGTGACTCGGAGCTGGCGTGTTCTCCTGTACACACACGGTAAGTAACGTTATATATAGGTCAATGTTTATAGCGTTTGCATGTCCCATTTCAGTAACGTTACGCATGATAGCGAAATGTACAAGTTGTTATCGATATTGTGAATTTGTTCTGGGAATGTTGTAATCACTTGGCTAACTGTTGCTTTTCACGGCTATTCAAATTACTTTACACTGCTAGTGTAGCCTGCTGCAGGATTTGATTAGCTTGTCGTTCATGTATAACTTATACACAGACATTCTGTTGACATGCATGACATAACGTTACTTCCCATTACAAATTTCGCATGCATTTTCTGTTATAATTACGTCCAGTTGCTGTCACTATGACGCAGAACGATATAGTAATGTGTAAACACTTAGAAAGGCCATGGAGAAAAGCTAGCTTCGCTAATGTTAGCAGTTTGTTTTTCTATTCTGTCTCAGTAAGCAACGTTACATTAGAAAATAGCTGTAACACCATCCAAACAAATCAAGGTTTGGTAAAAGTATCTAATTCATGACAATGTGGAGGAACCCTGCCTTGATATCTACCAGCTACAAAATAGATGATTCAAATTAATACTAAACACATTTCCATTTGTCTGATTTTCAAGGTGCCAGTCATCCAGTCATCCAGAAGATGACAAGATAGAAAACAAGTGGACCCACCATTATGATATTTGAGATGGAGAAATTGTGCTTTTATAGCAAACCTGTATAATACATGTTCTATCATCTTTGATGTTTAGATGTTTGCTGTCTGCAATCTTCTGTACACCAATAAAGTTGATATGACTTCATCCATGTCTCTTGGCCACTATTCTCCATTGTAACATTAGATTTCCCTAAAGCTGAGTGTGTCTAGTAGCCTACCAGTATTTGTGTTTCTGTCAGTGTTGGGCAGTAGCTTGCTACAAGTAGTGAAGCTACATAGCTTAACTACATTTCTCAGTAGCTTGGTGGTAGCTTCACTACTTTTGAACCAAGTAGCTTTTTCAGTAGCTAAGCTATTTATAGACCCAAGTAGCTTGTAGCTTCCCGCAAAAGCTACAAGCTACTCGCCAGAGAAAATCCATGAGCAAAGCACGCAGTGGAGATTTCTGCTGCGGTTTGGATTAAACAGGAGGAGACATTGCATATGTCAAGTGTGCCTGTGTAGCCAAAAAAGCACTTCCAGTTCCATTATGACGGACAACAAGACAGTGTTGTTGTTTCATCCTTGCTTTTTAGCATCCTTGCCTCTCTTGCAGCAAGACCCGGCACTACTCTGCCTCTGACTGGGTTGGGTTTAGGCAATGAAGACTGACGATTGGTTAAGGGTAGGGCAAAATATGTCATGTGCTGGCGAAGTCACATCAGCAATGAACTTTGAAAGATGGCAGAGCCAGAGGGAGCCACTGGCAGTGATGAAGAAGACTTTCAGGTTTTATTGTCTGTTTTTTAATGTGGTGCCAGTGAGAGTTTCAGTGTGTTTTATAATATAATAAACAATCAAAATTATATTTTCTTTTACCTGCCTATTTGTTTGGTTGAAAGTTGTTCTACATGAAGTTATTTCAATGTGAGAAAAAAGTAGCTTTGATGTAGCAAGCTGCTTTTGCCATGTTGCTCATAGCTTAGCTTGCTACATTTCTCTGGGGATAGCTTCAATGTAGTTTAGCTATATTTAATTGAGAGTAACTGATAGCTTAGCTTACTACATTTTCCAAGTAGCTTGCCCATCACTGGTTTCTGTGTATATATAGCCTACTTTATATAATAGACAGTGTATGTGATGTTTCTCAGTACATTGATTTCACAACTTCGTTTATCAGAAAAAATACTTTATTTGCAAAACTAAAATATAGGCTACACCAGAATGACGTGACCAGTTCCATCAGCTATGCGGTTCTTCAGGATGTCGACAAGATCTGCTATCGTCCTACAGCCGACCTTCCTCTCTGCGACCCTGCCTCCTCTTTGTCCCACTGGTGCTAGCCTGGGCTTCAGGCATACAGCTTGGTTTGCCTGCCTATAAAAAACAGCAGTGATTCAAGCGTTTGAAATTAGTTTGAACAACTCTAACAATGAGAAAATACTAGCGTTGCACTATGAATACATTTTGGCCATGTCTTGGTATTAGCAGACGAACAAAAACACAGGCTAAGCTACTCACTGTTGACAGACAGCTGTGGTTAGCTAGCGATGTCCCCAACATTGAATTGAAATCATCCTAATTTAGCTATGTCAACCTGGTTTTAGACAACGTTTTGCCTAACCGTACTTAGCAATAGGGCAGGCTATGCAAAAGGTTAGGTTACAATGTAACCTTTTCAAAATCCATGTAACCGTTACATGGATTTTGATCGGTTAGCAGATTATACAAATAAGTCTTACCAAGCGGACTATTGTCAATATCCTAAAGGTTTATGACTATCATGTGTCATTACTCATTACTTACGTCTGCAGTAGGTAGGCTATGCACAAAATAGTTGTTTATATCTCCGTTGCTTGGGAGGGAGGGAGGGGAACCAGGAAGTGCTCTGCGCTGGTGGGTGGGATCGAGATTGTTTGGGTAAACAAGTTTTGTTATTGTTTGAAATGGCGACATCTAGTGGACAAAAAAATCACACATAGTGCCTTTAAACAGTGGACACTCAGTGTTTATTATTCACTGTTTGTTTAGATTTCAGGTGACCGAGCCTCTTGAGCTCGTGGGGATGGACCTTGTGGGCAAATTAACCCAAACAAGGAATGGCCACCAATACGTGTGTGTGTGTGTGTGTGTGTGTGTGTGTGTGTGTGTGTGCACGTGTGCGTGTGCGCGCGCCTGAGGTATCCACTCAAATCCAAGAGTGCAAAAGAGGTGTCTGAGTGCATCTTGGATTTTTGTTTTGAAGCACGGGGCCCCAAAAAGGCTTCTGACGGACAATGGCAGAGAATTTGTCAACTCGGTAAGTTGAATTCAGAGAAGGCCTAATTATAATGTGATTTCTTGACCATGACAACTTAATAACCTAGAAAAATCCTGTACAGATGATTTTTAAAGGTAATTTTCAGTCTATTAATCTTAGCCTCAAATTAAACTGGAACTATTGTTCTCTTGTTCTGATATGAAGTGCACCAGTGAGTCTTAATCAGTTCACAGCTGCATAATAGTGCCACAATGAAAAAGTAGTTGATTCAGTGCTTTTCCTAGAACATCTCCTAATGCAATCCTAGGTGAACACACAGCCGTGTGACAGGCTGGGAATCACCCCAGGAGCCTTTGTGCCCCGTATCACCCCCAGACAAATGGCTTGGTGGAGAGGCTTAATTGCACCGTTCAGCAGTATGCGGCTCTACTATAAATCAGGAGAGGTGTGCTGCAGAGGTGTGCTGGTGAATCTGAGGAGAGAATCCATGGAATATCTTAGCAATCCTTAATAATTCTATCTTTAAAGTCTACTCATAGATGTTCTAGTACTTTTGTACAAAGCACAAAGGGAGATTTAGAACAAAAAGTATACATTGTGACTGAAATTGGACCAAACATTGGCTACCAGTTAGCCCTGGCTCCACCAGGCTTCCGGGCCTCCAGGCTACCCGCAAGCCCATGATAACACCAGGCCTCCAGGCTACCACCAGGCCTCCAGGCTACCACCAGGCTTCCGGGCATCCAGGCTACCCGCAAGCCCAGGATACCACCAGGAACCAGGCTATCACCAGACCTCCAGGCTACCACCAGGCCTCCAGGCTACCACCAGGCATCCAGGCTACCCGCAAGCCCAGTTTACCACCAGGCCTCCAGGTTACCACCAGGCCTCCAGGCTACCACCAGGCCTCCAGGCTACCACCAGGCCTCCAGGCCACCACCAGGCTCCCGGGCATCCAGGTTACCCGCAAGCCCAGGCTACCACCAGGCCTCCTGGCGACCACCAGGCCTCCAAGCTACCACCAGGCTTCCGGGCATCCAGGCTACCCACAAGCCCAGGCTACCACCAGGCCTGTGGGCTACCACCAGGCCTCCAGGCTAGCAACAGGCCTCCAGGCCTCCAGGAGACTCCTGCAGTGGGAGGTTTGTTTTTAACCTGTAATCCACTGTTGATATTGAGGAGATATTTTAACATTCATTCAGGGCTATCTGGACTGTAGGTAAAATGCCTAGAGAAGGCAATAAGAAGCAAATGGCTGATGATATTAAGGAAGAGTTTGAGGAGCTGAAAAAATCTCTGAATTTCATTTCTCAAGAGGTTGCTGGTGTTGTTAAACAGCAAAACATTATAATGGAGTTGATGGGCGAAATCAGGGAGCTGAAGAACCAGAATAAAGAGAAAGATGTCAAGATTGCCCATCTAGAATCACGTGTGGATGATCTTGAACAGTACTCGCGTATGAATGACCTAATAGTGAGTGGTCTCGAGACAAGACACAGATCATATGCAAGTGTATCCACAGGTAGAGGATCCAATGTGGAAGCAAGTGAGCAAGAAATGCAAACCCTAGAGGAGCAAGTGGTTGCATTTTTTGTTGATAAAGGAATGCCTATTGACAGCAAAGACATAGAGGGCTGTCATTCAATCCCTAGCAAGGATAGAAAGACCAAGCCTACCATCATCATTCGTTTCACAAACAGGAAGCAGAAGACTGCTCTTCTTAAACAGGGGAGAAAGCTGAAGGGGTCTAATGTGTACATCAATGATCACCTGACTAAGAAGAATGCGGACATTGCTAGAAAGGCTCGATTTCTCAGGAAAGATGGCAAGATTCAATCTACGTGGACCAACAACTGTAAAGTTTTCATCAAACTGAATGGTAACCCTGAGGAAGCAAAGGTCTTAGTCATCAGAGAGCTCAAAGACTTGGACAGATTTGTCTGATCGATGATGAAGGACTCCTCATTGAGAACAAATGGGCATGGATTTGATTGGACTGAGAGAGATAAACAAACAAACACTCATTCTACAGCAGAGAATAAGAGTCAATCTGCATTGTTTATTTATTTATTTACTTTTCTTCACGTTATCTATCATACGAGTCATGTTTGGTCATCAATGCCATTCTAACTGTCAATTCTCGCCAGGTACAGTTGTTGTTTTTCCCTATGTCCTCTTTGTTTCCATTTACCATGTTAATTAAATTACCAAAAAAAGGTCTAAAATTTGCACATTTAAATATATGTACCGGTAGTTTAAGAAATAAGGTTAATGAGTTATGCTCAATATTGATTGATAATGAAATAAATATAATGGCCATTTCAGAAACGCACCTGGATAGTACTATAGAGGATTCAGAGTTGTTTATACAGGGTTATAATTTATTTAGGTTGGATAGGAACAGGAGTGGAGGTGGGACTGCTTTCTACCTGCAAGACCAAATACCAGCGAAAATCAGGAAAGATCTTGGTATGAATGGTGTGGAAGCGCTCTGGCTTCAAGTACATTTACCTCACTTGAAGCCAATTCTTGCATGTTGCTGCTATAGGCCACCTGGTGCCAATATTGAATATCTGGAAAATATATGTATGATGCTTCAAAATGTAACGGATACAAATTATGAGGTCTATTTTGCTGCTGATATGAATATTGATTTCTTTGCTAGTAATTGCTCCTTAAAAAGAAAGTTGAGCGAGGCAGTAGTGGTCTGTAACTTAGCACAGATTGTTAACTTACCAACAAGAATTGGCATCAATACTGATGGCACTACTTCGGCAACCTGCATTGATCATCTGCTCACAAATAGACCTGAAAAATGCTCAAAAGTAGTCTCTGTTCCTGTGGGTTTTAGTGACCACAACATTATTGCCATAACTATAAAGACAAAGGTGCCAAAAGCTGGACCAAAGGTTATTCATAGGAGGATGTATAAAAAATTCTCTGATAATGAATTTTTGAATGACTTAAAAAATGTCAACTGGGATACAGTCCTTAATTGTATGCATCCAGAGGATGCCTTATCAGCTTTTATTACTTTATTTTCTGACATTTGTGATAAACATGCCCCTATCAAGAAGTTTTCGGTTAAGACGGCAAGAGCCCCCTGGTTGGATGAGGAATTAAAATCCTGTATGAAAGAAAGAGATGTACTTAAAAAATCTGCAATTATGTCAAACTGTCTGACGGATTGGCAAGCCTACCGTTCACTAAGGAACAAGATCACCAAAATCAACAGGAACAAGAAAAAACAATACTATCAAGAAAAATTTGTGCAATGTAAGAGTGACAGTAAAAAGCTGTGGAAAACACTGAATGAAGCTATGGGTAGAGAAAAAACAAGTAAATCCCCTTTATTTGTTGAAGTGAATGGTTCATTTGTCACTAAACCACTTGACATTGCAAATTACTTTAATAGTTATTTCATTAGCAAAGTAAACACAATAAGAGATCAAATGTTGCCTGTGAGCGGTGGGCTGTCTGATTCTATTATTAGGAACACAATTATGTCAGATAAGATGTGTAATTTTGAATTTAAAAAAGTCACTATAGGTGAGGTACAACAATTTCTTACGTCGATTAAAGGGGACAAACCCTCTGGAGTGGATCAATTGGATGGTAGACTTTTACAGCTTGCAGCTACGATTGTGGCAGTGCCTATATGTCATATTTTTAATTTATGTTTTGAGAAAGGTATTTATCCCCAGCTATGGAAGATTGCGAAGGTTACTCCGCTGCCCAAAAACAGTAGAGAACCGTTTGCCGGGCTGAATAGCAGGCCTATTAGCATATTACCAGTGTTAAGTAAAGTATTGGAGGGAATTGTGTTTAAGCAAATTCAGCATTACTTTAAAGAAAACAACATCAACTCTGATCACCAACATGCATATAAGGAAGGATACTCCACCAGCACAGCTCTCACTTCGCTTACAGACGAATGGCTAAAACAAATTGACAAGAAGTCTGTTGTGGGTGCTGTGCTACTAGATTTCAGTGCAGCATTTGATATTATAGATCATGATTTATTACTTATGAAGCTATTAGCATACAGATTTAAAGACTCTGCTATTAATTTGATGAAAAGTTACTTACTAAACAGACAACAATGTGTAATGTTTAATGGAGCACTTTCAAGCATTGAAACACTTCAATGCGGCCTTCCTCAAGGAAGTTCCCTTGGGCCTCTTCTTTACTCTATTTTTGTGAATGATTTACCTTATGTTCTAAAAATTGCAGGTTTGGCAATCTATGCAGATGATACAACATTGTATGTATCTGCGAGTGACACTGAGTCAGTTAATAGGCTGCTTCAGCAAGAATTAATGCTTGTTTCTAACTGGGTAGTGGAGAACAAGCTTAAGTTGAATGTTTTGAAAACAAAGAGTATTATGCTGGGTTCTAGTTATGCTTTAAAGTCTCAGCCTATACTGTCTCTTTATCTGCGGGATACTGCTATTGAACAGGTAAGAGAGGCAAAATTGTTGGGAGTGACAATAGACGAAACTCTATCTTGGTCTATACTCACATCAATAATATAGTGTCTAAAATGAGTAGCAGTATTTCTATGATTAGGAGAAGTGCACATTTGCTGACTGATGATACAATTAAACTCGTAATTCAGTCCTTAGTCTTGTCTCGTCTGGACTATTGCCCAGCAATTTGGTCTAGTTCCTTAAAACAAGAAACTGTAAAACTACAGCTCACTCAAAACAAAGCGGCACGTCTTGCTCTCCATTGCTCTATAAGAAACAGTGTGGAGGGCATGCATGCAAGACTGAAATGGATGAGGGTGGAGGAGAGACTAGCATGTAGTTTAATTATATATTTGAAAAACATCTGTATCTTGCGTCAACCTTATTGCTTGTTTTCACAACTAATCTCCACATGTAACAGACATGGCTATGACACCAGACAGGCCACAGGCCTGCGCTTTACTTTACCTCTTCCAAGAACCAACGCACTTAAGAAAACTGTCATGTATAGAGCTGTTTCCCATTGGAATAGGCTACCAACAAATCTTACCAGGATCAACAATAAATCTACTTTTAAAAAAAAGCTAAAGGAAGCAGTCCTTTGCAAAGACATTGGCTGAGTTTCCCAACAAAGAAGCTTCTTAAGAGTTAAGAAGCTTCTTAAGGAGTTAAGAAGGCTCCAAAGAAGTGTTTCCCAAACGCCTTCTTAACAGAAGAGAAAAATAAAAAAAATAGAAGGCTCTTAAGAAGCATCTTAACTGGAGCGGCTCACTAGATGGCACTCTGAGCCCAGCAGTGGGCCACGACTCAGTGGTTGAGAAACACTGTTGTATAATAACCTAATCATGGTCATGTTAAACTTTATTAAACATTATTTATTTCAGACATGGACTGCAGTTCAAATTGCTTTATATACACAGCATACAACAAAACAGAGAAACACTACAGAATTTAAGTGACCTTGGGTTCTGTGAAAGGTGCTATATAAATCCACAACATTATAAAAGGAATCCATTCTGATTAGAGGAATATAGCCTACGGTAAAACATTTAAAACACAAGTAACCATACATACAGGGGAGATTTTCAAGTGTTCCCTAATTTTAAACACTAAAGGGTACATGAAAGAAAGGAAAAAGGGAAAAACACAAGAGGAACAGTGGACACAAGTATCTCCTTTTGCCTGACGCGGCTGGATCTGCCAGTGTTTTGTCATTAAGAAGGTGTTAAGAATGCCCCAGACCCTTCTTACAAAACCTTCTTAACGAAAGATCATCTTAGCGCTAAGAAGCTTTTGGGAAACGCAGCCTTCTTAACGGAAGATAATTGGAAGATAATTTTAGGCTAAGAAGCAATCGGGAAACACGTTGGCTTCGTTGGCTTCTTATGGGAGCCTTAACTCATTCACCGCCAATGACGTCTTTGACGTGTTATCAGAAATAGCCCTCCCCGCCAATGACGTGTTTTTGTTTTTATGAGTGCAGCGCATAGTTGAAACACTTACCCAGCCTGTGACATAGTTTCGGGTCCCTAACCTCAAACTCAAGCCGACAGCACGTTATCAAACACATACCGCAGCTGTTGTTTGAAATTAGGAAGAAGGTGGAAAGGAAACGCGCTTCCTTGTTGCAGAGGAGAAACGCCATTGAAATGCCCCCTCGCCGCGCTGCAGAGCTGATCGACTTGCTGCACAGCAGCGGACATCGAAACCGCAGTAGTCAAACCCGTGACCAACATGATCGATCCTGGTCCCTGGACCCCGTTCCTATGTGCCAGCCCGAAAGAGACGAGACGGAGTCACAACTGTGTGGAGGAGGAGAAGCTGTTCTCCTCCTCCACACAGCCTCGCCACATAAATGGCTTTCACACAGAGGGCTGCGTGCCCTCCAGTGTTGCTCCTGGCCAATCCCAGCGCCACAGGGCGTGGTTATTGCTTATCCTAAGTGGGGTTAGAAATCTAAAAGGGGGATTGTGTGTGTGTGTGTGTGTGTGTGTGTGTGTGTGTGTGTGTGTGTGTGTGTGTGTGTGTGTGTGTCTGTCTGTCTGTCTGTCTGTCTGTCGGTGTGTCTGTCTGTCTGTCTGTCTGTACACTCACTCACACTGAGCAAACTGTATTGTTGAATGTAAAAAAAGCACTTCATATATATATATATATATATTTTTTTGTCATTTGTGTCATAATGAATAATATTTACATGTCTGATGTCAATACAGTTCAAAATAAAAGAATTGAGAGCGAGTTCTGCCTGATATTGTGTGCTGTGTACATAAATGCCATTTTCTGCAATTTCTTTTCTCACAGAGACTTTTTGGCTGAAAACAGGGTGTATATAAATGGTAGAGTAGAGTAGAGTACAGAACATGCTAAAAGCTCACTTTTTTTTTCCTGGTGAACCCAGAGACGTACATCTTCATTTTGAGGTATTGCAAATCACTCTGGTGCTAATAGATAATTTACTGTGGGTCTTGAAAGATGACCAACAATTATGAAAATCTTTGGCCTGTGCTAAATATTGGCAGTCCTAAACTGGCGGTGAATGAGTTAAGAAGGGTCAAAGAAGCTTCTTAGCGCTAAGAAGCTTTTGGGAAACGCATGCCTTTGTAAAGAAGCAATTGGGAAACGCGTTTGCTTCTTAAGGGGGCCTTAAGAAGGGTTAAATTAGCTTCTTAGCGCAAAGAAGCTTTTGGGAAACCCAGCCATTGTACTTAGTTTTGTCTGAGTGCAGTGTTTTTGTTTTGCTATTCTTTTCCAAGTCTCTTGCTCGATTGAATATTCATGTTCATGGAAAATGTGTGCATTCTCCATGAAAATGTGTGAAAATGTGTGCATTATTAGGGCAGTATGCCCTTGTATGACACTGTTGATGTTTATTATTTAGTTTATCTAATTTTATTTAGTTTATCTAATTTTATTTTTATTTTATTTGAACACAATCTTGTGGTTTTAATGTGAACATTGTTCACCGTTTTGTTATGTGCAGTGTAATTGTTTTGTATTTTCTGTATGTTGCAGGGACCCCAGGAAGAATAGTCTGAGTAGTCAGACTAATGGGGATCCATAATAAACAAATAAACAAATGATCATAAAGAAAACCACATTTCAGTCTTGTAGAAAGTGTGAAATCAATATAATTTATTTAACATTTCAGAGTTCTGAATAAAATGGTTGGACGGTTTCCAAATACCTGGGACAGATACCTGAAGTCAACGGTATTTGGACTAAGAACCAAGATGCATGACACCACCAGGTACAGCCCGTAGTCCCGTACTACCTCATGTCTGGAAGGGAGGCAAGATACCCTTCACAAATTTCAGAAGAATGTCAGGTAAGACATGCAAAATTGTTATTGAGATATATTGCTGTATCTACTCTATGCATTCTGATAAATCAGCTCACTTATCTAAACCTTTGTTATAGATAACCGATGAGATAGTGGAGAACCTGGTGAGCACTGACGACATTTCAGATGGCCTAAAAAACCTGGGTGATGTGTATGACAAGGTAAGAGCGAATGTAGCCAGGAAACAGGACAAGGTACGCAAACGGAAAATGGAGCAAGGGGACAACTTCATTGTAGGAGACAAGGTGCTCCGAAAAAATATCCATCAGGAACAGAGGAAGGGGGGAAAGATGGGAGTCTGATTTTTTGGGGCCATTCATAATTGTCAACTTGGAGGGGAAAAGTGCAGACCTTGAACCAGAAAATGGGAAAACAATAAAAAAAAAAAAAGATAACATAGACCACCTGGTGAGATACACGACACCAGAAGAATGGATCCCAAGAAATTGGAAAAAACTGGCCACACAACCCCAAACCATCCCCTCCACTCCTCCTGCCTGCCCATCTGCTCCCTCACCATCAACAATAACCCTCAGTCCTCCTCCTGGCTTTCCCATACCATCAACAATAACCCTCAGTCCTCCCCCTGGCTCCCCATCTCCATCACCAATAACCCTCAGTCCTCCTCCTGGCTCCCCATCTCCATCACCCATAGACCTCAGTCTTCCTCATCGCTTGTCATCCCCATCACCACCATCCATCATAACTCCCAGTCCTCCTCCTGGCTCCGCAACATCAGCCATACACCTCAGTCTCCCTCGTCAGTCATTTCCATCACCATCATCCCAAACCCTCAATCCTATTCCTACCCCCCCACCCCCATCTCCAAGCCCTGCTGTAAAAACGTCAGCCTCAGTCAACCCAGAGGATTGTAAGTAGCATGCTATTTAGGCTACATATTTAGTGAATTTTGTTCACAGCTAACATCATCTGTATCTCTTCTTCAACCTCCCCCCCCTCCTCCCAGTAACAACAGAAATCTGGGCAGGCCACCGACGAGGCGTGCTGTGGATTTCAATAATCTAGAACCTGGGAGGTGGTTAGAGAGTGAGGTAAATCTCGTCAATCTGTTGTAGTAGGCTACTGACACTCTGAAGTATGTATTTTTAATGCAAAAAATATGTCTCAATATGAAATGAAATACGTAATAAATTGTCATTTTAGGTTGTGAATGCATTCATTGCAGCTACGATTAAGAGCTTGCCCACTGGCAAGAAGGTATTTCAGATCAACTCCTTTCAGATGTTGGACTTATGGAAAGGATCGTACAAGGTGAAACGGGTAACCACTGTAATCTTGCAATGATATCCAAATACCATGTCATTATGATTGCTGAGTTCCACTTCATAATCCTAAATATTATTTCAGCTCATGTCAGGGTAATGGTGTGGTGTGAACGCAAAAGCAGGACAGCCGACACAGGAGCTTAACTTAAAGTAAAAAGTGTATTTAACAAGACAAGGGAAAACAAAGGCAAGAGCTCATGACAGACGACAACCGGTCAGTGATGGCTCATGACAGACGTGTTGCCGGAACCGGTGGCTCCCGCAACACAGGAACTGGCACTAGGGGCTCAGAAAGCACAGATAAAGGAAGTCTACGGGGTGCCGGAACCGGTGGCTCCCGCAGCACAGGGAAAGGAAGCTTGCGGGGTGCCGGAACCGGTGGCTCCCGCAACACAGGAACAGAAAGTTTGCGGGGTGTGGGAACCGGTGGCCCCTGCAGCCCAGGAACAGGCCGCACCAGGACCAGGAGACCACGGGGAGCAGAGACTGGAGGCTCCGTAGTACTGGACAGTGAGTGCTCTGTAGCACTGGGCAGTGAGGTCTCTGTGGCACTGGGCAGTGAGGGCCCTATGACACTGGGCAGTGAGGGCTCTGTAGCACTGGGCAGTGAGGGCTCTGTAGCACTGGGCAGTGAAGGCTCTATGACACTGGGCAGTGAGGGCTCTATAGCACTGGGCAGTGAAGGCTCTATGACACTGGGCAGTGAGGGCTCTATGACACTGGGCAGTGAGGGCTCTATGACACTGGGCAGTGAGGGCTCTATGACACTGGGCAGTGAGGGCTCTATGGCACTGGGCAGTGAGGGCTCTATGACACTGGGCAGTGAGGGCTCTATGGCACTGGGCAGTGAGGGCTCTATGGCACTGGGCAGTGAGGGCTCTATGACACTGGGCAGTGAGGGCTTACCCTTGTGGCGGCGCTGACGCTGGGGCTTGGATTTGGACCTCGGCAAGGTCAGGCAGGGGGCCAAAGCCTGCTTCACCGCGGGCAACATCTGTGCAGGTTGCAGCTGCTGGTAGGCGATGGTGAGGCGGGTAATGTCAGACTGGAGAGGAGGCGGTTGTTTACCAGCCGACAAGGCTGCTTGCCGGGCGAAGTGGGCATACTGGATCATGTTATGTTTATTCCTGGTGTATTAGTCTGTCTTCTCCCCACTTGTTGCCCATGTTCCCTTGTTAGTCTGTCTTAATTACTCCCACCTGTTGCCTATGTGTCTCATTAGTCTGCCCCTTTACCTGAGTTCTCCCCACCAATCAGCTCCCCCGTTTTGCCCTCTGTGTTCCTGCCTTCCCCAGCTGTACCTCATGTTTCATTAGTTGCATGTCTATATATTGTCTGGAATTGTCCTTGTCGAGTCATTGTCTATCTGTCCCTGGTTTGATCCTGACAGCTTAAACCAATGGATTTTGACATACTGATTGGGGCAGTTTGTTATGAACATCACTGGAGACTTGTGGTGAGGAAGATATTTGACAGGATTATATGTGCTTAATCTTGACCTAAATTTGATAAATGACTAATTATTTGCACATGCTGTGAAGGTTGGAACATGTTGTGAAGGTTATCTATCCGAAGGACCAAAAGGCATTGTATTTGAACCCCTTTGGAGCAAAGCAATAATGGAATGGGAGGAAGTGACAAAGTAAGTTCCAGAATGGGGAAACAATTGTAACAATATTAAATGAGTACAATATACAAAAGAGTTATTGGGGAATCTAATTGATCCAGAAATTTGGCCTATACCTGTCTGTCTGTCTGTCTTTGTGTCCATTCTAACTGATTAAACGGGCACTGCACTATTATGATAAATACATTCTAACCCCTTTTCTCCATTCTATAGACGGTTCATGAAGAGAGAAAAAAGTAGATGTTTCATGTTGGACATGCAGTACGGTAAAACATCCGAAACAAGCAGACTCATCATCTTGTGGTCCTCTGGTTTGCAAGGTAGGCATTTATGAGTGCACTTCACCTGTCCAATTGACTGAATGGTCTGACAGTTAATGTTTCACCTTGTTTTTTCTACAGCTTGCACAACAAATTCTTATAAATGGAAAGATGGAGTTTCAGACGAATCCAGAGGGGATACGAGGCTAAGGATGGACATAGGATGTAGGCTGCTAACAGATTCTGGTAGGCATCCGTCCACACAAACATTCGCTTTTGTTGTATTTAGTTTACCAATATGCTTTTGAGGGAATACACTCAAATACCTTTTAATGTTTTCACCAGATGACTTGTCCGACCTATGCAGATCGTGTGGTTTCTCTGAAGGTCCTCATAAACAAGACCACGGTTCCTCTGTGAGGAAACATCTCCCCCTTCACTCTGTGAGGAAACATCTCCCCCTTCAGTCTGTGAGGAAACATCTCCCCCTTCACTCTGTGAGGAAACTGTAGTCTTTCCAGTGTACTTTTTCTACTGTCTAAATACTTTTTAATGCACGATTTACACTTTTTACTGTTTGTGTTTGTATGTGTACTTCCCTCTATTGCACAACCAATTGCCCCATTTGGGAAAAAAAAATAAAATAAAGTTCTTGAACTGGGTAGGAACAAAGCTGACTTACTTGTTACTTTGAAATTAATTAGGCTGTTACTGAAACTTTTAATGTCATATTTTCTTTCAGATTGAGTGCACAACATGTGGCCTCTGGTTCCACTGGAACTCTGTCGGAAGGCCAAGACAGGACCTCAATTACAGCTGCCCATTGTGCACTCTGGAGCACCATGGAGAAACGCTCCCTCTGTAAATAACAAAAAAAGAGATTGGCGGAAAACTAAACTTCACATCGATTATGACATCTATAAAAATAGTCTTCACTCCTACAACCAGGAACTAAAAAATTCCAGAAAATTCTTCTTCTCCGACATTATCAGCAAAAACACCAATGACGCTCGCACTCTTTTTGCCACTGTTGACAGGCTGACAAACCCCCCCCCACAAATTGCCCCTGATCTTCTATCCAATGTCAAATGCAATGAATTTGCGACCTTCTTTAGGGATAAAATTATAAACATCAGACTAACTATTTCCACATCAAGAACAAATGTGGCTCCGCCGCACCCACAGAAAAGGTGCTCAATTAACATGACTCAGTTCAATGTCATTGACCACAAGAAACTAGAAGAAACGATACGAGGCCTTAAATCCTCATCGTGTTGCCTAGACACCCTGCCAACAAGCTTTCTAAAAAATGTCTACAGTTGCCTGGCGACCGACATACTGAAGATAATTAATACCTCTCTTCTTACAGGCATTTTTCCAAAATCTCTAAAAACTGCAGTTGTTAAGCCCCTGCTAAAGAAGCGTAGCCTCGACCCCTCTATAATCAGCAACTACAGACCAATATCAAATCTTCCCTTTATTAGCAAAATACTCGAAAAAACTGTCTACCAACAACTCAATACCTTTCTATCCTCCAATGACCTCCTAGATCCCTTCCAATCAGGCTTCCGACCCCATCATAGCACCGAAACTGCGCTTATCAGAGTTATAAATGACATCCGAATGAACACTGATTCAGGTAAAATCTCAATCTTAGTGTTACTAGACCTCAGCGCTGCCTTTGATACGGTTTTACCACGAAATTCTACTGGACAGACTGGAAAACTGGGTCGGGCTTTCCGGCACGGTCCTAGAGTGGTTCAGATCTTATCTGCAAGACAGGAACTACTTTGACTCCATTGGCAACTACACATCTGACCAAACCAAAATGACATGTGGGGTACCCCAAGGATCAATTTTAGGTCCTGTCCTATTTAACCTTTATATGCTCTCTCTAGGCCTAATTATGCAAAAAAACAAAATAGCTTACCATAGCTATGCAGATGACACCCAACTTTACATAGCCCTCTCATTGGATGACTATGCCCCCATAGAGACACTGTGTCAGTGCCTTGCGCAAATTAATGATTGGATGTGCCAGAATTTTCTCCAACTTAATAAAGACAAAACAGATAATTGTCTTCGGCAAAAAAGAAGATAGGCTCAAAGTTACTGCTCACCTCGAATCCCTATCTTTGAAGCCAAAGGACCAGGTAAAAAATCTTGGCATTATTATTGACTGATCTAAATTTCAACTCCCACATCAAGCTTATAAGAAAATCTGCCTTCTATCATCTAAAAAATATAGCAAGGATTAGAGGCTATATGTCCAAACAAGATCTTGAAAAACTAATTCATGCTTTCATTTCTAGCAGGCTAGACTACTGCAACAGTCTTTTCAATGGTCTTCCCAAAAAAGCTATTAAACAACTACAGCTCATTCAGAATGCGGCTGCTAGAGTTCTAACAAGAACCAAGAAAGCTGAACACATTACACCAGTTCTCAAATCCCTGCATTGGCTGCCAGTAAATCTTAGAATAGACTTTAAAATTCTGCTAATAGTTTACAAATCTCTCAACGGGTCAGGCCCACACTACATCTCTGAAATGCTTCTACACTATGAACCATCCAGATCCCTGAGATCCTCAGGCACTGGTCTACTAACTGTCCCGAGGACCAAATCAAAACATGGTTCAAGTTCAAGTTCAAGTTTATTCGTATGTCCCAGAAGGGCACTTTGGTTCACATCAGACAGTAGTGGATAGTTACAACATCATTACTAGTTTGAGATTAGTAATAACAGCACACTTCAGAATTGAGATACATTATTACTAGTTTTAAAGTAATAAAGGCGCACTTCAATATTATACAATACATAAACATTTGTTGCATTATGTACAGATTCCAAAGGACCATCTACTGCCCTCAGCCGGGTCGCCACGTGCGCAGCGCCACCGTTGCATTAGCTCCTCAAACAACGCAAGTGGCTCGCTGTGATCAGCGCCAGATGGATGTATATCGGAGGAAGAGGGAGAGGGGGGGGGGGGTGGGGTGGATGGTGCAAGAGCTGAACAAGACGGGGGGTTTGGGGGGGGGGGGAAGGGCTCAGTTGCAGACGAAAATATCAGGAGAGCTGCGTCCTTGGCAGTAGAGAGTCCAGATTAGGATGAAATGTTTTGGTTGCCTGGAATTCCTTTCCGTCACACAGACAAGGGTCACACAGACCAGAAAGTCAACAGCAGGTGTCAAGTCTCTGATTGCCAACATTAGTTCATATTCTCCTTATTGCAGATCAGTGGAATTTCTGATATATCCAGATATAATCCATTTTTCACAGTTCAAATTCACAGTTCAAATTCACTGACCGCCCATCTCAATTTTCATGACGTCACAGCCTAGCCTAGCCGCGTTCTCCCACTATGCCTTTCATAACTGGAACAAACTCCCTGAACACATTAGATCTGCCCCTACTCTGCCTATTTTTAAATCCAAGCTAAAGACCTTTATGTTTACTCTTGCCTTTAACTGCTACTAAACTACTGCCTCTCTCCAGCCCAGCAGAATAAACCTGTATTCGGCCTGTAATTTAAAAAATATATATATTTCCTGTACATTTCCAACAAATGGACTGTACATGTAATAATAATACTGAAGAATGCCTTGTAACTTATTTAAAACAGAAATAATGTTTCATGCTTGTTAATTTGAGTATATTCTTTTTTTTTTTTTTTATATATGCATTGCTTTGCTGCTTGTTTTTTCAATTATTTTTTTGTAAAGCACCTTGAATTGCCTTTGTGTATGAAAAGTGCTATATAAATAAATTTGACTTGACTTGACTTGACTCTATAAATGACTGACCAGAAAAAAATAAATCAGATTTGCTTCTCCAACACTATTCATTCATTATTTATTTTATTGAATCATTAATGTATGTTATGTTACATTAGTTGATCTGGGCATCTAGGTCTAATTATAATGTTTACACAAAACAATGAAACAGTTGTGTAAATATGACTAGAATTGATTCATTGTTCTTTCTTTCTTAAGTCATGCTTCTAATAAAGCCTAGATCATAGGCTATAGACTTAAGACCCTGTTCAGTTTTCATTAACAATTATCATAGCCTAGGCTAGCTATAGCTAAACGAAACAACCAAAATACTGTACAAAGAAGGCGTTTAAAATACAACAAGTTGTGTACCCACCTTGTTTCCCCTCATTGATTGATACAGTTCTGAGGTGAGTCAACTCTCTGCCTCATTTCAAATGGGTGGGTAAACCCTCCAATACGCCCCTGTATACAATATAAGAAACACCACCATCACCACCTTTCTCTTTCTGGACGAGCCTGACATATCAAAAGCTGATCGTCTTCTACCCCAGCCCTTTTAGGCGCATGCTTCCACCTTACAGTCACCACTCATAACGTTATGTGCAAATGGGGGTTCGTAGCTCCTTACCTATACAGTGGTTTTGCCTAATCGCGAATCATATTGCTTTTTAAAATCTGATTAATTTACAATTTCAAGTTATTTTCAGTTGCCTCGTGCCATAGATCAATGCCCTTGCCAGTTCTTGTAAACCGTACAGTCCCAACTATCAGCACGCAGCGAATAGTTCAATGTTTTCATGAGCAACAAGTTAATGTGACAAGTGTAGTGAGAATTTAAGACCGCCTCCAGCCTGTAGAGAGGGCTACAGCAGCTGGTGTGGTTCCATGTCGCTGTTCCGACCTCCCGCTCCCACCCCCCACGCCTAAACCTAAAGTCGGCATTGCGGGTGGTCGGCATAGCGGGTGGACACCAGCTGGTGTAAGGTTGAGTTCCCATGTTACATGTCACGCCCACTGCTGTATAAAGACTTGAGAAGCCCTCCACTAGGGAGGAGACTCAGCAAGCAACCCTGTTGGTAAGAACTGCCTCAATTTGTTCTCTGAAATAAATATACCATGTAACCTTGATTTGCTCGCTAGTCAAGCTTCAGTTCAACTAGTCACGGATGTTGCGTAGTCATTCATTATATAGTGAATTGACTTCAGCAAATAGGAATGGACTGGTGGCGAAGAGGGTTAGGTGCATGGGTTACTGCGTTGGAACATTTTGTATACGCTGATCGAAACCCGCAGGCAATCGCTTTTTTTGCATTTATTTTTTTAGCAGTGATCGCTGCTCTGAAAAGCTGTAATAATCGTAACACTCGCCTTGAAAGATTATTTTAATTTAATGTCATATTTTAACACCAGGAAGAGGGTAGGCGGGTTTCATTCCAAGCACAGTCACACCCACTGAGAGATTGTTTGGCAGACACGTTTGACTATCCTGTGTTTAGTTGAGTTTATTGATTTGTTGGACATGCACAGTGGACATTAAAATATGGTAAAAAGCAAAGAAGGGTAGTTTTCATCCGCCAGAGACTTCATCATTTCATTGTGGAGTTGTGGTGAATCTACGGACAGAAGTGCACAACAGCTGCTGCAGAAGTAAACAACAATCACATGCATGGAGACAGGATAGTGGAGCGACCAATTAGGCCACACCGGTTCAAATTGTATCATTTGTGACTTGTGTAGGTCTAGTGCGTCTCATGTAGTCGGCATGTCTTTGAGCCTGGCCGACCCTTTAGATCTTTGGATTTTGTTTGAGGAAAAAGTAATATAAGGTCTCTCACCGTATAGATGGTCTTTTCGCCAGTTGACTCTCTAGGTGACCATGTCGTTTCACCGGTGAAGATGTCTGAGAAGACTGACTAGATACATCAACGCTATCATCCAAACTGGCAGAGAGGACTTTCATCATACAGTGGTATTTCATCCGCAGCTCTATGGGTCTTTCAAACGGGCAGCGGAAGAAGGGACACCCGTGAAGATAACGGATGTTACCAGGGGACTAAGTAAGTATTGTGGCACAACTGTAATTTTTCCTACAATAATCTAGGTTGTAATAGTAGATTTAAAAGAAGACATTTTTCGTTACTAACATTAATTCTTTATTTTCCTTAGGTCTGAAGTCTCCCAAGAGCTTTGATTACAAGAGTACTCGCAACACCCAAATTGAGGTTACAGAGGTTGGGTACCCGAAGAAAACCCCACCTGACTGTGCCCCGATCACCATATCTGATATTACAGCCCTGGTCCATTCCACATATGTAAGTGCAAATTAGAAGCATGATTTTAATTATAAAATTATATTAAAGGCAAAAACATACCTGTTAACTGTTAATTTTTTTTACGAAATGTTGTTTGTGTTTTGCAGATTGGCGAGCTTGCAGCTAAGGTGGTGTCCATCTCCTCTGTGAAAAAGAGAATCCAAGTGCAAGGTGTTGAAAGCGAGCTGCTGAACGTCTGCCTGGGTGACTCAACGGGCTACATTAGGCTCCAGGTGTGGGAAAAGCAGATCCTGGCAGTCGAGGCGGAGGCATCGTATTGCTTCAGCAACGTGTCCGTCAGAGAGTTTAACCAGGAGAAATATGTCACCACTACGAGGAGTTCCACCATCGCAGAAATCCCGCCTGGCCTGGTTTCCGACCAGCCTCCATCCACCTTTGCTCGTCGGCGATGAGCAATCAATCCATACCGTGGTATCCCCGGTTGTCGGTGTGAAACTGGTGACCAATTTCAACTGCGGCTCCTGTTACAAGAGGCAAGCTGCCTCTTTTAACCTTGAAGCCCGGCCGGTTTAGCCCTTGTGACGGATGCAAGATTCTGCGCAAGTCGTCACTCTTCTTGGCCACAACAAGCGGGACTTTGGAGGAACAAGGTTGGGTAAGCATGCTAACTGATGTTGAAGGTTTAGAGTTGCATTTACTGATGCTAGACAGCCTCACTATCTGCTTCAGCGACAAGAGCATCACAAAGCTGCCGTCCACCCCGCCTTGTGCTAGCCTAGAGACTTTCCGGGGTCATCTGGGTTGACTTCCGCCGTTGCCACGGTTACCCCATCTGACTTGTCTCCAGTCAGTGTCAGTGACGCTGAGCTGGAATTTCTTGTGTACTGAAATAATATTTTTTTTGCCTCAATGTAGACGGTCGTTTGGTTTAATATGAGAAACTGGGTTGTAGAGATTGTACAATTCCACCCCATAGAATGGGGACATTTTGAAGCAATTCCTTCCCATTGAATGAGGTGATTCATAGTAGATCGAGTGAATATGGCTATGTTCAAGGTTTCTCAGGCTTTTGTTTTCTTGTTCAGTGTTAATTGTTGTTAATTGAAATATTTGTAGGCTAATGCTTGTTGAGCAAACAATTGTGTTGTGATATTTGCCCATGTTTAAAACAAATGTGTAACCTGTCTAACCTATTTTTGTATTGGAATTTCAGATTTTGTGTTAATTTGTGTTTGTATGCAATACAGGTTATTTAATTGTATTTTTATTGTATTATTATATGTACTTTATTTGTTGTTATTGTTGCTGCTGTTGTAGTCTAATTGAAGATTTTTTTATTTTTTTAACTGAAGATTTCTTTGGAAGGTCAATGATTCATGTAAATCTATATTTTGTCAAATAAACATTTCTCTTCTTAATTCTTTATTGTGGAAAATCGATTATTTAATTTGGTTCTTTGTATTTTTCATGTCATTACAGTCGTGACTTGATATATTCAGGGGTAGCCTACTTCAAAGTCAGAATTGTTCTGTTTTCCCAGTTAACCCTTAGGATTTACATGCCTTGTTTTTCTCAGTCTCCATATAGACGTGTGATTTTGGAAGGATTTGGGTTATTGGAAATATATTTTCTTGACTGGTCTGTTACATATTGAACACTTTGCAAGTTTCCTTTCTGTTCATAGAAGTCATCAATAAATGTCACACCTTGTGTGAAATATATCATAACCACATGGTTGTAGTGTTTAGAATGTGACTGTATTTTAATAAGCAGGGTATCCTCATGTTGTACCTTGGTGTGCTTGAAAAGGATGGGGCCAGAAACGTTTGTTTTCTGTGGATTTGGCGTGTAGGATACTTCATGTCTATTGTAGCATGTTCAAAAATATTTAGCAAATGTGGTTGAATGAATTTTTCTAAAATTTCATTTTGACAATAACTGGATTATATAGTACATCCATAAACTGAGTGGAAACATTCAGAGCTTTAAACAAAGGCTATAGGTCAGTGATGAAGTTGTAGCCTACATGTTGGTCAGGATCATTGAGTTATAATATGAATGGAGGGAGTGTCCCTATCTCCTCCCTGTATGTTTTTTTGAAGCCAAAATCCAGCCAGATCAGTGAACCAGAGTCTGCGCAGTAGCGCCCTTGATTGAGAACCTCTGAGAGCTCCACGCCCCTCTGAACTTTCTTATGTAGAGCTGCTGTTTCTAGAATGTGCACAGTGCGTTGTGTATTTATATACAGTCTAGCTCTGTAAATATTACACTTTAAGTTGTAATATTTTTTGTCTCGCCAAAAGTAACCAGGAAGATTCCCACTATGAGATCAGTTTATCAAAATGACGCCTGTACGAAAATCTGATTTTGGTTGTCGGAGATTTCAGACCTCCGGGCTGCTGCTGACTGCTGAGTGCTCTCAGCGCTCTCAGCCCGGGCCGGAAGTGGAGGCAGGCCTCACTCACCCTCAGCCTCACTGGGGGGATTGCTGTGTTGACTAAGCTAAGAGGAGCCAGGGCTGCTTGGCTCTCACTCAGCCTCTCACTGGGGGAAATTTTCGGATGAACAGCTCTGTGTTGATTAGCCTAATGTTTCCGTGGCATTTTGATTAACTTTATGATTACATTTCTTTTGGCGCAAATGTTGGTTTAACAAATTTAACCATGAGGCTACGTTGTTGTACCCCCCCGGTACAGTGTGTGGGCAGCCCAACCTAACGTTAGCCCAGTGAGTGCGTGAGCCAGGCTGCCTGGTCTATTGCCTGGTATATGTTACTAAGAGAGGAGCTTGTGAAGAACGAACATCCCCACAGTCAAAGCATTTCCCCCAGATATGCATATAAAAACGTTTGTTGCTTTAATAGCCTACAAAAAATAAAACGTCTGTTTGTATGTGATGCTAATCCGTTAGTGATGAGCTAACGGTGCTTGTGTACTACTAGGCCTCATCCATATACCCGGGACGGTAGTTAACATTATAAAACACATTTCCTGTCAGTTGGACAACCTGGTCAGTTCTGAAAATATGTGTATTATTGTGTTATTCCAGCTATCGTTATCGGTTGTTAAGTTATAGTAATATTAAGCCGATAAATAATGAAAAACAGTGGCTAACGCCATTGCTAGCCTGCATGTTAAGGGGTCATCCCTATGTTCCCCGGGTCCTATGTTCCCCGTTTTTGTGGGACCGGGGAACATAGAACCCTTTCTATGAAAAAGGGTCCTATGTTCCCCGCTTTTCCCAAATAGGGTCCTATGTTCCCCGCTATGTTCCCTGGTCCGATGTGTCTCCCGAAATGCCAAAAACAGCCTACCTCATATGATCGCGTGATTCAATCAAAAGACAACACTCTCCATAACATTTGGGGTGTCTATCCGCTATGCCGACCACCCGCAATGCCGACCTTAGGTTTAGGCGTGAGGGGTGGGAGAGGTTAGGTTTTGGGTTAGGGTCTGGGGGAGGTTAGGTTTGGCGTGGGGGCTGGGAGAGGTTAGCTCCAGGCAGCGGTCCACCGACATGCTGCATGCCGCCTCGCTCATGAGCTGGTTCTGCTTGTGGGCTATCGGCATTGTGGCCTGTCGGCACATAGACGCGGCACCACATTTGGAAAGGGCCTGCCGACTAGGTAATTTTTTTGGCATTTCAATTTCTCAAAACAAAGTTATTTTTATTGCACTCCATTGATATGGCTGGTAGCCAGCACAGCCAACCCATGAGCCACCCCGACCTCCAGGCCTGCACTACCCAGGCTAAGAGCCCATCTCCCGGCCCCACACACCCAGCAGAGCCACCCGACCTCCAGGCAGCGTTACATAACGATGAAGCCGCGTGTCTTGTCTATGACGATAGATCTATAATGTGAAGAGCCTGGCCAGCCAATGACGGCTTGAGACTGGCTGCCACAGCTGTCAATCATCCATTTTTATCCCTTTTTATATGTCAAATAACTACTTAAAAACAAACTGATCAGAAAAATGACCACTTGCACAGGCATTAGCATGATAATGACTATCTAAAATGATACAAACCACCTTTGGAAAAAAATTATCTGACGTATACTGTGATTATTTCGGTTTTGATTTTCCCATCCACTAACATGGGGAGGCGGGCCTTGTGACCTAATACTGGATTCAACCGCCAGAGCGGCGATCTAACATGCAGCGGCTTCACTGAACCAGTCTGATGCCCAGTCCATCTTATAATAGGTCCATGGTCAGGATAGATTGAAATACATTATGAAAAGTGAGTGAAAATGAATGTAAGGTCCAGTTCAATTGTGAAATATCCCTGCCATAAGTCCAGTTGTCGTTTTACCAGTCCAGCGTGAACGCTGACCCAGTGATGTTATGGTCTGACGTCACTTCTAACCCTCCGCCCCAAGATGGCTGCCGCCAGTAGGCTACAGTGCAGAGTTGGAATGTCAAATGGATTGTTTACGTAATTACCTTAGTGGAAAAAGTAATGTAGCCTAACGGAATTTGGCAGCTACCGAAATATTTCACAAGTCATCTTTGCTTGTGTGGTGGTGAGCATTAGCTACTTGTATGTTGGCAGTCCCGTGTAGCAGTAACGTGAATGTAAAAGTAATTTATTATTTTGGCAGTGTGCTGATGTCCTCTTTTATCTAACTTGGGGAATGCTTACTTGACTTTTCCAACTTAATGTTTTAGTTTTCCGTTTTAGAAGGCCACATTGTCCTTTATACTCTTAGAGTTAGGGCACAAGGTCTTAATGTGTTTTATTATTTCTCTGGTTCTGTTCATGATGCTGGTGGTGTGTTAGAAGACTCACATGCATTCCCTTACCATTGGAGTTGCGGTTTTTTGCTACACTGGTGAGATAACATGTTTGCATTCTATGCAGACATGCTAAAGAAATCCCACTGAAGCTTTGTGTGGCTGCTGCATTTTCGCCTCATCCTGTCAAGGATTTACAGAACTTGAATGTAATGAATGGAAGTACTTCTATGTTTTTGGTATGTAGAATGTTTCAATAATGAGAGACTAGAAGGAAGGTATAACAAACTTTAATGAATGGACAAACAACATTTAGATTTGGCGTATGTGATGTCGCTCCTCCTGAGCAAGAGGAGGATGTCACTGATGTATAGGATAGAGAACCCCCCATAGGGAGTTCTACAGGTGTCATGACATTGGTGGTGTTCAGGGGAGGAGGTGGGTCGAAACAACTGCAACGGCATAGAATCAGCGACTGCGGGTGACACACAAGGTGAGTTACACACAGACAAATACCAGGGGCCTGATATAAACTTCTACTCCATTCATGTGATACTCCATTCAAGTGATTGGCCAGCAGGCCAGAGAGGGAAAGCGTGATTGGACAGGATTGAAGGGGCGTGTCTATAACTGAGTGACATAACCTGAACCTGTTGGCTGCAAGGGAGATAAAGATGAATGGAAGGAATCAATGAATGAATGAATAAAATAGTTTAATCTGGTATTGACTAAGGTAGCCTTCATTATTGAAAATTGTCTGAGACATCATTACTTGGCACTTACTCTATTTCATCCCCAAAATTAACTCAAAAAGCTTGACATGATACAACTTAAATCAAAGCACCAAATCTGAATTCACAAAAACAAGGAGAGGCTGTGCAATACAAAGAACTAAAATGACAAAGAATGAAATCATAATAACACAAAGAAATGCATGAGCTTGAGAAGACAATTCATTGAAAGTATTTCTAAAGAGATAGGTGTTCACCTTGTGTTTCAAAGTCATTAACACATTCCCTGCCAACAGTTTTTTCAATACTGTCGGTAGCTTCTGCCAAGGGTTTTTTTGAGGATTCTGGCTCATCTTTCAAGAGCTGAGGATTATTTTCTGCTAGGACTTTGTGAACACAAAATATCTCAAAAGAACTAATAGAATGTGTGCTTTCTCTGTCTAAAAGAGTTAGTTTGTAGAGTTAGTAGTTATGTAGGCATTAGCAGTTGAATACAGCATGGTTTCAGCGTCTGAAAAGGAAAGCTGAGAAAAATGCCTTTTTGTGAAATTCGATAGAACAGTCACTTTAACCATTTATTTTTGGCATCAGTAAGACATCAGACATCTAAACAATAGTTCTGAACAGTAATTTCCTCCATAACAGCACCCCCACCCCCCTCTCCTTCAAACTCCTCCCTCCGTGGGTGTGTCTCTGGTGGCTGCAGCCTGTGTCACAAGCGAGTTTCTGCTGCCTGTCTGTGCTGCCTGGCGGCCCCTCGTCGAGCGAGTCTGGATGGGGCTCGTTCATTTCTTGGGGTTTCGGTTGAGAGCTGGGATGAAGCTGCGTGCGATTCTGGGCTTTATGCTGCGTGTTTCAAAGTGTGTTGCACCCAGTCTATTTTTGGAACCCCCCACCGTTGTGCGCCACTGTTGTGCGCCAGCGCGAAAGCGTTTTCGCCAAACCATTCTACAGTATGAGAATGGTTTCCTCACGCTTTTCCCTGCAGTTTTTGCTCGGCTGTCTCTAGTCTGGAGAGCACTGTCGCCACTTAGTGGGTCGGTGGAATGGGTTGTACACGTTCGGTGGCTCCCATATTTTAATAGGAGATGTAAAAGGGTTTGATCCACGTCCCACCGTCAATTTTTTTTTTTTTTTTTTTGACGAGTTAACTCGTCCACGGCAGTCAACCGTTGTTGTTTTTTTGACGAGTTAACTCGTCCACGGCAGTGAACGTGTTAATATAGTCTTGAAGTTGTACTTATTTTGCCAATTTTGTTCCACATTTGGTCAACATAGAAGCTAAAAGCAGCTTTGCCTTGTTTAGTCTGTAGTTTGGGTACAGCCAGTAATCTAGAACCAGCCAAGATAACGGATGGTTACGATGTAACCTGAGGGAGACTTCTCTCCCTCAATGAATTCCATTCATTTGAGATTATCTGATCCAGGTAAAGGTAAAGTCCCACTGATTGTCACACACCTGAGTGTGTGAAATTTGTTCTCCGCATTTGACCCATCCCCTGGGGGAGCGGTGAGCAGCAGCAGTGCCGCGCTCGGGAATCATCTGGGCCCAGTAGTTCAAAACTTTTAATCTCAATCAGATCCGATCAGATTTTGAAATCCCATTTTCTGTGATCCAGGATCAGACAACTCGGCCAGATTGTGTCCCAGTATTTCAAAGCAATTCAGGATAGAATCACCCTGATCCAGTTTCAGACTTTTCAAGATTACTAGATCCTGACTATCAGTGCTTTAATCCTACCGATCTCCATCTAGTGGATATGAAAAATAATACAAGGAAGACAAGAGACCACATTGCAGAGACATGTATAATGTCTAATTATATTTTTAAATACATAAAGGACATAAAATCATAATGGAATTGTAATTAAAAAAAATACTCCCACTAGGGTAACAACAAAAAAACATTCATTCAAAGGCAGCTGGATCATCCAGGCGTGCTTTGAGGAGTTGAATTCTAAGTGAGGTTCTACAACGGCATGAGTGAATACTGGATTCTGATTGGCTAGCAACAGTGGTAAATACGCCAACAATCTACAGTTCGGCTCCAACCGCAGTATCACTCCGCTCCCTGATGCTGACTCCGTTCCCTGTGCTGACTCCGCCCACTGTTAGCCTGTCAGTCTGCAAATCTTCAACAAGGAAATGGCCGATCTCTAACACAAGGAAATGTCCGATTTCGTAGTAACGTTTGATTTACTGGGTGGATTGAGTTTTGAGCAGTGGTTAGATGAAGGTGAAGGTGAAGTGAACAAAGAACGACATGGTGAAATTGGGGAGAGAGAACTGGCTGAGCTTGAGTTGTCACGAGTTCGGACTAGCGGGAGGTCGGACTAGCGCCCGGACCCCGAACCTGGGACTGTCAAACAAACAAACGCCTCTGCCGTCACCAGATATCAACACACCACCACCAAAACGGGCTGCTTTAGATAACTGTTTAAATAACTGTACTTTTACAGGCAATGTATCAATAACTGTGAATCCCGTTAAGGAATAGGTTAGTTGTTTTTTGGCTCAAAGGCAACTAAATGTTTAGTGCAATCATTGATCTTGTGTATGGAACTATATTCTGTGGCGGAAGGATAAATGTATTCTGAAACCAGTAATGATTATAAATAAATGAATTGGATGTTACAATTGTGTATTTTTTATATTATTTGGTAGCTGTTGTAGAAAACAAATTTAACTCATTCACCGCCAATGACGTCTTTGACGTGTTATCAGAAATAGCCCTCCCCGCCAATGACGTGTTTGACGTGTTTTTGTTTTTATTACTGCAGGGCGTAGTTTAAACACTTCCCCAGCCTGTCACATGGTATCAGGTCCCTATCATCTAAGACAACACGTGAACAAACACATACCGCAGCTGTTGTTTTGAAATTGAGCAGGAGGAAAAGCAGAAAACTGGTAACGCTTCCTTGTGCAGACAGGAGAAACGCCATTGAAACGCGCCTCGGCGCGCTGCACGAGCTGGAGTCGCCTTCCTCTGTGCCAGCCGGGAGAAAGTAATCAAGAGATGTGTTTGATCATCGGAGGAATGAGGAAATGATCGATCAGTTTGCGAGGGCGGTGAGGACGTGTTGAATAGCCGAGGGGAAAACGGGAACGATCAGATAGCAGGGGATATGACAGGGAGACATGGACGAGGAAGGGTGCAAAATAAACACACAACAGCAAGGCACAAGGCAGAAGCGGGAGTCAGAGCAGCCCGCTGTCCTTTCTCAAGAGCTATTCAGTTGGTTCATGTAATCGCTGGGCTGCGTGCCCTCCAGTGTTGCTCCTGGCCAATCCCAGCGCCACAGGGCGTGGTTATTGCTTATCATATGTGGGGTTAGAAATCGTGATTTCTAACCCCACATAGGATAAGCAATAACCACGCCCTGTGGCGCCGGGATTGGCCAGGAGCAACACTGGAGGGCACAGCAGCCCAGCGATTTCATGAACCAACTGAATAGCTCTTGAGAACGGACAGCGGGCTGCTGTGACTGCCTTCTGCCCGCTGCCTAGCTGTGTTTATTTTGTTTTGTTCTGGTCCACCCGTCCTCGTCCATGTCTCCCTCTCCTATCCTCCCTGCTATTTGATCGTTCCCGTTTTCCCCTCGGCTATTCAACACGTCCTCACCGCCCTCTGATCGATCATTTCCTCATTCCTCCGATGATCAAACGCATCTCTGGATTACTTTCTCCTGTTTTCTCCCGGCTGGCACACAGGAAAGCGACCAGCTCCTGCAGCGCGCCGAGTGGCGTTTCAATGGCGTTTCTCCTGTCTGCACAAGGAAGCATTTTTTATCCGTTTTCTGCTTTTCCTCCTGCTCAATTTCAAAACAACAGCTGCGGTATGTGTTTGTTCACGTGTTGTCTTAGATGCTAGGGACCTGATACTATGTCACAGGCTGAGGAAGTGTTTGAACTACGCGCTGCAGTAATAAAAACAAAAACACGTCAAACACGTCTTTGGCGTGGATGGCTATTTCTGATAACACGTCAAAGACGTCTTTGGCGGTGAATGAGTTAACCTCATCTGCCGACCCTTTACATGAACATAGCCATTTCCTGTAGCCACTAAATAATCTAACTTTCTTTCAGTTGTGTTACTACTTTCCTACAATTGGACCATCTGCCACTCAATGCCTTTACTTATCCAGACAATGACTCATCACAACTGCCTGTTCTCATCATGCCTGTACTCTTGTTTCTAGAAACCCGGTCAAACTGGAAAATATTGAATACAGCACACCATGGAACAACAAAACACCCGACATCAAAATCACTTATCAGTCCAAAATTTCACATCTCCGAGACCTCCCATACATGTTCGATTCCACCTACTCATCAATCTCATCTGTTTCCAACATTGCATCCATTCATGCTGAAGGCGGGGAGTACCAAAGGGTAAGTCTACTGCCTTTTCTTGCACCCTATTCAATGCCACAGTAGTTGTATTGGATGATACATACCATATCATGCAAAGACAACACAAATTGCACCTACTGAACCTTGGCCCTAATCTCTTTGAATCTATAAACACCTCTGCCTATTATAGACAATCATTACACAACACTGTCTAATCCTGAATTGCATGCCTCCTGATTTTCTCAAGTCACCTTTTATACAAAGAGTCATGTCAATGTCAAGTAGTTCTTAACACATTCACTGCCAGCCGTTTTTTTTTTTTACTGTAGGTAGCTTCTGCCAGAGGTTTTTTTTGAGGATTCTGGCTCATTTTACAAGAGCCGAGGATTATTTTCTGCTTGGACTTTGTGAACACAAAGTTCACAAAAGTACTAATAGAATGTGTGCTTTCTCTGTCTAAAAGAGTTAGTTTGTAGAGTTAGTAGTTATGTAGATATTAGCCGTTGAGTACAGCATGGTTTCAGAGACTGAAAGCTGAGATAATCGCAGTTTTGTGAAATTCAATCAAACAGGCAGAACAGTCACTTTAACCATTTATTTTTGGCATCAGTGAGAGATCAGACATCTAAACAATATAGTTCTGAACGCCCTCTCCTTCAAACTCCTCCCTCCGTGGGCGTGTCTGGTGGCTTTCAGCAGCGTTTGTCACAAGCGAGTTTCTACTGCCTGTCTGAGCAGTGAGCAGCCTCCCTCCCTGGCGGCCCCCTCGTCGGCAAGTCTGGATGGGGCTCACTCGTTTCTTGGGTTTGAGAGCTTTGATGAAGCTTTGTGCGATTCTAGGCTTTATGCTGCGTGTTTCAAAGTGTGTTTTCCACCCAGTCTATTTTTGGAACCCCCCACCGTTGTGCGCCCGTGTGCACCAGCGTGAAAGCGTTTTCGCCTACAGTATGAGAATGAGGCTCGTTCGTTTCTGGGTTTTCGGTTGAGCTCAGCTGGAATGAAGCTGTGTGCGATTCTGCGCTTTCTGCTGGTGTTTCAAAGTGTGTTTCACCCATAATCTATTATGCAAATTTGCAATCCCCCACCGCCAGCTCCCAGCGCGATAATGCGCGAAAGCGAAAGCGTTTTCGCCAATCCATTTTACAGTATGAGAGAATGGTTTCCTCGCGCGTTCCCCTGCAGTTTTGGCTCTGCTTTTTCTAGTCTGGAGAGCACTGTCGCCACTTAGTGGGTCGATGGAATGGGTTGTACACGTTCGGTGGCTCCAATATTTTTATAGGAGACGTGGGGGGGCGTTGATCCACGTCCCACCGTCAATTTTTTTTTTTTTTTTTTTAAGACGAGATATCTCGTCATTGGCAGTCAACGGTTGGATTTTGTAAGACGAGATATCTCGTCAATGGCAGTGAACGTGTTAATATACAAAATAAAGGCAAAACATGCTTCTTCCTTTTACTAATTTGTCTTTTTATGCTATACTTCTCCACAGATCAACATCATGGGAAAAATCATACAACTCGGAAAAACAAATCAAACAACAACCGCATCTGGCATCTGCATGACAACCAACACATTTCTCCTCAGCGACTCCAGCGGAACCATCAACATAACTGTGTGGGGGGACTGTCCACTTGAGATTGACTACTGGTATGACTTGACAAATCTCTCCATCAGACAATTCAAAGGCAAAAAATATCTCTCGACGACCAAAGGAACAACATCCACACCCATCACTGCACCTGGACCCTGCATGTCACCACCAACACCCACCACTGAAACAGTCTATGGTGAGGTAGTAGGTGCCCAGGTAACAAACAAGCACTTCTGTGCTTGTTCTGCCATCATCCCCAGCATTAACTATGCTTCACTCACATACAAATGCAATAAATGTAATCAGCGCCGGAAAACTAAAACAGTCAACTGCAAAACACATATTCAAATCAGTCTATCCACCAATAACAATAAATATAATATACATAATCCCACTCTCACTCATCACACCACTACTTCCAAAACCACACTATCAAATGACGACTGACGAAATTGAAGAAAGCATACTACTCCTCAATGACATCCGACTTGACATACAGGACAATGACATCACATTGACTCAGACTCCCTACCTGACAAACAGTCCCCCCACACACACCGAATCCCCCCCTGACCCAGCCACCAACTCACCCTCAACCTCTGCTGTGACTCAGACTCCCAACCTGACAAACAGTCCCCCCACACACACCGAATCCCCCCCTGACCCAGCCACCAACTCACCCTCAACCTCTGCTGTGACATGGATCAAAAAACCCTAAGCCATTATTACTTGGCTCTTATCACCACTTATGTTTTTATAGATGTTTTTCCCCTTAGCCTTGGTTGTTTACTTTAGAAACTATTTTGTATTTTTTAATAAATACTGATTATTGTTTAAATCCTATCTCTGTCTCTTTTGTCTCAGTTTATATTCATGCATTACAGCCTCACTCCTCTGGTCAAACTTGGTCTTGCACTTTTATTGATGACTTGTAGATGTCCACTGTACCCAAGGTTACCTTTCTGAATGTCAAATTGGTGAGACAAGTGTTTTACATGTTAGCTGGTAACCTGTTAAGCCACTAGCACCACTAGCAGTTTGAATTTAAGAAAGATTTACACAACCTAAAATATATTTTTGTTGGTATCATCTTGTTATACAAATTCTAATTCAATGTACATGGACCATATCAATATCATTTTAAGTGCCATAGTAAACAGTGTGATTTTAATTGAATTAATGCCTAATGCTTAAAACCTCTGGCCTTATGTGCTTAATGTACACAGACTAAATCTATGGCTACATATATACACACATATATACACACAGACATATAGACACACGCATATACACACACATACAAAAACATATATACACACATCCACACAAACAAAGATACATGGGTTTGGACACATACACACATAATATATATATACACACACACACACACACAATATCTGCCCCCAGGTCACCGGAATCTTGGACCCCGCATCGCCGCTTGCGGCTATATTTATTATTATTTTTTTTGTGTGTGTGTGAACTATGCCACATATTTGACACAATGCCCCCCATGGGAACTCAACAGAGACTAACCCTAGTGTGAATGTTTTGATATCTTCTTTAACATTTACAAACATCCCACACTTCCATCAAATATCTTTAAGATGCATCACTCCTGGCATCTTATCATGTGAACATTTCTGAAGCCAGAGTCTGATGCAGGGATTGACCACATGCACAATGTTTATATGGGTGAGCTACAGCCCACCTCTTTTCGTTTCATTGTAATTTTTGTATTTCATTCATACATATGTATGCACCCCGTTCAGGGAAAGTTTGTCTCGTTTCCCCTCTTTTACTAGAGTTTATCTGAAAAGGAGGGATCATTGCTTAGTAGCATCATTATGTGAATGTTTGCTGATTCTACAATATTCATCCACTTCCCATTCCCAAGGAGAACACTGCTTTTATCATGTCAACACTGTTTAGAGGAGAAGCTGCAGAAAAAGGGAGCTTTTACTTCGTTCCGAACCAAGTGAGAGCTCTCGTTCTCACTCAAACCCTGGGTTGTAGCACAACCCTAACATTTCCCTTATTTTATTCTGAAGAAAGTGTCACAACTAACGCAGTCCAGCTTGACTAATTTTATCGCAGTTTACTTCCCCTTGAGGAAGCTAGTAGGCGACTTTGCTTTGCTTGTGTCTGTATATATACACACATACTTATTTCAATTTTATGACTAAGCATGACTGAGGTCCGTCCATATATTCCCCCGCCTTGACATGAGCAAGCAAGCATGCGCCCGGAGAGGGGCCGCTCGCGACCAGCTCTCTACTCTAAGTAAGTAGGCTATGGCTATGCTTTTTCCTTCTCTGTCCTACACACGTCTACTTCAGTCTCACACGACAACATACGTCTGCTCGCTGGAAATCAGAAGAGCAAAAGCGCCGCACCTGAGAGTAGATTATATAGCCGAGTCCGGCCAATCAAGGTGCACGCGCAATTGCACCCAGGTGGTGCTAGTTAGTGTCTTAAAGAGTAATCCACCACAGCTGCGCTGGATCAGATAATCTCAAATGAATGGAATTCATTGAGGGAGAGAAGTCGACTGATAGGAAACAGGTGTAGTTGGATGTGGCTGTGTCAATGAATCAGAAATCTTTCAATGAAGTGTTTGAGAAATTGGCACCCAGTGGAGGGATACCAGAATTGAACACATGTTATCAGTGTTGGCTGCACAAACTTTCTTTTATTGGTTGTATGGGCTGGCTGAAGTTTTGAGTAATGGGGCTCAGATCATTCGTGTTTCCCATTAAGCTGCTTGTCAACACACTTTGATTTGTACTGCAACACTGCTGATAAACCTACATACCTGTGCATAAAGACCTGTAGTGTAGACACACACACACACACACACACACACACACACACACACACACACACACACACACACACACACACACAGTACTTATTCTGTAATACTGCATGTAGTTATAATGCCATTTTGTGTTGAACACAAGACAATAATTGTAAGTTGTATCATGCTATAGATGTAAGCAGCTGGCTTCTGTAAATGCCCTCTTGCATCATACGGTTTGACACTATATGTCAGAGACAAGGGGTGTAGGCAGACACAGCTTGTGCATATTGGAGCCTGAAATTGTGAGCTCACAAATTCATGTTGCCAGTTACTGAGACATAAAGTAATTAATGAATAGCATCCTATTCCTCTGTACATGTAATGTTACCGTATATGGCCAACTATAATCAAATGCATTACATGGATTAATCAATCCATGAAGACTGCCCCCCCCCCCCCCCCCCGCCAACTATAATCAAATGCATTACATGGATTAATCAATCCATGAAGACTGCCCCCCCCCCCCCCCGTCAACATGTTGAGAATGTGAAGTTGTCAATAAACCTCCTTGGGTGTGCTATGGCTATATTAGGACTAGGTTCTGGCCACTGAAGTCTGTTTTTACTGTCATCCATGTATGCTGTCGTGTCTTCTGGCACCAATTATTGTGAAGAAATAGATCTGTCTGATTTCTGCTACAGAGGTGTGAATTGTATGTTAGTCCAATCTAGTACAAAGGAAAGCCTGTCCAGCAGGGGTTCCCAATAGATACATTATGATGTACCGATGGATTATGATGTCTTGGTGGAACTTGGGTCTTCAATAAGTAGCTTGCTGAAGAAATCCCAAATGTAGTATTTGTATTTTATTTTTGTTCATTTGTAGTGCAAAAATAAATACCTGAATCATGTATAGTATACTCAGTATCTCTAATACTTCATATTGTAACATTATTAAATGATGTAACATAAATAATAATACTGTTAAGATGTGCTAAATATGTAGGGGGGGGGGGGGGGCTGCCAAAAACAAAAGAAGTAGCTCCAAACCAGTTACATTTTTTGGGTGCCGCGTCTATGGGCCGACAGTCCGCATTATAGTGATGGGAATTACGGCTCTTTGAAGGGAGCCGGATCGTATGGCTCCGTTCCTTTCTGAGAGCCGTTCAAAATAGCGGCTCCTCGTTCCTTTTTTTTTTAAATGGGGCGCGCACTACTGTTTCTCTGAGAAATCACTAATATAATGATATGGTATGATTTGGATCAGATTTGATTAGACCCACCACTATTTCATTTTGCATCAGTGGACTGCAGGAGCATTACATTACTCATACAGTATTTCCAGAAACTAATGTCAATAAACTGCATTGTAAACATTACACAAGGTGACACCATATCGAAGTGGCACAAAAGGTGAAAAAAAGGGGCACAAGGTGACACCATATCATCTGCTTATTTAGTCAGTGAATTTACTGACTAAGCTGAAAGTTGGCTGTCCTTGATGCAATTCATGCAACACTTCGCTACCCAGAAAGTGCTATAGCCCACAAACAGAATCAGCTGAGCGAGGTGGTGTGCAGCGTGTCGGGGGACCGGCTGGAGCTAAGCTCTCCCAGCCCCCACACCTAAACCTAACCTCCCCCAGACCCTAACCATAAACCTAACCTCTCCCACCCCCCACGCCTAAACCTAACCTCCCCCAAACCCTAAACCTAACCTCTCCCACCCCCCACGCCTAAACCTAAGGCTGGGTTCACACCGACGACCCAAGCCTTGCCTATGCCTTGCCTTTACCCACGCTTTTTAATAGGCGTCCGTTTTAGTCAACGAGGCTGTGTACACCGTGCGCCTGAGCGTGAACCCTGCGTGTACCCACGCCTTGCCTGTGCCTTGCCGATTTTATCGAATAGGCGTGAGTTCTATTTTGAAGCCGACAAGGCGCGTGCAGGCAGACTTCTTCTGTCAAGCCATGAAAGAAAAACGCACAATATCCGTCGGAAATAGCAAAGTCAACTGAATTTCAAAATAAAATGGACTTACTACAACATGTTGAGCAGAGAGACAGAGAGATTGACGGGTGGCTATCACGTGGGGCTTTCTCCCCGTCGGCAAACAAATCTTCATGAGAGAGAATAGCGACAGAAGAAGTAAGATGGACAATGTTGTTGTGCCAGCACATATTCTTGCAAGATCACCTCTCTAAAATGTCCGACTATAGTCAGACCTGGTTATACATATCCAGCATCAATAGAACATTAAAATATATCAGATTTATTTTACCTAGAGGCTACCCATGACAATTCTGGACAACACGTGAAAAAATACAGTCGGGAGAGAGGAGAGGCGCTTGTGACTCTGCTCCAGGTTCGGCGTGCAAAAGGCGTGCGGTGTGATCACAAAAGCGTGTAACAGGTTCACGCCCAGCTCGGCGTAGGCGTGGGTTGAGGCAAGGCGTAGGTTGTCTGTGTGAACTAAGCGTAAGGTCGGCATAGCGGGTGGACACCAATTTTTTGTAAGTAGCTCTCATCCGAAAAAGGTTTGGCCACCCTCAAACTACAGGGTTTCTCCGTCATGTTTGATCAATTTGATCCTTTTGATATTTGGAAGGTAGTAGAAGTCTGATTTTGTTATTAATTTAATGTGACAAATTTGTTGTGAATTTCAGGATCATAAAGTGTTTTTTCTTGAGGATTTTCTTCTGCTGAAGGACTGTTTTGACAAATTACGTAATGTTTTGTTTGTGTTTCAGTAATTGCTGTTCCAGTGCATTCCAACACCATAAAGAGAAATGATGATTAAAGTATAGCAGGTCTGTAGTCTGCATGGTATGTGTCTGCATCACATGATAGTCTAGAGCAGAGTATGTGTGTTTTGGCAGGCGTTTCATGGAAACTTGTGTGAGGACAACTCAGTCCTTGTATCTTTAATCCTGAATTCTGTACAATGTCTAAATCTGTGAAATATGTTAATCTGCAAGTGTTGTCACTTTCTAAAGTTATTTTATCCCTTATTAATTTAGGTCCATCATTTGAAGTTGTACCTAACCAGCATAAATAAGTACATGAACAGAGGTAAAACTATGGATTCCCAATGTGGTGTTTGTTTTTCCCCGTCTGTGAAGCAAAAGTCCAACTGAAGACATTATTCCTTTGTTTAGCATAAGCGACAATCTGAGAGTGACTGAAGAAAACTGGTGAACATGATTTATTACATTTCCAGACCTCGTAAGAGTTCCAAAATACCACCGCCACTGGACCTGACCCTGTTGGATGGTGCAAACATTGCGTTATCCAGTCATGTTATTGTAGGTATTTTATGAATTGTGGTTATTATGGATTTCTACATCTCCAAAATGTCATCATGTACAAAGTCTCACTCACTCCTTCAGCTATCTGACTTTTTAAGAAATTACATTGTAGCTTTTCTATAGTAGCTTTTCTATAGTTAGTGTTAAAGAGCCACTGCCCCCAAAATAATGCAGATTTATTTTGCCCCTGATGTCCCAGGTTTCCCAAAAATGTCAACTGTTTTTCAGACCTTATTTTCTTCCACTCAGTCATCCTTAATACATTGTGAAAATAATTCTGGGGTTTTCTTATCAATGGCTAACTTCTATGCATAGATCACTAGAATGCTAAGTGTCTTGAAATGTGTTTTCTGTTTTTTTCCTGTCACCTACTGTACCTGTAATATATTACTAGCTTTTCTTGAGATTCGGTAGATGCCCAAATCGCCACTAAACATTTGGTTTCCTCAGCAGACCACTGCAAATTATTTTTCTCCATGTTGTCACTGCCTTCTTCTCCTTCCTGCTCGTTTTCACAGCCTAGAATGAGACACGCCCACTGATGATGTCACAGTTCCCAAGGAAAAAACAACTATTTTTTTGTTCCGCTGAGAACCAATTTTTCAGGTTCCGAACCAATTATTTTTTCGGTCTGAATGCGCCGGCTGCTTCAAATTTGGGTACGGGAACCGGAACCGGCACGGAGCCCTGCCGGTGTGAAAGCCCTATGAGAGAGCCCAGTCTTGGCGACGGGTTGCTCAAGACAGCTTGGTCTGTAACCAATGGAGAGAGTCTGTTGCCCTGCGGGCATATGTCCAAATGGAGCACTGTCAGGGCTCTGACAGGCACCACGACCCACGCAGTGCTGCCTCACCATCCTGGGGAGGGTGAAAGGGTGCAGTTCAATAACCAAACGGTGTGGCCCCCTGGACCAGACTTTAGGGTGGAGCACAGGCAATACGCACCAACAGTCCTCCTCTGCCGAGGCATGGAGCACTGAGCAGTGAGCACATGGTCATAAGAGCCAGGGGCACAATGTGCAGCTGTGGAACCCATCGGCCCCCAATGGGCAGAGGCACCCTCTCCAGGTCACCCTGGCCATGAATGAACCAGGACAAGCAAGCCTGAAGACGGCTTGTCCACCAAGAATTAAGGAAGTTCCCATTCTGACATCCCCGTATGTATGGATTGTATCCACAAACCAATGAGAGAGCCCTGCCTTGGCACTAGGTTTTTGGTTTGCATTGAGTTGAAGAAAGGTTTACACAACCTGAAAGATTTTTATTATGTGCCATCATCTTATGTTATGCCAATTCTGTTCACTTTAAAGTGAACATATGTGACGCCTGCGGTCGGGAGGTACCGTAATTCGGCCGTGGCAGTTCTGTACAGCAGAGCGTCAAATGTAAATTCTTGAAAAAATGTGGTTTTGCTTTTTTTTTTTTACAATAGTACAAAATATATTATTTGAACTATCCATTCCATATAAAATGAAGACGTTTTGGGATCGTTAAATGCGTTAATCTTGTTAAATAAAAGTCGACTAGTTTCATCTGCGGAGATTGGGAAACAAAAGGATTTGCATATCAATGTTGATTGGCTGCTCGTGTGGTGTCGGCCGGCCTTTGTTTGGTATCCGCCAATAAGCCCTTTTGTTTACATTCCTGGCAGTGAATTCACATGGAATGCTCCAGTTGTAACGTTACACTAACACCGTGTGCGTGTTGATGGATTGGATTATAAGAAGATTCTTTAAACTTTAACTGCGAGTGCGGTCCGGCGCAGAACGCAGCACAACACACAACATTATGGGACTTACTTAGCCTAATGGCTAGGGATGGGAATCGAGAACCGGTTCTTGTTGAGAACCGGGTCCCAGTGAATCAATTCCTTGGAGCCAAAATCCTTAACAATTCCACTATCGATTCCATGCGCGATGACGTCACACGCTGCGACACGCACGCAACACAGCCTTGTTTTGTTTAGCCCGCATTTACCGGTCTAGCCACAGTCTAGGCAGAAGCAAAACGATGACCACAGTGCCACTTGCAATGCTTGCAAAACCTCTATTTCGTCAAAGGGGGGAAATACTAGCAATATGCAGAAGCATTTGTCCACACAGCATGCAATAATTTTGGAGGAATGTCACGTTTCTGATGTGCTACGGAGTGACGATAACGTGGCTAACAGCAGCGCGGCTAACGTTAGCGCTCCTCCAGACCCTGTCTATTGTGTGTTTATTGTTTGTGCCATTTGTTTCATTGCGTAAACCAGATTTCACCAATACTCCATTTCCATCCATTTAATTTAGAGGATGATGACGTTCAGAGTCAGACTGGTTCAGAGGCTGCAGCAAAGTACTTCTTGTGCTGCGCACTTCTAGCTCCATTCACCCAGGCAGAGTAAAATGACCGAGGCGAGGGTAAACGAATGTCACCGAGCAGTGACTAGTTTGTCTGACATGCCAGCTAAAGTAAAATGTCAAAGTTGCATGTTGTCATTCTAACCACTAGTTCTGTTTCATTCATTCCCACTATATATTTTCTATAGGGAGATGACAAAGATGCTCAACCCAAAATACAAACCCCCAAACAAAGCCAGTTTAACAGACACTGATCCCTGCTTGGTATGGGATTGAAAAGAGCAATCTGATCTCAGAGCTGAATAAGAAAAGAGCAATCTGATCTCAGAGCTGAATAAGAATACATAATTATAATGATAATAATATAAAAGAAAATGAATGTTAATAAACCCGTTTGTACTCTTTTTTTTTTCCTTGCCCAATGAGAATCGATAAGAGAATCGATAAGGAATCGGATCGATAAGCAGAATCGAAAATGGAATCGGAATCGCTAAAATCTTATCAATTCCCATCCCTACTAATGGCTGCAGCAGTGTGGGATCTCCTGGAAAATCCTCCTGGATTTTCCTCCTCGGTGAGTTTGTATTTAATCATGAGCCCTAAAGTTACGTTTTGTTTCTGTTTTAGGACTGTGCGAACATATAGTTATGGATAGATGTGTGTTTTAGCCATAGACTGTATAATATAAATGTTTTAGCACGTTTTGACGTGTGGAGTAGTCGAAGAGTACACAAAGAAACAAAGAAAGAAGCGAGTGTTAGGTCAGCGCTGCTATTACAGAAAGTTTATGAAACCCATCACCTAAACAGTAGGCTATTACATTCTATCATTGTCTTACTTGTGGCCTGTGTCCCAGTGTGTCAGAGTGACAGTGATCAGCTGTGGGGAGTGGTTAATGTAAATGAGGAGCCATTGTTCACTCCCCCTTGCCTGGCTGTCCCAGGTGTGAAAAACTTCTCAAACTTTGAGAGCCGATTTCTCAGTTCCTGCTTCCCAGAGTGTGAACAATCAAATAAGCATATCTCCTTCAATTTTTTTCAGATTACAATGTGTGACACATTATTTGAAAGCTTACAGTCTGCCATTTCAGAATCTGTAAAAATCAGAAAAATGCCCTCGGCCTAGTTGAGGGTCAAAATGACATATGGTGTCACATATGAATGTAACTTTAAGTTGACATGGTAACAGTGTTGATGTGATTTGAAATGTATTTTTATCCTTGTGTGTTTAATTAACACCAATTAGTTAAGAGTTCTGGTCTTATGTGCTTTTGCAAGCCAATAACAAACCATGCTGTTGCCATTTTTTTTCAAAATGGCTAGCGAGGCAAAAAAGGCTAAACTAGATGTATGTGGCTACATACACGAAGTCAGGCCAAGTAAACCATTCTCCAAAGACCCATCCAAACACTACTTCACTGCTGTTATCCAAGAACCAGACCACTTCACAAAGATTATATCCTTCAACCCCAACTTGCAAACAACCTTCATAACTGCCCAAAATAACAAGTAAGCATCCTACATATCTAGCCTGTACACCTGCAGCAATTGTATTGTTCGTTTCCTTAATGTCTCACTATTGCCCTTCCTTTGACCCTGTACCTACATTTAACCTCATCTGCATACCCTTTACATGAACATAGCCATTTCCTATAGCCACTAAATAATCTAACTTTCTTTCAGTTGTGTTACTACTTTCCTACAATTGGACCATCTGCCACTCAATGCCTTTACTTATCCAGACAATGACTCATCACAACTGCCTGTTCTCATCATGCCTGTACTCTTGTTTCTAGAAACCCGGTCAAACTTGAAAATATTGAATACAGCACCCCATGGAACAATAAACTACCCGACATCAAAATCACTTTCACATCTCCGAGACCTCCCATACATGTTCGATTCCACCTACTCATCAATCTCATCTGTTTCCAACATTGCATCAATTTATGCTGAAGGCCGGGAGTACCAAAGGGTAAGTCTACTGCCTTTTCTTACACCCTATTCAATGCCACAGTAGTTGTATTGGATGATACATACCATATCATGCAAAGATAACACAAATTGCAGCTACTGAACCTTGGCCCCAATCTCTTTGAATCTATAAACACCTCTGCCTATTATAGACAATCATTACACAACACTGTCTAATCCCTACTTACTAGGAATTGCATGCCTCCTGATTTTCTCAAGTCACCTTTTATACAAAGAGTCATGTCAATGTCAAGTAGTTCTTAACTCATTCTCTGCCAAAGACGTACCCGGACGTACTTTTAACAATGGCGTTCTGTGCCAAAGACGTACTCGGACGTACTTTCATGTTTTGGCTGTTTACATTACATCAGACACTTTCCCAGCCTGTGACATTGTTTCAGGTCAAACTGATAAAAGGAACCCGCTAGTTTAGTATTTATGGGTGGAGCCTGTGGTCGAAACAGAGTCCAACCCAGAGTTCTCGGATGGCGACGATGGCGAGGAAGACGCCAGCGTTTTTGTTGTTGCTCCACGACGGAGCGCCAGGGCGAAGAAGGCTCCCCTTCACAGCGTTCTGATCCGTCTGACACAGATGAATCGGAGGAGGAGAAATGGGTGCCACTTGGAGAGAGTGATGACGATGGTAAAAAGTAGCCTATTTTTTGTATCGCGTTTGAGATAAAATGATCACACACACAACATTCGAGTATAATTGTCACGCATTGTTTATAACTTATGCCGCCGGCATGACTCGCTTCACGTTTCCTCTTGCCAGCTCTCCCTCTCAAGGGAGAGCTCTGTCACACTCAAGGGAGGGGGAATCACATGGATACGTCAAACGCGTCAAACCGCGTCACACACCCGTCCCCAGCAACCAAGGCGAAACATGTGTCACATAAACATTTCAAAGTTTACAGCACTAACGTAGCTATTGTGTGATCTTCTGTGCTAACGTTAGTTATGAGAGGTAACGTGACAGCAGGTAACGTTACAGCACTCGTTATTCGTGTGTGTGTGTGTGTGTGTGTGTGTGAGAGAGAGAGAGAGTGTGTGAGTGTGACCACATAAGGGTTCGTTCCATTTGTTTATGCTTTTATCAAGCTAAGCTAAAAATCCACATGGCAACTGTAAAAGTAAATTATTTATTTGATTTTGTGCACATATTTAACATACTTTGATAAATACTGCGGCCAAGCCTCATCTGTCAAGAAACCCCAGGGGCCAGACTCTCTCTCTCTCTCTCCACATATCTCTTATATATTAGATATCTTAGATATATCTTATATATATCTTATATCTTAGATATCTCCAGATATCTCTCCACACTGGGCGGGAGGGACCGACACAGCTCCCTCAAATACATTCTCTTATTTTTTATTTATTTATTTGGGAAAACAAATACTGTATAATGTGTCTGATGTGTCACTGAGGCAAAAAATAAAAGGCTCAAAAGAGAGTTCTGCTTGAAACGGTGTCCTTCACTAAAAACCTCTTTTTCTCATATTTATGTTCCAAGGAGGGCATTTTTAGTGAAAACAAGCTAACTTCCACTGCTTGTAACTAAACAAGGAAACATGGGAGAGTTTCAGTTTTTTACAAGGGGTAAGAAGAGAGTCTCTGCTTTATTGTGAGATATGTTGTGTAATTTTATTCCTAGCACAGAATATTCTGTGGGTCCTGGAAGATCAGGAAATATGCTCAAAATCCTGGCACTGGGAGCACACAGACCGAAATGACCCTGGCAGAGAATGAGTTAATATACAAAATAAAGGCAAAACATGCTTCTTCCTTTTACTAATTTGTCTGTTTATGCTATACTTCTCCACAGATTAACATCATGGGAAAAATCATACAACTCAGAAAAACAAATCAAACTAGAACGACCGCAACGCGGACTTATGCCTCCGCCATTAGTTCATTCTTGAGTCCAAGTGGATGTTGGAGCCAAATTGGAAGAAATTGCATCAAGGCGTTTCTGTGCAGAATTGGATATTTGAGCCAAATGTGAAGAAATTTAGTCAATGTGTTACTGAGATATGGCGTTACCGAGCTTGAAAATGGCATTTGTTAGGTCACTGTGACCTTGAACTTTGACCTTTGATAACCAAAATGGAATCAGTTCATCCTTGAGCCTAAGTGAATGTTTAAGGCGAATCTGATGAAATTCCGTCCAGGCGTTCCTCAGATATCGCGTTAACAAGCTTGAAAATGGCGTTTGAGAGGTCACAGTGACCTTGACCTTTGACCACCAAAATCTAATCAGATCATCCTTGAGCCTAAGTGAATGTTTAAGGCGAATCAGATGAAATTCCGTCCAGGCGTTCCTCAGATCTCATTACATTACATTACATTACGTCATTTGGCAGACGCTTTTATCCAAAGCGACTTACAATAACACATTTATGTCAGCAATAGAGCAATCTACTATGGAGCACAGTCTGTGATAACTACAACTTCTGAAGGAACAGTGGTACAAGTTTAGGTTAGTGGTACAAGTTAAGGTTAGTTTTTTTTTTTTTTTTTTTTTTTTTTGGGTGAAAGAGAGAGAACGAAGTTAGATCAAGAAGGGCCCAGATGGAGCCTGAAAAGGTGCGTCTTTAGTCTTTTCCGAAAGATTGGCAGTGATTCAGCCGTCCTGACCGAAGGTGGAAGCTCGTTCCACCATTGAGGTGCCAGGGACGAGAAGAGTCGAGATCGGGATGAGCGACTTTTGAGCCCCCGTAGCGAAGGAGGGGCGAGGCGACCTGCACTGGTGGAGGAGCGAAGGGAGCGCTGAGAGGTTTGGAACCTGACCATAGATTGCAGGTACAGGGGAGCTGACTGGTGTACTGCCCGGTAGGCCAGTACCAGTGTCTTGAATTTGATGCGGGCCGAGATGGGAAGCCAGTGGAGCTCCTGGAAGAGGGGAGTGACGTGAGAGAATTTGGGTTGGTTGAATACGAGACGGGCTGCAGCGTTCTGAATGAGCTGAAGCGGTCGGATGTCGGCGGCAGGTAGGCCGGCCAGGAGCACGTTGCAGTAGTCCAGGCGGGAGGAGACAAGAGACTGGACCAGGAGTTGAGTCGCTTCTCTTGTGAGAAAGGGACGGATTTTGCGGATGTTGTAGAGAGAGAACCTACAGGAGCGTGCCGTAGCAGCTATGTTGGCTGAGCAAGACAGCTGGTTGTCAAGGATCACCCCAAGGTTCTTAGCTGTTTGGGAGGGAAGCACAGTGGTGTTGTCAATGGAGATGGAGAGATCTGCGAGAGGGCAGTCTTTTCCTGGGAGGAAGAGTAGCTCTGTCTTACCAAGGTTGAGCTTGAGGTGGTGGGCAGACATCCAGTCGCCAATGTCTTTGAGGCATGCAGAGATGCGAGCCTCGATTTGAGTGTCTGAGGGGGGAAAGGAAAGGAAAAGCTGGGTGTCGTCAGCATAGCAGTGATAAGAAAAGCCATGAGAAGAGATCACATAGGCAAGAGATCTGATATAGAGAAGGAAAAGTAAGGGGCCCAGGACTGAGCCCTGGGGGACACCGGTGGTAAGAGGACAGGATCTGGAGAGGGACCCTCTCCATGAGACCTGGTATGAGCGGTTCGAGAGGTAGGAAGCAAACCAGGAGAGTGCAGAACCTGAAATGCCTAGGTCAGACAGAGTGGAAAGAAGGATTTGGTGGTTGACTGTATCGAAGGCAGCAGACAGGTCAAGGAGGACAAGAACAGAGGAGAGGGATGAGGCCTTAGCAGTGTGAAGGGCCTCTGTGACAGCAAGAAGAGCTGTCTCAGTGGAGTGAGAAGCCTTGAAACCGGACTGCAGAGGGTCCAGGAGGTCATTTTGGGAGAGATAGAGAGAAAGTTGTTCGGACGCTGCTCGTTCAAGGGTTTTGGAAAGGAATGAGAGGAGAGAGACAGGTCTGTAGTTCTGAATAGCGGTAGGGTCAAGGGAGGGTTTCTTAAGCAGAGGCTTGACTCTTGCAGTCTTTAGAGCAGGCGGAACAAGACCAGAGGACAGAGAGGAGTTAATGAAGGTCGTGAGGAAGGGAGATATGTTAGGTGAGATGGTTTGGAGGAGAGAGGAAGGGATAGGATCGAGGGGGCAGTAGGTGGCTCGGTTCGAGCTGATGAGTTTAAGCACTTCATCGGGAGAGAGGGGAGAGAAGGAAGGAAATCCAGGGACAGGGGGCCGGGAAGCAGGATTGGAGTCAGGAGTGTTAGTGAGGGTGCCTGGAGGATGGAAGGAGGAGCTGATGTCATCCACCTTTTTAGTAAAAAATGTTACAAAATCATCAGCAGAGAGGGAGGAGGGAGGGGGAGGGGAGGGAGGGTTGAGGAGCGTGGAGAAGGTGGAGAACAGTTTACTGGGATTGGATGCAGAGGACTGGATTTCAGAGATGAAGAAGGAGGTTTTTGCTTTGGAGACAGCATCAGTGAAGTTGGAGTGGATAAGGTGGTAGGAAGAGAGATCTTCAGGGAGATGTGATTTTCTCCATTTTCTCTCAGCTGCCCGAAGCTCAGTTCGAAAAGTTCGCAGAGATTCAGTCAGCCAAGGAGAAGGGGGAGAAGATCGGGCAGGCTTAGTGGTGAGTGGGCACAGAGAATCAAGAGCGGAGGAGAGAGAGGAGAGAAGAGTGGTGGAAGCCTCGTCAGTGGACAGGAGAGCAAATTGCTCGGCAGGGGGAAGCAGGGAGAGGACGGTAGAAGAGAGGGAGTCGGGTGAGAGAGTTTTTAGGTTGCGTCGGGTGGTGGTAGAGTGAGGGGGAGATGGGTGGGAGGAGGGGAGGGGGATGGGAAGGGAGAAGGTGATAAAGTGGTGGTCGGATACAGGAAGAGGAGTCACAGTGAGATTAGAGGTGGAGCAGGATCTGGTGAAGACCAGGTCAAGCACATTCCCTGCTTTGTGAGTAGGAGGAGATTGAGAGAGGTAAAGGTCAAAGGATGAGAAGAAGTTAAGGAAAAGCAGAGATTGTAAGGTTACTGGCTGGATGTTGAAGTCTCCCAGAAGGATGAGTGGAGTACCATCCTCAGGAAAGACGGAGAGGAGGGTGTCCAGCTCGTCCAGAAAGTCACCAAGCAGACCAGGCGGGCGGTAGATTACCACAATGTTGAGCTTGATGGGTAGGGATACGGCAACTGCATGGGACTCAAAAGATGAGATAGACAGATGAGAGAGAGAGGTGACAGTGTAGGTCCATTTGGGAGAGAGGAGGATACCAGTGCCTCCGCCACGGCCAGAAGGCCTGGGGGTGTGCGAAAAGGAGTAAGCAGCAGAGAGAGCAGCAGGAGTAGCAGTGTTTTCTGGGATGATCCAGGTCTCTGTGAGAGCTAGGAAGTGGAGGGTTTGAGATAGAGCATGAGCCGAGATGGTCTCAGTTTTCTTAACCGCCGACTGACAGTTCCAGAGACCTCCGGCTATGGTAAAAGAAGTAGTTGTGCGTTTAAGGTAGGAAAGATTACCAGGGATACTACACCTGAAGCTGCCGTGTCTACGGCGTCTGTGGGCTGAAGCTACAACAGGGATGGGGAGAAAACACATAGTTAGGAAGAGGAGTAGTTATAATAAGAAGTGAGAATAAGAGAAGTAGAAAAAGCCTATGCTCTGGCCTCCCCGCGATGGACTCCCGCAGAAAGACTCCCTTGTCTTTGTGCCAAGTCTTAGTGCCAGAGGCTTCGTGCCGCTTTACAGCTGCCGCTTTAGACTGACTATGCTAAGAAATACTCGTTCAGCAGGGGCTCAGAGCTCCGCCTACGCCAGGTGTAGCAATCAGAGGGTCGTTGAAAAAATGTGTTCTGATAAGCAAGCCAGGTGGAGCACTTTTAAACTACAGGTACTCCTCCCCTCACAGCAATCAGAGAGTCGTTGAAAGAGGTCACCTGATACCAGTCAGCTGATTATCAGAGCCCACAAGACACTTTTCTTTTAAAATACAGAAAAGCTACTAAAAGTCAGACTAAACTTACCAATTATACCAGCAGAGTAGAGTAGAGTAAAACAGATCAGTACAGCACACTAGACAGCTTAGAGCAGAAACTCAAATGTGTTCTGATAAGCAAGCCAGGTGGAGCACTTTTAAACTACAGTGACTCCTCCCCTCACAGCAATCAGAGAGTCGTTGAAAGAGGTCACCTGATACCAGTCAGCTGATTATCAGAGCCCACAAGACACTTTTCTTTTAAAATACAGAAAAGCTACTAAAAGTCAGACTAAACTTACCAATTATACCAGCAGAGTAGAGTAGAGTAAAACAGATCAGTACAGCACACTAGACAGCTTAGAGCAGAAACTCAAATGTGTTCTGATAAGCAAGCCAGGTGGAGCACTTTTAAACTACAGTGACTCCTCCCCTCACAGCAATCAGAGAGTCGTTGAAAGAGGTCACCTGATACCAGTCAGCTGATTATCAGAGCCCACAAGACACTTTTCTTTTAAAATACAGAAAAGCTACTAAAAGTCAGACTAAACTTACCAATTATACCAGCAGAGTAGAGTAGAGTAAAACAGATCAGTACAGCACACTAGACAGCTTAGAGCAGAAACTCAAATGTGTTCTGATAAGCAAGCCAGGTGGAGCACTTTTAAACTACAGTGACTCCTCCCCTCACAGCAATCAGAGAGTCGTTGAAAGAGGTCACCTGATACCAGTCAGCTGATTATCAGAGCCCACAAGACACTTTTCTTTTAAAATACAGAAAAGCTACTAAAAGTCAGACTAAACTTACCAATTATACCAGCAGAGTAGAGTAGAGTAAAACAGATCAGTACAGCACACTAGACAGCTTAGAGCAGAAACTCAAATGTGTTCTGATAAGCAAGCCAGGTGGAGCACTTTTAAACTACAGTGACTCCTCCCCTCACAGCAATCAGAGAGTCGTTGAAAGAGGTCACCTGATACCAGTCAGCTGATTATCAGAGCCCACAAGACACTTTTCTTTTAAAATACAGAAAAGCTACTAAAAGTCAGACTAAACTTACCAATTATACCAGCAGAGTAGAGTAGAGTAAAACAGATCAGTACAGCACACTAGACAGCTTAGAGCAGAAACTCAAATGTGTTCTGATAAGCAAGCCAGGTGGAGCACTTTTAAACTACAGTGACTCCTCCCCTCACAGCAATCAGAGAGTCGTTGAAAGAGGTCACCTGATACCAGTCAGCTGATTATCAGAGCCCACAAGACACTTTTCTTTTAAAATACAGAAAAGCTACTAAAAGTCAGACTAAACTTACCAATTATACCAGCAGAGTAGAGTAGAGTAAAACAGATCAGTACAGCACACTAGACAGCTTAGAGCAGAAACTCAAATGTGTTCTGATAAGCAAGCCAGGTGGAGCACTTTTAAACTACAGTGACTCCTCCCCTCACAGCAATCAGAGAGTCGTTGAAAGAGGTCACCTGATACCAGTCAGCTGATTATCAGAGCCCACAAGACACTTTTCTTTTAAAATACAGAAAAGCTACTAAAAGTCAGACTAAACTTACCAATTATACCAGCAGAGTAGAGTAGAGTAAAACAGATCAGTACAGCACACTAGACAGCTTAGAGCAGAAACTCAAATGTGTTCTGATAAGCAAGCCAGGTGGAGCACTTTTAAACTACAGTGACTCCTCCCCTCACAGCAATCAGAGAGTCGTTGAAAGAGGTCACCTGATACCAGTCAGCTGATTATCAGAGCCCACAAGACACTTTTCTTTTAAAATACAGAAAAGCTACTAAAAGTCAGACTAAACTTACCAATTATACCAGCAGAGTAGAGTAGAGTAAAACAGATCAGTACAGCACACTAGACAGCTTAGAGCAGAAACTCAAATGTGTTCTGATAAGCAAGCCAGGTGGAGCACTTTTAAAGTACAGTGACTCCTCCCCTCACAGCAATCAGAGAGTCGTTGAAAGAGGTCACCTGATACCAGTCAGCTGATTATCAGAGCCCACAAGACACTTTTCTTTTAAAATACAGAAAAGCTACTAAAAGTCAGACTAAACTTACCAATTATACCAGCAGAGTAGAGTAGAGTAAAACAGATCAGTACAGCACACTAGACAGCTTAGAGCAGAAACTCAAATGTGTTCTGATAAGCAAGCCAGGTGGAGCACTTTTAAACTACAGTGACTCCTCCCCTCACAGCAATCAGAGAGTCGTTGAAAGAGGTCACCTGATACCAGTCAGCTGATTATCAGAGCCCACAAGACACTTTTCTTTTAAAATACAGAAAAGCTACTAAAAGTCAGACTAAACTTACCAATTATACCAGCAGAGTAGAGTAGAGTAAAACAGATCAGTACAGCACACTAGACAGCTTAGAGCAGAAACTCAAATGTGTTCTGATAAGCAAGCCAGGTGGAGCACTTTTAAACTACAGTGACTCCTCCCCTCACAGCAATCAGAGAGTCGTTGAAAGAGGTCACCTGATACCAGTCAGCTGATTATCAGAGCCCACAAGACACTTTTCTTTTAAAATACAGAAAAGCTACTAAAAGTCAGACTAAACTTACCAATTATACCAGCAGAGTAGAGTAGAGTAAAACAGATCAGTACAGCACACTAGACAGCTTAGAGCAGAAACTCAAATGTGTTCTGATAAGCAAGCCAGGTGGAGCACTTTTAAACTACAGTGACTCCTCCCCTCACAGCAATCAGAGAGTCGTTGAAAGAGGTCACCTGATACCAGTCAGCTGATTATCAGAGCCCACAAGACACTTTTCTTTTAAAATACAGAAAAGCTACTAAAAGTCAGACTAAACTTACCAATTATACCAGCAGAGTAGAGTAGAGTAAAACAGATCAGTACCGCACACTAGACAGCTTAGAGCAGAAACTCAAATGTGTTCTGATAAGCAAGCCAGGTGGAGCACTTTTAAACTACAGTGACTCCTCCCCTCACAGCAATCAGAGAGTCGTTGAAAGAGGTCACCTGATACCAGTCAGCTGATTATCAGAGCCCACAAGACACTTTTCTTTTAAAATACAGAAAAGCTACTAAAAGTCAGACTAAACTTACCAATTATACCAGCAGAGTAGAGTAGAGTAAAACAGATCAGTACAGCACACTAGACAGCTTAGAGCAGAAACTCAAATGTGTTCTGATAAGCAAGCCAGGTGGAGCACTTTTAAACTACAGTGACTCCTCCCCTCACAGCAATCAGAGAGGTCACCTGATACCAGTCAGCTGATTATCAGAGTCCACAAGACACTTTTCTTTTAAAATACAGAAAAGCTACTAAAAGTCAGACTAAACTTACCAATTATACCAGCAGAGTAGAGTAGAGTAAAACAGATCAGTACAGCACACTAGACAGCTTAGAGCAGAAACTCAAATGTGTTCAGATCTCGCGTTAACAAGCTTGAAAATGGCGTTCGAGAGGTCACAGTGACCTTGACCTTGATCATCCTTGAGCCTAAGTGAATGTTTAAGGCGAATCTGATGAAATTCCGTCCAGGCGTTCCTCAGATATCGCGTTAACAAGCTTGAAAATGGCATTCGAGAGGTCACAGTGACCTTGACCTTTGACCACCAAAATCTAATCAGATCATCCTTGAGCCTAAGTGAATGTTTAAGGCGAATCAGATGAAATTCCGTCCAGGCGTTCCTCAGATATCGCGTTAACAAGCTTGAAAATGGCGTTCGAGAGGTCACAGTGACCTTGACCTTTGACCTTTGACCACCAAAATCTAATCAGATCATCCTTGAGCCTAAGTGAATGTTTAAGGCGAATCTGATGAAATTCCGTCCAGGCGTTCCTCAGATATCGCGTTAACAAGCTTGAAAATGGCGTTCGAGAGGTCACAGTGACCTTGACCTTTGACCTTTGACCACCAAAATCTAATCAGATCATCCTTGAGCCTAAGTGAATGTTTAAGGCGAATCTGATGAAATTCCGTCCAGGCGTTCCTCAGATATCGCGTTAACAAGCTTGAAAATGGCGTTCGAGAGGTCACAGTGACCTTGACCTTTGACCTTTGACCACCAAAATCTAATCAGATCATCCTTGAGCCTAAGTGAATGTTTAAGGCGAATCTGATGAAATTCCGTCCAGGCGTTCCTCAGATATCGCGTTAACAAGCTTGAAAATAGCGTTCGAGAGGTCACAGTGACCTTGACCTTTGACCACCAAAATCTAATCAGATCATCCTTGAGCCTAAGTGAATGTTTAAGGCGAATCTGATGAAATTCCGTCCAGGCGTTCCTCAGATATCGCGTTAACAAGCTTGAAAATGGCGTTCGAGAGGTCACAGTGACCTTGACCTTTGACCTTTGACCACCAAAATCTAATCAGATCATCCTTGAGCCTAAGTGAATGTTTAAGGCGAATCTGATGAAATTCCGTCCAGGCGTTCCTCAGATATCGCGTTAACAAGCTTGAAAATGGCGTTCGAGAGGTCACAGTGACCTTGACCTTTGACCTTTGACCACCAAAATCTAATCAGATCATCCTTGAGCCTAAGTGAATGTTTAAGGCGAATCTGATGAAATTCCGTCCAGGCTTTCCTCAGATATCGCGTAAACAAGCTTGAAAATGGCGTTCGAGAGGTCACAGTGACCTTGACCTTTGACCTTTGACCACCAAAATCTAATCAGATCATCCTTGAGCCTAAGTGAATGTTTAAGGCGAATCTGATGAAATTCCGTCAAGGCGTTCCTCAGATATGGCGTTAACAAACATCCGTACGGACGGACGGGCAACCCGGATCCATAATGCCTTCGGCCTGGCTTCGCCGGCGGAGGCATAACAACAACCGCATCTGGCATCTGCATGACAACCAACACATTTCTCCTCAGTGACTCCAGCGGAACCATCAACATAACTGTGGGGGGACTGTCCACTTGACATTGACTACTGGTATGACTTGACAAATCTCTCCATCAAACAATTCAAAGGCAAAAAATATCTCTCGACGACCAAAGGAACAACATCAACACCCATCACTGCACCTGGACCCTGCATGTCACCACCAACACCCACCACTGAAACAGTCTATGGTGAGGTAGTAGGTGCCCAGGTAACAAACAAGCACTTCTGTGCTTGTTCTGCCATCATCCCCACCATTAACTATGCTTCACTCACATACAAATGCAATAAATGTAATCAGCACCGGAAAACTAAAACAGTCAACTGCAAAACACATATTCAAATCAGTCTATCCACCAATAACACAGAAATATCATACATAATCCCACTCTCACTCATCACATCACTACTTCCAAAACCACACTATCAAATGACGACTGACGAAATCGAAGAAACCATACTACTCCTCAATGACATCCGACTTGACATACAGGACAATGACATCACATTGACTCAGACTCCCTACCTGACAAACAGTCCCCCCACACACACCAAATCCCCCCCTGACCCAGCCACCAACTCACCCTCAACCTCTGCTGTGACTCAGACTCCCAACCTGACAAACAGTCCCCCCACACACACCAAATCCCCCCCTGACCCAGCCACCAACTCACCCTCAACCTCTGCTGTGACATGGATCAAAAAACCCTAAGCCATTATTACTTGGCTCTTATCACCACTTATGTTTTTATAGATGTTTTTCCCCCTAGCCTTGGTTGTTTACTTTAGAAACTATTTTGTATTTTTTAATAAATACTGATTATTGTTTAAATCCTATCTCTGTCTCTTTTGTCTCAGTTTATATTCATGCATTACAGCCTAACTCCTCTGGTCAAACTTGGTCTTGCACTTTTATTGATGACTTGTAGATGTCCACTGTACCCAAGTTTACCTTTCTGAATGTTAAATTGGTGAGACAAGTGTTTTACATGTTAGCTGGTAACCTGTTAAGCCAGGTAACTGTCTGCCTTTCTGAAACCCTGCCACTCCGAACGTTAACTTCCATTATTCGGACTGGCGGTCCTTCACCTTTTTTTCATAGGTCCCACCATTACGAAAATTCCTGCCTTCATTATTCAAAATGTCGGCCCTTCCTCTTTTTTTCTAAAGGATCCACCATTCTGAAGTTTGGATATTGTGGAATATGGCACAAAAGTGCAGACATTTCAGTCGCACACTGTGCGTCTCTGCAGCGCAGCAGTAGCCTATTAGAACTGGACTTGATGCTTTCTGAAGGCTATTTACTTGATTAGACTTCTATTTTTGTTAGGATATTATTTTTTTCATTATTGTTTAATTGTTAACTTTTCAGTTAATCAGGCAAGCTTATCTATTGGAATTTATAATTATTTCGTATGACATTTTACACAGCTGAAGGGCACAGCAAAGTAGAGGATTATAAAGGTGTAAATGTGGGAGACATTTTATTAAGTGTTTTCCTTTCACCACTAAGTAAATAAATAAGTTATGTTTATACAGCAGCTTTCACAGACAGTCACAAAGCGCTTCAGTCATAAAATAGCATAGATAAACAACTGCATTGTGTTAGGATGTAGCCTAATCTATAAGCTAGTTGAAAAAAACCTTCACATGTGTGATGTGTGAGTAGTTCACAACCTTTTTAGAGGAGCCTTCAGAATTCGTTTTATCAGAGTAAATATGTTTGTCACTATTATGATAATTAAAATTATAAATATCTATATATAAAAATACACAAGTAGGCTACATGATTTGTATGTAAAAAAAGATTCTCATTCTATATGAGGAAGTAAGATTTACCTACTCAGGTGTGACCAGTTGTTAAAATGTAAATATAAAGTGTTGTGCAACGGCTGTGCACTTGTGCCAAATGGCACGCGCTCATCCAGCGGACTGAGTGCCGGGTCTCCTCTCCTCCAAGTTCGGAGTGGCGGACCTTATGAAAATCGGAGTGGCGGGATTTCTGAGTGCCGATATTTCTGAGTGGCGGAACGTCGAGTGGCAGCACGTCGGAATGGCGACATGTAACCGTTAAGCCACTAGCACCACTAGCAGTTTGAATTGAAGCAAGATTTACACAATAGGCCAACAATCTACAGTTCGGCTCCAACCGCAGTATCACTCCGCTCCCTGATGAATGAGGAACACCTGTGCTGAGTCCGCCAACTGTTAGCCTGTCAGTCTACAAATCTCTAACAAGGAAATGTCCGATTTCGTAGTAACGTTTGATTTACTGGGTGGATTGAGTTTTGAGCAGTGGTTAGATGAAGATGAAGGTGAAGTGAACAAAGAACGACATGGTGAAATTGGGGAGAGATAACTGGCTGAGCTTGAGTTGTCACGGAGTGAACCTGGGACTGTCAATGAAACTATATTCTGTGGCGGAAGGATAAATGTATTCTGAAACCAGTAATGATTGTAAATAAATGAATTAAATGTTACAATTGTGTATTTTTTATATTATGTGGTAGCTATTGTAGAAAATAAATTTACCACGAGAGGAAGGGGGTTGTGGCCACATTTACCACTGGTACAGGGTTTATGGCACTCGGCTTCGCCTGTACCAGTGGTAAATGTGGCCACAACCCCCTTCCTCTCGTGGTAAATTTCTTAAATTAGTCATACACACGAGCAGTAAATATATACAATAGTAGCCTACTTACACTTGAACGGACTGCTGTCTGTCATCTCTCTTTACTCCTCTGCTGTGAGTGCCACGAGTGTTCTGTTGTCTTCCGTGTCGGCGTCATGGAAGTGGGCGTGGATTATACACGCAGCTCAGTCAGCGCAACGTAACTCCAGTAGGTGGCGGTAATGCACAAAAAGTTGTTTGCCACCCGCCATAAAACATTAGAAGAAGAAGAAGACTTCCGCTCCGCAAAGGATTGTGGGGAAGTTTGGCTGGCGCAGCATGCATCGATCCATACTCCGAAATAGGAGCTGATGTAGTACAACATCCTGGTACTCTTGGCATACTGCATCTGACATACTATGTATTGGGACATACTAATTCTTTTTTTGCCTACTAAATAGTATGGAAGTATGGGTATTGGAACGGGGCCCTTGTGATCTCTGAAGTCGTAAAGATGCAAGAGGAGCACTACAAAATTAGAGCTGTGGGCCAACAACAGCAAGGAAGATGGACAACGTGGGAGGCTGTGATCAACGGAACAATCACATGGGCAGATATGTGGAGGATGCCCCAAGCAAGGCTGAGCTTCCTGATCAGGGCCACATATGACACCCTTCCCACTTCCCGGAACCTGCCAACTCTGCAATGCCAACAACCCAACCTTGCAGCACATCCTCTCTGGATGCAAGGCGGGACTGACGCAGGGTCGGTACAGATGGCGCCACGACCGGGTGCTGCGTAAGCTGGCTGAAATCCTGGAGGCACGCAAACTGGAAGCAAACAAGGCCAGCCCAGTTACATCACAGCGGAGGATCCAGTTTGTCCGGCAAGGGGGTGAAAGCCAGAGCAGCAGCACGAGACAGTGGTCCCTCTCGTCTCCCGGAGGAGAATGGAACATGAGAGCTGACCTCGACTGGCAACTAAAGTTCCCACACGAGATCACATATCAACCTCCCTTCGGCCAGATGTGGTGCTCTGGTCCACCTCGATGAGGACAGTCATCATGATAGAGCTGACGGTTCCATGGGAAGAGGGGATGGAGGCTGCCTTCGAGAGAAAGAAGGAAAAGTACACAGAGCTGGCAGCTGTGTGCTCCCATGCAGGGTGGAGGGCAGTCATCTATCCAGTGGAAGTCGGGTGCAGAGGCTACACTGGAACATCCACCCAGCGGCTCCTGAGGTCTCTGGGGATCACAGGAGCGAAGCCGAAGAAAGGACAAGGCGTGGGGAAAGGAAGGATTCTAGGGCTGGCTGCAGGGAGTGGCAGGGAGACGTCCCTGCCGCTGCTCCACCACCTTGAGATGTTCCGGGATTAAAGGAGGGAAACATCAGTGAAGGCTGGCTCCCAGCTGACGACCCTGCAGCCGGCCCAGCGGCAAGTCGGAGGTGCGTCAGGCAGCAATGCCCAGCAGGTATACCCACCTGTGCTTACATTTAGGACGAATCAGCGTGACGTCACTGCCACCCAAAAATGCGTAACCCCGCGGCAGTTATCTAGTATGAGTTGTGCCAAACAAACGTTAATATCTCAAAAAGTATACATCACATTGCTTATATTTTGACATTCTGAGTGAGAGCAGAATTAGCTCAAGAGTTTGATGTATAATATATGCATGTCGTGTTGAAGTTGTGTGATCTGTCGCAGTTTTTAAACATGGTCAGCCAGCTAGAGTCAGACGCTCAAACTCAGGCTCCCATAGGGTTGCCACCCAGTGACGCGGTTTGTTTACCAAAATGCTGCTCGGCTGATCCCTCGTATTGTCGATATAAATAATACAAGCCTTTTTTTCAATATACAATGTTCAGAACTTATCTGTATCAAAATAACATGTAATAAATATAATGGGACAACAAATAAGAAATAATAGAAAGAGTAATAAGTGAAACATTACAGCTACAACTACAATTTTTTTTATTAATGGGTGAAAACTAACATTGAGCAATGCATTCTAATCACAGGTCAAGTCGCTGCTGACAACTTAAAATCACCAACAAATTTAAAATGTGGATGACCATTCTACGCTGTTTATTTATGTAAGTATATTCTACTTTTTTCCCACTCAACTCAGGGTGTGCCGTCATAAGAGCCACCGAGAGAAACAGGTGAAGAAGTCAGTGAGGACAGGTTCATCAGCCATTCTCCAAAAATGAGCAAGTCCAAAATATATCTGTTCTGTTGGATCAAGTACATCTACAGGTACATAGGGGTTAACAGCTGCTGCTTTCCCCATGTAAGTGGACGAGAATTTCTCTTTCTGGGCTCACATGCCTAAATACCGAGCTTGGCCACCATGTTCAATTTGCTTCACAGCCCGGCGCTGTTCCTGGTGGCCTGCTCTGCCCCTGCCATCCTGCCTTTCATTTAAATATTTTTAAATATTTATGCTTACACCTTTTCAGGTTTTCCCAGGGCCTGAGACTGCGTCAGATTGAGATGATGCAGGATGGCTTTGCAAGAAGCAGTTGTACTCTCTCCAAGATGAGTGCGGAATTGAGGAATGTGTGCAAAACATCGATGAAGAGACGCAAAAGGACGAGGGGACAGACTCTGGGAGGACAGAGGGAGTTTGTAATGATTGATGAAAGCAACTTCTGCCACAAGAGAAAGGTCTGTATGACACTTTGAGGCCAACTGTAATGTGCAACTAAATCCTAGACCATTTAGGTGAATTTTACTACAATCTGCAAGGTTGCCACAGGTCTGGAAAGTGCTTGAATGTCAAAAGAAGTAATCAAGCTCCGGCTCTGTACTGTATCATTGCTGCTCAAGATTGCTTTGAGTTTACTGATTCATTCCAATCAAGGCTGCAGCCCTGGTCCCGTTTAGTGAAGCCGCTGCATGTTAGATCGCCGCTCTGGCGGCTGAATCCAGTATTAGGTCACAAGGCCCGCCTCCCCATGTTAGTGGATGGGAAAATCACAACCGAAATAATCACAGTATACGTCAGATAATTTTTTTCCAAAGGTGGTTTGTATCATTTTAGATAGTCATTATCATGCTAATGCCTGTGCAAGTGGTCATTTTTCTGATCAGTTTGTTTTTAAGTAGTTATTTGACATATAAAAAGGGATCAAAATGGATGATTGACAGCTGTGGCAGCCAGTCTCAAGCCGTCATTGGCTGGACGGGCTCTGCACATTATAGATCTATCGTCAATAGACAACACACACGGCTTCATGTTATCTAACGCTGCCTGGAGTTCGGTGGCTCATGTTGGCTGTGCTGGCTACCAGACATCAATGGACCCCAATAAAAAGAACATTGTTTTGAGGAATGAAAACAAATGTTTTGTGCGCGAGGAATTAACGTTGGTTGGGGACTGAAGTAAGTTCAGAAAATATGTGTTTTATGAGTTACTCCAGCTACGTTATAGGTAGGCTACACAATGGTTTTAACATGCAGGCTAGCATTAGCTGCTTGCGCTAGTCGGCTGTTTTTCATATTACTATAACTTAACAACCGATAACGATAGCTGGAATAACACAATAATAGACACATGTTTTCAGAACTGACCAGGTTGCCCAACCGACAGGAAATGTGTTTTATAACGTTAACTCCCGTCCCCGGTATAAGATGAGATGCGGCCTAGTAGTACACAAGCACCATTAGCTCATCGCTAACGGGTTAGCATGACATACAAACAGACGTTTTATTTTTTGTAGGCTATTAAAGCAACAAACGTTTTTATATGCATATCTGGGGGAAATGCTTTGACTGTGGGGATGTTCATTCTTCACAAGCTCCTCTCTTAGTAACGATATACCAGGCAATAGACCAGGCAGCCTGGCTCAGGTCTAGGCTAACGTAGGTTGGCCTGCCTACACACACTACTGGGCGGGTACAACAACGTAGCCTCACGGTTACATTTGCTAAACCAACATTTGCGCCAAAAGAAATGTAATCATAAAGTTAATCAAAATGCCGCGGAAACATTAGGCTAATCAACACAGAGCTGTTCATCCGAGAATTTCCCCCAGTGAGAGGCTGAGCCAAGCAGCCCTGGCTCCTCTTGCGGGCTGAGAGCAGCCCGGAGGTCTGACTTGTCTGGCTGATACAACTCTCCGACAACGGAGAACGTTACAGGCTGCAGTACCCACAACACCAGCAAACAACGTTGCGTAAAGCGTCAAGGTTAGATTTGTAACACCAACATTTGCTCCAAAAGGAATTAAATCATAAAGTTAATCAAAATGCCACGAAAACATTAGGCTAGCTTAGTCAACACAGCAATCCCCCCACTGCCCCAGTGAGGCTGTTGTCTTGAGTGAGGCGGCCTGCCTCCACTTCCGGCCCGCGCTGAGAGCGCTGAGAGCACAGCAGACCGGGAGGCCTGAAATCCCCGACAACCAAAATCAGATTTTCGTACAGGCGTCATTTTGATAAACTGATCTCATAGTGGGACTCTTCCTGGTTACTTTTGGCGAGACAAGAAATATTACAACTTAAAGTGTAATATTTACAGAGCTAGACTGTATATAAATACACAACGCACTGTGTGCATTCTAGAAACAGCAGCTCTACATAAGAAAGTTCAGAGGGGCGGGGAGCTCTCAGAGGTTCTAACTCAACGGAGCTACTGCGCAGACTCTGGTTCACTGATCTGACAAGATTTTGGCTTCAATAGACAATACAGGCAGGAGATGGAGATCCTCCCTCCATTTTTATTTATCTCAATGATTCCAATCTGTAAGCATGACTGGAAACAAATTTGCATTAGATGACTTGTATGTATCTGTGAACATCTCTGTGAATTATTGGCCCATAGTTTCTGAAATAATGTGTCAAATATATTGTTACAAAAGAGTGGCAACCCTGAATCTGTTGGGATCATGTCTATGTTCCCCCGGGTTCTATATTCCCCGTTTTTCACTAACCTCTCCCAGCCCCCACGCCAAACCTAACCTCCCCCCATGCCTAAACCTAACCTCCCCCAGACCCTAACCCAAAACCTAACCTCTCCCACCCCCACGCCTAAACCTAAGGTCGGCATTGCGGGTGGTCGGCATAGCGGGTGGACACCATTTGGGAAAAACGGGGAACATAGAACCCGGGGAACATAGGGATGACCCCAATCTGTTTAGTGGGATTGAGATTTAGTGGGTGTGGTGTAGGGTGGTGTAGGGTTTAGTCACACATTGTTAGCAGAAAAGGAAAGTACTCAAGTACAAATACTTGAGTAGTTTTTGGAGGATTTGTAGGGTTAGGGTTAAGTATTTTTATAATGCTATACTTTACTCGTACTTGAGTAAGGTTAATAATAAATATTCTACTTAAGTCATTTTAAATGTGGGGTGTCCCAGTGGCTCACTTGTTAGAACGCGTACCACAAAGGCTTACAGGCAATGTACACCAGATGCGTTACGGCTGCGTTGCAGATCCGGTAAAACTGCCCGATCGACTCTCGCCCATCTTAAAAGATGGGCAATACATGCGGTACGGAAAAATGACGCACCTGTTCTATTTTTGTCTGATCCCGCATACACCGGAGACATTGCCTGTTAGTCCTTTGCGGGGTCCTTTGTTAGTCCAAGCTGGGTTCGAATCCAACCTGTGGATCTTTGCCGCATGTCATCCCCTATATCTCCCCACCTTTCCTGTCTGCTAACTGTCCTATCCAATAAAGGAAAAATGCCCAATAATAAAAATAAAAAAAACACTACACAGAGAACATCATTAAAGGGATTGACCAACTTTTTGGGGGTTCAGGCCATTTGCCATATAGCCCATATCTAAACAAGATAAACATTGTCTTTGTCGTCACTCACCGTGCAGTTCAGAATGAGCTAGATAGATAGCTGACCATGCTAATGTTTGTCTTAGCTTAGATTTGTTGTTTATTCTGTCTTCTATTCTTTTACTGTGTGTTTTTGTATTTTAATTATTGTGTCATGTCATGTATATTTGTCCAAATATATCATCCAAATATCATTTTTGTCCCCCTTCTCTGACAAGGATGGCTACACAGAAAACCCTGAAAATTCAGGGCCCCTTCGGGAAACTGTGCAGACTTATATTTAACTACATTAAAGCCGAAAGGGACATTATTTCAGCTAGAATGATGCCCAGCCGGTTCATCACCATAGAAGGAGTTAATGTAAAGAGGCAATTGTCTCTCACCAAAACCATCCAAGCTTCTGACCAAGGAAGATGGCTGGAAGCAACACAGGTGGCTCTGAAATGGCTGCACTGCAGATACTCCTCTGGAGTTGCGAGGGCGGGTCTGTCTGCCCTGGCCCGTCTGGAAGTGGTCAGGCACCTCCCCTTGAACTCTGACCCTTCAGGGGCTACACGGCCAACCTTACCTCCACAGGGAGGAGAACGAGAGATTGACTTTGATCGGCTCTTTCCGACAGAGGAATAGGACATTTTTTATCCCATTATCTTATCAAATTGTTATCAATATATTGTGTGGTTTTATTGTGTGCTCCTTTTAAGATGGTGTTCCATACGATTTCCTGTCGGTTACCAAAATATCCATGTGTGGGAGTGCTTCCTTTGAGGAGGGGTTTGACTTTCGGAGACTTTTGACACTCAGAGGTTTTACTGCAATTTCTGGGAGATGACTAGTGGGAACCTTTTCAGTCCCCCTTGTGCCCCTTGTTATTCCAAAATGAGTGGGGGGTAATAGAACAGTTGCATACCCCCGTTCAAATGGGAGCGTACCTATGTTCCCCGGGTCCTATATTCCCCGGGTCCTATGTTCCCCGTTTTTGTGGGACCGGGGAACATAGAACCCTTCCTAACCTCCCCCAGACCCTAACCCAAAACCTAACCTCTCCCACCCCTCACGCCTAAACCTAAGGTCGGCATTGCGGGTGGTCGGCATAGCGGATAGACACCCCAAATGTTACGGAGAGTGTTAAAAACGGGGAACATAGGACCCGGGGAACATAGGACCCGGGGAACATAGGGATGACCCCGTTCAAATCACCAAAAACACATTTCAACAGCGCCAAAAAGCTCAATGTACATGTTGAGATTCGTGTACTAACCCAGCGATGAAATATGAATCCAAATTGACGAGAAACGATCATTTGAGAAAGGTAAATAGATGGAAATACTTTACAAACATTGCCGCCTGGCACAGTGAATTCGCACAGCCCCTCAAAAGAGACAAAGAGTAACCGAGTATAACCAGTTACTTCCTGGTTTGCAGCAAACAGCGCATGCGCTGTGTACAGGCAAACCAGGGAGTAACTTGAATTACTCTTGCTTGTGTGGATTTACTATGAAAAGGACCGTTCCACGGAACATTGGATTATTATTTCATCACGAGGTGAGAACACGAGATGTCCATAGAGCTTTTTGGCGCTGTTGAAATGTGTGTTTTTGGTGACTTGAACGTAGGCATGCAATTGTTCCATTACCCCCCCGTTCGTTTGGGAATCTAACTAACTGGAGGGGTGTAGCTCACTCTGTACTGCACGGCAAGTGACGACAAAGACAGTGTTTATGTATGGCAAATGGCCTAAACTTCCCAAAAGTTGGTCTATCCCTTTAAATTGCTATTTTTTTTAAACTATAAACGTGAAGTCATACTTTAAAGGATGAATGCCTAATAGAAGTCATGAATTCATTCTGCAATGTAGTGGTAACATAAAAAGAGGAAAAAAGGCAGGATTTAATTTAATTTTTATTTGTTCTTTTCGTGGGTTCTAAAAAAGTAACTGTTGACACCAGATGTGTGCCTCGAGGACACAAATCAGTGTTCTTTCTTTAAAAGGGATAAACAAGGGTGATAAATGAATCTAAATTAGGCCAATATTTAGTGAATATACTCTATTTTACCAAGACCAAAATTGTGTGTGTAAAATTGTCTCTTTTTGCTGATTTGTTACAGTATGCTAGAGGGAGAGTTGGGAGGACCTGGATGAGGAGAAAGTGGGTTTTCGGAATGCTTGGGCTGAAAGGTGACAGGAGAAGACCCATTCTTCGCCTGGTGAAGAAGCAATCACGCCATTACTTGATGCCACTCATTACACAACATGTGCGCCAAGGGACCACGATAATCTCAGATGAGTGGAGAGTGTATATGAACACGCTGGACAATGCTGGATACACTCATTTCTCAGTCAATCATAGCCGCTCTTTTGTGAACCCAAACACAGGGGCCCACACACAAAACATTGAGCGCTCATGGTCCACATACAAGTCCCAGGTGTGGAGATTCCGTGGGAATCGAACTGAGGAAAAGCTAAAAGAGCACCTTTTGCTCATTGAGTGGACACATTGGCTGGTCCGCTTGGACAATTGCTGGATGACGTATGTACAAAGTGTAGCGAAATGCCTTTTGCACGACACTCCGCTGTAGAGAGGATAGTTCGGTTTGTTTGAAGTGGGGTCCTATCAGTTAGTTCCATACACTAACTGAAATAGGTAAAGTGTTCTGGACGCTGAGCACACTGTGTATCGAGACCCGGCACTCTGAAGCAGCAGCCTCCAGAGCTCTGTCTCTCTAGTACAGGGGGCCAGGAACTAAAACATAATTTAGCCACCTAAAACAACGCCCACCTAAACAAATCAATATCAGTGTACATGTACTCTCTATTTTGACAATTTTCAGCGCTTTACTTTACCGTCAAACAGCCCTCTCATTCGGCACTACATTTCCTCCCAAATGTAGGACTACCGTATTCCTCCGCTAAACGCCTGCACAGAGCCAGGCGTTTGTAGGCTAGATGTAGCCTACTACATCTAGTTTTTTTGTCCAAACAATAGCGAATTTGACTTAAAACTAGAACGACCGCAACGCGGACTTATGCCTCCGCCATTAGTTCATTCTTGAGTCCAAGTGGATGTTGGAGCCAAATTGGAAGAAATTGCATCAAGGCGTTTCTGTGCAGAATTGGATATTTGAGCCAAATGTGAAGACATTTAGTCAATGTGTTACTGAGATATGGCGTTACCGAGCTTGAAAATGGCATTTGTTAGGTCACTGTGACCTTGACCTTTGACCTTTGATAACCAAAATGGAATCAGTTCATCCTTGAGTCTAAGTGAATGTTTAAGGCGAATCTGATGAAATTCCGTCCAGGCGTTCCTCAGATATGGCGTTAACAAGCTTGAAAATGGCGTTTGAGAGGTCACAGTGACCTTGACCTTTGACCTTTGACCACCAAAATCTAATCAGATCATCCTTGAGCCTAAGTGAATGTTTAAGGTGAATCTGATGAAATTCCGTCCAGGCGTTCCTCAGATATGGCGTTAACAAGCTTGAAAATGGCGTTCGAGAGGTCACAGTGACCTTGACCTTTGACCACCAAAATCTAATCAGATCATCCTTGAGCCTAAGTGAATGTTTAAGGCGAATCTGATGAAATTCCGTCCAGGCGTTCCTCAGATATCGCGTTAACAAGCTTGAAAATGGCGTTCGAGAGGTCACAGTGACCTTGACCTTTGACCTTTGACCACCAAAATCTAATCAGATCATCCTTGAGCCTAAGTGAATGTTTAAGGCGAATCTGATGAAATTCCATCCAGGCGTTCCTCAGATATCGCGTTAACAAGCTTGAAAATGTCGTTGGAGAGGTCACAGTGACCTTGACCTTTGACCTTTGACCACCAAAATCTAATCAGATCATCCTTGAGCCTAAGTGAATGTTTAAGGCGAATCTGATGAAATTCCATCCAGGCGTTCCTCAGATATCGCGTTAACAAGCTTGAAAATGGCGTTCGAGAGGTCACAGTGACCTTGACCTTTGACCTTTGACCACCAAAATCTAATCAGATCATCCTTGAGCCTAAGTGAATGTTTAAGGCGAATCTGATGAAATTCCGTCCAGGCGTTCCTCAGATATCGCGTTAACAAGCTTGAAAATGGCGTTCGAGAGGTCACAGTGACCTTGACCTTTGACCTTTGACCACCAAAATCTAATCAGATCATCCTTGAGCCTAAGTGAATGTTTAAGGCGAATCTGATGAAATTCCGTCAAGGCGTTCCTCAGATATGGCGTTAACAAACATCCGTACGTACGGATGTACGTGCCTTCGCCGGCGGAGGCATAAAAACAGTATTTTTGGCAATTTTGGATGAAACTTCTTTAACACGTTGAGTGCCAATGACGAGATATCTCGGCTTACAGAATCCAACCGTTGAGTGCCAAAGACGAGATATCTCGGCTTAATTTTTTTTTTTTTTTTTTTGACGGTGGGACATCGATCAACCCCTTTTACGTCTCCTATACCAATATTGGAGGAAGAGAATGTGTATAATCTATTTTACCGACCAGCTAAGTGGCGACAGTGCTCTCCCGACAGAGAGAAAGCCAACCAAAAACAGCCGCGGGAGCAAGCCATTCTCAAGGAAATGGCTGGGCGATTTTACAGTCATCAGTCACCAGACTCGCCCGAGAGCGGCCGCGCCACAGCAGCACACCGAGAGCGGTGCTGGCGTGGGGGATTGCAAATTTGCATAATAGATTATGGGTGAAACACACTTTGAAACACCCGCAGAAAGGCCAGAATCGCACGCATTCCGAAAACCCAGAAACGAACGAGCCTCATTCTCATACTGTAGGCGAAAACGCTTTCACGCTGCTGCACACCGGCGCACAACGGTGGGGGGTTCCACTTCCAAAAATAGACTGGGTGGGCAGCATAAAGCCTAGAATCGCACAAAGCTTCATCAAAGCTCTCAACCGAAAATCCAAGAAACGATTGAGTCCCATCCACAGTCCACACTCGCCACACTCGCCGACGAGGGGCCGCCAGAGAGGGAGGCTGCTCACTGCTCAGACAGGCAGGAGAAACTGGCTTGTGACAAACGCCACCAGACACGCCCACGGAGGGAGGAGTTTAAAGGAGAGGGTGTTCAGAACTATATTGTTCAGATGTCTGATCTCTCACTGATGCCAAAAATAAATGGTTAAAGTGACTGTTCTGCCTGTTTGATTGAATTTCACAAAACTGCGATTATCTCAGCTTCCTGTCTCAGACGCTCAAACCATGCTGTACTCAACGGCTAATATCTACATAACTACTAACTCTACAAACTAACTCTTTTAGACAGAGAAAGCACACATTCTATTAGTACTTTTGTGAACTTCGTGTTCACAAAGTCCAAGCAGAAAATTATCCTCGGCTCTTGTAAAATGAGCCAGAATCCTCAAAAAACGGCTTGGCAGAAGCTACCTACAGTAAAAAAAAAAATGGCTGGCAGTGAATGTGTTAATATGAGGTTTCCAGCATAGCTTGTCATCAATCAAGATGCCTAAAAATCGAGAAGATGAAGTTGGTGAAATGTTGTTATTGTCGATCCTCACCTCTAAATCTTTAACACCCATTCTGTTTTTTCTACAATTAAATATTAAGAAGTTTGTTTTCTTTATATTCAAAGACAATTTGTTAGATTTAAACGATGCTGAAAACCTGTGAAGTTCCTTATTGACTGTTGTAATTAGATACTGAAGATTGCTATGAGAAAAGAAACCACTTGTGTCATCAGCAAACAAAATTGTTGACAAAACATCAGAAACGTTATATAAATCATTAACATGAATCAAAAATAAAAGAGGTCCAAGGATAGATCCTTGAGGAACTCCACATTTAATATCGAGTTTGGGAGAGTCAATTCCCTTAAATGAAACATATTGTTTCCTATTTTTCAAATAGCTGGCGAACCATAATAATGAAATATCTGAGACACCAATCGATTTTTAATAAAAGAATCTCGTGGTCAATGGTGTCGAATGCCTTAGACAAGTCAAGGAATATTGCAATTGAGTATTCATTCCTATCCTGTGCTTTATAGAGTTCCTCAGTTAAGTAGGTAATTGCCATGTAAGTTGAATGTGACTTGGGAAAGCCATACTGCTGTTCATATATAATGTTTTCTGTGGTGAGGAAGTTGCTTAGTCTACTATAAGTAAGTTTCTCCAATATTTTTGACATGACCAGTAGTATTGATATTGGGCGGTAATTACTAAATGTTGAAGGATCATCTGCTTTATGTATGGGTACAATTTTGGCAACGTTTAGCTCCTGAGGAACAACGCCCTTGGAGAAAGACAAGTTAAAAATATGGCAAAGGGGTTTTACAATCCAATTTCCAGCTTCTTTAACCAGTCTAGTATCAAATTTATCGTGACCAGGAGAGTTGTTTTTCAGAGATCGGATTATGTTGAGTATCTCTTGTTCACTAACTGAAGTAAAAGAAAAATTATTTGAATTGCTCGAGTCCATGTATTGAATAGGATTCTCAGGAACATTTGGAATTTGACTGTCAAGAGTAGGCCCGATTTCAGTAAAAAATTCATTAAACTTAGAAGCAATTGTTGTGGGATCTGATATAGGCTTGCCATCAGAGGCCTGAGCCCTGTACCAAGAAGCAAGATTAGTGGTTTAGCGAGGTAACTTCAGGTTTAACCCTGGTTTGGCCGTGCTACAAAGCTAGTTAACTTCTTACCGACATATTTTTCCATAGCAACTTATGCTTCACACTTAACCTGGTCCGCAGCAGGTTAAGGCCATGTCCACACGGAGACGAGTTTAGGTGTATCCGCTAAAGTTTTTTGTCATATAGACGTTTCGTCCAGATGGAACCGCGTTCTGGGACTATACGTTCTGGGAGTATACGCTAACTTTTCAAAACGGGTCCCAGAGTGATTAAATCTGAAGACGCCACCCTTGCATTTCCGTGTTTACAACCCATACGCATCTTTCCTGAAACGATGACGCCATAGCCCCACCTCTCTCCACCAGCAACAATAACAATCATGGCAGTAGCGTTCGTGCTACAGCAGTGGGGATCTTGCAGCAAAATATAATGCTCCTCTATTACCACCGTCAGCAACAAGTGGACACGGAGAACAGCGTGTAGCCTACAACATCCTCAGGGCTCCACTGACAGCTGACTCTTCCCATCCACCCCTCCCCTCCCTTCATCGGATATTTCCCAGAAGGCTTAGCGGCGGCTACATTTTTACAATAACACAAACAAAATCAGGCTTAACGTGTTAGATAGAAATTATATTTATTTTTAATACAACATGCAATTCTGGAATATTTTAATATTGGACAAAATGAAATGAAATGTAAACCCTGGGTGTAACCAACATACTCTCTTGCCCTATATATAGCCCTCGTAAATACAACGTGAATAGGGAAGTGAGAGGTTTGAAGAACACACGGTTGCACTGTGATGTCTGTGATATCCGCTCGTGTCCACTCCAACAAGACTTTAGCTTACTTGACGCGACTTTTTCCAATAAAAACTCATTTATGCCATGAGTTTATATAATGTATATTTATGTTGCATCATTTAGCCTGTGCTGTGATGTGCAGGAGCGGCCAATACGCTGGGATGTGTTTGCAACATGTCTAAAGATCATGGAAGTGGATGATATCAGGAATGTCACCGATAGTTAACGTTCTATATTGTAGGCTACAGGGAGACCATCAGCCCTGCTGAACAGCTCTGCATTTGCCTGTATACTGTAGGTTTCATCATTTTATTCATCGACATGGCAAACCTCCCCGCAAAGCCAAGGGTTTAAGCTGCTGCTACAGTGAGATACACTTTATAGACTGTGCGCCCCTAGAGGTTGTATGCCATTATTGACGAGATTGTCTTTCTCTGTTATTCTACAGCGGTTTCAGTGGTTTCATGTGGATACACACATTTCTTGAAATGTTTCCATGTTTATGGAAAACTTTTCTGAAACGAAAAAAAAAAAGATAGCTTCCGTCTCCGTGTGGACATGGCCTAAGTTGCAAGGATAAGATTAGACCTTAAATACACCGCCCACGAACCAATCGAATCAGCAGTTTGGAAAAATGGCCAACCCCTTTCTGGACGAGTTTCCCATCGAGGAAGGAGCACGAATTGTAATGTTGAATTAATCAAGGACTAAAGCCTTGCACTTGTTGCAGGCTACATTTTAATTAAGCCCTACTTACCACTTTGGAATATGTTTTTATATATTCATTATTGTGCTCTCAAGTAGCCTAGATACGTTGTTTGACCCCGCTGATCGATTGCAGCTGAATAGTGAGTGGAGAAATATCACTAAACCGGCATAAAAAGGTTACATAAACGTCTCCAAAGCGCACGGTGCTGTGTGCGCAACGGAGCTGAGACTGACGTTGGGTTGGAATTGAAATGGTCATAGCCTACATGCTGGAATAGCCTACTACATCTAAGCAATTTAATATGGGATCACCTGCACACAGGCGATCCCATATTAAGATGATTCATATCTAGGCTACTTCTGCATTTTGCAGCTGCAACTGTGTTGCTTTTGGCCTGTATGATGTGATTGAACTTCATATTTCCAGCATCATTATATGAAATATGGAGAGATGCGACTCTGCTGACAATAGCCTATATATGTGACCACAAAATAGGCTATTTTTTATAACTGAAATCTATGCCCACACGTACCGCGTCGATTCAGTTCAGAAGCATTTTTAATTTTTTTATTGATTAGCCTATAGGAATTATTCAATCAGTGCGACTAAACACATCATGAGATCATTATTATTCATTGAGCCTAAATGGTCTATACATACGGATTTTGGACTGAGATAGATTACTGGTCCCGACCAGGTTAGCTTCAGAGGATAAGATCAACCCTTTAAAGGCACCGCCCATGAACCAATGAGCTCCATGGAAAATCAGCATCTTCGAAATGGCCAACCCCTTTGGAGAAGAAATCATTGAGGAAGGAGCAAGGATCGTGAGGGGAGCGCTAAGAAGAGAAAGGATATTTCGTGTCTGCCAAGACCCATTTGATTACACAGATGACTATTTATACGAGAGGTATCGTTTCTCCAGTGAGGGTCTACGATATCTGTGTGATTTGCTCGAGCCATACCTCGCTAATGTGACCCGCTGTAGCCAAGCCCTTACAGTACCAAATATGATATGCATCGCCCTGCATTTTTTGCGTCTGGGACCTTCATGTATTCAGTCGGGGATGCCGAAAACCTCAGCAAGAACACAGTTTGCAAGACCATTCATAAAGTAGCCCGTGTCCTAACTCAGCTGCTGCCCGGATTCGTTATTTTCCCTGGCCACTTGCCCACGCTGGCCATAAAAGAAGGCTTTTATGACATTGCAGGTAACTCATTTGACTTCATCTAGGCTATATTGTAGACCCCATGACTCATGTATATTAAATGCAGCCTACTCCTGTCATAGGCTTCCCCAGAGTGCTCAGTTGTATAGACTGCACGCACATCCCCATCTCCGCACCTCTGGGTGAAAACGAAGGGGACTATGTGAACCGCAGGTCATTTCACAGCCTCAACATCCAGGTAAATCCTGCAATGATAATTTGCCATGCACAACGCACATTTTACATTCAAGTTGCACATCAATAGCTTCATCTTCAAGCATGTATGATTTTCCATTCCATATTTTGGGGGAATTCACATAGCCTACCTCATTGCACGCGTTTGTGTCAGATACATATCACTGTGATGTGCGTGTGGCTAACACTTAACGTCCCCTTGGGGAATAAATTAACCAATAACGATAGGCTATTTGTTGGGGCATACCACATTGCCTTAGACACATCATTCATATGGAAATATTCACACAGTACAGCACATAATGTCATTCCCTCCACCTTGCCGTCAATGCACATTGAAATCCTGTTATGTGGAAGTAAATGTAACCCAAATGCTTTTGTAGATGACTTACCTTATTACAAGTCTTGATGCCAAGTGGCCAGGGTCAGTTCACGACTCCCGGATCTTCAGGGAGTCCACACTGTGCCACAGATTTGAGCAAGGTATGTGGAAAATATACATTTCATATGATTTTGAGTCATGCATTCCCCAAACTGCAATGTGATACTGATGTTGGCAATATTCCTTCTCAGGGCTGTTCAGTGGAGTGCCCCTTGGGGAGCGGGGGTATGCCTGCCAGCCATTTCTCATGACCCCATATCCTGACCCTGAGGTCGGGCCACAAACCCGTTTCAGTGTGGCCCATAGCAGGACCAGGGTCAGGATTGAAAATGCTTTTGGGATCCTGAAGGCCCGCTTCACCTGCCTCCAGGAGCTCAGGGTTGTCCCAGACCGGGCGTGCAGGATCATAGCAGCGTGTGTGGTGCTCCACAATATAGCCACCATAAGGAGGGAGAGAGTCTCTCTTGAGGACCCACAGCCCCCTGACGTGGTAGACCCCATCACACTGGACTACCCAACTGGAAGGGCTGTCAGGGAGGGCATCACACTGCAATTTTTTACATGAACAAAAACTACTGAATGGTTCTGCTATTGTGTTTTTGCCCAGGTTTTCTGCTGAAGGTCCCAGACGCAAAAAAATCACAGGGCGAGACATATCTGTGGCACTGTAAGGGCATGGCTACTGCTACTACTTACGCAGATACCGTAGTAGACCCTCACTGGAGAAGCAGTATCTCTCGTATAATTTGTTCTTCTGTGTAATTAAATGGGTCTGAAAAAAATGTGACACACTTGTTGTATTTTGTCTTTATTTCATTTTAAATGTATGATTGCATTCCTCTTCTCCTGCTTCATTCCTGTGAAGAAATTAGGGAAATGGTGAACTGTTTGACAGTGTGGGTGGGGGATGAAATCATGGAAATAAGTGTCAACTGATTTACCTTATTTTTGGCCTCCAACGCCTTCAACTCCAGCATGGTCTTTTTGATGAGGAGCGTTTTGTGCTGCCTCTCCACATTCTCATGCCACTGACGTTCCTGTGAAGACATTAGGGAAATGCTTAGTGGGTGGGGGATGAAAGCATGGAAATAAGTGTGTCCACTGATTTACCTTCTTTTTAGCCTCCAATTCCTCCACCTCCAGCATGGTCTTTTGGATGATGAGGTCTTTGTGCTGCCTCTCCGCATCCCGAGTCCACTGATGATCCTCCACCTCCAGCATGGTCTTTCGGATGGTGAGGTCTTTGTGCTGCCTCTCCGCATCCCGAGTCCACTGATGATCCTCCACCTCCAGCATGGTCTTTTGGATGATGAGGTGTTTTGGCACTGCTGCTGGAGATGGGGGGTGTTTCAGCACTGCTGCTGGAGATGGGGGGTGTTTTGGCACTGCTGCTGGAGATCGGGGGTGTTTCGGCACTGCTGCTGGAAGTGATGGTGGGCGTGTCGGCAGCGCTGCAGGGAGAGATCGGGGGTGTCTCGGCAGCTACCTTGGGTTCGTTTTCGTACACCGGCGTGCGCAGGCCTGCGCCGCGGTGGCCGTTACCGCTCCATCCCCACCTCGCTGTCTCTGGCTGATGTTAGTCTCCTGTTAGTGAAGACACAACAAATAGAATACACAAACGAAAATATGAGTGATTTTGATAGCGAGGACGATATGCCATTCACCTTGGTGACAAGAGGATACAATTATGAACCAGAGAGAGTAATATACAGAAGAGGAACTTTTGCAGATAGAGTGAACAGGCAGAAAGAGAGATGGGGAACTGCCATAATATGCTGCATTACTGCATGCCAGTGTCCTGCAGACCTTTTTCACCATTCCCAGGATAAATTGGGGAAAACGTCCCAGACCAGAGAGGCCAGGGGTCTCATCTATCAATCCTGGTGGAGAATCCCTACTAAAACCATGACTAACCTGTCCAGTGACTATCTACTCGATCCAATCCGTGTTTTTTCACCACCCAGTATCGTCTTGTAAAGGTATCCCACACTAACCTCGCGTCACCAGGCTCTGGCCTCCATTCACAAGTGATTTTGTCACCCTGCCTGGTTCCGGCCTAGAGCCCGCTCTAGACAGGAAGTAACAGCGGACATAGCTTGTTAACTTGACAAGTAGACACAACAAATCAGAAAATAAAACAGCAAACAACAAAACAAAAGATGGACGTACCGAACAAAGTTTTTGAAGAAGTTCTTGCGGATTCACAATCTCACATATTTTAAGCCAATACAGAAGCTTTACTTTTCAAACAAATGGCCAGTTGATGGAATAGTTATAACGCTAGTTGTCTGTCCGCTGTTATCGATAATGGAGGATCGAGTACAACAGTTGAAGCATCTCTGCTGCCTGTGCTGAGAAAGACATGGACATTGATCATAAGAGTTCACATGGCGAGTACTCCATTGTCTTTGGCTCTCCAGAAACCTTCCTCGGCAGTTACTAGAAATGTGCTAACGCTACTATACAACTTGTGTTGTTCTTTTCAGGCTCTAGCTAACGTAACCTCAAGCTAACGGCAACAAAGACATTTTTTGTCACACTTATTTCCGGTTCCTTGGTTTACGCCCCCATGACAAAAAGCAGGGTGAAAGGTGCCCAGACTAATCCCACACAGACATAGATGTAAAAAAACAAAACAACAAAACTGTTTAAAAGTAAACAAGACAATTTACGCAAATAATCTACGCAAACTCTGACCCATCTTTAAGTCCAGCGCCCCCAGTTGCTTAGTGGCGAAGATACGCACCTTATCCCACACAAATTATTTCCAGCGCCGAAATGCCTGACCGGCCACAGTCCTATTGAAGTGTGCGGTCTCCCTTTGTTGTGACAAGCGGAGATAATGGTTGGTAACTTATTTGCAGTGAATGCATTTGGAAAAGTAGGCCTAACCTATCATAATGGGCCTGTATTTCGTTGTAAAAAAAATGTTTTGAATGATCACTCCTGTATCAACAAAGTCTGTTTTTCCTCAAGTCATTGGAAATGTTTAGAATGTTGGAACAATCATAGTCTACCAGCCAACACAATCTCTGTGATTAATTATTTCAATCCATGTGGTCATGGCCATGTGGCTGTTAATGGTCATTTACGGTATTTCTTTCTTTCTATATGAATAGTTCATTTGCAAAAACAGATTTAAAGCCATTCTTAAAATTAGCCAAATAGACAACACATGCTTATATGCCATGGCATATCAAAGTGAAAATCATTAGGTGAAAGTTGTAGGCCTAATTATGATCTACAATAAGATGAAATATTAAAAGATAAAATGCTTATGACATAAATATATATAGGCCCAATAAGAGGCATAAGAGAAACAAACCATTAATAGGCTATATTCCTTTGTCCTACCTTTCCAGTCTTCTCGGACTTACAGTATAGTAGTAGGGGGAATTAAGGGAAAAATCGTTACGCGGTGGATACAAGCATGAAATTTGGCACATATGTCCCTTAGGTCATCCTAAAACATCCTAGAAGGGGTGCCCAAAAAAATCTTAAACAGGAAGTGAGTTATGTACAAAATTCAAAATGGCCACCTAAACTGTTGACCGTTGACTCAAAAGACACCAAAATAATCTCCAAAAAGCATAAAATTTGGAACACATGTCCTTTGGGTCATCCTAAGACATCCTAGAAGGGGTGCCCGAAAAATATTAAACAGGAAGTGAATTATTGGCAAAATTGAAAATGGCCACCTACAGTGTTGGCGATTGACTCAAAAAGGCTAAAGAATCTCATAAAGGCATAAGATTTGACACATATGTCCCTTGGGTCATCCTAAAACATCCTAGAAGGGGTGCCCAAAAAAATCTTAAACAGGAAGTGAGTTATTGACAAAATTCAAAATGGCCACCTAAACTGTTGACCATTGACTCAAAAGACACCAAAATAATCTCCAAAAAGCATAGAATTTGGAACACATGTCCCTTGGGTCATCTTGAGATAGCCTAGAAGGGGTGCCCAAACAAATCTTATACAGGAAGTAAATTATTGACACAATTGAAAATGGTCCGCCTACAGTGTTGGCGATTGACTCAAAAAGCCTAAAGAATCTCATAAAGGCATAAAATGTTATACAAATGTCTCGTGGGTGATCTTAACACATCCTACAAGGGGTGGCCAAAAAGTTTTAAACAGGAAGTGAGTTTTTGGCTAAATTCTAAATGGCCGCAGTTGACACAAAAGATGACATACTGTAAAAGGGACGTCATAAAGCGTATTATTTGGTACGTACATTGAGTGCTCCTTTTTATATCATAGAAGGGGTTATTATTATTTTCTTTTTTCTTTGTTTGCTTGTTTATTCAACTTTTTAGGAAGGGGCCATGTTGAAGAAAATTTAAATGGCTTTTTAAACAGTTGAAAACTGCTGTATGCATTCCTGGCTTATTTTGCAGTCTGCCTTCAAGATTCAAGATTCAAGATTTTTATTGTCACTCCATGGTACAAGTATCACGTGTGAAATTCTTGTGCTGTGGACTCCGTTTACAACATAGTACAAATATCAAATATCAAATCAAAAATCAAATCAAAGTCAAATCAAATAACTATAGCATATACCTTATTAAACATACAATTAAACATTAGACATACGTAATGGTAGCAGCTACAGTACAGTACGGCTACTACACTATTTGTGTATGTTAAGGAGTCTCGTGGCCTTCAGTTTACATTTAACCTACACTCTAGTCTACATCATCTTATTTTTACTTTCTGCATTCTTTTTTATATACTTTATTCTTTGAATCTTCTTCATTTTACTAACTCTATGCATATTCTTATTTATTTTACTCTGCATCTTATCTTACTCTGCATATTCTTATTTTACCCTCTGCATTTTCTTTTTTGTTTTGCACTCTGTCTTATTTATTTTCTTCTTGATTATTACTGTTTTTTGTGATTAGTGTTTGGTAACTATTCATGTCTGTGCCATTTCGCAATTACCAGCACATTGGCATAATGCTGTGCAAGGTAACCCAGCATCCCGGCATCTACACTTTCTCGAACAGAGAGGCTCAGCTTTGCAGCCACACTTGAGGAGTTCTCTACAAACTTTGGCAGCCTCTGTCAAGAGTGTCCATAAAGGTGTCCAAGAATCAGCAACTTTAATCCATCCATGTCTTTCAGGAGATGGTAGACATTGCATAGCTTTCAGGCTTCTGGACCAAATGCCAGATTGGTAAACTGCTCGATTTGAATGTTGTAGCAGCGCAGCCTGTGTGGGAGGAATGTTTTCCATTGAGAGACATTTTTCCTTAGCTCAATGACATTTTCAATGTCAGTTGTCTTGTCATACAGAACACAGGTGTACTGTATCTTTCTAGCACTGCAAAACTGTTTGATTCCTGGCTAAGTGCTTCAAAAGGATTAACCATCATAGCAGTGAAGGCATTTGTCACTTCTGGAAATGATTTCCATGCAGCCCAGGCTGTCTTTTTGCCTTTTCCCTGGAACTGCAAAGTTGTATCACAGCCTGTGAATGAGTGCATCCCGGTAGAGCCAAACTAATTTTCCTCCCCAGCTTGTTGAAAATTGTGTTGATGCATATTTCCTGGAAGTTTTTCCCCATACCAAAAGCAACCCAGAGGCCTATATTTGGGTACTCTTCAATTAGCTGTCCAAACAGACCCACGAGAATCACTATGATATCCGTATCCACAGTTCGAATTACGATTGTCTGTGCACCCTTTTCTAGAGCATCTTTCAGATGGATGCATACTCTAGTGTCTGCCTCCTCATGGTCACAGTCTGGCATTGTGGCTAGAGCACCTGATGAAAGCAAATGTATACCTTTAGTCACATTTATGTCCCTGAAATGTATGCAAATTTGCGCATATATTGCCTAATTTGCATATTAAAACATAGAATTTCAGAAAACTTGTAATACAAAAAATCTTAGTCTTAATGTAAGTAATCAACTGGAGAAGTTTCATTGTGATAGCTGTTAGTTATTTTTTTTACCCTAGTCACCTGCCATGTCTCGCCTGTGACCCACTAGAGGGCTTGATCTATGGTCATATGAAGTTGTCACAATATATTATCTATAGATAATCATTCATAGGGCCTATTAAAAGTTTTTAAAAACAATGATGTATATCGGGCATTAACAATATATCACTCAGAGAAGGATTAATGTGGAAGGTCATGTCTTTCGGAGTACATTTTAAGCCTATTTTTTGTGTTTAAAGGCATTTAAAACATATTTAACACATGTTTCTTTGGTGGCTTTGGCCAAATCCTTTATTATTCGTCTATTTACTATAAATGTAAAATCTATAATTAGCACATTAAGTCAAAATGTCAGAATTATATCACCTCTTGGAATCATGCGTAATTTCTGGTGGCCATTTTGGATTTTCCCATTTAAAAAGCATTTAATGTGTCTGAATTTTTGGGCACCCGTTCTGAGATGGTGAGATACACCCTAAAGAATGTGTGTACCAAATCTGGTGCTTGTATCCACCGCGTAACGATTTGGCCATTTTTTGCCCTTAATTCCCCCTACTATAGGGAGATGCTGCTTTATCTTCTCTTATCTCTCTAGTCTTTCTGATTCTGATTCTGATTCTGAAAATAATCACGTCAATCTACAATAGGCTATCGAAAAAACATGTCAGAGGTGTCGGACGCGATGGAATTGAGGTACCACAAATGTACATTCACACTTCAAGTTTTATACTCTTTGATTGAATGGTGATAAGAACATAGTCTAATTGACACACATAATTAGGGAGTGCAGACAATTTTTAATGGCAGAAATCGGTAACGACAGAATCCATGGTTAATTACAGGCAGGTTGCCTGTCTGTGAGCATTTGGCAGCGAGAGGAGGGGGGGAGAGGCACAACGCTGACTGAAGTGAATAAGCCTTGATTAATAGGCTACATGATGTTTCAGGTGCAATATTATAATACACATGACATGACTGTATCATGTTGCAAAGGTATCCCACACAGACGTAGTGATGTAAAAAAAAATATATGTAAATAAGACAATTTACGCAAATAATCTACGCGAACCCTGACCTATCTTTAAGTCCAGCGCCCCCAGTTGCTTAGTGGCGAAGAGAGAAGAGAAGTGCACACATAAGCACCTTATCCCACACAAATTATTTCCAAAGCCGAAATGCCAGACCGCCGTCCAACTGAAGTGTGCGGTTTCCCTCTGTTGTGACAAGCGGAGATAATGGTTGTTTGCAGTGAATGAGTTTGGAAAATATATGTAGACCTAACTTATGGGCCTGTATTTTGTTGTATTTTTATTTTTTTATGATCTCTCCTGTGTCAATAAAGTATGTTTTCCCAGTGCACCTCCCTGCCTCAAGTCATTGGAAATGTTTAGAACATTGGAAAAATCATAGTCTACCAGCCAACACTGGAATTTGAATGTCTGTGATTAATTATTTAAATGTGGTCATGAATGGGCTGTTAATGGTCATTTACGGTATTTATTTATTTATTTCTATAGTTCATTGGCAAAAACAGCCCAATAGACAACACATGCTGATACGCCATAGCCTATCAAAGTGAAAATGATTAGGTGAAAGTTGTAGACCTAATTATGATCTACAATAAGAACAAATATTAAAAATTAAATACGATACAAGTATATAAATGAAATAAAATCATATAGGCCCAATAAAAGGCAAGATAAACATACCCATCATAGGGGGGTCATCCCTATGTTCCCCGGGTCCTATGTTCCCCGCTTTTCCCAAATAGGGTCCTATGTTCCCTGCTATGTTCCCTGGGAGAGGTTAGGCTCTGGGGGAGGTTAGGTTTAGACGTGGGGGGTGGGAGAGGTTAGGTTTTGGGTTAGGGTCTGGGGGAGGTCAGGTTTAGGGTTAGTGAAAAATGGGGAATATAGAACCCGGGGAACATAGAACCCGGGGAACATAGACATGATCCCATCATAGGCTATATTGTTTTCCTTATACCTTGCTTTATCTTCAAAACTGCATAATAATGTCAATGGAATGAAAAGAAAAAGTCTAGGCTACAATAGGCTATCATAACATGTTGGTGTTATGGACACGATTGCGATTGGATGTGAGTGCCAAAATGCGACATTTACACTTCAAGTTGTACTCTTTGATTGAATGGTGTTAAGAACATAATTGACACACATAATTAGCAAGCAGATGACAGAGATTACAGAAAATTTTTAATGGCAGAAATCGGTTAGAATTAAGTAGAGAATCCATGGTGACAGGCTGCCTGTGTGTGTGCATTTCACACAGTGGCGAGATGAGGAGATGAAAGGCACACAGGGCGCAGCGGTGTGCCTCGGCGCTGACTGAAGTGAATACAGTGAGTAATACATGTTTCAGGTGCAATGTTATAATACACATAACATTCTCGCACCAAATCCCCCTTTTTTACCCTCCATCTCTGAATCGAACAGGTTTTATTTCCCTCTGTTGCGCTAGTCATGCATTTACTGTAGCCAGCAACATGTTGCCACTCTTTTTATTTTGAATTGATAATCAGGCTTGTTTATATGAGCTGTAACTTCATGTTGTGATTTGCATTGACCATTGGTTGAATTTGAGTATGCAGAGGAAGGGATATGGGGCAGATCACCATGCGTAATCACTGTGGCAGCTGCTGGTAACGGGGAATTGCGTTCAGGTGTGCGCACCGTCACTGATAGGTTAGTCATTCTTTTCAACACAGTCCTAAGAATCCTTAGCAGGGATTCTATGCAAGGTTTGATAGATGATACCCCAGGTGACTTGTTGTCTCTAAAGTAAGTCAGTGTTTTGTCTCTCTTCTAAGCCTTCCTGTTTTATAACTGGCGAGGATGATAATCTCACCACCTAAGAGTAATCCAGCGCCGCGGCTCTGTGCAGGCGTTTAGCGGAGGAATACGGTAGTCCTACGGTTGGGAGGAAATGTAGTGCCGAATGAGAGGGCTGTTTGACGGTAAAGTAAAGCGCTGAAAATAGTCAAAATAGAGAGTACATGTACACTGGTATTGATTTGTTTAGGTGGCCGTTGTTTTAGGTGGCTAAATTACGTTTTAGTTCCTGGCCCCCTGTACTAGAGAGACAGAGCTCTGGAGGCTGCTGCTTCAGAGTGCTGGGTCTCGATACACGGTGTGCTCAGCGTCCAGAACGCTTTACCTATTTCAGGTAGTGTATGGAACTAGCTGATAGGACCCCACTTCAAACAAACCGAAATATCCCTTTAACACTAGAAAAACCGGGCCATTTTTACCTACTATCAGGGCCACAACAGGGGTCGAGTGACCCCTAAGTCATTTGAATGAGAGGCTGTGCATTTGCACATAATGATCACTAGATGGCGCCTCTTGTGTGGAATCTGAGAGAGTCTCTCTGTCCTTTGTGGAGCAGGGATGGAATTCTATTCAAATGCGAAATGTACTGGCCGGGGGGGGTGTAATTATGTGTGAAATGGTGAGAAGGTCTGCCTGTCTGATCTATCTATCTATCCTGTCTGTCTGTCTGTCTGCCTGTCTGTCTGTATCTACCTGGCTCAAGAGTGGCCGCGGCCCAAATTTCACTGCTAATTACCTTGTGATGCTGTATGTGACAATAAAAACCTTGAACCTTTAACCTTGAAATGGTCCCTCACAGATGTCACAAGTTTGTGTATGTTGAATAAAGCTAAACACATAATACATTATATAAACAATAAATATACAAAAATCTGATTTTGAAACTTGGGGCAAGTTCAGGTTTATTTTGTAGGTTCTACTGCAGCATACAATACAATGTGCATTGACATTCAGTAAAATAAAACAAAAAAATACAGCTGACTTTGCATGAACTAGGTGAAAAATGTCTTTCGTGACAGCAGTCTTTTTTTATCTTTCGGTTTCAGCACAGTCGGCTCAGCTGGCTGTCTTCTGATCAACATTCGCAGCAGATCTTTGGTGTTGGTGTTGGTGGCTTAGTACATTTCCCACAGACAAGTCGCCTACATGCCTCACAGATGTCACAAGTCTTGTTACCACTGCATATGGCGACTTGACACTTTTTTCGTTTGGTAGGAGGGGAAGGAGTTTCAAGCAGCCTACGACGTGCCACTGATGGTGCCACTGATCGCACAGCCCTGGCCCTTCTCTGAGGCGCACACAGCTCTTTCACCAGCTCCAGAATAAATCTCTTTCAAATGTTGACGTCCATGCACTGTTTGTACAGAATGTGTGCATTGATTGCAGCCAGGTCTAGGATGTTGTAGAACACAGCTACAGGCCAACGCCTGGTCCCTCCCTTTACTGAATACAAGCGTGCCATCTGGTCCATAACACCAACACCATATTTAGTGCTGTTGTAGTGGGAAACAGTTTCGGCCAGTTTCTTGGGGCCATTGTCAGTTGAAACGGTCTGGTGCATTGTGCTGAGGAGGCAGACGTTTTTCCGTGGTTTTGCCTGGTAAACGGTGAGTGTGGCTTGTCCAGCCCTCAGCACCTTGGAGGCAAATCTTTCCATCTGTGCCTTTGTACACGGGGGCATCTCTCGTCTGATTCTATTCATTGTGCCAACAATGGTGGTTTTGTGCGCCAAAAGTGTGTTTAAGCAAATTTATACTGACTGCGGAGTGTCCGGCGTCCGCGGTGTTCACGGCAAGACCGTTCTCTCCGCAGAGGCACATCTTTTTATGGTAAATGCGGTATCAGTGCAGCGTCTGCAGAGAGCGGAGAATCCCCCTCCAGGCTCCCGTTGTGTTTTTAGCGAGAATGCAAATGTCACATCAGTTCTTCCGTGTGTGATCCTGATTTATATCGGCGAATATTCAATCCTAGTGCAATTGTAGGCTATTTTCAGTTTGTTTTTAGCAAGTAAGTTTGTTGTCTTCTTGTTTTTGTGCTTTGCATGAAATTTTTTCGATCTCAAATCGTTTTTTATTGACGTAGTAAATTGTAGGCTATTCACTCTAAAATGGGCTCCCTCATGACTGTGAGAAAAGGATCATGTTGCTCCCTCACTCATGTGGCGATGCTCAAACCCGTTCATTTTGCACTGATTTCGCCGGTCACTTGGTCAGTTTGTGGAGGCTTCTTCCCTATACAAACCATAGCAAACATTAGCCAATCATAGCCTCGGAATTGACTGCACGAGCTCGCGGCGTGCTCTGCGGAGTTACATTTTTTGAGAGGAGTGCGGAGCTCCGTGCAGTCCCTCCGCAAAGCTTGTGCGGAGCGCCGTGCTCGCCGCACAGAGCCTCCGCTCCGCGAAAACCGGCCACTCCGCAGTTAGTATAAATTAAGCTTTTGCCAGTGGTAACGAGGTAAAGTAATTGTCTGTCGTTACATTTATTCCTTTCTCCAGGAATGGCTCCATCAGACGAAGCACAACATTGTCCGATAAGCGCTGTCCAGGTGGCCTACTGTTGTCTTTCCCTAGATAGGGATGGGAATTCAACATGTATTTGGTTTCAACATCAGCGGCTACCCAGAATTTTATGCCGAATTTATCCGGTTTATTGGCCATGTACTGTGTGAAACGACAGCGCGCCTTGGTGGGGAACAATTGTTCATCAACAGTTATGTTCTCCCCAGGCGTGTAAGAAGCAGTGCTGTTTTTCACAAATCGATCAAATGTCTCTGATATCATGGCAAATTTGTCCTCCACAAGGCGGGCAGACCTTGTGCTCTTGTCATCAAAGCGTAGATAGCGCATGATATCTTTGAATTTCTGGCGAGACATTGTCTCCTTGAAAACAGGATTTCCCATTTCAGCATTTCAGTCGTCCAGTTTCTGGCTTTTGCCACCGGTAATACCTCTCAAATAAACCAGACCCACAAATGCTTTTAGTTGGTCCATTGTCACATTGAACATATCAGCATTGTTTCGGTCAGCCTCGGCCTGAGTATACTTTAGAATCTGTTCCCACATTTCTGTGTCAAGCAAACACAGTAAACTGCTCAGTGGATTTGTGATATTTTCCTTGGCGTGAGGTGTGGGCCCTGGAGGTTCTCTCATGATGTTGGCCGCTGGTGCTCTGCCTCTGCCAAGCTGACGGACTGTTATTCTACAGTATTCTCCACAATGCCACTTACAGACTACAGCAACAACGAGAGCTATGTCAGAATGCTGGTCAGACGTGCAGAACTCAAGGGGTGAGTGGAAATATCGACATTACAGCAAAGAATATGACTGCTATCATAACCGAGGCTGTTGCAGCCAGAACATGTTGGCGTTTGTTTTAACATCAAAGATTTGTCAGTAGTTATCTAAGACTAGCTGTTTGTATTTTCTTTGTTCTTCTGTAGGATTGAAGACCCAGGAGACGCGGGGTCCACCCGCTATGCCAACCACCCGCAGTGCCGACAGCCCGCAATGCCGTTAGGTTTAGGTGTGGGGGGTGGGGGAGGTTAGGTTTAGTCGTGGGAGAGGTTAGGTTTAGGGTTAGGGTCTGGGCGAGGTTAGGTTTAGGCGTGGGGGGTGGGGGAGGTTAGGTTTAGGCGTGGGGGCTGGGAGAGGTTCGCTCCAGCCGGTCCACCGACACGCTGCACACCGCCTCACTCAGCTGGTTCTGCTTGTGGGCTATCAGCACATAGACGCGGCACCACTTCTTTCCGGAAGTGAACGATCTTTCTCTAATCTGCCCCACTATTAGGCTACGTTCATACAGGGCACCCAAGCCTTGCCTACGCCTTGCCTTTACCCACGCTTTTAAATAGGCGTCCTTTTTAGTCAATGAGGCTGTGTACACAGGGCGCCTCAACGTGAACCTTGCGTGTACCCACGCCTTGCCTGACCTGCGCCGATTTTATCGTTTAGGCGTGAGTTCTATTTTCAAGCCGACTAGGCGCGTGAAGGCAGACTTCTTCTGTCAAGCCATGAAGGAAAAACGCAACAATATCCGTGGGAAATGGCAAAGGCAACTGAATTTGTAAATAAAATGTTGTTACTACAATAGTGTTGAGCAGAGAGAGTGATTGACGGGTGGCTATCACGTGGGGCTTTCTCCCCGTCGGTAAACGGTAACTGTCTGCCTTTCCGAAGCCCTGCCACTCCGAACGTTAACTTCCATTATTCGGATTGGCGGTCGTTCACCTTTTTTTCATAGGTCCCACCATTACGAAAATTCCTGCCTTCATTATTCGAAATGTCGGCCCTTCCTCGTTTTTCTAAAGGAGCCGCCATTCCGAAGTTTGGATATTGTGTAATATGGCACAAATTTATAATGCCGACCTTAGGTTTAGGCGTGGGGGTGGGAGAGGTTAGGTTTTGGGTTAGGGTCTGGGGGAGGTTAGGTTCAGGCATGGGGGGAGGTTAGGTTTGGCGTGGGGGCTGGGAGAGGTTAGCTCCACTGACACGCCACAGACAGTCAAATCAAGTTCGGAGTGGCGGACCTTATGGAAATCGGAGTGGTGGGATTTCTGAGTGCCGATATTTCGGAGTGGCAGAACGTCGGAGTGGCAGCACGTCGGAGTGGCAGCATGTAACCTCGGTAAACAAATCTTCAGGAGAGAGAATAGCGACCGAAGAAGCAAGATGGACAATGAAAAGTTAATCCACTTAGTGGATAACAGCATCCAGTTCTCTGACAGCAGTCACCCAAGAAGGAGACCTGGTTATACATATCCAGCATCAATAGCACATTAAATATATCCAATTTATTTTACCTACCCATGATAATTCGGTACCACACGTGACAAAAAAACACTCGGGAGAGAGGAGAGGCGCTTGTAACTCGGCTCAGGTGAACATGGAATAGGCGTGCAGTGTGATCGCAAAAGCGTGTGATAGGTTCACACCCAGCTCAAGGTCTGTAGGCGTAGGCGTGGGTTGAGGAAAAAGCAAGGCGTAGGTGCCCTGTGTGAACATAGCGTTATACTGTCATTTTTTTTAGAGGCAGCAGGTGCTCTCGCAAAAGGCCACCAACAACATTTTAAACGTGCAGACGTCGAGTGGTTTATAACTGTAGTTTTCAGTATACTTAAGTAAAAAGAGACAGCCCTTGTGTAAAATCTGTTTTTTTTTATGCCAGGTTGTTATACTTTTTTTTAGTTTAGATTAGACATAGACAAAATGCTATCCAAGGAATACGAGGGATCAGCCGAGCAGCATTTTGGTAAACAAACCGTGTCACTGGGTGGCAACGGCAATGGAGCCCAAGTGGTGCGAGGCTTGAGTGTCTGACTCTAGCCGGCTAACTCTGTTTACATTTTAAAAAATGCGACAGTTCACACAACTTTAACACGACATGCATATATCATACATCAAACTCTAATTCTAATAGATTCTAACTAATGCTAATTCTGCTCTCACTCAGAATGTCAAAATATAAGCGATTTGATGTATAGTTTTTGAGATATTAATGTTTGTTTGGCACAACTCATACTATTAACTGCCGCGGGGTTCCGCATTTCTGGGTGGCAAGTGACGTCACGCTGATTCGTCCTATAGTTCAGAATTGTCGTCAAATTAACCAGTATAATCGGAGAAAGTTATTGGCAGTATTTAGACACAGTAACTGTTGCTGTGAGCACGGCAAGAAATGTTCATTTTATATGAGCATGTTTGTATAGATCCTACCTACTGCACCACATTGTTGTGTAATGTATATGCTAACTTTTCTTCCTGGTTCCCGTTAAGGTCATGTGGACAAAGCAAGAAACATCCTACATAAAGCCCAGGCCTTAAATTCAAGCCCAGGCGAGATGCTTGATCTCGCCATTCAGAACCTTCAAGCTGGGGCGAAACGGCTGGTTCCCACTGAGGAGGAAAACGCTCCCGCCACCTCCTCGCCCTCTTGGCCCTTTCCCACCATCAAGGAGAACTTCTCTTCCACCATCACACCTCACCTCTCACAGCAGGAAGATGAGTGGGAGAAGGACTTTGCCATGCGTCGTCAAGAGCTTGACAAAATCCTAAAGTATTGGAGGGACTGTAAGTGTTTACCCAACCTCCCCTGTCATTGTGATTTTTGTTAAGGTAATGTGGACAAAGCAACAAAGATTCTACACAGAGCCAAGGCCTTAAATGCGAGGCCAGGCAAGATGCTGGATCTAGCCATGCGTAACCTTAAAGCTGGGGGGAAACGGCTGGTGCCCACCGAGGAGGTAAACCCTCCCGCCACCTCCTTGCCCATTTTACACAATCAAGGACAACCTCTCACAGCAGGAAGTTGAGTGGAAGCAGGAACTTGCCATGAAACGGCTGGTGCCCACCGAGGAGGATAAGATGAAATGTTGTTTTTAGCATGACCTAATAATGCCTTATATTTCCCTCCAGGCTGTCAAAGACAAATATGCATGCGCTGCAGCAGAAAGGATCAGCCTCCGTCCTCAGCTCCAATACGTCCACCAAGCCACTCTTCCCTGAAGTGGAGAGTGGAGAGGATAGAGACACTGAGGAGCGCGTCATCATTCAGAAACCACGGCCAAAACGGGGGGAAACAGAAACTCCCCCCCAATCCTGGCGTTCTCCTGTCGCGTGCAAGTTCGTATATACACGGACGTTGAACATAATTGCTTGACAGCTAGATCCACATTTTTATTCTCGTCAATTCTCAATGGCTTCCTTGTTTTGCTTGTGAGTACAAAAAAACTTTAATAGGTGATTTTTTACATTTGTTGTCTGCGCAGCCCACCACACAACAGCTTTTAGCTATGTTTAATTCAAGTAAAATGACGCTTGTGTGGAAGTGAACGGACCGTTTTCCCACGTGATGGGCGTGGCTTATTTCATGCAGCGTCTCTATCAGAGTTTCAGCTTCTATTTTCTTTTTCTATTCTATTCTTGTATTTCTATTTTCTGTTTTTGTAAATAAATGTACAAATGTTTTGTGTGAGAAAGTCTTGGATCGTTTATTTGAACTTGTGAAAAATGGGAACAAAAAGTAGTGTTGCATTTATGTTTTGAGAGTGGCAGAAACACACGGACAGCCAACAAACAAGTGCCTCTTTCAGGGGGTTCCTCTGCCTTTCCGACGCCCTGCCACTCCGAACGTTAACTTCCATTATTCGGACTGGCGGTCGTTCACCTTAGAAGCCGCAATGCCGACCTTAGGTTTAGGCGTGGGGGTGGGAGAGGTTAGGTTTTGGGTTAGGGTCTGGGGGAGGTTAGGTTTAGGCATGGGGGGAGGTTAGGTTTGGCGTTGGGTCTGGGAGAGGTTAGTGAAAAACGGGGAATATAGACCCCCTTTCTGAGTGCCGATATTTCGGAGTGGCAGAACGTCGGAGTGGCAGCACGTCGGAGTGGCAGCATGTAACCCTCTTTCAGACCTGGGGTCTCATCTATCAAACCTTGCGTAGAATCCCTACTAAGGATTCCTAGGACTGTGTTGAAAAGAATGACTAACCTATCAGTGACGGCGCGCACACAAGAACGCAATTCCCCGTTACCAGCAGCTGCCACAGTGATTACGCATGGGATCTGCCCCATATTCCGTCCCCTGCATCCTCAAATCAAACCAATGGTCAATGCAAATCACAACATGAAGTTACAGCGCATATAAACGAGCCTGATTATCAATTCAAAAGAAAAAGAGTGGCAACATGTTGCTGACTACAGTAAATGCATGACTAGCGCAACAGAGGGGAAAAAGGAAATAAAACCTGTCCGATTCAGAGATGGAGGGGAAAAAAGTGGGATTCGGTGCGAGAATGTCATGTATATTGCACCTGAAACATATATTACTCGCTGTATTCACTTCAGTCAGCAGCACCGAGGCACACCGCTGCGCGCTGTGTGCCTTTCGCCCCGTCATCGTGCCGCTGCGCCAAATGCGCACACACACAGGCAGCCTGTCACCATAGATTCTCTACTTAACACATTCACTGCCAAGGGTTTTTTTGAGGATTCTGGCTCATCTTTCAAGAGCCGAGGATTCGTTTCTGTTAGGACTTTGTGAACACAAAATATCTCAAAAGAACTAATAGAATGTGTGCTTTCTCTGTCTAAAAGAGTTAGTTTGTAGAGTTAGTAGTTATGTAGGCATTAGCAGTTGAATACAGCATGGTTTCAGCGTCTGAAAAGGAAAGCTGAGATAAATGCCTTTTTGTGAAATTCGATAGAACAGGCAGAACAGTCACTTTAACCATTTATTTTTGGCATCAGTGAGACATCAGACATCTAAACAATAGTTCTGAACAGTAATTTCCTCCAATATAACAGCACCCCGCAAACTCCTCCCTCTGTGGGTGTGTCTGGTGGCTCTGCAGCGTGTGTCACATGCGAGTCTCTGCTGCCTGTCTGTGCTGCCTGGCGGCCGCTCGTCGGTCAAGTCTGGATCGGGCTCATTCGTTTCTGGGGTTTCGGTTGTGAGCTGGGATGAAGCTGCGTGCGATTCTGGGCTTTCTGCTGCGTGTTTCAAAGTGTGTTGCACCCAGAGTCTATTTTTGGAATCCCCCACCGTTGTGCGCCAGCTCCCAGCGCGAAAGCGTTTTCGCCAATCCATTCTCATGAGAATGTTTCCTCACGCTTTTTCCTGCTGTTTTTGCTCGGCTCTCTCTAGTCTGGAGAGCACTGTCGCCACTTAGTGGGTCAGTGGAATGGGTTGGACATGTTCGGTGGCTCCCATATTTTTATAGGAGATGTAAAAGGGTTTGATCCACGTCCCACCGTCAAAATTTTTTTTTTTTTTTTGACGAGTTAACTCGTCCACGGCAGTCAACCGTTTTTTTTTTTTTTGACGAGTTAACTCGTCCACGGCAGTGAACATGTTAATTATAACTGATTTCTGCCATTCAAAATTTTCTGTAATCTCTGTCATTTGCTTGCTTATTATGTGTGTCAATTATGTTCTTATCACCATTCAATCAAAGAGTACAACTTGAAGTGTAAATGTCGCATTTTGGCAGTCACATCCCATCGCGATCTTGTCCATAACACCAACATGTTATGATAGCCTATTGTAGCCTAGATTTTTTCTTTTCATTCCATTGACATTATTATGCAGTTTTGAAGATAAAGTAAGGTACAATGAAAACAATAGCCTATGATGGGTACGTTTATCTTGCCTTTTATTGGGCCTATATGATTTTATTTCATTTATATATTCGTATTGTATTTAATTTTTTATATTTGTTCTTATTGTACCGTAAATTCCGGACTATAAGCCGCGGCTTTTTCCCCGTTTTTTGGCCCTGCGGCTTATATAACGGTGCGGCTTATCTATGGATTTTTTCAGAAAAAAAATAAAAATAAAAATAAAAATCTCTCTTCTTTAGCACTCTTTCTAACTATAAATCCACTTCTGTTTTAATTTCCTCTCTTGCCCTCTTTTCACCACACCGCGGACACTGTGTGCACTGTAAAAAAAAACAAAGGTGGTGTTGTGTTATGTTGTTTTGTTGAAATGTTAATACGGTAAATGGGAGCTTCCTCAAACAGCCATCTCTTTCCCGACAATCCCCTCTGTGCATGAACCCTTACATATGGTAATTACGGTAAGCGAACGGCCACTCGGTGACCTCCAAAATCGATGGATTTTACAGGTTACACAGCTTCATCAGCACATTTTATGTGCATTGCTTTGCTGCTTGTTTGCTGCTTGCACCTTGAATTGCCTTTGTGTATGAAAGGTGCTATATAAATAAAATTTGACTTGACTTGACATCATTTGGCGGAAATCAACCGGTTACTCCTACCGGTTCAAAGTTCATTACAGTAGCAGACCGGAATCACAACAAGAGGAGCAGTAGCAGCAAAGGGTCGTGCACTACCGGTAACTCTCTCTCACTCACCATGGGGAAGAAACGCAGAAATTCACACGACGCAGCTTTCAAGTTGAAAGCAGTCAATCTCGCATTAAAAGACGGAAATCGAGCAGCAGCACGTACCCTTGGCATCAACGAGTCAATGGTGAGGTGTTGGAAGGGGCAGCAGGAGGAACTGTCTCAGTGCAAAAAGACCAAAAAGTCCTTCAGAGGTCATAAAAGCAGATGGCCCGAACTTGAAGATTCCCTTGAAGATTGGGTGTTGACCCAGAGAGCAGACGGCCGAGGTGTTTCCACCGTGCAGATCCGACTGAAAGCCAAAACAGTCGCCACCGAAATGAAAATTGAACATTTCAGAGGTGGCCCATCTTGGTGCTTCCGATTCATGAGACGAAAGGGACTGTCCGTCAGGGCGAGAACTACTGTGTGCCAACAACTCCCTCCCGACTACCAGGAGAAAATCACAAACTTCGGCGAATTCACACAAAGGAAGATCACGGAATATTATAGGAGTGTGAAAACATCCACAATCACCAACGGGTTCCGAAAGGCTGGACTGCTGCGGGATGAAGAGGATGACGCCGCCACAGCTGGCGCTGAGGGCCGTCAGAGGCTTCAGAGGCTGTTCGATGCCGACACCGACAGTGACGAAGAGGAGTTCGTTGGTTTTGAGAGTGACAATGAAGGAGAGAGGAGAGTGGTTGACGAAGCCACCCTGAACCTGTTTGTTTCCGACACTGAAGATGAGGACTTTGGTGGTTTCAGTACGCAGGAAGAAGAGGAAGACGAGGATTAGTGACTTGACTTCTCTGGTTACAGCCGTTTGCTGCACCTTCACCTAAAAGATGAAGACAAGGATTAATGACTTTTCTGGTAGGCTCACTACTGTTGACTGATTGTTTTATTATTGTTTTACAGTTATTTTGTTTACAGCCGTGACTGCACCTTATCCTGTGTGATATAGCCTATTGTGTGATTTTGTCTGGGGATTAGTGACCTGACTTTTGTTTTGTTTTGTTGAAATGTTAATAAATGGGAGCTTCCCCAAACAGCCATCTCTTTCCCGACAATCCCCTCTGTGCACGAACCCTTACATATGGTAATTAAACATTAAAACACAATAAAAAATTGTTATATATGTAACAAACAGGCAATTTTGCTGCTGCGGCTTATACACCGGTGCGCCTTATAGTCCGGAATTTACGGTAGATCATAATTAGGCCTACAACTTTCACCTAATCATTTTCACTTTGATAGGCTATGGCGTATCAGCATGTGTTATGTATTGGGCTGTTTTTGCCAATGAACTATGCATATAGAAATAAATAAATACCATAAATGACCATTAACACATTCACTGCCAGCCGTTTTTCAATACTGTAGTTAGCTTCTGCCAAGTTTTTTTTTTGAGGATTCTGGCTCATCTTTCAAGAGCCGAGGATTCGTTTCTGTTAGGACTTTGTGAACACAAAATATCTCAAAAGAACTAATAGAAGGTGTGCTTTCTCTGTCTAAAAGAGTTAGTTTGTAGAGTTAGTAGTTATGTAGGCATTAGCAGTTGAATACAGCATGGTTTCAGCGTCTGAAAATTTATGCTGAGATAAATGCCTTTTTGTGAAATTCGATAGAACAGTCACTTTAACCATTCATTTTTGGCATCAGTAAGACGTCAGACATCTAAACAATAGTTTTGAACAGTAATTTCCTCCATAACAGCAGGAAACACCCCTCTCCTTCAAACTCCTCCCTCCGTGTGTGTTCTTGGCTGCAGCGGGCGTGTCACAAGCTCGTTTCTGTTGCTGCTGTAACCTCGCGTCATCAGGCTCACTGCTTTGCTGCTGCTGTGCCTGTCTGCTGGCGGCCGCTGGGCAAGTCTGGATGGGCTCGCTCGTTTCTTGGGGTTTGTGTTGAGAGCTTTGATGAAGCTTTTGCGATTCTGGTCTTATTTATGCTGCGTGTTTCAAAGTGTGTTCCACCCGTAATCTATTATGCAAATTTGCAAAACCCCACCGCCAGCTCCCAAGCGCGAAAGTGAAAGCGTTTTCGCCAATCCATTTTCATGAGAATGGCTTCCTCACACTGCTTTTTGCTTGCCTTCCTCTAGTCTGGAGAACACTGTCGCCACTTAGTGGGTCGGTGGAATGGGTTGTACACGTTCGGTGGCTCCAATATTTTTATAGGAGACGTGTTGATCCACGTCCCACCGTCAAAAAAAAAAAAAAAAATTTAAGCCGAGATATCTCGTCATTGGCAGTCAACCGTTGGATTTTGTAAGCCGAGATATCTCGTCAATGGCAGTGAACGTGTTAACAGCCCATTCATGACTACATTTAAATAATGAATCACAGACATTAAAATTCCAGTGTTGGCTGGTAGACTATGATTTTTCCAATGTTCTAAACATTTCCAATGACTTGAGGCAGGGAGGTGCACGAGGAAAAACAGACTTTATTGACACAGGAGAGATCATTCAAAACATTTATTTTACAACAAAATACAGGCCATTAAGTTAGGTCTACATATCTTTTCCAAACTCATTCACTGCAAACAACCATTATCTCCGCTTGTGATGGAAAATGGTTTTCCAATCCTCCTATAGCACAGCTTAACACAAGTGCTAAAAGTCCCACATTCAGAAGGTTTTTTAGAGATATTATTGTTGTATGGGCCTGGGCCCATACAACCTGTTCAGGCGTGGCCCAATTTGGATTCAGACGGATAAGAACCAGTTATTGACAACAATCTGATATATAGATGTTATTTTATATAGAATTAAATTGCATATAAAAATACAGAGCGGGTCAAGTAAATACAATACGATTACAGATCTGGAGGGAATGTTCAGTAGAGGCGTCGGCAGGATGAGTCTGTCGAGATGTCACCGGCTGTCTGCGTCCAAGGAAGATTCTCTGGCGACTTCCTCTTTGAGCTGTCTTATATGCTTTCCTTGAACAGTTGATACTTCTGCTTTTTGTGTCTGCTTGGAATATTGCTTTATGGGGGATTTTATTTAGCTGCCTTAAAAGGACATTTCCGTTTTTGGGGAGACACTCTATGACAGGAAATACTTCTATCAAAGAAGAAACAGTTCAAACTGTATGTAACACTTCCCCTGCATTCACAGACGGACAGACAGACAAACACACACACACACACACACACAGATACCCCTCAAATCCCTTATGGAGCATTGTTTAGCACACATGCAACATTCTGCGACTGGTCCTTCATGCTTCAGAGAGGGTGGTATAGGGAATAAACAGGCTTTTGACTAAAGTTTCTGAACAAACCTCCACATAACTTAAATGTTACCCCATTTAGGCCTCCTGAATTCAAAAACATGTGACCTTACAGTTTCTACAAGCTAGCCAGCAAATTTAGCCTTTTATTAACATTACTCAGAAATACTGCTTTAATCATTTAAGATGATTCACTATGCTAAACATTTGCATTTGTTTGTTGCTGTTTGAAAAGAAAGACACAAATTGCACACAATATTCATACATCGCGTCATTTGTTAATACAGAAACAATTATGGCAATATGTTGCAATTTATTAAACATTAAGACTGGAGATCATCTAACAGTGTAAAGACACCAGTTCATGACCTTACAGCATGGTGCATTGGCCATGAGCCGAACCCGGTCCTCGGCGGTGAGAGCGCCGAATCCTAACCACTAGACCACCAGGGAGTCTGCATACAGAATGGTGTTACTCTTTCTATCTGGAGGTGTTAAACGACAACTTTCAAAATACTCCTCTCAGCATGCACTTCAGTTGACTGAGGCCTTGTGGGTTGACCAGGGCGAAGAGTTTTTTTGGGTCTGTCAGCAATCAGGCAAATTTCATCTTGAATCAATAAAGCAATTAGAATGAATAGCAAATAGAATGAATACTGAATAACAACAACAACAATAATAAAGATAATAATAACAAAAATAATAATGAATAATGATAATGAAAACCAATGAAATGAAACCAATTATGGCTGTTGGACAGCAGTGTTTGACAAGTTAACTGGCGCTCAGCCAAACTTTATTTCACATTAGTTATCATTGTGAATCAGATTCTCATTCACAATAAAACCAATGCGACACTTGTCACAACAGAGGGAAACCGCGCACTTCAGTTGGACGGCGGTCTGGCATTTCGGCTTTGGACATAATTTGTGTGGGATAAGGTGCTTATGTGTGCACTTCTCTGTGACTTCTCGCCACTAAGCAACTGGGGGCGCTGGACTTAAAGATGGTTCAGAGTTACTTTGTGTGGGATAAGGTGTGTATGTGCACTTCTCAGTGACTTATTTTTGCCACTAAGCAACTGGGGGCGCTGGAGTTGAAGATGGGTCAGGGTTTGCGTAGATTATTTGCGTAAATTGTCTCTTTTTGAACATTTTTTTTTTTTTACATCACTACGTCTGTGTGGGATACCTTTGCAACATGATACTGTCATGTCATGTGTATTATAATATTGCACCTGAAACATCATGTAGCCTATTAATCAAGGCTTATTCACTTCAGTCAGCGGTGTGCCTCTCCCCCCCTCCTCTCCCTGCCAAATGCTCACAGACAGGCAACCTGCCTGTGATTAACCATGGATTCTGTCGTTACTGATTTCTGCCATTAAAAACTCTCTCTGTCTGCACTCACTAATTATGTGTGTCAATTAGACTATGTTCTTATCACCATTCAATCAAAGAGTATAAAACTTAAAGTGTGAATGTACATTTTTGGCACCTCATTCGCATCGCGTCCGACACCTCTGACATGTTTCTTCGATAGCCTATTGTAGATTGACATGATTATTTAGAAGATAAAGCAGCATCTCCATACTGTAAGTCCGAGAAGACAGGAAAGGTAGGAGAAAGGAATATAGCCTATTAATGGTTCATTTCTGTTATGCCTCTTATTGGGCCTATATATATTTATATCATAAGCATTTTATCTTTTAATATTTCGTCTTATTGTAGATCATAATTAGGCCTACAACTTTCACCTAATGATTTTCACTTTGATATGCTATATGGAATATCAGCATGTGTTGTCTATTTGGCTAATTTTAAGAATGGCTTTAAATCTGTTTTTGCAAATGAACTATTCATATAGAAAGAAAGAAATACCGTAAATGACCATTAACAGCCACATGGCCATGACCACATGGATTGAAATAATTAATCACAGAGATTGTGTTGGCTGGTAGACTATGATTGTTCCAACATTCTAAACATTTCCAATGACTTGAGGAAAAACAGACTTTATTGATACAGGAGTGATCATTCAAAACATTTTTTGCGAACGAAATACAGGCCCATTATGATAGGTTAGGCCTACTTTTCCAAACGCATTCACTGCAAATAAGTGACCAACCATTATCTCCGCTTGTCACAACAAAGGGAGACCGCACACTTCAATTGGACTGCGGCCGGTCAGGCATTTCGGCTTTGGAAATAATTTGTGTGGGGTAAGGTGTGTATGTGTGCACTTCTCAGTCTTCGCCACTAAGCAACTGGGGGCGCTGGACTTAAAGATGGGTCAGGGTTTGCGTAGATTATTTGCGTAAGTTGTCTTGTTTACTTTTAAACAGTTTTCTTGTTTTTCACATCTATACGTCTGTGTGGGATATCTTTACAAGACGAGACTGGGTGGTGAAACACGGATTGGATCGAGTAGATAGTCACTGGACAGGTTAGTCATGGTTTTAGTAGGGATCCTACGCCAGGATTGATAGATGAGACCCCAGAACTGTTTTTACAGGGACTTGCTCTTGGTCTGTATAGGCCCGTGGCTCACCACCTCCTGCTGCTCCTGCTGTTCTCCATAAATAAGTTGTCACTCAGCTCGAAGACTACTACTACTAAGTATCCTCTAATCTGTGACTCCTGCCTCCATTTGGCCAGTTACACTAGGGCTAGGCTATATAGAGGGGATTTAGAAGTGCGTATACTATACAGTCTATGCCGGCGATCCTCAAAGTCCGGACTCCGGTCCGCATCCGGACCGAGACACCGTCCTATCCGGATCGAGCCCTATAACCTACAAATCATTGATAACTTACATTTTCACGGAGCGTTTCTATTTTAACCGGCACATGCTTTTATAGTATTTACGGTACTACTGGTTTATCTGCCAGGAAGCTCACAGACCAATGCACGCGCTGTAAATCATCACACGTGATGCTACTCGGCCAATCAAATAAGCGAATCGTTTCTCTCTGTTGCTTCGAATGGTGCTGCGAGAGCACACGGACGGAGGGGAGGCGACGCGAGGCGAGAGATAGTAATTTCACACGGTGTGCTCAAAATAAACCACTCTTACATGTCCATTCATTGTTCTTACGGGCAGATCAAAACCAGTATGTCTCGTGTGAAGTGCGGTGCGATCCTGACCTGTCTATGGAAGCGCCACACATGAGCAAACACACATACACACACCAGGGCACACTCACTGCCCAACGCAACAGCATGCGAGGTTGATCGACAGACAGACAGACACAGACAGACAGACAGACAGATAGATAGAGAGCTCACTTCTCTCAAGAGAAAAGGTTGTTTGTTGGCTGAGAGTGTTAAATGTGAAATGGAGTGAAGAAAAGGGGAAACTTATTTCTCTTAAATTAAAGCACTTCATTTTAAGATGCACATTTTTCCAAAGCACTCTGTTATGTTATTTTTAAATGCATCATTTTACTTGAAATGAGAAAAGATAATTTATTAATTATAGTAGGCTAGTTATGTATAATTAATTCAGTTAAATATGAAAACTGTAAATAAGCATTATTGATGTTTATTTAGATGTAACAGTCAGTTGTTGACTACATACAGACATTGTACCATTAGGATACTTCAATCATTGAGTTCAATGGTACTGAAATCATAGCGTAAGCTATGTTACAATGTTCCGGACCTTTGCTTGAGGACATTTTCTCTAACTGGAATTTTAATTGAGTGCCCCTGGTCTATGCCCTATTAAACTGTACTCTGTACACTCCCCCACTCTACAATTAATAATGTGTTGCTATTGAATAAGTGGGTCAAGCCCCTGTTTTCTTCATGCGCTCCCTTTTGCAGTGCAGCATCAAAATAGATCACTTGGGCAATGTTGGCTTGTTGTGTCAGGTAGTGCAGATGTGTGTGGACCCTAATGTAGAACAGACAGGCAGCAAGCAAGGCTTTAGGTGTAAATAAAGGTTTTTACTAGAAGAACTCAACAAAAACAGCTAGCTCACAGCTAGGCCAAGAGCAAGGTAAGTCAGAGGGAAACAAACCACATACTGTAGACAATGATTTGACCAAGACACAGACTGAGACAATATATAGACAGAGGTAACTAATGACGCATGAGGGACAGCTGGGGAAGGCAGGAACAGAGGTCAAAACGGGAGAACTGATTGGTGGGGAGAACTCGGGTAATGGGCAGGCTAACGAGGGAACATAGGCAACAGGTGGGAGGAAAGGCAGACTAATGAGGGAACATGGGCAACAGGTGAGGAGAAGACAGAGACTAATACACAAAGACTAAACATAACACACTCCTGTCTCTACAGTATGACTGAGGGCCACTGAGTCCAGCTCCTCAGGAATTACACACATGACAACAGAGATGTTGCCTGTCCAGTTTTCCATCACTATTATTGTCCCCAGCGGTCGTGATGCTGGTGCAGAGCCTCTCATTCCCTCTTCAGCCAGATATTAACTCTCCTGTCAGCACAGCATCAGCACCATCACTGTGTGACAGCTAACGGCTCGATCCCACCTGTACGGCAACCATTTTAGGGCCTCCTCCTCCATCACAGTATTGGCTATCATTCCTCAGTCTAAGCGTTGTCAGTTCTTGTGTCTCCTAGTAAAACCATATCAAGTGTGCTCTGAAACACCTTCAGTCCTCCCACGAAAACGCTGTCATTCTTCCTGCATTACTGTTTCACTCCTCACGCGTCAGTCATCGCACAATACGGCGTCACTTGTCAGTCATCAGTCCTCACTCGTCAGTCATCAGTCATTGTCCACCTAAGCCCCCCTCTGCCACTCATATTGTCCCGGCTTCCCTTGTACAAGCAGGTGTCAACAATTTCATTGCAGACTCTTTCGAGATCATCCGTCACCTCTAGCCTGGATCTGACAAACTCACACAGTTCCTCATTGGCCATGACATCCCAGATGCCATCACAGGCTAGCACAATTAATTCATCTTCCCCCTCAGATCTCTCTATTGCATAGACCTCAGGCTCAGGTGAGACGAGCTGCTCTGTGGGGCCCTTTCCATGCACGCATTTGTAGTCGAAGTCTCCGAGAGCCCGCGACACTGCTAGAGACCCATTAACTCGTTGGATCATGACTGAGCCGCCAGCATTCTGGATCCTCTCCTTCTCCAGTGGGTTGCTGGGCTTGTGATCGTTTGTGAAGAAGTGCACAGTTCCGCCCCGGCAGAGGAGTCCCCGCGAGTCTCCGCAGTTGATGAAGTAGACGTGGCCTGGAGAAATCATCACCCCTACTGCAGTGCAGCCGCTGCGGTCCACGCCATGCTTCTTCTCAGAGATGGTCCGCATGTGTTCGTCGATCTGCAGGAACCCAGTGCGGATTCCACTCTTCACACTATCCACGGAGGGCACTTCTTCCAGGGCGCTCTGGAAGTCTGGGGTGCTTGTGATGTGCTCCAGCAGGTGCTCACAGCAGTACTTGGCCACCTGGGAGCCAGCGTGCCCATCATAAACAGCAAAGAAGGACCAGAGGTCGAGACCATGAGGCAGACCAATTACAGACGTATGTGCATCTTCCATCTCTACCCGCCAGCCCTGCATACTACTCCATAGTGCAGGTTGTTACCCTCACCGTGGGAATTGTACTTTCCATCTTTGGCTTGTCCAAAAACGCCCCCATTGTGTCCCTCTTAAAACCAAGTATTCCAAATATCGGTTAACAGCAACAGAAGCTGCGACAGCGGCAAGGGCTGACTGGTCGCAGTTCACACCAGAGAGGGTTCACCGACGAGATGAGGGGGGTTTGCGGTTTAGCTAAGCTAGCTAGCTAGTTAGCTAGCAGTCGTCACTCAGACTCAGTGCATATAAATTGTGTAAGTGCAGAGCTCCCTGTTTGCGTACGCCCGTGATGCATTACATTGTCAAAGCTGGCGATAGCCAACTCCCTACACCTCTTAATCACATTCATACCAATGAGGACTGGTACTTGCTCTTTGAGTTTGTCATCTTTCACACAGGTTTGGTGTTTTGGCTCTTTCTTTCCTGACCCCCCTGGAACTGGTTCTTTGTTCTCAGACACTGACTGTTCCTGGGTTTGATCCCTCACAACTAAAAACCCACACTCAGGTATACTCAACCCCATGGTCTGTACATCCAGCTCAACATAACCGATGTATGGGATTGGTAATGAGTTGGCGGCAGTTAGCTTGAGCCATTTGGCAGTAGAGGTGATGTCTTCATCTTCTCCTAATAGGTTATCTCGGAAGAAAGACTCAGAGATGGTGCTCACTTGGCTCCCTGTATCTAACAGGCACCTAGCCTTCGCTCCACCCACCTCAACTTCAACCTCTGGACACTCCCCAACTGCTCGCTCCAGAAATCTTTCACGAGTAAGAGTCTTTGAGCCTTTTCTCTTTTCGCCTGGCTCTTGGCAATCGAGGAAGCTAGTTTCCCTGTGGAGATGCTGTGGAGAGGGTAGACTGGCCATCTTTGCACTCTCTTGCAATGTGTCCTACTCCCTTACATTTGTAACAGACAGGTTTTCCATCATCTGTGAGCTGGAGTTTTGGCCTAGGTTTCCACCCTCTGTCTTTTCCAGACTTTTCCCTAGTGGTGAGATGCTCCCTCAACACATTGGTTAACTCCCCAATAGCCTTGCCCTGCTCAGAGACGACCTTAAGTATAGCATCTAGTGTGGCAGACTGTTTCTCTTGTGTGCTACTTTCACACTGGCCTCTATTACCCATACTATCGCACACCATGCTCCTACTCTTAGCAACCCTAGTGTGGCTGGGCTGGTCCTCTAGTGACCAGGCAACAGCTTCTTCTCGCACATCAAAGAGTGTCGCTTCTGGCTTGTCCCTGACCAATTTGCGGAGCTCTCTTCTGAGAGTGGAATCTCTGACCCCCTCTATAAACTGGTCCCTGACTGCCAGCTTCGTGTCAGATACTGCGTCTGGCCTTTGTTTGAGGGCTAAGCGGAGGATCTGGGACAGTGAGTGTGAATACTCAAAAAAATCTTCACCCTCCTGCTGGTGACGGCCATAAAAGGTTTGTAACAGTTGGGCCACACTTCGCTTCTCTCTGTAAGCCACTCTGAGAAAAGTGAAAATCTCGCTAGGCTCATTTGTCTCCCCATCTGTACACAATCTGACCTCTTCAAGTGCTGACCCCCTAAGGAGAGAGATGATGAGGTCGACCTGATCTCCACTACGTAGACCTCTGGCTCGTATGGCGCGCTGTACCTCATCAATGAACTCATCTACTGAGCGACCATCAACAGTAGCATCACCACTAAAGGGTTGGATAGGACGCTCTCGAGGTACATAGACATATGACCTGTTAGACTCACGACTTAAGGTAGAAATTGTGGCCATAGCTTGGTCATGTTTGTCACTCAGTTCTGATAATTTGGCCTGAAGTTCTTCAAGAGCATCAGACTCTTCTGTCTCTTCATTTTCTTCATCCCTGTTCTCAGGCTCATTTCTGACACCCCTATCTCCTGTTTCTTCATTGTCAGACATGGTGGAATGTCTCTGTGTACACTTAGCCCAACGTCAGGATATGAAAAGTCTCTTGGCTGGTCCTCCTGGGTGGTCTTCTCCCTCCACGTAGTCAATGTTGTCTGGTCCCGGGCGGTCTGGTCACTCATCTCCCACGGCACCTCTGGGCAGGCCTCCCGTCCTGGATTCAGTGCCCGCTCCGCCGCTCGCCACTACAGTTATTTATGCACCAGTGTAGGTTAAACTAATATAATCTAATTTATTTTAAAAGCAGAACCACCAACTTATCAGAATCATTAATTTAGCAGAATCCCACCGCTGCCACCAAAATGTGTAGCCTGGCGAAATTATACAGCGCAGGACACAAAACTTCTTTTAGGATTCTTTATTCTGAATTAATAAATGATTATGTAGTTAATACGTAGTTGGAATATAAAAGGTTCAATGAGTTCTGCTTTTCAAAATAAACAGAGTTAAAACAAAATACGCACTTGTAACTTGTTCAGTTGTATACTAAACACAACTTGTGGACCTTTGACAGAAGTCCTAGATATACTAGCAGGTTTACTGTAACTGCTTACAATCACTGGTGTTTGAGTTCACTGTGACTATTTTCCTATAGTTAGCACCAACACAGTAAGACATGTTTTACAGTGCACAAATAACTGCAGTGGCTCTTCCTGAGAAAACAAATAAAATAAAATACAAAAACAGTTTTACCTCAACATCCACAGTTATTCACAAACAATTAAATTAAATGTACAGCATAATGTACAGCATGAGATTGCAACACATTCTAATCTTGTAAGATACTCACAACATGTCTGTACATCCATGCACAAAATGCACAGTGGCAGGAACACCGACCCCCAACGCCACTGCACAAGTGAGCAATAAAAGAGCAGTAAAACGACTGAACACTGTTGTAAACACAACTCACATTCAAAATAAATTAGACAAGTCAAAAACCCAAATCAACTTACAATAGGACTGAAGGCAAGCGGCACAGAAGTTCCGTGAAAACTAGCGTGGCTGGCCAATCTGATGAAATCCCCCCGTCACCCGACCAGACCTGTGAGTCAGCGGACCCAATCTGATGAAATCCCCCGTCACCCGACCCGACCTGTGAGTCAGCGGACCCAAATATGTTTATACACACTCTGAATTAATTAATACACAGGACAAGATGTTACTATCCCTTGTGCCAAAATCCGAGGAAAAACACATTTAGAAGCCCAATCCAGAATAAAACAAGCTAACAGGCTAACAAACTAATAAACAAGACACAAATCACCAGTTACCTACCCTAGCCAACAGCAGTATGAAGCATGTCATTGGGGTTTTCAAGTGGGCACCTTCCTTCACCGACGTTTCGTTAAGTTAGGCCCACGACACCTCAAGAAGGCTTAACGGTGTAATCCAGCGTCCTGGAAACACCCCCCTCCATGCTACCACCGCACAACTGCATATTACCTCACTATCTAAGCCTAGCTATCCAGGTCGGTTCGGTATGACATTCCTGACTACACCACCACTGTCAATGATTCAGCCCTGTTGATGCGGACCGTTAATCATGACCAACAACAAACAATCCCTAACTACACCACCACTGTCAATGATTCAGCCCTGTTGATGCGGACCGTTAATCATGACCAACAACAAACAATCCCTAACTACACCACCACCGTCAATGATTCAGCCCTGTTGATGCGGACCGTTAATCATGACCAACAACAAACAATCAATCTGACCTTAGCGAGCTCCCCAGCTAGCATGTTTCCTCCTTATCCACAGCCATTCACTTGCTCGTTCTGCTGCCTGAGACATGTTGCTAACCGCAAGTTTCAGGCTCCGTCCCCGAATGCCCAACTCAGTTAGTAAGGCAATAACGGACTTTGCCACAAAACCACGGCAGCCCACCTCTACAGGCCACACTCGAGCCCTCCAAACTCGCTGCTCTGCCTCTGCTGCCATTTCAGCATACCTAGCTTTCTTGCGCTCATAAGCCTCCTCAACTCGATCTTCCCACGGGACTGTGAGTTCGATAAAATAAACTCTCTTCTCTACCTCAGACCACAGTAACAAGTCCGGACGTAGCCGGGTGCTAACTATATATGCTGGGATGACTAGCTGTTCATTCAAGTCAACCCTCATTTCCCAGGCTCCACCTACACTTAGCTGCCCTAACTTGTGCCTGACCTTAATTGGTCTAATCTTTTCTCCCTCACGTACAAATTTGATCTGTCTAGTCTCTTTGCTAGCAACTAGAGAATTTACTTCTAGCCGCTTTTCCTCAACTGCAGCTGCCAAACATTTCAACACCTGGTTGTGACGCCAGGTGTATCGCCCCTGGGAGAGACTGACCTTACACCCTGACAGTATATGCCTCAATGTACATACACTAGAACACAACGGGCAGGCACCATCCTCGCCCAACCACTGATTTAAGTTCTGGGGAGATGGCAGCACATCATAAGTAGCCCCTAGAATAAATCTAATTCTGCTGGCCTCCATGCTCCACAACTCTCTCCACTTCAACTTTCTCTTCTCTACACTCTCCCAGTTCACCCACTGTCCTTGCTTTGCCTGCGACACTGCCTTAGTACATCTTACTGCCTCCTCTTGCCTATGTACTTCTTCAACTACCATCTTCCTCTTTTCTATTACTGATGCCTTGTTCCACACAGGTTTCCCTATGCACAACCCTAAGCCTCCACGCCCATGCTGCACCTGACCTATGATATCCCTATGTCTAAGAGCTGACTGTGCTTGCTGTACTGCCTCCTTTGGGTTCCACTTCCTCCCTGTTTTAACTGTGGGCGCTACACTCCTAACCACTGGATCCTTTGACTGAGTCAGAGTCATTTCCAGTCTAACCTTAGCACACTTGAACTCCTCTGTCAGGCTAGATAATGGCAATTCCAATATGCCTTTCCCATATAAGGCTACACTGCTTAGGCAGCGTGGGACTCCGAGCCATTTTCTAATGAATGAGTTAATCATCCTTTCTAGCTTTTCTACCTTTGAAAGGGGAACCTCATACACTGTCAGTGGCCACATCAACCGAGGCAACAATCCAAACTGCAAACACCACAACTTTAACTTTCCTGGGAGCCCTGACTTGTCTATACTTGAAATACCTTGAATCATTTCCTGCCTCACCTCCTCAAACTGTCCCTTATCACTGAGACTTGCATCATACCATCTTCCCAAACTCTTGACTGATTTCTCTAACACTGTAGGCACCACCTCATCATTTATAACAAACTTCTTACCTACTACCCTCCCTTTAATGATTGAAATACTCCTGGACTTACTTGGCTTCACTTTCATTCTAGCCCACTGCAGATTACTATTTAACTTATCCAACAATCTGCTAGTACATGGAGCGGTTGACGTCATAGTCGTCATGTCATCCATGTATGCCCTAATTGGAGGGAGCCGCAGCCCTCCCTGCAGCCTTTCTCCACCCACTACCCATTTTGAAGCCCTAATAATGATCTCCATTGCCATGGTAAAAGCTAATGGGGAAATTGTACACCCTGCCATAATGCCTATCTCCAGCTGCTGCCAAGCTGTAGTGTACTCTGCTGTGGTAAAGCAGAGTTGAATATCTAAGAAGTAGGCTTTAACTAAGCTCTTTATACTACCTGGCACTCTAAAGAAATCAAAGGCCTCCCATAACAGACTATGCGGCACTGACCCGAAAGCATTAGCCAGGTCCAAGAATACTACATGCAGGTCTCTCTTCTCACGCCTAGCTGACTGGATTTGGTGCCAGATCATGCTGGTGTGCTCTAAGCACCCGGAGAAGCCGGGAATTCCAGCCTTTTGCACCGAAGTATCTATTAGCCTATTCTTTTCTAGATAACTAGACAGCCTCTGTGCCACAACACTAAAGAAAACCTTCCCTTCAACATTAAGTAGACTGATAGGTCTAAACTGACTTATCTCTAACGAGTCCCTTTCTTTAGGAATGAAGATTCCCCCTGCTCTACGCCACGCCTTAGGAATAACCTGCTTCTTCCAGACTACCTTCATCAGCTTCCATAGAAACTGCAACACATCTGGAGCACTCTTATACAGCCGGTAGGGGACTCCATTAGGACCCGGGGCTGAAGAGGCCCTTGCACGTCTCACTACTTCTTGAACTTCTTTCCACCTTGGTGGGCTATCATCACACTGGCTCTCTATTTCACCAATAGGTGGAATATCAGCTGGGACTGTCATCTCTCTAAACCTTTCCCTATCTTTGTGAACCTCCTCCAAATATTCCTCAAGCTTCTGCTTAGGTACCATAAGGCTACCATTCTTTTCCTTACTAAACAATGACTTCACAAATCTAAATGGATCCTTATAGAATGCTATTCTAGCTCTCTCTTTCTTTTTCCTATTTTTCCTAATGCTCTCTGCTCTTCTTAAAACTGCCAACCGATCCCTCACATCTGACTGCAAGCAATCAATGCCTTCCTTCTCAACCTCTGTAGCTTTTCTCCACTGCCTCTTAAGCTGTCTTCTCTCCTGGATAAGTCTATCTATCTCTTGTTGGCGCCTAGATTTAACTACCTCACCCTCTAGTTTCTTCCTTTTCTCAAAGACGCCAAACCTTTCCTTACCATAATCATAAATACAATCTCCCATTTTCTCCAACTTACTCTCAGCAGTTCCTTTAAGCTTCTCTAACATCCTAACCAAATCACTATTGATATCTTCCCACTTCCTACTTTCCGCTGCACCTGGCCACTTAACTCTAGGCTTCTGACCGCTAATCTTCTCCCTTTTTGGCTGGCTGGCCTCTCTGCTTTCCTCGGTGCTAGGACCTGCCTCAACATCAGGGGTGCTGATGTCCTGCGAGCTGTGGGTTACTTCCTGTCGCTGGACACTGACTTGATAAACTTCTTAAGAAATAATTATCAATGCGGGGTCCCTGTGTTCCCTCTACCAAGCACCTCTTCCTGCCTTGATGGATTCTAAGGCCCCTCAAAGTTGTTACCTTCTGCCAGCCACACAAGCAAACCTGACGCTTCTTTCCATCTACATCTGAACTAGTGGCTTCCACTGACATGTTTTCCCTACTCATAGTCAAGTCCGTTCCAGAGTCAATAACCGTGTCAACCATAGGTGAGTCATCTTCCGCCCCCGCTCTCGCAGACTCTAGGGGTGTTTTTTCATAATTCTGTTTCGTAGCAAGTTTGGGTGTAACCAATGGCCTATTGGCCTTGGCTACTGCCACAATGAGCAGCTAACCCATTGCAGCCCCGATGGGGTCTAATCCCTCCTGTCAGCTGTCTTTCCATGCTGTCACTAGGTCTTTCCCTAGTTGTCAGCTGCACTGAATAATATTAATCTATTTATATTTCGTGTGCAAAGCATTATTTACCAAGGTAGAAGTCCGGGATTATGTGAGTTGCTCTGTCAGAATCAACAGGAAGGAAAGGGATTCTGGATTCTAACTTCCTGGTCTCGTCTCGCGATATTTAGCAAACTCCGACCTTATGGATTATCAACGTACTTAGCGCCCTCTAGCGGAGTAAATAATAATGATGCTTCCTTTCATCCACCCGGCTACACATTAGAGGCATTATTTTATGTAATACCAATGTCATCTATATGCTGAAGTGCCCTTGTGGGCTTGCCTATATTGGTAAAACATCGAGACCCTTGAAAAATCGAAACTCAGAACATAGGAGTAACATTAGACATCATGACACGATGGCCCAATCCCAAACCACTGCCTACTCACTACCGAGTGCCACTGCAAATGGAGTTCCACTCGCAGCTGTAGAGGGCACTGCTGATTAAGGGGAGGGCATAAAAGAGAAGCCGAACAAGTGAGACGCCCTCGCTACCTTACCGGAAACAGGAAGGAGCCGTCACCATGGAGACGGACAGACGCGTTGCCTGTGCCGCAGCTGTCATGCTGTTCCACAAGAGACGTGATTTCAATGGGGCGTCTATGATTTAGCTCTCATATAGCCGGCTAATGTATAGACCTATTTTAGACCAAGCAGTAAATACATTATTAAAATGAATAATTAGCAGTAAATACAAAAATATACAATAGAGAAGTCCTCCACGTTAGCATAAAAGGTCATTTATCTGAGCACAAGATTTTAACGTTATGTCTATGCTTAGCTCTCATTTAGCCCTGGATAATGTTGTCTATGCATAGACATGTTTTAGACTACACACAAAATGTATATATTTTTTAATTAATAACCATCCACAAAATATGAAAAAGACACACATGGGCTACAAAATAAAGCTTCTAAGTCATTTTCGCTGGTGTCCACCCGCTATGCCGACCACCCGCAACGCCGACCTTAGGTTTAGGCGTGGGGGGTGGGAGAGGTTAGGTTTTGGGTTAGGGTCTGGGGGAGGTTAGGTTTAGGCGTGGGGGGTGGGAGAGGTTAGGTTTTGGGTTAGGGTCTGGGGGAGGTTAGGTTTGGCGTGGGGGCTGGGAGAGGTTAGCTCCACCGACACGCTGCATGCCGCCTCGCTCAGCTGGTTCTGCTTGTGGGCTATCGGCATTGCGACCTGTCGGCACTGCGGCCTGTCGGCACATAGACGCGGCACCTTTTCGCTGAGCGTTATTGTGGTGTTTATTTTTTCGAACCACGGTCGATTTTTCGAATGATGTTTCCTCCGGACGTAGTTTCTGCAGCAACCGTCGGCGAGCCTGCACCAGTGCAGACTCGCTATTTAAGGGTTTGACAAGCCGCCTCCACTCAGTGGTATTTGGTTTGGGACGGCCCTTAATATGGCGGACCTCCGCGTGAACGCGCAAACGGAGGGGTACTGGATAGGGTTAGGGGATAGGGGCTGGTTTGAGATTGGGCCAAAGAGTCCTGTTGCTGTCCAGTTTAGCCTTCTTGGGCACACTGTTGCCTCGCTCAGTTATGTCGGTGTCGAACGTGTCCAGCTCCCACGAAGGGGCGGCGACATCAACAAACTGCTTCTACAAAGAGAATTATATTGGATTTATACCTTAGACACAATGTCACCTAAAGGCCTCGATGAGGAGATGGATATCCGCCCTTTTCTGTGACACTTTTCTATTTCCATTTCTGTCCTGTTATCACAGGAACTTGGTTGCATTCAAACTTGCTCCTTTGCTGTCTCTAATGTCCTCTTTAAAATGTAAAATGTTTCCTTTTTTTGGCCCCTAACTGGTAGTGCCACCTAGACTATCAAGACGCCTTTGGCAGGTCCCCCCTTACCTGTCCTGACTGTGCTGGTGAATATTTGGTCTATTTCAGACCATCTTTAAATGTATTTACCCCTTTTCCATTTTGTCCCTTTGGATAAATGGTATTTGTATGTTTTTAAGATTTAAAATGGTTTCTTTCCACTATGATTAGTGGGTCAGGCTGACATGTTTAGATGTTTAGACTTTTTCTCCTAAGAGTAATTTTAGTGATTAATTTCTATATTTCCATTGTTAATGGTTAATGGCAGATTTGTTGCCGTTTTCTCTACACCTGGTGTGCATATGCATTTTCCTTCTCTCAATTACACAGGTGTCTGTCATCCCACCTGATCTCATCATGTGACTGTATCATGTGACACTTGACCACTAATATCTATGATGGCATCCTGTACTGTCTTGTCTGATGAAGAGCATGTAGCTCGAAACGCGTTACAACAACAAATAAATCTGGAGAAAAGGAGTTCTGCGGTGTGCGAGTAGTTTTTATTCTTTTTCTCTCACTGTTCTAGTTCAGCTCAGCACCTGCCCCAACATTGGGTTTTGGATGTGCGTGTCTCCCTCCTTTTTCACTGTGTCTACAAGAGGCCAGAAATTAAATCTCTGTAGTGGATGTAGTGGATGAGGGTCAGGGTCAGGATCAACCTGATCTTCATCAGGGTGATCCTCAAGGTTGTCATCAGGCCTCAAGCAGATGTTGTAGAGGATACAGCAGGCGGTGACTGCTTAACTAATGTTCCCAATGTCTTTCATGTGTAGGCATTTGAGCCTCCGGAACTTTGTCTTTAGGATTCCAAAGGCATGCTCAATGACCACACGGGCTGTGTTCAGCTTCTGGTTAAACCGTCTCTGCCTGCCAGTTAGATGGCCGTTATCCCTGTATGGCTTCATCAGTTTGGGTAATAGGGGATATACAGAGTCTCCGATAATTAGGGATGGGCATTTCTAGCAAAAACACTATTCGAAATTCGCTGGCCAAATTCGAATTTAATTCGAAATTCGAAAAAAAAAAAAAAAATGTAAAAAAAAAAAAAAAAAAAATTTTTTTTTTTTTGTGAGTGAAATGTTGCATTGTCTCCCCTGATTCTAAGTCTACGGCTTTATTAATTAATATAAAAAGCTTCTGCTGTGGATTTTTAGCTCAAACAAGCATTGCACCACTGAAGTAAAGAACATGTTACATGACATTGACATTTTCGAAAATAAAAAACAGTTTTGACAATCATGAGTGGTTCATTAAATATTTAGTAGGCTCAGGTCTGAGTGCCAAAGGGGTGCCAAAGTCACCCCCTCTCCCTCTTCATGGGATTTCATCCGCCATTCATTTTTCCATAAACCTTGCTTAAAATGCTTATAAAAATTGTTTTACTTGCTCAAACAGATTTGACTATACTTAGAATCAGGGGAGACAATGCAACATTTCACTCAAAAAAAAAAAAAAAAAATCGAATTTCGAATTTCAATAATAAAAGTCGACCTTGATAATAACAACGATTATTCGAAAATTCGAAATTCGATGCCCATCCCTACCGATAATGTACATTCCCTCTGGCACCACGGAAAGGGGATCCTGCTCCAGCTGTAAACCAACAATGGACGTGCGGAATGCCCGCGCATCATGCCAACCCACAGGGTCACCTGCTTTGACATGGCAGAACCGGCGCCGGCTGTCACAGAATCCAGTGAGGAGGACGGAATATATCTGCTTTCTATTGAGATATGCTATTGGGTTATTGCAGTGTGGTTTCACGATGGGGATATGGCATCCATCGACAGCACAGTGTTGGGAAATCCGGCAGCTCGGAAACCTAGCTCTGAATTTTTCAGAGCTTGATCAGTGGGCCAAGTAATGTGGTGTGATAGGTGGGTGTTGACAAGACTGCAGAATTCATGGATATGGAGTGAGACGGTGGATTTTGTGATGTTGAAGCGGTCTGCAATGCCTCGATAGGATTCCTGGTTGGCCAGGGTCCAGAGACAGGCAATGACACTTGTTAGTGACTGGCAACTTGGTGTGCTGTGGGTTCATGTAATGGGGGCCAAGGTCAGTAATCAGGTCCTGATTGATGATGGAGAGAGAGAGAGCCAAAAGAGATTAGCATTTAATCATAAGGCATAGCCTATAACAACATACGTGTATACAATGTGTGCTGGTTTTGTACATACTTCAACATGTTCGCGGGACAGTCTAAAATGACTTTGGAAGTCTGAAAGACTGTACTGCGGGACCACCACTTCCACAAACTGCTGGATTTTGGGTACAGCTCTAGGAAGGCAGACACATGGAGCAGCTGCTGGAACCGGTTTACTGAGATACTGAGGTTATACATTATGTGACAACGTTTCACTGTGATCTGTATCCTGACAGATGTAGGCCCACATTCAGAGTATCTCTCTCTCTCTATGTGTGTGTGTGTATATCTATATATATATCTATATATTAGGGCATTCACAAACTAGTCGACTAGTAAAACCACTAGTCGACACTGTGCTTAGTAGTCGACTAGTCGTTTTAGCAAAAAAAAGACATCCCATATCCCCCACAAAGAACATCAAAACAAAACAAGAAAACTGCATAAGATACACAATAATCCAAGAACAAACAAGACTATTGGACAAACAACCAAACAAAAACAATGCATTCAAAGTAAATACATAGATCTTGCCCTGTTGGCAGCTAGGAAATGCATAGCTTTAAATTGGAAAGCATCCAATCCCCCAGCTGTAGTTCACTGGTGGAATGAACTCTCAAGCTACCATACGTTGGATAACATTTACTACAAGAGCAAAGGCAGATTCTTAGACATCCCCAAAATATGGCAACCACATACAGAGTTTGACTAAGAACTTTTTACCCCAGTGTCATTAGGCTTATCAGGATAGGAGCTGAATGCATTGTTTTTGTTTGGTTGTTTGTCCAATAGTCTTGTTTGTTCTTGGATTATTGTGTATTTTATGCAGTTTTCTTGTTTTGTTTTGTTGTGTTTTGATGTTCTTTGTGGGGGATATGGGATATGATAGTCCATGTATGTCGTGTAAATACCTCATGTTTTAGTCGACTAGTCGACTACCTTTAGGGACGACTAGTCGACTAGTAAAATTCACTAGTCGTGAATGCCCTACTATATATATATATACACCGGTGTGTGTATATATATATATATATATATATATATATATATATATATATATATATATTAGATATAGCCTACACACACACACACACACACACACACACACACACACACACACACACATATATGTGTGTGTGTGTGTGTGTATATGTATATATATATACTGTATGTGTGTGTATATGTGTGTGTATATATATATATCCAAACCAAAACAACCAAAAACCAAAAACCAAACCAAACCAAAACAACGGATTTAATCTGGCCACCTGCTAAGCCGTCAAGGACACTAGCAGCAAAACTCTCCTGACGCCATGAGTGCAACCTGCGTCTCCAACGTCACGCCCCGACATCTGACGCCTGAACTCTGGACTAAATTGCCATCTCCACAGCAACGCTGTGTTTAGCCGGTGGAGGCTCAGACCTTACACACACACACAAACACTCATGGACCCTAAGGACTATAGGCCAACACACGGTCACGCACGCACTCCCCCAAAACCCCCCCCCCCCCCTCCCGCCCCCCTCCCCTAAACCCCACCCCCCGCCTCCAGCATTTCGTCTGCAACTGAGCTCTTCCCCCCCCAAACCCCCTGCCTTGTTACAGCTCTTGCATCATCCACCCCCCCCCCCCCCACCCCCTCTTCCTCCGATATACATCCATCTGGCGCTGATGACAGCGAGCCACTTGCGTTGTTTGAGGAGCTAATGCATCGGTGGCGCTGCGCACGTGGCGACCCGGCTGAGGGCAGTAGATGGTCCTTTGGAATCTGTACATATTGCAACAAATGTGTATGTACTGTATAATATTGAAGTGTGCCTTTATTACTTTCAAACTAGTAATAATGTATCTCAATTCTGAAGTGTGCCGTTATTACTAATCTCAAACTAGTAATGATGTTGTAATTATCCACTACTGTCTGATGTGAACCAAAGTGCCCTTCTGGGACATGTATTAAACTGATTGATTGATTGATTGATTGATCCTATATATATATAGATCTATACACACACACACACACACACAGGCTTTCAGCTTAACGTTAGTGATGTTTATGTGTGTGTGTGTGTGTGTGTGTTGTATATATATATCCTCTATATATTATATATACACACACACGCACACACACACACATAGGCTTTCAGCCTAACGTTAGTGATGTTATCTTGTGGTTTTCTTCTTCTATACATACAAACTTGCCATTTCTACACACTATGCTAGGGTATCTGGCTCATATTTCAGAACATACCTCCACGGATGGCGTTCATGTTCAAGCAATACCTCCAAATGAACGCATCTACTTCATCGACAACGATGTGGGCAAAGGCGATATCAGCCATGGTGCTTTGTTTGAGTCCTAGTGCTGGTGGTGGTAATGCGCCTCTTAAGATGGTTACCTACCGGTGTTAAACCGGAAGAAGAAGAAGAGCAGCGAGTGCGCTGTCAAGAGCGTTTGACTTGTTGACGCCTCGCCTGACTGCACTCGCCTGCTTTCAAGGCCAGGCGGCAGTCATCTCAAACTAGCCTAATGACTGACTGAGGTTTTGAAGTGGCCAGCTGCTCCCAACTCCAACTGATTGGTGCCTCAATCACCAGGTCCTGCAAGGCAGACAAGACACATACACACAACACACACAAGCCCCAGCAGAGGCCCTGGGCTATCTTAGTCATTTTGTCATTTTGACAATGCTTGCTCCTCCTGGTTCACGGTAATCACCATGAAACTCAAAAACAGGCTACAGACGTCTCAAAATAAACTGGTTATCCTGAAACTGCATCCCAGAATCCATCTCCTCCCCTCTCACTTCCTTAGCCTTAGGTGGCTCAGAGTGGAAGAGAGGGTTTCTCAGATCAAACTGTGCATGGTTTTCAGGATTTGTAAACAGGAGGCTCCTCGCTACCTCACTGACTACTTCTGTAAAGTCAGTGATATACATGGCTACTCCACAAGAGGAAGCACTTCCAACATTGTTCCCCCCAAATTTTAATCTTTAATGGGTAAATGTACCTTTTCTTATTCAGCAGCTATTTTATGGAACAAACTCCCTGAGAGTATAAAGACCCTTAATTCCAGGTTTTCCTTTAAGCTCGCCTTGAAAAAATGGCTGGTTGGTTCCCAAATGGGTTCCTAACCTTTTATTTTCCCCTGTCTCCTGTATGCTTGCAGCATTTGAACCCCTGGTAGGTCTTTTGGTTTATTATATGAGCTGGTCTCTCTTTTTATTTATTGATTGGTGCATTTTTGTTGTTGTTTATTAACCATTCCAGTAATTGAGTGTATAGCTTCAAGGTCAATCATTCTTGAATCAAAGGAATGATTGATGTTGAGTAGTGTTGTTTAATGTATTTGTTGTTTATGTTGCCCGCGCTCACACATGCACTCACTCCACTTGTCCCATACAAAGGACCACAATGGAAACAAGCCCTTGGGCTTTATTGTGTTTTACTCCTTTTGATCAATATTGTTTTGTTGTATTGTCTTGCACAATTCTGCTTATATTGAATCAATAAAGATATCAATCAATCAATCAATCACACATGCCCCTAACCCCCCCCCCCCCCATAAAGACAGGGGGCTCTATCTTCCGACAGGTGCTATCCCCTAATAGCGCTTTGCACACTGCGCGTGCCTTAAGGCACGGAAGATAGCATTCCGCCTTGCGCCGTCCGCCAGCTGTTCTGCCGGGTTTTGCTCCCCCACCGAGCAGCAAAAAAAAGCATCCCCACCTCACAGGAGCTACTTGTAATAATTTATACAGAAATGTCACTGTTTAAAAGTAATATGATTGTCTGGTAGACGTGACCTCCCTGATTTCTAAGTTAAAACAGCCCCGAAATATGTTGGGGATGCAATTCTCGGCGGGCATGCGGAAACGTTCACGGCACCTGTCGCAAGCGCAAATTAGAGCTGTGGCAAAATCATCTGCGCCCCGAAATGCCTGCGCAAACGGGATTTGGGCGGTCTTAACTACAAGGCGGGGCATTACATCAATCAAAACCAATCAGATTCCCGTCTCGCAATGGTTTGTTTGCGTGAGGCATGCAATATGCTGTAATTCTCTCCATGCGTAATATAGTGTACTCACTCATGCGAGGACAGAGGGAGCTTATTGACAGATCGTCTGTGGTGCCAACGAACCCTCCGGCTTGTCAATTAATTTCCCTCTTTGCGATGTGATAAGTTTCTCAGTGAGTTATAGTTGATTGCCTCACTGAATTATCTGCTAATACCCAATTTTAGCAGCATAATTTGATGTCTTGGCGTGGCAAGGCTGTGCGTAATGACATATCCAAAATTAATTCCACTTTCCACTGCGCAAATACCTCTCTGTGCTGGGAGCGCAACGGTAATCTCCGTGCAGCGCACCCAGTGCAGAGAGGTATTTGCGCGTAAGAGGTCCTTTTCAAAGCTCTTAGCGCAAAGTAATTGCGCGCTGCTGACGATAGCATAATGCCATCTATCACTACATTTTAGCGCTGAAACGCCTGCTTTGGCTTGTGGCAGCCAATGCCAAGTACAGTTATCACAGGCATGCGCTTGTGTCCGCCCCCAATTTGCATTGCGCACGGAGTTAAACGAGCGCAAACGCTAAAATAGCGCTTTTGGGAAGATAGAGCCCAGGGTCCCAAGGGGAAACCTGGACACCAACCAATGCAACAGGTATTATACAGTACATGAGCTATAACTGCATAGATCAAACTACGACCGCACCGCGGATTTATGCCTCCACCATTAGTTCATTCTTGAGTCCAAATCGCCATTTGAGGCAAATTGGAAGAAATTCCGTCAAGGCGCTCCTGAGATGTTGCGTTACAGAGCTTGGAAATTGGGTGTGTGAGGTCACAGTAACCTTGAACTTTGACCACCAAAATAAAATCAGTTCATCCTTGAGTCCAAGTGACGTTTGAGGCAAATTCGAAGAAGTTCAATCAAGACATTCCCGAGATATCGCATTAACAAGCTTGAAAATGGCATTTGAGAGGTCACAGTGGCCTTGACCTTCGACCTTTGATAACCAAAATGGAATCAGTTCATCCTTGCGTCCAAGTCGATGTTTGAGCCAAATCAGAAGAAATTCCATCAAGCCGTTCTTGAGATATCGCGTCAACGAACTTGGGAATGGCGTTCGTGAGGTCACAGTGACCTTGAACTTTGACCACCAAAATGTAATCAGTTCATCCTTGAGGCCAAGTTAATGTTTGAGGCAAATTTGATGAAATTCCGTCAAGCCATTCCCGAGATATGGCGTTAACAAGCTTAAGAATGGCATGGAGATGTCACAGTGACCCTGACCTTTGATCACCAAAATGTAATCTGTTCATCCCTGCACCCAAGTCGACATTTGAGCAATATTGGAAGAAATTCCATCAAGCCGTTGTTGAGATATCGCTTTAACAAACTTGGGAATGTCATTCGTGAGGTCACAGTGACCTTGACCTTTGACCACGAAAATCTAATCAGTTCATCAGTTCATACTTGAGTCGAAGTCGATGTTTGAGGCAAATTTGATGAAACTCTGTCAAGGCATTCCTGAGATATCGCGTTAACAAGCTTGAAAATGGCGTTCGAGAGGTCACAGTGACCTTGACCTTTGACCACCAAAATCTAATCAGTTCATGCTTGAGTCCAAGTCTATGTTTGAGGCAAATTTGATGAAATTCCGTCAAAGCATTCCTGAGATATTGCGTTAACAAGAAAATGGCGTTTGAGAGGTCACAGTGACTGGCCTTTGACCTTTGACCACCAAAATCTAATCAGTTCATCCTTGAGTCCAACTCGATGTTTGAGGCAAATTTGATGAAATTCCGTCAAGGTGTTCCTCAGATATCGTGTTAATGAACATTGGACGGACGGATGGACGGACAGACAACCCGGATCCATAATGCCTCCAGGCTGGCTATCGCCGGCGGAGGCATAATTACATGAAATGTGAAAAAGTACAATTATCAAAATGCAAATCTATATATAATCTTAAATGAACCACCACCCCAATATTTGTTCACTTGTCTTTCAGCCTTAAAAGCCTCACATCTCCTCTCAGCAACTGGATCCTTGAAGCTTTTAACTCATTGAGTGCCAGCCACTTTTGGAGAACGGATGCTCCCAGTGCCAGAGTTTCAGAGCGTTTTCAGTGATTTCTCGAGGCCCACAGAATATTGTGTGATATTACTATGTAAACACTGAACACGCCCAAAGAACGATGAGACTCTCTTCTATCATCAGCAAAAAAAAGTTTATTGATATCATTTTCCGTTCTTTAGTTATGAGCCGGAGAAGATAGGTTGATTTCACCAAAAAGAGACGTTTCAAACTTAGAAGCTGAGATAATTAGCCTTTTGTGAAATGAAGCATTTCAAGCACATGACTGACTCTGAAGCTAATATTTTCTGATGTGACACCTCAAAAATAATTTCCTTCAATAAAACAGTGAAAACAAAGGAATTTTGTTTGGCAAAATAATATTTTTTAGCTGCAACCAGCAGCGCTGGCCCCTGCGTGCGCTGCTGGTTGCAGCTTCTTGCTGGTCTTGATTTACTGCTGGTGGGCATCAGATATTCTAGCTTGTTTGCCAATCCTGTCCTGCTGTCTGGGTCTGTCTGGGTCAGTGTTGTATGCTGCCCTGCGTGCCGAAAAGTGCGCTACATCCAGCTTTTTTACAGCATTCCGCGTGTATTTGTCAGCGGCTCCCATCGCTTCCAGTTGAGAATAATAACAACTCCACAACTAATCATGCGGATGGGCTATCGCAGCGGACACGGATGGGGCTCAATTGTGGCAGCAGATTGGCTGCTGCAGGCACAGCTAACGTTATGCTTCATGCATATCGATGCATACCGATGCGATTTCCGTTTCCCCATGACTTCTTCTCTCTTTTTTCCTCGCCTTTCTCTAATCTGGAGAGCACTGTCGCCACCTAATGGGTCCGTAAAATAGCTTTTACACATTCAACATCCACCATACTTTCACAGGAGATGGATCTGGCTTTGATCCACGTCCCACCGTCAAAAAACACAATTGACGAGAATCGTCGTCATTGGCACTCAACATTAGTATTTGAATTGACAACGATTGTCGTCATTGGCACTCAATGAGTTAAGAGAGAGACAGAGATATCAAGATTAGAAATAACAGAAGAATTCTACTGCCATGGGGCCCTGGACAAAGCGCCCGCAACTATATTGTCCTTTCCTTTAATATGGCATATATCTAAAGTATCCGATTGAAGAAATAAAGGCCATCTTATAAGTCTCTGATTTGGACAGCGCAGTGAGTTCAAAAATGTTAAGGGGTTGTGATCTGTATAGACCAGGGCTCTTCAATTAGAATTCAAAAAGGTCCAGTTACTAAAATTTCCTCCCAGCAAAGGTCAGAACGTCATAATGTCTAAATAGCCTACCCCTATGTATTCCAAATAACATCGTACAAACGTACATTTCTATATCATTTTAACAAAATGTATTGTCAATTTTCAAGTGTTTTCAAATTAAAATACTTAACATACAGATACACCGAACTTGTATGGCACTTGTATGACAGATTCAACTTGCATGTCACTTCTATGACACACTGAAATTGTATGGCACTTGAATGACAGATTAAATTTGGAGGACTATAAACGTCCCCACTGGTCATCTCCCAAAAGGTTACAATGATAAACCTGATGATAAACACTTCTGTTTTGGAAATTGCTCCGAAACAATAAAGTCATGGATTGTCTGAATGACCCAGGTCTCTAGTTTGTGGTTGCAAAGGTTCATGATGCTATGAATATCCTAGAGCAGGAGTTTTCAAAGGGCCTCCCCAGGGGGGCTCCAAGCAGTTTCAGGGGAGGCTCAGTCAAATTATAAAGTCAAAAAATATTATATTAGTTATTAAAATGAGATCTCATAGAATAGCCTAAATGTGTGTGATTTGGTTAAAGAGATAGTTCAAGAGATACAGTAGTTTGGGGAATCTGACTTTCCCAGAGTCAGAAGCAAATAAATGCCTTCAGACAGACCTTTGTATGTATTTGGTGTAGTCTGAAGTATGTCAAACAGCAATATCAGGCTATCGGGGATCGATTGTTGAGTGTCTATGGGGATCAAATAATACAATCTTGATACCATAGGCATCCAGGAGTTGAGTGAGGGAGGCTCCTTTTTCCAAGTTTTGTCTGGGGGAGGCCCACAGTCTCAGACTTTGAAAACCCCTGTCCTAGAGGTAGCCATAGGTCATTGCTTTTCATACAGTGAGGTCTAGTTTCAAAAAAGTGTCTCACTACAATGACATGGCTACTCTGGGGACCAGTAGCGGAGCGTACGCCGGGGCAGAGGGTGCGGCCGCCACGGGCCCACTCGTCCCAGAGGGGTGATAGGGGCCCACTGCCGCCCACATCTTTGGGCACAATCTGCCTGACTCAACATCCATTTTTGTTGCTTAGTTGAATAGTTTGAGATACGGTTTATTTGTGTGTTTTGATTGCGAAAAAAATCCAATAAAAGCCATTTCTAAAACATCAAACATCTCTGTGTGCGCGCACCTTTTATGTCGAGCAGACAGACGAGCATCCAGGCGGCTGCGGGTGGGCCCCCCTCCCTCCCCTCCGAAACCTGTGCTGCTGTTCAAGGGGGTGTGGCATGTTTATTTTGGTGTTGATTCTGACCTGTAGCTGTTGACCTGTTGTGTACTTCCTTCCCTCGATTTCCCCGCACAATCCAGTGTGTGTTGTGTTGTCTCTTTGTCTGTGACAAGATAGCTAGCGTAAAATGGGGAAAAAAAAGTACAAGTCCGGCGCATTCAAGCGAAAAGAGAAAGGAGAAGGAGAACGTAAAAGGCAGCTGCAGCTGGCCTCATGTGTCCCGCTCACAAATTTCTTCCGACCGGTGAGTCCCGCGGCCGCCGCCGCATCCACGTCTGGCCAGTGTGTCACAAGTCCTTCGGGCCCGGCTCTGAGCAAACAAGGCGGCCGTCAGGAGGGTCACGCAGCTGCGGCAGCTCCCGACGTGGAACTGGAGCAGGTAGGGGCTGCTGCCGACATGTCAGAATTGGGACAAACTGCCAGTGACAGTGATGATGATGGTGGAGAACCTGAAGTCAATGACGGTGATGAAACTGAAAGTGACGATGATGATGGTGATGAACAGGTTAGGCAAATGCAAATCGATGATGATGATGACGATGATGATGATGATGATGATGGTGGTGAAGTGGAGGATGAGATGAATGGGGACAGTGCCACCAGCGATGAAGAAATAGTCAGTGACAGTGATAGAAGTGGAAATGATGATGACCAGGATGAAACACCCCCCCTCTCCCCCAATCACTCTGGTGCAGCAGGTGGGCAGCCAGCCTCTGCTTTTTTCAAACTTGATACTGAAGAACAGTACCCAACAGATCCCTTCTTATTCAAAGAGAAAGCTCTCACACCTGAGCTGATCAGAGCACTGATAGAGCACGGCCCGTGCCAGCCAGGACTGAAAGACAGCTATAACACATTCCCATATGATGAGGACAAAAGGCGATTCAGTCCACTGTGGTATAAGCGCACTATAGGTGAGTCAGGCACAGTGAAAGTGAACAGACAATGGTTAATGTATTCTCCAAAATGCAATCACCTTTTTTGCTTTAGTTGCTGGATGTTTGCTAAGCATAATAATGAAAGCGCTGGGCATCAGTGGGCAGACCCTAAACTTGGTGTCTCAAAGTTTAGAAAGGGGGTAGAAAAAATTGAGCAACATGAGAATTCTGTTGCGCATAGAAAGGCAGAGAAAAAGTATCTGATGACCAAGTTTCGCATTTCCGGGGACAGCACAGTGGTTTCAGAGCTAATCAGAGCCGAGAGGCAGCAGATTGAGAGAAACAGGAAGATTTTACATCGACTGATTGACAGCACCCTGTTTTTAGCACGGCAGGGCTTGGCATTTCGGGGGCACAGGGAACATGCTGGGTTGGGTGCCCCTTCTGAAAACGAGGGAAACTTCCTGGAGCTACTGAAGCTGCTGGCCCGGTATGATGCTCTCCTGGAAGAACACATGAGAAACCCGACAGGGCGTGTGACCTACCTGAGCCATCAGTCGCAGGATGAGATCATTTCAGCCCTTGCCAGTGAGACACTGAGCTACATCATAACAGAAGTTAAAGCAGCAAAGTTTTACTCTGTCATTGTCGACTCCACCATTGACATTACCAAGATAGATCAGTTCTCTCTGTCCCTCAGGTATGTCACTGAAACGGGCCAGAGTATGGAGCGCTTTATTCAGTTTGAAGAGCTTTCATGCGGCAACGCAGATACATTTTTTAATGTACTTGTAAATGCACTCAATGCATTAGGTCTGGATGTTAAACTTATCCGGGGCCAGGCATATGATGGGGCAAGAACAATGTCAGGTCATTTATCAGGGCTGCAGGCAAGAGTCAAACAACAGTGCTCCCAGAAGGCATTTTATGTGCACTGCTGTGCGCACAATCTAAACCTCGTCCTCCTGGATGCAGCATGTTCACTGTGTAGCGCAAAACTCTTTTTTGGTACACTGGAATCCCTCTACTGTTTCCTCACTTCCAGCCTTCCACGATTTAAGATCTTAGAGGAGGAACAGGCCAACATGGAGCTGGAGGGGATTATATTAACATTAAAAACTCTGTCAGATACCAGGTGGGCATCCAGGAAGCAGGCTACTGAAGCGGTGATACAAAGTCTACCTGCTATACTTGCAGCCTTGGAGCGAATAAAAGTACACAACCTCACTTCACCGAAGACAGCATCGGAAGCAGACGGTCTACTTCACAAGATAAGCACATTTGAATTCAAATTCATGCTGTGTTTTTGGAATGCTATACTGCAGAAGACATACATATTATCAAACTACCTCCAAAAAGCATCGCTAGACATCACCACGGCTGTTGAGCTGATTGACACCTGTATGAGAGAGCTCAAGGAAATGCGAACAGATTTGTCATTTGAAGAAATTATCGAAACAGCACAAGACATGGCTAGGCGGTGCAACTCTTCCACTGAGTTTACGGAGGGAAGAGGCCGAAAACGAAAACGCTTCCATGATGAGATGGCAGAAGATGAAGTGATCCAGGATCCAAAAACACGTTTCAAAGTGGAATTTTATTTCCATATCCTGGACACCCTTGTGCGACAGTTTGAGACACGCTTTACAGATTTCCGCCAAATAGCAAAACTTTTCTCCATCCTGAACCCCAAAAGCTTCTCCACCGATGATGCAACCAACAGAATCCAGGAGCTAGCCAACTTCTATGCTGGAGATGTGACAGCTGACCGAGTGTTGGATGAATTTCTTACTTTCCGTGCTATGTGTAGCGAATTGAAAATAGAAATCAAGACCACAGAATCTGTTCTGCCATTCATTATCTGCAACGATATGGACAGGGCATTTCCAAACATCAGTATATTGTATCGTATTTACAAAACACTACCAGTAACCAGTGCAACTGCGGAACGCAGTTTCAGTCGCCTGAAGTTAATTAAAAGTTATCTCCGGGCATGCATGAAGGAGGGCAGACTCTCAAACCTCACCTTACTATCCATAGAGAAGGATATAGACATTGATAAGGACAAGGTGGCTGAGAGGTTTGCGAGGATGAAGGAGAGGAGGATGGCGCTGCTGTAAGATCAGGCCACATACTGTATATAGTTCAGCCAAGTTCCAGTTTGGCCTGTTCGAATGTGTTCAGTTCACCTTTGGATTTTTTGGATTTTTCTTTTTTGGACATTGGGCAGTTCAATGGATTCCAATTTCCCTGGATGATTGGATTAAACTAACAGCTGCTGCCTGCTGGATGAAAACGTCATTGGTAAGTGTTGTTTAATAATCATTTATCCTGTCAAGTTGTCATACATGCTGGCTATCTGGACTTTTGTTGTTTGTTATTGATTGTGTTGTACACCGCCGTGTGTGCTTGGTTAATTGTGCAGGCTTGCAATAGCCTGCAGTTTGTTGTGTGGGTTATTATGTATGTGTTGCTTGACTATATGGCTGCTGTATGGGGATGTCAAACTGTATTCATTTGTTTGAGCAAATTATTGGTAAAATCCATGGCGCCGACCATGGTTATGCATGGTTATACCCCCCTTTTGGCTAGGGACCCCCTGGAAACCCCTCAAGGACCCCTGGGGGTCCCCGGACCCCCATTTGAGAACCACTGGCATAATCAACAGTCACTAACTGTAATGAAAATCCATGGCACTGTCTATGGTGATGGTGCTGTGTTGGTTGGTGTGTGTGTGTCTGTGTGTAAGAGAGAGAGGGAGACAGGGTGCTGTGACAGCCTGTCGCTGTCCATCTGCGGTGGTGCTGAACCGAGGGCTGTGCCTCGGTGCTGAAACATCTGAAGAGGCCTGGCTGGCAACCTGTGTTTTTCTTTTTCTTCTTCAGAACAAGCTTATCTGTAAAGTGGCTTCACTGTAGGCTTTCTTGGACATAATATTACTTGGCTGAATGAGTGACAAATTGTGTTTTCGGATATAGGGGCTATCAGCTATTTTACAGTTGTGACTTAAAATGACTTTATTTAATAAAGTCAGTGGTGTGAGTGTGAGAGGAATTCAATCAATAGACAATAACATTGGTGTGTTTAAAATGAGATATTCCACTAAATATGGCTAAAACTGATTCTAAAAAGCAAAAAAGGCCAATTTTTCGCCGCTTTCGTGCTGGCTTTTAGCGGAGGAATACGGTAGTTGTACGGTTGGGAGAAAAAGCAGTGCTGAATGAAACTGCTGTTTTGTGGAAAAGTAAAGCGCTGAAAATTGTCAAAATAGAGTGTGCATGTAGACGGATGTCGATTTGTTTAGGTGGGCGTTGTTTTAGGTGGCTAAATTACGTTTTAGTTGTTGACCCCACGTACTTACAGAGAAAAGGCTGGTTTGGCTGCTGCTCTGGGTGCGCGGTCTCGTTACACAATGCGCCCAGCCTCCAGAACACTGTACCTAATTAAGTTAGTGTATCGAACTAGCTGATAGGACCCCACTTCAAACAAACCGAACTATCCCTTTAAGTAATCAGGAGTTAAGACTACGCTTTTTAAGTAAGTGTTTGATTACTGCAGTTTTCAGAGATTCAGGAAAGGTGCCGGTCAGTAATATGTTAACGTTACCATTATAAGCTCAGGAGAGCAGAAAATTATATAATGAGCCATGCACATGGTAATTAAAACGTAGCATTAATTTCCACAAATCATTTGACCAGGGGACAATGTGCCTCTGTTGTGTTTTGCTGTTCCTGCTCCACCATGGTACTCCGGCGGCCATCCCTTGAAGAAACAAACAACACCGTGTTATATTAATCACTATAACATTAACGCCACCAAATTTTAGTTACAGTATAGTAACGGTGCTCACCACCTTGCTCACATGTTTACGTTAGCACACGATGCTAATCGAGCTAGCGTTAGCTTACAAACATGAGCATCACTCAAACAGTCCAACATAGCAGAGCACCAAGTGCATGATCAAATCCACCTCAGTTATAAAGTTTTGAGTTTGCCCAGAGATATACAGTACTAAGTATAATAGCAGTTTACCTTGTGGAGGCTTAGCAGCAGCTAGCAGACTGGAGGCTCACACCAGGCTCACACCACACCATGGTCTCTTGGCCAGGCCCCGGACAAGACGGTGGTCGGCTGGCTGGACTGCTACTCGCCCATACCTTCTGGCTAAAAGTATTTGTTTTCCTGGACCATTTCACCACTGCAACCAGCCAGCCAGCGAGCAAGCTAGCAATCAGAAGCGAACAACAAGATGGCAGTCAGTTCAAGCCTGTGAGACAAATTCGGAAACTCCCCCGGCAGCCACTAGGGGCAGCCCCCCCCTCTCCTCGTACTTCCGTGTAGAATTAATCCATTCAACCAATCAAACGAAATCAAACAATATCGAGAAGTGAGCTTCATTTTGCTGTGTCAAAGTCAATGAGCTCCGTTGGTCCACTATATATATGTCAATGATTATATACCATCTTCTGTTTTTTCCAGCAGTCTTTTGTCTCGCTGCCTCTTCTAAAATGAAATATGTTGCAGTGAACTGCTTGGAGGTTTTTATGAGTTTATTCGGCGGAGATAACACCACTGAAACTAACGCTACGTTTAGCTCGCAAAATTACCTTTCTGTCGACCGTATTCCAATTCTAATCAGCCAAACTATTCACATAACAAACACATTATTCATCAATACCAGCATATCAAAGGACCTAGCTTCGACTCACCTGACGATGCGGCTGTGATGGCGGCCGTGTACTGCCACTGGCCGAGGCACAGCATTCCTTTTCAGTTTGACAAAGGAATCCCTTGTAAAATGGCGGTGACACACTGTTGCTGTAGGCGGGACACCGCTCTCAGTGCAACCAGCCAGATGGATGGATGATGTCCTGGAGGAAGGTGATGGCCTTTTCATACTCCTCCATCTTAAGTCTGCTCAGGGCTGTAATTGGATGTCGAGATGACATTCGATCAAACCAATGGTCAACTTGCTCTAGGAACCATGCTGTCGTAGGATAGAGGGCGGTTTTCTTGCTGCACCATGTATTTCAGCCCAGCACTCGTTGCCTTAAGGTGCGTTCACACCGACCTATTAAAGTTTTTCGCTGGCGTCGAGTTTACATACAAAGTCAATGCAAACGAGCGATTGAGCGTATATTCGCCTGGGAGAAAAATCGCTGGGCGTCCGAGCGGCAGAGACAGAGCGATAGGGAGAAAATACGCTCGTCGCTCGAGATGAAATATCCCAACTCGAGCGAAAATACGCTGGCATCAGTCGCTCGCCGCTCAACGCTGATTGGCTGCCGTGTGAGAGTGAGTCAAGTATCACACTGGCTTGGAACAAACCGCTGGTTTATTGTGTGGCAACAAACCACATTGACAGGCTGACAGCTGACATGAAGTGAAGTCTGTACTACCGGTATGGAGCTCGCATTAGGAGCACGCTGATAGGCTTTAGCTTGTAAACAATGACGGTGGCTCGTAGTGGACAAATATCATGACATTGCATAACGTTATATCCCCCACATGTCCGTCATTTCGTGTGCCTGTTGATGAGCGATTTAAACAGAGCGACAGAGCGATTCCAAAGGGTTGACTTGAGCGACAGAGCGAAAAATAAATATCTCGGTGTGAACGCACCTTTAGTGAACACATTTAGTGCAGGACCAACCTTCATCTTCTCAAAGTGACTTGGCTCGATGGCTGCAGCTGATAGTTGGGGAGCTATTTTTAATGCCATCCCTTCTTGAAAGGTCAGTAAGTCCTTGATAGGGACCACTGAAACCTCATTAGAGGGGAGGCTCTCTTTTTTTACAATATCGTCAGGAATTGTGAACACCTGTCCACGAACAAGGGCACTTTTCAGATTTTTGAAAAGATGTGGGACATCAGGCACGAAGTAGAGCTGCCTCTCGGGTGTTGCTGGATGTGGCACTGATGTTTTGTTCTGGTCGACCCCAAAGGATTTCCACATGGCCCGGTTAGGGCTCCCCATGTCGGTGGTGACATCAATCACATGTAGTCCTATGGATGCTGCCCTCTGTATTATTTCAATAATTATTGGCTTGTATTGTATTGGCTTCTCCTTTGGTTGAATTGCCACTGTAATGATATGCCACTACTTGCTTGTGTTCCACCGTGTTGTGTCTCCAGCCAACATAAACGCATGTTTATGTTGCATGTGTGGCTACTCCTGTATGACCTGGTAATGTCACATCACCAAACAGTTTGCTGGTACCCATGTGCAACTCCACACTTGGTGTGATTGCCATTTCATCGAGGGTCAACACACACTCTCTTTCAAACTGTGTCAATCCATCTGCCTTCAGTTTTAGGAAATCAAAGACCTCTGTCAACACACCAGGCTCAAATGTAATACATTGCATCTTTCTTTGCAGGGTTATTATTGATGGCAGAGGAATATGCAATTCCCGCAGGGTCTTGTAACCTGTTGCACCAGCAGCAAAGTGAATTTTGTATGCCTTCTTAACTGTGCCATTGCTCCATTTCATCCATTTTGTGCTTACTCTGCCTAATGCCTTGATTTGGTCTTTTGAAAATGTTTTCTTAAATTTCTTGTCCTTAGTTTTCATGGTCCTCCTGAGAGCTGCATTTTCCTTCCTTATTTTTCTTAGTGCCGCCCTTGTTTTGTTGGTGATTTGATCTTGTCTCTTTAATTTTTTCAATAGATCCGATCCAACTGGCTGCTGGCTCACTGGTATGCTGACTGGGTGCTGGCTCCGATGGACTGGCTTCTGGCTCACTGGAATGCTGACTGATTACAGGCTGATTTGGTGCAGGCTGATTGGGTGCTGGCTGACTGGTTGCAGGCTGATTGGGTGCCTGCTCACTGGATGCTGGCTGCAGGCTGACTTGGTGCAGGCTGACTGGTTGCAGGCTGATTGGATGCTGGCTGACTGGTTGCAGTCTGATTGGATGCTGGCTGACACTGGGTAGTGTCAGCCAGAGTCCTGCGCGGGTCTGATTTTCAAGACCCGGCCCCGCCACATGAGCCCCGACCTGGAACCGCATATACTGTATATAATAACCGTTAATCTGCAGTGCAAACATTTTGTAGTGACCCTAACGAAACTGCCACCGTTTCATACGGGAGGCGAATAGCAGTCTTTCTGGCCGAGACTCGTCAGCTGATGTACGTTAATTAGCTTTTAGCAGCTGCTAGCTGACTAACCAGCTGGATAGCTCTGCTATCAGACACTACAGACAGTTACAGCAAGGAAAGTGACGTACCAGCTAGTTCCAATATGTCCGGTATAATCCATACTGCCTTTATGATCGCTGTTGCAGGAACGTGAATCCACGTTGGGATGAGACCTCTCCACTTTCACGGTATCCATCCATGACATGTTGTTGCCTGTTGCTATGAAAACAGCCAGTGTGTATGGTACTATGGTTGTAGTGGAGGCTAACGTTAGCCTATTACAGTATCTGTCCGACTCGTATTGTCTCCAATCAATCACCTTGACTCTGCAGCTGAGTTTTGAATGTTTTGTGCAGTCCATATAGAGCCACACAATGCACGGTATGCACATACTTGAAACAATGCCGGTTATGTAAACAAAGCGCAAAACGTGCGTCAGAAACTTTTTTCTTTTCTTCCAGTCAGACCAGCTGCCAGACACATCCCCTGCAGTGGGCAACACAGTGGGGGAATTTATGAGGCCCGTCCTGGAATTCCATTCACTCGAAAGGCCGGAGGGGGGCGCATGTCAGGTCCGGAAGTGATGTCACGTACATTGGCTTCAATTGAAAAATTAGCCGACTTCTCTCTTGGTCTGTGTCTTAAATAAACATTTTCCGAATGAGTTTATGGTCTGAATAAATAATTTCAAGTCTTTTTCATGCTCTCATGGGCTCCGTTTTCTAAATTATGGTCCCATTTCGAGTAAGAGGCGATAAAAAAGACAAACTTTTGGGGTGGGATTTTCCTTGATTGACATGAGCCACAGGAAACCAGATGATCCCAACCACAGCACAACCAATTGCCAAGGCAGGCTAGCTAGCTAGCAACGTAGCCATAGATTAAAACTAAACTACCAGAAACAGCGTTACCTTTATGATCTTTTAAAGGCACTATGTGTAGGATTCTGCACTATTAAATATCACCAAACCATTACCTTGTATATGTTGAGGAGTTACAGTGATTCATTTCTGTGTTTACAACTAAGCCACGCCCCCTCCCTGTGTTGTGATAGCCCTCTCTCCTTCTCCCCTAACAGCCCGAAAAGGCTGGACCTGTTTACATAGAAACCCCTCCCCCGAGAGGCCGACCTAGTGAGCCCCTCCCAGCCCACAGCCCAAAACAGAATTTTGTAGACAAAGATGGCGGATCCCTGATGCGGGCATTCCAGACATTCCATTCCCTGATCCATATATGCGGTTTCATACTTTAGCCAAATCGCAGCCGAAAATAAATATCTTAGACCAGAGTCAACCTTGCCGGTCTGGCTTTCACTAGATGGAGAGCCCTACGAGCAGCTATATCTGTCCTGCAAAGTGACTCGGAGCTGGCGTGTTCTCCTGTACTTACACATGGTAAGTAACGTTATAGCTTTTGCATGTCCCATTTCAGTAACGTTACGCATGTTAGCGAAATGTACAAGTTGTTATCGATATTGTGAATTTGTTCAGGGAATGTTGTAATCACTTGGCTAACTGTTGCTTTTCACGACTATTCAAATGACTTTACACTGCTAGTGTGGCCTGTTGCATGATTTGATTAGCTTGTCGTTCATGTATAACTTATACACAGACATTCTGGTGACAAGTTGACATGCATGACATAACGTTACTTCCCATTACAAATTTCGCATGCATTTTCTGTTATAATTACGTCCAGTTGCTGTCACTATGACGCAGAACGGTATAGTAATGTGTAAATACTTAGAAACGCCATGGAGAAAAGCTAGCTTCGCTAATGTTAGCAGTTTGTTTGTCTATTCTGTTTCACTAAGCAACGTTACATTAGAAAATAGCTGTAACACCGTCCAAACAAATCAAGGTTTGGTAAAAGTATCTAATTCATGACAATGTGGAGGAACCCTGCCTTGATATAGCAGCTACAAAATAGATGATTCAAATGAATACTAAACACATTTCCATTTGTCTGATTTTCAAGGTGCCAGTCATCCAGAAGAGCTGACGATAGTCAAGATAGAAAACAAGTGGACCCACGATTATGATATTTGAGATGGAGAAATGGTGCTTTTATAGCAAACCTGTATAATACATGTTCCATCATCTTTGATGTTTTGATGTTTGCTGTCTGCAATCTTCTGTACACCAATAAAGTTGATATGACTTCATCCATGTCTCTTGGCCACTATTCTCCATTGTAACATTAGGTTTGCCTAAAGCTGAGTGTGTCTAGCTACAGTAGCCTACCAGTATTTGTGTTTCTGTGTATATATAGCCTACTTTATATAATAGACAGTGTATGTGATGTTTCTCAGTACATTGATTTCACAACTTCGTTTATCAGAAAAAATACTTTATTTGCAAAACTAAAATATAGGCTACACCAGAATGACGTGACCAGTTCCATCAGCTATGCGGTTCTTCAGGATGTCGACTAGATCTGCTATCGTCCTACAGCCGACCTTCCTCTCTGCGACCCTGCCTCCTCTTTGTCCCACTGGTGCTAGCCTGGGCTTCAGGCATACAGCTTGGTTTGCCTGCCTATAAAAAACAGCAGTGATTCAAGCGTTTGAAATTAGTTTGAACAACTCTAACAATGAGAAAATACTAGCGTTGCACTATGAATACATTTTGGCCATGTCTTGGTATTAGCAGACGAACAAAAACACAGGCTAAGCTACTCACTGTTGACATACAGCTGTGGTTAGCTAGCGATGTCCCCAACATTGAATTGAAATCATCCTAATTTAGCTATGTCAAACTAGTTTTAGACAACGTTTTGCCTAACCGTACTTAGTAATAGGGCAGGCTATGCAAAAGGTTAACTAACCTTTTCAAAATCCATGTAACCGTTACATGGATTTTGATCGGTTAGCAGATGATACAACAGTCTTACCAAGCGGACTATTGTCAATATCCTAAAGGTTTATGACTATCATGTGAAATTTGTCATTACTCAAGCCAAATACATAGCCGAGATGCATTTGTGCTTGTTTTATGTACTTATGTCTGGAGTAGGTAGGCTATGCACAAAATAGTTGTTTATATCTCCGTTGCTTGGGAGGGAGGGAGGGAGGCGGGGGAACCAGGAAGTGCTCTGCGCTGGTGGGTGGGATCGAGATTGTTTTGGTAAACACATTTTGTTTTGGTTTGAAATGGCGACATCTAGTGGACAAAAAAAATCACACATAGTGCCTTTAATGATGTTAGTAGACACACGTAACAGTAGGAGGTATGTTGGTCAAAATAACACCTATATCAAAATCGGATTTTAGCGGACGGGCAGCGACCATACAAGCCGGGGCTTCAGAGCTGATCACCTGGACACATTTTATGGCGAAATTATCTGATAAACTGGTCTGTGCAGCTCTGTGGTGATCAGCTAATGTCTTCATAGGTTTAACATAATGAAAATAATTCCCTACCAAACATGTAAAGTGACGCTTCTGGGCAGTAGACCATTTGGGCATAACGTTATGTAATGTGACATGAGATCACCACATTTCAATAAATATAAAGTTTTTGCACATTTGAATGCTGCTGGTCGTTTGTTTAATGCTGTATATATTGGACATTTAAAGCTGATACACAATTGTGTTGAGGTAATTCCGCAAAGCTCAGTTAAAAATATAACGTGCACACACTTGACACAATCAAATGTAACTTTTTCACAGCAATACTGTACAGTCCAGCCCACCATGGTATGGTGGGCTAATTGTTTGAATTATATCGAAATATATTTGCATGGTGTAGCATGTGCAGTCTGTTAAGATACTGTAGCTAGATACTCTGTGACACAGAAAGGCAGACAAGCTAGCAGCAGGGATCTTGTCACACTGATTCCAGATAAACTCGTCTGTCTAGCCAGCTATACAATATTACTGTACCATAATACCACAAGCTAAAGGCAGCATATGCCAATGGAAGGCTGGGTAGCATTAGCTAACGTCATCCAGGCTATACAGCAGGGCTATTCAACTAGTTTGGAATGGGGGCCAGCTCATGAAAATTATCCCAAATGAGGGGCCGGAGAAATATGGCTTGACAAATGAGTATCACGTTAACCACTAAACATATAGGAAAGTACAACAACTTGTTTCTCCTACTTGTAGGAGTGAATATATTTAATGTATTTTGTAAATGCATAACATCAGTGCATTGTATTGTATCAAGACCAAGACATGTGAGCCCAAGGCATTTCTACATTCAAATGGCCATTTTCACCATGTTCATAAGTCAGTCCAAATGTCACTCCTTTAACAACTATTCTGCCAACAACAACAAAAAGTGCACGTACAAGTCAAGTGCAAACTGTTCCTCTGCTCCACCTGCTGGCTAAAGGCAGGAAATATTTGATCATTCTGCATCAGACACCTCAATAATCACTTCAGGTGAGCCATGCACAGAATTGCACTCATCTAACTAACAGATGACATCTACTTAAGTGCACACAGCAATGTCAACAAAAACAACTAAACATGAGTGCATAGTATTGAATAGAATTATCAAAACATATCAGTGCAACTCAAGGGCAAAGCAGAATTCCCCTCACTAACAGACAACATGCACTTAAGTGCAACTGTGCAACCACATTTCCAGTGTTAGAAAGAGGTAAAATTGCTCTTCTCAGAAACATCAAACTGCTCCTCTGCTCCACCTATGTAGGCTACAAAAGCATTGAAACACTGCTACAGTAAGGAGATTTGATCAATGAATAGAAACTGGGCTTTTCCTTCATTTCCCCCCCTTCATCTCTTTTTCTTTTTCATTAGAAATAAAAATAAAACCGTAAAATAGACTGACCCAAATAAGTCCACAATTCACACACATGAAATAATGAGTGAGTGAGTGAGCCATACCACAACAATCAACATTAAAGTGCATAATATGGCAGTACAATTACAGCACATTCAACATCCTTATTACTAACATGTACTTAGCCAACATTTGCCATCTAATGAGAGAAATCAAATTTTTTCGACCTGGCAAGAGCAGTGAAGTCAGGTGTATATGTTGTCAGGGCAATACGCATACAGTGGTGCAGATGCTGGGGAGTGAGGGATTCACGATTATGAGTTTTAATGGCATTCATGTGTGAGAATGACGATTCACAGGTGTATGTAGAGCCGAACATTGTCAGGATATAAAGTGCAAGACCCCTTGACTGAGGGAATTTCTCATGGCTGACTTCATGAGTCCAGAACTTTTCACGACCTGCCGACTGGAGTGACTGTCGCAGGTCTTCTGATGACTGAATGTCAATGAGTTTCAGTTGTAAAGAGGCCTCATTCAATGAAGTTACCAGCTCCTTGGCTTTCAATGCAAACTCTCCCTCAACATTCACACAGAAAGGGTCCTTCACAAATCTCATCACTTCAGTGGGGATACTGAAATTATCAAAGCGTGTGGCAAAGTTGGTCTTCAGTTTGTCTATAAATCCAGTCATCACGTCTGTGATTGGCCGGGCTGATTTGCCTAACGTAAGGAAGTGGAGCATTTTTCCTGGGCACAGATCAGCAGAAAAAAGTGTGAGCTTTCTTTGAAACGCATGAAGTTTCTCCACAAGTTGTGAGACAGTTTTATCTCTGCCCTGCAGCTCCATGTTGAGTTGGTTCAAGTGATGGAAAACATCACTCAAAAAGCAAGCAGTAGCTGAAAACTCATCATCCTCCATAAGAGACAGAAACGTGTCCTCTTTTTTCTGTTTTGAAGTACGGAGGAACGCTAGTATCTCCTCTTTTAGTTCACAAAATCGTTTCAATGCGTTCCCTTTGCTAAGCCATCTAATGTCATTGTGGATTTTATGTGAAGCACTTTGAATTGCCTCTGTGTATGAAATGTGCTATACAAATAAACTTGACTTGACTTGACTTGGATGAGCAAATCATTATATTGAGCTGACATGTCTGACAACAACTGGCGGAAAAGGCGGTGCTGTAAGCTGGAGGTACAACGAATAAAGTTGATAATTGCCATGACAGAGTCCATGGTCTCTTTCAGTGTTGGGCAAGTTACTTTCAAAATGTAATATACTACATATTACTAGTAATAAGTAATAAGTTACTTTCCAATATTACTTTCTGTGTAGAGTAACTTGATACTTATTAGACTACTTTTGCATTACTTTTACCAAAACAACAGCAGCAGCAGAATGACATCGCCGCCCCGGAACCATCCCGAAAAATAATTTAAACTGCCTTGAAGTCAGTGTAAACAATCCAAGATTCTAAATGTTATTCTTTTCCTTTGTTATTGTTATCTATAGTGGTTATTTGCATAAAAACACACAGTTTGATTAGGAAATGATTGTATCTTTTTGAAATATGTGCTTTGATTTAATAAAATATAACTCAATTTGTAACTTGAGTTACTTGACAAAGTAACTGGTATAATATTACTGAAATCCTATAAGTACTAAGTTATATTACTGAGTTACTGCTAAAAGTAATATATTACATGTAATATGTTACTTTTGTAATTAGTTACCCCCAACACTGGTCTCTTTTAACTCACCACTCAATTTGGCACACAAGAGGCTTTGGTGGATAAGGCAATGCACCCATCTCAGCTGTGGAGCCACACCCGCCAACCTGGCCAACCTGGCAGACAGTCCCCGTGTCCTGCCCGCCATCGCCGGAGCACCATCCGTCACCACCATGTTGATACGTTCCAAATCCAACTGCTTTTCCTCACAGAATGAGACTATTTGATTAAATATGATCTCACCGGTCGTGTGCCCCTCTAAAGGAATTAATCCAAGCAGATCCTCACGGAAACGTTTGCCGTCAAAGAAACAAACATAGAGGCACAATTGCGCCACATCGCTGTTGTCTGTTGATTCATCCACAGCGAGGGACATCACCTCCGTTGTCCTCAGTTTGTCCACAAGCGTCTGGAAGACGTCCGACGCGAGGGCCTCTACTCTCCTCATGTTTGTCGTGTCTGATAATGGAATTTTCTTGATCGAATCAATCAAGCTGTTTCGGGTTTTGTCGTCTGTAACCACCTCCTCAATTGATGCGAGCATACACTCCTTCATAGTCCCTGCATCTGTAAATGGCTTTTTCTTCTTCCCCAATATCCATGCCACACGTAGCGAGGCCACTGTGGCTCTCTCTTGCTCTGTAACAGCCTGAAACAAAGTTTGATGTCTTTGCTCATAACATGAGGTGAGCCCCGAAATCCTTTGGCGGCGAGCGACAGAGCCCAGTGGGAAAGTGGTATCAAAGTTAGCATGGCTCGTCGTAAAATGCCTCCTCACGTTATATTCTTTACACAGCGATATGCACTCGTTGCAGATCAGACACACAGGTTTGCCGCTGACAGCTACAAACAGATACTTCTCTGTCCATTCAGTGTTGAATTGCCTGTTTTCTGAGTCAACTTTTCGTTTTTGTACTGTCCCTCATTGTGAAAGCAGTTGGACGTGAAGTGGTTCGCACAGACGTACAAATTAGCAGCAACTCTGGTCGGATTATTGCCTTCGAAGATAAAAACTAACCACTCTGTTTTTATCTCCTCCGATGCTGGGACCTGAAAGAGCTTTGTGTTGGTTTTTACAACCAACAACAGAACAGTTACAGTGTCTATCTCTAACTTTCGACGTGTTTCGGTAGGCAGTTTAGATATTACTAGTGCGCTGGAAAAAAATTGCGGCGGACAAAGCAGAGAGCTCAGGAGAGTGGGAGTGTCTGTCCACCTGGGGGGTGTACCTTGTATGTAGTAGACACACCTAGCTCCCGGGCCCCGTTCCAATACCCATACTTCCATACTATTTAGTAGGCAAAAAAAGATTTAGTATGTCCCAATACATAGTATGTCAGATGCAGTATGCCAAGAGTACCAGGATGTTGTACTACATCAGCTCCTATTTCGGAGTATGCATCGATGCATGCTGCTTCAGCCAAACTTCCCCACAATCCTTTGCGCAGCAGGAAGTTATGTCTTCTTCTTCTTCTTCTAATGTTTTATGGCGGTTGGCAAACAACTTTTTGTGCATTACCGCCACCTACTGGAGTTACGTCGCACTGACTGAGCTGCGTGTTCATGAATGAGATCATTAACTTTAAGAAAGCCTTGAAATATGTTAAAACCAAACAAGCATGGTGTGTACCAAAACATGCATATCTTGATTCCTGTTTAGATCTCTGACTTAATGTTTTTGGTTTATTTATTTTATTTTGTTTATTTGATTGTCTGTTCCAATTTTGTAAATGTTTAGTCTGAATTTTTTGTATAATGTACTGTTTGTTACTGCCAGACTTTGTTTATTGAATAAAAAAAAAAAAAAAAAAAAAAACTCAAATGTGGCGCTGCGGACGTCGGCGGAAGTGAGCAAGAGGTCGGAGTTCAGGAAGCTCACGTGACGACAGATGTAGTGTGTCCCAATAGTATGCATTTTGCATGCATGCTGCACACTACAATCCATACTTTGTGAGGGCAGCGGCAGTACATACTACAAGAAAGAAGTACAAGTATGGGTATTGGAACGGGGCCCCGGTGTGACATCAAAACGGGAGCCAGATCCCCACGGATCATCCATTGGTTGGCTGGGTTAAACACGCCTGCAAGGCAGGACCAGGATGTATTCCGGGGTCACAGCCTGATATTTGTCAAGCTTAAGGATGACTGCAGCATATACCATATGTAGGGGCCAGGAAAAACATGTTTTTCATAATATGGGACCTTTAAGACCTCAATTCCTGCACTGCTGGTTGAAATGGGAGAAATGCCCTCATGCTTGAGGGAATGCTTAAATGCTTAAATTAGGGCTTCAGTATTGAGCAAAACTAAATGGCACCATTCAGACCAGTGTACATCATTTGTGTGTTGTGTACAACATTTTACAGTGTAAATCAGTGGGCCAGGAAACTGAGATTAGATCAGGTAAGCATACACAGTGGGTATCAGTACCATTTTGGCTAATGCCAGACCCGTACATTGAACTTAGTTTTCTCCAAGAAAAAGCTAAAAGTGAGATATCCTCAAAAATAGAGGAATACCTTACAGTAATGGGATCTCTAGACATTTTTACAGATGGGTCTATGGATCCAGAGAGTGGGAAAGCGGGATTTGGTTTGTGTATGCCTCAGTTTCAAATTAGTATGGGGCAGCGCATTTCGAATGGTAGCTCTGTCTTTGTAACAGAGCTACTTGCTGTTCTTTGTGCTTCGTGGTGGACGGAGGAAGTAAGACTAAACCAAATGCTCATATGTCCTGACTCGGCTGCTGCGCTGATGGCTTGAGCGCTGAGCTAATTGGCCTGATTGGAGATTGTCAGCACCTGATCACTGCTGCCAGGCCTTCTACTTAGGGCTACCTGCCCTGCCAGTCAGCAGAGCCACTCTTGCCTCCTGAGACCATGCTGCTCTCACCTTTTGTCTTTTGTTTTACACTGACAACACACAGCACACATGTCCCACTGCAGCCATACACTTCCAGAAACCAGTGATACTGACGACCACACTCCATGTTACTTTTTGTAGCATATTCTTTACTTTTGGGTTTTTTGTAATAAATTCAGATTATTGTTTAAAGTTCTCTGAGTACATCTCCCTCATTTGTTGTGGCCTACGAGCCGGTCATAACAGCTGGAAAATCGTTTTTCCAGTGTGGGGAGAGAGGTCATGATTGGCATCCAAGCATGTCACCATGTCCGAAATCCTTCCTGTGCATGCAGTCCGTAGAGAAACTAGCCTCGCAATACCACATCCAACTAGCCCCAGACGAGGTCATGGTGGCGAAAAACTTTTTGAGCAGGAAGTGGTCAGAGGCAGAGTGTGTTCAAGCTCCTTGATCCCATGATGTTCCCATCATTGAAGGCGATCTTACAGGTGGCCCTTAACATCCCTGTCAGTAGCTGCAGCTGTGAGAGATCATTTAGTGCTCTTCGCCGTCTACATACTTGGCTCAGGCGTGCCATGGGCCAGGAGAGACTCAATGAGCTGGCAGTGTTGTCAATTGAGAGAGAGTTAGTTGGAGGCCTTGATTATGACAAAGTGATTGACACATTCGCCCAAATGAAATCAAGATGCCGATAACAATGTCCAAGGGAGGCCCCCCATGGTTGATGGGGGTACCCAAACTAGAGATCTGACCTGTGATCAGCCGGGACCCTCTTCCTCTGATAGGGATCCTCTGAGTGATAGAATATCGACATCTTCCATACTAACAATACAGGTGATCCAAAATAGACCAACAGACCCCAATCCTAACCCTAACCCCAACCTTAACCTTAGTTCTGGCCTTAATGCCAGCCTGGACCCTAAGCCTAACCCTGGTTCTGGCCCTAACCTTAACCCTCACCCTAACCCTAAACCCAACCTTAACCTCAATCCTAACCCTAACCCTCAGCCTAACCCTGGTCCTAACCCTAACCTTAACCCTCACCCTAAACCCAACCTTAACCTCAATCCGAACCCTAACCCTCAGCCTAACCCTAGCCCGAACCTCAATCCTGACCCTAACCCTCATCCTAACCCTAGTCCTAACCTCAATCCTAATCCTAACTCTAATCTCAGTCTCATTCCTAAATTTAACCTCAGGCCTAACAAATCCAACCTTAAACCAATTCCTAACCCTAACCTTCTGATGGTTAGAGCGAACCCCCCCCCCCCTATGGGGACATCTTCTCCCAAAGTATCAGAGGCAGTTTGGGTTGGTACACACCCTAAGCCTCAGAGGACTGAAGGGCAAAGGAGACCTCATAGGTCACCAGAGAGCAGTGTGGCTTCGGGGTCATCTTTACACTCGGGGAGTGATGAGGATTTTTTTTTTAACACAGTATCAACTAGACACACAAGAAACTAGACAACTTTTTGAGCTTTTAACCCCTATGGGTGCAGGGGTTCAGGGGGGCCAGACACCAGATAGGTCGTTGTTGGTAGTCCCGGATACGGCCCCAGATACCCCCATAGCGGGACCATCAGGGTCACAGAGGTCACCAACCTCTTCACTAAAATCTCCGCCGCCAATACAGCGCGTAGCGGGCCCCAAGGCCTTACACCTTAAACATCCTCACTTAGAAAACAAATGGGAGAACTGGGATTTGGAACCGGTTCGTAAGGTCCTGGGGCCGGTTGCACCAACTGGTCTTACACTGGTCTTAAGCTAAGTTGGTCGTAACTTTATGACCTAACAGCTACGCCGGTTGCACCAAGACGACTTAAGCCTTATTTTCACTAAGACCAGGCGTAACTCCTACGCCTCGTCAGGAGGAGGCGTAGAGCCTGCCTGTAACAGAGATCTCCGCGGAGACCTTTTTGACCGTCATCGTCGTAACACCGCCAGTTCGCCGTCTTTGAAAGCACGACGTTAGATTATAACTAACTAGTTAAGCTAACCCGCCTTCCAAAATGTTGCCGTTAGTTTTTTAGAAGTTAATACATAGAATTGGGAACGTTACATTCAATTTCATTCAGAGTCTGTCTGGCTCAATCGCCGCCATCTTCCTCCCGGAGCGAGGGAGGGTGGGAGGAGTGTAGTGTAGTGACGCACTTACAGTAGTGGCCACTGTATTATGATTAGACTCTCGAGCATAGTGGCACAGTGACGGCGCGAAATTTGACAACAATGGCACGTCGTCTTGTCCACCGCCTTGACAACGAGCGGGCATTTAGACGGGAGAGAGTAATTAGGGACAGAAGCAATCCATTGGACATGTATAATGACGAGGAGCTGATTGAGAGGTTTCGGTTCTGTCGTAGAGATCTTTTTGAACTTATTGAAGAGCTGTCACCGGATTTACAGTATGTGTCAGACCGCAATGCAGCGCTGCCACCGGCTTTGCAAGTGCTAATTGCTCTTCGTTTTTATGCAAACGGGGCTTTCCAGAACACCGTTGGGGACATGATCCGAGTCCACAAGTCAACTGCCTGTCGGGTCATTCGCAGAGTTTCCCTGGCACTGAAACGCCGCCTTGCTGTTCACGTTCGCCTCCCTACTGAACCAGAGGCTGCGGGGATGAAACAGCGTTTCCTTCAGGCCTCCGGCATCCCGGGCATCGTGGGGTGTATTGATGGCACCCATGTCAAGATCCAGGCACCATCTGAAGATGAATATTTATTTGTCAACCGCAAAGGCTATCATTCTATCAACGTTCAGATAGCTTGCGATGCCACATATACCATCTTTAATTTGGTGGCAAGATGGCCTGGATCGGCACACGACTCTCGCATCCTCCGGGAGAGTGCCCTGTACCAGGACTTCGAGGCTGGCAGGGTGAACGGGCTGCTCCTTGGGGACAGTGGTTACCCACTGAAACGCTGGCTGATGACACCGATCATCGCTCCGAGGACTGACCAAGAACGGCGTTATAACACCATTACATGTAACACATGTAACACCATCCGAGTCTGCCGAAGGGGAGGATGCAGAACTCGTAGGCCACACCCCCTGGAAGGAGAACCTGAGGTATTTCTTGTGCCTCTCCACCACACTGCCTGTCACATGGATTCTCAGATTTCTGTCATAAAAAATTCTCTGTCATCTCTGTCATCTGCTCACTAATTATGTGTGTCAATTATGTTCTTATCACCATGAGTACAACTTGAAGTGTGAATGTCGCATTTTGGCACTCACATCTCATCGTGTCCGGCACCTGACATCACCGACATGTTATTTGATATAGCCTACTGTAGATTTCTTTCTTCTTTTTATTAGATTGAGATTATCATGCAGTTTTGAGGAGAACGCAGCATCTCCCTTCAAGTCTGAGAAGACAGGAAAGGTAGAACAATGAAAGGAATATAGCATTACATTACATGTTGGATGTTGTACAGGGAGAACCTGCAGGAGCGGGCCGTTTCTGCGATGTAGGCTGAGTTGGACAGCATGGGAAGAATTCAGGGCTGCAGGGGACCTGGACGATTATGCAGAAACGGTAACAGGCTTCATAAAAAAATGCACAGAGGATATAATCCCAACAAAAATAATCAAACTAATGCCAAACCAGAAACCCTGGATCAACAGTGATGTCCGGGCTGCCCTCCACGCCAGGACCACCGCCTTCAACTCTGGAACACCAGAGGAATACAAGCAGACAAGATATGCCCTCCGAACCACTATAAAAAGAGCACGGAGAGAATATGGCAATATGCTAGAGTCCAAACTGGACTCTAACAACCCCAGGCATCTATGGAGAGGACTCCATGCTGCCACTGACTTCAAGGGGGAGAAACAGCAATTCCCCCACACATCTCCCTGCCGGACGAACTCAACGCGTTCTACGCTAGGTTTGACCCCTCTGCCAGAGCGCCCCCCCTCCTCTCCGCCACCTCTACCCTCCACCACCTCTCCTCCCCACCACCCCCCCGAACAGAATGCTGTTCGTGGACTACAGCTCAGCATTCAACACCATAGTACCCTCCAGGCTGGTACGCAAGCTCAAGGATCTGGGACTAAACACAGCAATGTGTGACTGGATCCTGGATTTCCTGACAGATCGCCACCAGGTGGTGAGAGTGGGCAACCTCACCTCCTCCCCACTGACCATCAGCATAGGAGTGCCCCAGGGGTGCGTCTCCAGCCCCTTCTGGTACAACCTCTACACCCACGACTGCGTGGCGACTCAATCTTCGAACACCATCGTGAAGTTTGCAGACGACACAGCAGTCGTGGGGCTGATCTCCAGGAGCGACGAGACGGCCTACAGAGAGGAGGTGGGGGCCCTGGAACAATGGTGCCAGGACAACCACCTCTCTCTGAACGTCTCCAAGACCAAGGAGATCATTGTAGACTACAGGAGGGGGGGGGCGCACCCCCTCCCCCAATCACCATCAACGGCACAGTGGTGGAAAGGGTGGACAGCTTCAAGTACCTGGGAGTCAACATCCACCAGGACCTGACATGGGCCGGTCACACCGCCACTGTTGTCAAAAAGGCCCAACAGCGACTACACAGACTCAGGCGCCTGAAGAAATTTGGGCTAAGGCCAGAAATCCTTGGGACTTCTACAGAGGCACCATTGAAAGCCTGCTGACTGGCTGCTTCACCACCTGGTACGGGAACTGTACCACCATGGACCGCAGGGCGCTACGAAGAGTAAGACCCACGTAACAGGATGTGAGCTGCCAGAACTGCAGGAACTGTATAACCAGCGGTGCCTCAGGAGGTCCCTGAAGATCATCAAAGACACAAACCATCCCCACAACAGCCTGTTCTCCCTGTTACCCTCAGGGAGGAGATACAGGGTCCCAAAAGCACACACAAATCGCTTGAGGGACAGTTTCTTCCCGCAGGCCACGAGACTCCTTAACATACACAAATAGTGTAGTAGCTGTACTGTACCGTACTGTAGCTGCTACCATTATGTATGTCTAATGTTTAATTGTATGTTTAATTAGGTATATGCTATTTGCACCTGTACGTCAAATACGTCGAATTTAAAATGTTTAAGCACATCTAAAGTATGCACATGACATGTGCACCTATGTGCAGTGAATATGCCACTGTCTCTTATTTGTCTTATCACTCTACTGCCGTATTGCTTGTTGTGTCTCTTGTGTTTGCACTCATATGCCCTGTTATATTTGTACTATGTTGTAAATGGAGTCCACAGCACAAGAATTTCACACGTGATACTTGTACCACGGAGTGACAATAAAAATCTTGAATCTTGAAAACAGCTGATTGTTGAGGATCACTCCAAGGTTCTTAGCTGTTTGAGAGGGAAACACGGTAGTGTTGTCAATGGAGATGGGTCAGTGAGGGGACAGTCTTTCCCGGGGAGGAAGAGGAGCTCTGTTTTCCCAAGGTTCAGCTTGAGATGGTGGGCAGACATCCAAGCACCAATGTCTTTGAGGCATGCAGCGATACGTGCCTCGATTTGGGTGTCTGAGCGGGGGAAAGAGAGGTAGAGCTGAGTCTCGTCAGCATAGCAGTGGTAAGAGAAGCCATGAGATGAGATCACATGGCCCAGATATCTGATATAGGGAAGGAATAGCAAGGGGCCTAGGACTGAGCCCTGGGGCACACCTGTGCTAAGAGTACAGGATCTGGATAGGGATCCTCACCATAGAACCTGGTATGAGCGGTTAGAGAGATAGGAGGCAAACCAGGAGAGTGCAGATCCTGAGATGCCTAGATCAGAGAGAGTAGAGAGAAGAATCTGGTGATTCACTGTATCAAAAGCTGCAGACAAGTCAAGGAGGACAAGGACAGAGGAGAGGGATGAGGCCTTAGCAGTGTGTAGGGCCTCAGTGACTGAAAGGAGAGCGGTCTCAGTAGAGTGAGAAGCCTTGAAGCCAGATTGTAGAGGATCCAGTAGGTCATTCTGGGAGAGATAGAGAGAAAGTTGTTCGGAAGCAGCCCGTTCAAGGGTTTTGGAAATGAATGAGAGAAGAGAGACAGGACGGTAGTTCTGGATGGCAGTAGGGTCAAGGGAGGCTTTCTTAAGCAGTGGCTTGACTCTAGCAGTATTTAGAGGAGCTGGCACAAGACCAGAGGATAGAGATGAGTTGATAAGGGTAGTGAGGAAGGGAGATATATCAGTGGAGATGGATTGGAGAAGAGAGGAAGGGATAGGATCAAGGGGGCAGGAGGTGGCACGGTTTGACCTGACAAGCTTATGGTCATCTTTGGGGGAGAGGGGAGAGAAGGAGGTAAGCAGGGGTCAGAGAGTATTGCAGCTATTGACTGGATGGGGGAAGGAAGACCTGATGTCATCTACCTTCTTAGCAAAGAAGGTTACAAAATCAGAGAGGGAGGATGGTGGGGGAGGTGGGGGAGGGTTGAGGAGAGAGGAAAAGGTGGAAAATAATTTGCTGGGGTTGGAGGCAGAGGACTGGATTTCAGAAATGAAGAAGGAGGTTTTTGCTGTTGAGACAGCAGCTGTAAAGTTAGAGTGGATCAGGTGGGAAGCAGAGAGATCCCTGGGGTTCTGTGTTTTTCTCCATTTCCTCTCAGCTGCCTGAAGCTCTGTTCAATGAGATCGCAGAGATTCAGACAACCAAGGAGCAGGGGGAGAGGATCGAGGAGGTTTCGAGGTGAGAGGGCAGAGAGAGTCAAGAGCAGAGGAGAGAGAGGATAAAAGAGTAGTGGAAACCTCCTGGGTAGATAGGAGAGAGAGGGAGATTGGAAGGGAGAATGTTATAAAGTGATGGTCGGATACAGGGAGAAGAGTGACAGTGAGGTTGGAAGTGCAGCAGGATCGGGTGAAGACCAGGTCAAGCAGGTTCCCTGCCTTATGAGTGGGTGGAGATAGAGAGAGGGAGAGATCGAAGGATGAGAAGAAGTTAAGGAAGAGGGTTGCAGGGTTACCGCCTGGATGTTGAAGTCACCCAGAAGAATGAGTGGAGTGCCATCCTCAGGAAAGACAGAGGAGGGTATCCATCTCATCAAGGAAGTTACCCAGTGGACCAGGCGGGCGGTAGATCACCACAATGTTGAGCTTGACCGGTAGGGCAACAGCAACTGCATTGGACTCAAAAGAGGATATAGAGAGATGAGAGAGATGAGTGACCGTGTAAGTCAATTTTGGTGAAATGAGGAGACCCGTGCCTCCACCACGCCCAGAGGGTCTGGGGGTTTGGGAGAAAGAGTAAGCCGCGGAGAGTGCGGCTGGAGTAGCATTATTCTCAGGTATGATCCAGGTCTCTGTCAGAGCTAGAAAGTGGAGGGATTGAGATCGAGCATGAGCTGAGATGGTCTCAGTTTTCTTAACAGCTGACTGACAGTTCCAGAGTCCTGCAGTAATAGTAAAGGGATTACTTGTGCATTTTGGGTAGGAAAAATTACATGGGTTACTACATCTGAAGCTGCCATATCTACGGCGTCTATGGGCTGATGTAACAACGGGGATGGGGGAAAGACACATGGGTAGAAGAGTAGGTAGTTAGTAAAAGATAAGTAACACAGGGCCCTATTCTCTGGCCTACCCTCGATGGACTCCCTTGTCTTTGTGCCCCGAGGCTTCGTGCCGCTTACAGCTGCGGCTTTAGACTGACTGTGCTAAGAAATACTGCTTCAACAGGGGCTCTAAACTCCGCCTACCCAATGCTGGCCTGATGTCAGCTGAGAGCAATTAACAGCTGGAAACTACGCAGAGTTTCACTCAGACAGAAAATCTAGCCTAAACAGCTTACAGACAGAGAAAATACAGCTAGTCTAAGGATAAACAGTTCACAGACAGAGAAAAAGCAACTAGCCTAACCACTCACACTGTTCTGGAAGACAAGTGAAATCACAGACAGGTATATCACAGAGGAGAAGCACTATGGCAAACAGCTATATGTGTTGTAATTTTGGCTTGTATGATGCCCCTGATCATAGCCTGAGCATGTAACATACGCCGCTGTCTGTACATGTCATCATGATCAGACATTTGATCTGTAATAAAGTGACCCAGATATTTTGTTTGATCACAGACATATAGAGCATTCTCTGACAAATAAAAAAAGAGCATTCTCTGACAAATAAAAAACAGGAAAAATCTCCCTGTCCCCTTTAGTTATATATATATACGTATATATATATATATATATATATATATATATTTAGAACACGGCTCTCTTGAATACTCGATTCTGATTGGTCAATCAACAATATTCACCGGTCATTATTTCTCGACAACCGACCGCTGCTCTGCCACACCTGGATTAATCAGTTGATAAGAGCTTTTTGTCAGCAAGACACTACTAATTAGGCCAACCAGTTGCAGCTGTGGTGTCTTGTGTGCCAATTACGAATGAAACCGCTTTGTCGTTGAAAACGCTATTAAAAAATCTATTTGAATAATTATTTTTGTCAGATTATTGAATGATTTAGTTGTAGGCCGTGTTCTAAGCGGGATAATGTATATTGAGGCGGTGATTACTGGGAAATAATGACCTTCAGGTGAACGATTAAGCCCTCCGCTGGCGCGTCGGGCTCAATCCACCTGTCGGTCATTATTTCCCCCGTAATCACCGCCTCAATATACATTATCCCTTACATATATATATATATATATATATATATATATATCATCAGTTGTCCGTCCGATGTTCGTTAACACGATATCTCAGGAATGCAGACGAAATTTCATCAAATTTGTCTCAAACATCGACTTGGACTGAAGCATGAATTGATTAGATTTTGGTGGTCAAAGGTCAAGGTCACTGTGACCTCTCGAACGCCATTTTCAAGCTTGTTAACGCGATATCTCAGGAATACCTTGACGGAGTTTCATCAAATTTGCCTCAAACATCAACTTGGACTCAAGGATGAACGGATTACATTTTGGTGGTCAAAGGTCAAGGTCACTGTGACCTCTCCAATGACATTTTCAAGCTTGTTTTGATACGCCATCAACGCGTATCAAACATTGGAACATCAAGGGTTCCAAAAGCACGCACAAATCGCTTGAGGAACAGTTTCTTCCCGCAGGCCACGAGACTCCTTAACATACACAAATAGTGTAGTAGCCGTACTGTAGCTGCTACCATTACGTATGTCTAATGTTTAATTGTATGTTTAATAAGGAATATGCTATTTGCACCTGTATGTCAAATACGCCGAATTCAAAACGCCGAGTGTAATTGTATGTTTAATAAGGAATATGCTATTTGCACCTGTATGTCAAATACGCAGAATTTAAAATGTTTAAGCACGTCTAAAGTATGCACATGACATGTGCATGTGCAGTGAATATGCCACTGTCTCTGACTCTCACTATACTGCCTTATTGCTTGTTGTGTCTCTTGTTGTTTTTGCACTCATATGCCCTGTTATATTTGTACTATGTTGTAAACGGAGTCCACAGCACAAGAATTTCACACGTGATACTTGTACCATGGAGTGACAATAAAAATCTTGAATCTTGAATCTTGAATCTTGAACGCGTTGATGGAATTTCTTCACATTTGCCTCAAACGTCAATGTCTGGACAGACATGGATGTCGACTTCTCACTTTATTTTTTTATTTAGTTATGTAGTGAGTTATGTTTTATTAATATGTTAGCATTTCAATCATGAGAGACAAGTGGGTAAACTTGCTCACCACACATCAGCTGTCACGGTGGAGAGTTGAGGATTGAATGTGCCAATCAAGCAACGAGGGATGATTAGGTGGCCATGATTGAAGGAAGGCCTGTTTGGGAATTTGGGAAAAGCCAGGGCACCGGGGTTACACCCCTACTCTTGTGAAGAGTGCCGATGGGATCTTTAATGACCACAGAGAGTCAGGACCTCTGTTTAATGTCTCATCCGAAGGACGGAGGTGGTATGAGGTAACATGACTGGTCCTCATCTTGAAACTAGGTTGAGGCCATCATTAATACAGGATCTGTTAGTATTGAGTGGATCAAGATGAACAGAAGAATGTCAGATGGGGTTTGGGATTTCAGACCATTCCTTAGTTTCTTCAAAATGAAAGATAGACCATAGAGCATATAGCCCTACTTATAGAATCTATAAATTGAATGTTTAATATTGTTTCATTGACACATTTAACCAGAGACATCATCTCATTACTGTTGACAACTTCTGTTCATTCAGTTTTTTTCTTGGTCTTTCAGTTGTAAAGAGACACTCAAGACTTTATTGATTGGTTTTTATTCAGTAGTCAATATAAACATACAAGGAAAATACAATAATGACTTATTTCCACTGTGGTCCTAAGGATATAAGGACAAGTCACAGACACCAAATCACAGCAATAAAGACAGCCACCATGTCAAGTGTGTGTCCATTATATTGTGGAGGACAACAGATAGCACGGGAGCTGTCATAAGACATGAAGGCTAAGTGACAAAACTGTCAAGTTTCCTGGATGAAGGATGACATTATAGATTCATGATAGGGAAAATACAGGAAGGCAAAAAAAACATGAAATTATGTTGTATTTATTTACACTGCCTACACTCACCCTGGAAAACAAGAAAAAAATCAACAAAAAAAGACTTCTCAACATAATCATATTATTTTTAAATACCATGAATTTACTGAACTTTTATTTCACCAGATCTCAACCCAAATAAAGTAAATGATAGTGGGCCACTGGCACCATCGGGATACTTTTTTCATTATTTGTCTCTTTTTGTGAAATCAACACACTATAAATAACTAAAATATTATTTGTATTTACATATTTGGTTTCCGGTACTCTTCCAGACTTATTACACCTACCCAGGAACCCTGGAACGAGCCAGTATGTAACAATAGACCAGACTTTTACATATGTTTCGTATTTTGGACAGTCCCATTCCATACATGATAGGATTTAAAAGCATTAAAACATTCATGCATATCTGAGCATACACTTGAAAAAAAAAATTCAACACACGGGGCCAACTGCTCTTGTCAATTCTACGGGTCGCTACTAAGAAGAGGCAGGCAAAGGCAAAGCACAGAAGGGAAACAAGCTGAGGAGTGCAGGTGCTAACAGCTTTTTGTCTGGTCTCTTTTGAACCAACAAAACAAATCTGAAGAATCTTCATGTAAGAAAAAAGGATTGGAATTAGAGGGACTAAGACACTTTGAACAAGAGTAAAGAGTCCATAAATGTTATTTACTCTGGTGTCAGAGCGTGAGCATGCCAGCTTGATGATGGAATAGTTGGCACACCTCCAATTGTTTATGTAGTTTCCACACAGTGTCAAGCGCCTGCTCAAGGATAAGCCAATCAGGTATGTGAGAAAAACGTAAAACCATGTCACAACAATAAAGACAGCCACCTTGTTAGATGTCATGCGTGTATTATATTGTAGAGGATGACAGATAGCAAGGTATCGATCATAAGACATGAGGGCTAAAGTGAGAAATTGAATACTTCCATATGAATACATACAGAACATCTGCAAATAACAAAATGGGACAGAAACTGTGTGAGTGTCAGAGATTAGCTGAACCAGAGAGAGTGGAAAGGTCCCTGCAGTCCCAAGCAGTTCATTTACAAACAGGCTGCACAGAAAAAGATACATAGGTTCATGTAAGCTTCTATTCATACAAATAACCACAATCAGTGCTGTGTTGGAAAAAACAACTGCAATGTACAACAATGCTATTATTGTAAAATACAAGTATTTCAAAGGTCCAAGATGCGCATAAGCCCCAAGAATGAAATAAGATACAGTAAAATTGGCCATTATCCTTGGATTAGTTCACAAGACAATTAGTATGCACATGATGAAATAATTTGACTTAATGCTTTAGAAATGATCGACTAAATTGCCTTCTTCCATATACAGAACATCTGCAGAAAACAATGTGCGACAGAAATTGTGTGTCAGAGATGATCTGAATCAGAGTGAATGGAAAAGTCCCTGCAGAAAGATACAGTTCATTTACAAACAGGCTGCACAGAAAAATATATATAGGTTCATTCATACAAATAATCACAATGAGTGCTGTGTTGGAAAAAACAAGTGCAATGTACAACAATGCTATCATAAAATATATTATAAGTATTTCAAAGGTCCAAAATGAAATAAGATAAAGTAAAATTGACCATTATCCTTGGATTAGTTCACAAAACAATAATAAGTGTGCACACAATTAAATAATTATTATGAAATAATACAATTACAATTCACTCCCCTACCCACGTAGAGGATCCAGGAACATTAGAAGAAGAAAACAAGTTACGTATGAATGACACAAGTTTACATGTTACAGTACACACAATCTAACATTGTACTCTGCTGTCATGTACACTCAAAGAAATAATTTGTAAGATTTACTTAAAGAAAACACTGCGACAAATTGCACAGCGATTTTCAAGTAAATTTTAGTGCTGAAATACTAAGTACAACTCACTTGCCAGTATCAAGTAAGATCTACTTAAAACCTTTAAGTAAATGTTATTTAAAACTATCAAGTAAATCTTATTCATCTGTATTGTTCTCTGTTTGACATTTTAATTACTTAATAATTACTCACTATAATTAGACCCTTCTCAAGGGGGCCATTTTGTGTCGAAAAGGCAGGGTAAACACAGGTGTAAGCAAAACACTAATGAGGGTTTCCAACTTCCATGATTGGAATTTGGAAATCCTCATTAGTGTTTTGCTTGCACCTGTGTTTATTCTGCCTTTTCGACACAAAATGGCCCCCGTGAGAAGGGTCTATTATGTAAATGTTTTTACATGTTTTCCATAAATGTTACGAAATATTCACAAATCACAACTAAAATACCATTTAACAGTTTATTTTTTTCCCAACAATGAATCACCAATGTTCATATCACATGTGACATCTGGAAGCATCTACTTAAGGTGCATTCCGTAAAACCTTCCAAATGGTTGAAACAACAAAACCGTGGAATTAGCTTGACCAGGGATGCAAACATGGATAATGAAAAAGGTGACATACCAGGGCAGACACAAGACCACTCAAAAATCATTCACTTAAAGGGATAGTTCGGTTTGTTTGAAGTGGGGTCCTATCAGCTAGTTCCATACACTAACTGAAATAGGTACAGTGTTCTGGACGCTGAGCACACCGTTTATCGAGACCCAGCACTCTGAAGCAGCAGCCTCCAGACCTCTGTCTCTCTAGTAGACGGGGCCAAGAACTAAAACGTAATTTAGCCACCTAAAACAACGGCCACCTAAACAAATCGATATATGTGTACATGTACGCTCTATTTTGACAATTTTCAGCGCTTTACTTTTCTGCCAAACAACCTTCTCATTCGGTACTACTTTTTCTCCCAACCGTACAATTGCCGTATTCCTCCGCTAAACGCCTGCACAGAGCCGCGGCGCTGGATTACTCCGCAGATCAGCTGTTATTTTGGGTTATTTCTCCCAGCTTGTTAGTGAAGACAACAAATAGAATACACAAACGAAAATATGAGTATTTTGATAGCGAGGACGATATGCCATTCACCTTGGTGACAAATACAATTATGAACCAGAGAGACTAATATACAGAAGAGGAACTTTTGCAGAGAGAGAGTGAACACGCAGAAAGAGAGATACGAGGAACTGCCATAATAGGCTGCCTAAATGCCGGGGTGTCCTGCAGACCTTTTTCACCATTCCCAGGATGAATTGGGGAAAACGTCCCAGACGTGAGAGGCCAGGTGACTTGTTGTCTCTAAGGTAAGTCAGTGTTTTGTCTCTCTTCTAAGCCTTTCTGTTTTGTAAACCGCGGCTCTGTGTTCTGTGCAGGTGTTTAGCGGAGGAATACAGTAGTTCTACGTTGGGAGGAAATAGTGCCGAATGAGAGGGCTGTTTGACGGTAAAGTAAAGTGCTGAAAATTGTCAAAATAGAGCTTGCATGTACACTGATATTGATTTGTTTAGGTGGGCGTTGTTTTAGGTGGCTAAATTACGTTTTAGTTATTGGCCCCGTGTACTAGAGACAGAGCTGTGGATGCTGTTGCTTGGAGTGCTGGGTCTCGATAGACGGTGCGCTCAGCGTCCAGAACACTGTACCTATTTCAGTTAGTGTATACAACTAGCTGATAGGACCCCACTTCAAACAAACCAAACTATCCCTTTAAGTGCCTTAATCATAGCGACCATAAATGTTCTGACTTTCTAAAACAGTGATTCTCAAAGTGGGGTCCTGGGGATCCCCACGGGTCCTTAAGAAGATCCCCATCAAAAAGCGACAGACATTATTTTTTTGACTATAATTCCATCCAAAAGTAATCCAATGACAGAATGTATGACTATTTTGGTCATGGATTTTCATACACTTTCTGTAATATTGTATCAGATGGTGGACCCTGGGACAAAATCTTATCAAATGTGGTCCATGGTCTAATTTGTGTCATGTAGGGGTCCTTGATGTGAAAACGTTTGAAAACCACTGCTCTAAAAGACTTGTGTTGGATCTGGTCAAATATGTCCAGGACTTGACTTTGGAAACATTTTACAGAAAAGCAGACACTTGAATGAACATTCAGTTACAGCAAAAAAACAACCATTCTATATCAGATGCATCTGTTATTGATTAATGTCTGTCATGACATTGGAAAGTCCACAAGCTGCTGTATGCGAGACGAGGGTCCAATGCAGGTGAATTGTTACAGTCTTTTGCAAGATGGAGAAGTGATTTGAGGCGTACCAGCAGCAGATTGTACAGTACTTGCCATGGCGACAGCAGTACTGTCGCATCCTGACATCTCCTTGCCCTCAAGGACGACGGATACATCCACTGGCTCCTCTCGATCAGCACCATGGACGACCAGGATCTTGAGGATGTGTTGAGTGGCATCACTGCGACTGTCCCCCTCATACAATTGACAAGAAAAAAGAAGACAATTCAGTTGAGAAACAAATACAAAATAGAGTGATTGAATCATTTGAAGTGATTACATTGTCAGGGCAGAATGAACACATACAGTAGTGTTAAAAATGATCTTTATTAAACATAGCTCAGATTATGTTAAATTGTGTCAAATCTACAGTAAGTTCACGCTGTGATGCTTTTACAGTAAGCCAGCATTCATAAAATATTTGCAGAACATGGCACAAGATGGCTGCATTCCAGATTGTAGCCCCTGCATACATGTTGCTTTCAGCCAATCGTGTGCCTCTGCACCTTAATTGACCTTTCACATTGTCACCTTTAGCTGTGTAAAGCCATGCCATGTCGAGCTGATTTCAGTTTCCATTACAATTTTTTTTATGTGCCAAGCCATGCCGAGCTGCGATCGAGATGGACCTTCTCTGGAATGGGACCAAAGCACACTAGACCCACCTCGAGCGGGTTGCAAAATTGCAAGCGAGCTGCAGCAACGCCTCAGTCAACCCTTGACGACCCCCCTCCTCCCCCTCAAATAAACAGCTGTGCTGCAGCATAGGTTGTAATAGCAAACTCTCCTGTCTCTCTCCAGAGTGGAGAGAGCAGAGAGAAAGGTGTGTTTAAAAGCCTCTCAAGTGTTCTTTTGTAGCTTCTAATAATTAAATCTCTGTGGTTTGATGTTTAATTTGTCTCGTGTGTTTCGGTTTGTACTTTCAGATATCTGCTTCATTTTACTGTACCATTTCCTGATAACATGATCCGTGCCTTTGGCCCCATGTCCATCTCGGGCAAGGCTCGGCGCATTTAAAGTGGTAAAAGAAACATAAATCAGGGTGACATGGTTTAGCTCAAGTGGCCAAAGGGGCCAATGGAAAAAGGCCCACCTATGGCTTTGTAACCGTAGAGCACGTTTGATTTTTGATTGTACTTAATTTGAATCATTGAAATTGAGTTTGTTCTTCCAGATGATACAGTATGATTTTTTATTTTTTTTTATCTGCCATTTGGGCCATCGCTGAGTGTAATATCTCCATCCCTTCCCTCCGTCCCTTCGTCTGCCTTCCTCTCTTACTGTTAATTTGCATTTTAAATGATAACAAATTAACATTTTAAAGTGTTAAAAAAATCATGCATTACCTGGCATTCGTCAAAAAGTTCCTCTTCTTTCTCGCCAAGGTACAGTACGAGGGTGCAGATAACAGCTTCATGTCTCATCTCAATGCTTTGGTTCTGTGAACAGAGCACAACAAATATTGTGTCAATACTGAACCATTATTCATACACGATGAACTGTCAAGAGAGAACACAACATGTGATTTGAGTGCACGGAGCAAGTAGCCTGGTAAACCAGCCCGTCACGTGAACTCACATTTCATTTGGTTCTGTGTGACGGTCTGGCCCCGACGCCATGGGGGGGGGGTTTAGCAGGGGCGGGAGCATGGGCGGGCGTAGTTGCCTTGTCAGACAACTCCTTCAGCCAATCAGCGTCGGATCCAATCAAACCCAAATCCACTCGGGAGAATGGCAAAAACATATTTTCCGCCAAGAAACTCTGCGGTTGCGACGATACTCCTGTACTTGTTTAATTGTTGTTATTGAGTCTATTTCTGCACTAACAGCACTTTATGGCTGTATAAACTAGACAAACGCTGACATTACTCCTCGAGACGATCAGGCAAGGAGGCAGCCATTACTGTTTTGTTAGTGCAGTGCTAGTGGCGTTCCTGATTGGCCAACTTGCGCTGTCAATCACAGCGGAGTCGCTGATTGGCTCTTCCGCTCTGCACCTTCTGCTAAACCCCCCCACTGGCGTCGGGGCCAGACCGTCACGGAAAACCAAATGAAATGTGAGTTCACGTGACGGGCTGGTTTACCAGGCTACGGAGCAAGAGCCTCGGGGTGGAACGATACATCGATCTGCATTGATGCATCGATTCAATGATCCGATACATTTTTTGTTTTTGCTCCAAGTTAAATGTTTTATGGTCACTCACAGTTCAGTAGGTCACGAGTTGGCTTGGTTCCAGCCTTAAAACTTGTTATATAGGGATTTTTTTAAATGTCTATGGAAAAAATGAATGGGAAACTCACTTCCGGGGCAAGAGATTTCATGTGACTGTTCAGCTCCACAGCATCGATGGCCAGTGAAAACATCAATATGAATTATTAGCGTACTCTTTCTCATACAAACAATGCGAGCACCATAGCAAGCACGCAAGAAAAAGAGGATATTCGCTCCCCTCTCGGATATAAATCAATGCATATAGTCTAATATCGATCGCAGCCGCTCAATCGAATCGTATAGAAATCGTGATATTGGCAAATATCGCATCATTGTCCAATGAATCCATATACATGTAGTATTGTATTGAGATCAAACGTGTGATGCCCACCCCTACAAGAGCCATGGGTGGAAAGATGGAGGATTTGTGCTGTGTATGGATTGGAGTGGTGTGTCTTCCTGAATTTTTTTTTAAACAAGCACACCTGACTCAGTTTGTCCAGGAACGGCCTCAGTTGTCCCCACAACACCTCCCTTGGTGTTGGTGTGTCCTCCTCCCTCAACTGTCCACTCTCGACTCATCGTAAGAGTAAGGTCATCCTGTAACAGACACAATTGTGATATTAAAACAATGGTCTAAAACAGAGGTTTTCTAAGTGAGAGGCGGGCCTCCCCAGGGGGACTCCAAACAGTTTCAGGGAAGGCTCAGTGAATGGAAGTTAAAACATATATCATTATTTCATTAGTTATCAAAAGGAGATCACATAGAATAGCCTAAATGTATGTGATTTGGTTAAAGAGATAGTTCAGAGATCATTTATTATTTTCCCCTCCAGTCAGAGAATAATCTCAGCCCCGATCTAAAACATTTAGCCACAATTTTATATCACATTAGGATAGGGGGAAATAAGTAACAGCAACATGATAGAATGCATTACATTTCTACTTGCCTGACTAATGTTGCAGTGTCACTCCACTGTCTCATCCTGCAGCTGTGGTGCTGCCCTGTGTCCTGTTGACAGAGACATGTTTTTTTACAGGTGAATTTCATGGATCACATTCACCTAATTGCAAAAGTATTCACACATTCTTTCATTGTGTGCAGACTAGCCCTTTTTTAAAGACATTCATTCTGTGTGTGTGTGTGTGTGTGTGTGTGTGTGTGTGTGTGTGTGTGTGAGTGTGTGTGTGTGTGTGTGTGTGATGCGAATGCAGTGAGCACAGCACAGAGAGAGAGAGAGAGAGAGAAAGAGAGAGAGAGAGAGAGAGAGAGAGAGAGAGCGAGAGAGAGAGAGAGAGAGAGTGAGAGCCGAATGCAGCCACAGGCATGTATGTCCAGACATAACGTTACATTAAGAGAGAGAGAGAGAGAGAGAGAGAGAGAGAGAGAGAGAGAGAGAGAGAGAGAGAGCGAGCGAGCAAGCGAGAGCGAGAGAACCAACGCAGCCACAGGCATGTCCAGACATAACGTTACATTAAATTAGCTCTTCCACAGCGCGGGACTGGCGGGATACTCAGTCCCACACTGGTGGGGAACGAGAGTGGACTGACAAGAGCAACTAGGCAGCTTAAACTGTGAATTGTTCAGCTCAAAATACAGGGCAGTCAAATGGCGGCAACTATTACCAGGCGCGGTGCAGCTGCACTGCACTGTTACCAACAGGAGTTTATGAGATTAAAATATGAACAGTAACATATCAACAAGTATCACAAACGCACACGGCTCCACTATTAGTATCACACATCGAATTAAACAGAAAGGCAGACTTACCTTGCAACCAAGTCAATCCTCTTGCAAAAATGCAGCCACGCACCAACTCCTCCATGTGCTTGAAACCGAAAGAGAACTGCCTGGTGCAAATGCGCATGCGCAGATTAAATAAAGCTATGTTTGATTAAAATTTACCTACTGTTTTAAGGATTAGGTATGTAAATATTATTATGTATTATGTAAGTAAATATTACGCAAACATTCTTACAAAAATGTACCCATTCCACACAGTTAATTTACTTACTGTTTTTAGGATTATGTATGTAAATATTATTATGTATTATGTATGTAAATATTACGCAAACATTCTTACTAAAATGTACCCATCCCACACATTTAATGTATTTTCAAGAATAAAATGTGTACATATTACAAAATAATATTTAGAAATTATACTTCCTAATATTACTAAGTAGAAATTATGTCAGTTCTTTACTAAACATTACTACACCATGCAGTAAATTCTTTCAGTGTACACAGCTGTAATCCTCCCTCCCTAACTGTAGAGAGCAGTGATGTCCGCTGCTTTATAGGGTTTCAGGCCACTCCCACAGGCGTTTACCTGTCCATCACATATTCATCCAGCGTAAACAACTATGACTCAGGCACTTTTGGATTATTTTCTTACTGCTAACTTGACACTGGCTGAAGTTTACACTGGAGCAAAATAACTGAAAAATGTATTTGGGGAGCAAACAGATTTATTTGGCCATAGTATTGTTGTGCTCGTAGGAGCTGGTTTGGTTATGAAATATGATTATTAATAATTATGAATTATTAATATTCATAAATTTATTAAATTTGACAGAAAATATTGTATTCTCTGTAAGATTTGGGCACCAGCGTGGATAAGGCCACACACCTGTCTAAAAGTCAAGTTATGACTATTTTAGACACCAAACCAAATTATCATATCAATCTCATAATGATATAATGTACATTGTACAGTTAATTGAAGGGTCAAAGTCTGTAAGCTTCTGTCACAGATTTCCACAGATAAAATACCTCATGAATAATAACCAAGATTCATAGAATTATGTAATAAAAATATTAAATTCATCACAATATCAATGGACATTAACATAATGATGAAAATGTCAGTTCATCACATCTAATTCTACAGCTAATAATCTACCACATCTATAGCTAATATGATATATGAATAAACATTACATCACTTGCGTGTGTGTGTGCAGTGGTTTAAGTCTGCAGGTTTTGCGGGAGCAGACTTGAGTGTGTGTATGTTAATTAGCATTTGGGTGTGTGTGGGTGTGTGTGTGTTAGAGAGAGAGTAGGGGGAGAGAGAAAAGGAGGAGAGGTCTTCAGGCTGTCTCTGTGATGTAATCACAGAGGTGGTTGGGGGGCGGTCTGGAACCGCCTCCTCTCCAAAATGGCGGTTCTGCCTGGCGAGATCACTCGGTGTGAGTGACTCATCAAACTCTCTAATTCAGCTTAACTGTTTTCTAGCGGGTGGAAGTTCTGAACACCTCCAGAACGTTCCAAGCTTCTTCCGGTTGACCCGGCTAGAACGGGCTCAGCTGGGAAGACGAGAGAGTGAGAGAGAGAGGGAGAGAGGAGAGTGGCCCGCTGTTGGCCGCAAAGTTCGTCCGAACTTGGCGCTCATCAGCTCTGCCTACAACACCCTTAGGTTTCTATATCATTCAACAGTGTGTAATACATTCAACGTCAGCATACATGAAAATGCATTTTAACCCTAACACTGCCCAGAACCATTAACCATGAATGAACTCTCACGTGGGCTCCACTCCGTTGAGCGGGATCCTCTGTTGGTTAGGGAGAGTTGTCCTACGCGCTGTGGGTTCCGGCGCAGTAGGGAGGATGGCGTCGGTCTTTCGGAGCGATGTTCTCCGCGCAGCTCACCCTGGCCGGGAAAAGCGTGTTTTGGGTCCCTTTCTGTGGCTGGTTCGCAAGCCACGGTGTGTCTTTTCTTCTTGTTGGTTGGCTCTGCTGTGGTGTGCGCTCGCTTGGATGTTGGTGGGTTTTCCCGCTGGGCGTCCGGGCTACAAGTTTGAAAGCACAGGAAGGGCTTTTCCTTGCGACTTATAACAACTAAACCGACTTAAATTAAACTGAGATTAAGTAGAACAATCTCAGTCACGGGTATTTCCTATAGACTCACGGCCTTTCCCTATAGACACGTTTCCTGGGCACTTCCGGTTTGCTTCCGGACTCGGCCGCGAGATGTCTTTCTCTTCCGGTGTTTGTGAATACAAAGAAGTGTAACGTACTAGCGTAGTAGCCATAGCGACCGCCGGAAAAATGCAAACTTACTTACTATGGCAATAAATACCACAGATGTACATGACTGTATTGCTAAAGTAAAAAAAAAAGTAGGTCATGTGGCCTGGGCAGGGATGAACAGGCACAACAGGTGTAGAGGGCGTCCAGGAGGCAGGGCCGAAGGGTGGAGCAACCCTGGATGATGGCCTGGACACCAACGACACAGGCGGAACCTTTCAGGAGGCCGGCCCAGAAACTGGTGACGAAGACCATGAAGGTGGCTGGGCTGTGCAGAAGGCAGGCGACTAAGGATGGGCAAAAACAAAAGGGGTCAGACGTCACAGCCCTAAAAGAGGCCTCAATTGTCATGCCTGGCCTAATGTCAAATTCAAAGCTATACACTAAAGTACATAACATCCAGTGTGACAGTCAGTCAGTCAGTGGGAGACAGACATCAGTCAGTCAGGTAGACAGGCAGACAGCGAAACACACACAGTCAGTTCAGACACTGACAGACAGTGGGACAGACAGTCAGTCAGGTAGACAGTGACACAGTCAGGCAGACAGTGAGATAGTCAGTCAGGTAGACAGGCAGACAGTGAGACAGTCAGGCAGACAGTGAGACAGACAGACGGTCGGTCAGTCAGTCAGGTAGACAGTCAGTCAGGTAGACAGGCAGTCAGTCTGATAGACAGTCAGACAGTGGCAGACAGACAGACGTCAGTCAGGTAGACAGGCACGGGGCACGGTGGCTCAGTGGTAGAGCTGTCGCCTCACAGTCAGAAGGTCCTCGAGTTCGATTCTCGCCTGGGACACTGTGGGCGCTGTGGTTGTGTTCCCCCCCATATCTTTGGTGCCTACTGCCCAGGTGGGGTATCTCGTCGTAAGGGCCTTTCTGGTTGTGTGGAGTTTGCATGTTCTCCCCGTGCTCCCCCAGGGGGTTCCTCCGTATATAACCCCCCCCCCCCCCCCCCCCCACCAAAAACATGCAGAAGATCAGATCGTCATCGTCATCCGACCAGTGACGACAACATCCGAAGTTGGTCCCCGGGCGCTGTATGAGAAAGCGACCACTGCTCCTGGCCTGCCCCCCGGAGGAAAGGACATGCCTGGATGGGTTAAATGCAGAGGACACTTTTCACCGGCCACCATCAGCATGAGTGTGTTGTGGCCGCATGCATGTGTTGTGGTGTTCGTGTGACAATAAAAGACGGGGCTTGTCCCGTTACGAGGCAGACAGTGAAACACACAGTCAGTTCAGACACTGACAGACAGTGGGACAGACAGTCAGTCAGGTAGACAGTCAGGCAGACAGTGAGACAGTCAGTCAGGGGGAGCGTACCTATGTTCCCCGGGTCCTATATTCCCCGGGTCCTATGTTCCCCGTTTTTGTGGGACCGGGGAACATAGAACCCTTCCTAACCTCCCCCAGACCCTAACCCAAAACCTAACCTCTCCCACCCCTCACGCCTAAACCTAAGGTCGGCATTGCGGGTGGTCGGCATAGCGGATAGACACCCCAAATGTTACGGAGAGTGTTAAAAACGGGGAACATAGGACCCGGGGAACATAGGACCCGGGGAACATAGGGATGACCCCCAGTCACGTAGACAGGCAGACAGTGAGACAGTGAGACAGACGGTCAGTCAGTCAGTCAGGTAGACAGACAGTCAGTCAGGTAGACAGTGAGACAGTCGGGCAGACAGTGAGACAGACAGATGGTCAGTCAGTCAGGTAGACAGGCAGTCAGGTAGACAGTCAGTCTGACAGACAGTCAGGTAGACAGGCAGACAGTGAAACACACAGTCAGTTCAGACACTGACAGACAGTGGGACAGACAGACAGTCAGTCAGGTAGACAGTGAGACAATCAGGCAGACAGTGAGACAGTCAGTCAGGTAGACAGGCAGACAGTGAGACAGACAGTCAGTCAGTCAGGTAGACAGACAGACAGTCAGTCAGGTAGACACAGGCAGTCAGTCTGATAGACACTCAGTCAGGTAGACAGTGAAACAGTCATTCAGACAGTGAGACAGACGGTCAGTCAGTCAGGTAGACAGGCAGTCAGGTAGACAGTCAGTCTGACAGACAGTCAGTCAGGTAGACAGACAGACAGAAAGTTGGAAAGTAGGATACTGACTGTCTCACTGTCTGTCTACCTGCTGACGCTGCCCTCCAAATCAAAACCGCAGTAACTACAATTTTGGTCAAAATTGAGTTATTATTGAAATTGAACTTTTAGATTTGTTTTATCATGTGACAAATTTTCTAAGTTCAGTCTTGCTCTATATTTGAAAAAACCGAGTATAAATGTTGCAGTAACTACGAAATCCAACCAAAATCCAGACAAAACTGCAGTAACTACACTTACTGCAGTTTGATTTGCTATCACAGAGCTTCAGCTGAACTTTGAGGTGTAGTTACTGTGGTTCAGACTGGTTTTTGGTTGGATTTTGTAGTTACTGCAATTTTCCCGCTCTTTCCATAACAAAGCCCAACATATCAATCACTCATAATGGCACAATCTGTTTAGTTAATCCAGTCAATTCCCAATATGGGAGCGCACTGACAGCTGTCCAAATTGTTAATGAATGAGTCTTCTGTGTCTTTAAAATCGTAAATGCTGTATTCCTAGCTAATAATCCATAAGAGATCATCCAATAAAGAAGGGAATTGTGTTCTCCACTGGGAAGTGTTAATCTGGCTGTAGATAGTGATAATTGTTTGGTATCACTAACTAGCTCATCAAGACAAGCTTTTCAATTGCTGCATAAATTATCAGCATTCAGACTCAGTCTGTAATTCATTTTATTCAAAATAATTTTAATATGCTATGTAATATACTGTATTATGTTCTTGTATGAATTATCAATCTGAAAAGCTGAGCTGATTTGTAAAGAAAACCTGTTCTAAATTAAGATAATAAAACAACTGTGCTCATTAATTGTGTCAGAATGATGACCAAAAAGCAACACCAGTGATGAAGATTACATCAACTGACTTCAGGATTCCCTGAATTTATCTGTTACTCATCCATTTAAATGTTTTAAACATGTAAACAATAAAACAATTAAATACAGATATGATGTGGTATCGAAATCAAAACCGATTACAATTGTCTCATGAAAAACAAGACGTTACTGCGGTTATGATTTGTAGGGCACTGCAGTCAGGTAGACAGACAGTGAGACAGATTGACAGACAATGAGACAGGCAGACAGACTAGCTAATGAGACAGGCAGACAGACAAGCTAGCTAGTCGCTACATTTTATACTGGCAGGCAGGTTTGCCTCAAATATAAGTTGAAAGCTAACATTAGCTTGCAAGCTAACGTTAATGTAACGTTACATAAATAGCTCTTATAGCTGATATAAGTTTGCAAGCATCGCCACATGGAAAGGACAACATAAAAACAACAAACAATATAAATAATACCGAAATAACGTACTCACCTTCATTCCAGAACTGATATTTCAGCCAAGTTTAATCCACTCGCTCAGCCCCAGACAGCTTTGTCTGTGATCCCTGTCTGTCTGTCTGTCTGTCTGTCTGTCTGTCTGTCGGTCTGCTGCAATATAGGGCTGTTTTTGTGTTGACAAGTATGGCGACACCCATCGAGGGTGCCGCGTCTATGTGCCGACAGACCGCAGTGCCGACAGTCCGCAATGCCGATAGCCCACAAACAGAACCATCTGAGCGAGGCGGTGTGCAGCGTGTCGGGGGACCGGCTCCCAGCCCCCACGCCTAAACCTAACCTCTCCCACCCCCCATGCCTAAACCTAACCTCCCCCAGACCCTAACGCTGGTTTCACACCGGCGACCCACGCCTTGCCTATGCCTTGCCTTTACCCACGCTTTTTAATAGGCGTCCGTTTTAGTCAACGAGGCTGTGTACACCGGACGCCTGAGCGTGAACCCTGCGTGTACCCACGCCTTGCCTGTGCCTTGCCGATTTTATCGAATAGGCGAGAGTTCTATTTTCACGCCGACAAGGCGCGTGCAGGCAGGCTTTTCTGTCAAGCCATGAAAGAAAAACGTGACAATATCCGTGGGAACTGGAAAAGTCAACTGAATTTCAAAATAAAATGGAGTTTCTACAACAGTATTGAGCAGAGAGAGAGAGCGAGAGAGAGATTGACGGGTGGCTATCACGTGGGGCTTTCTCCCTGTCGGCAAACAAATCTTCATGAGAGAGAATAGCGACCGAAGAAGCAAGATGGACAATGTTGTTGTGCCAGCACATATTCTTGCAAGATCACCTCTCTAAAATGTCCGACTATAGTCAGACCTGGTTATACATATCCAGCATCAATAGAACATTAAATATATCCGATTTATTTTACCTAGAGTAGAGGCTACCCATGACAATCCTGGACAACACGTAAAAAAAATACAGTCGGGAGAGAGGAGAGGCGCTTGTGACTCGGCTCCAGGTTCGGCGTGCAAAAGGCGTGCGGTGTGATCGCAAAAGCGTGTAACAGGTTCACGCCCAGCTCGGCGTAGGCGTGGGTTGAGGCAAGGCAAGGCGGAGGTCGTCGGTGTGAAACCAGCCTAACCCTAAACCTAACCTCTCCCATCCCCCACGCCTAAACCTAACCTCCCCCAGACCCTAACCCTAACAGGCCTTGAATAGGCAGTACACCATTTCAGCAAGCACACTGATGATGGCCGGACGGCCGAAAATGTTCTGTGCCAAAGAACATTAAAGCTATTTATTGCATTCGAGTGCGGTCCCCACTTCTCCTTTCTTCCATTAAGTCTTTTTGGGACGACGCACCAATGAGCGCAGTGGTAACTCTATTATTTACTAATTGTAGTAGCCATAGATTTAGTCTGTGTACATTAAGCACATAAGGCCAGAGGTTTTAAGCATTTGGCATTAATTCAACTCAAATCACAACACTGTTACTATGGCACTTAAAATTACATTGATACTGTCCATGTACATTGAATAGAATTTGTATAACAAGATGATACTAACAAAAATATATTTTAGGTTGTGTAAATCTTGCTTCAATTCAAACTGCTAGTGGTGCTAGTGGCTTAACAGGTTACCAGCTAACATGTAAAACACTTGTCTCACTAATTTGACATTCAGAAAGGTAACCTTGGACATCTACAAGTCATCAATAAAAGTGCAAGACCAAGTTTGACCAGAGGAGTGAGGCTGTAATGCATAAATATACACTGAGACAAAAGAGACAGAGATAGGATTTAAACACTAATCAGTATTTATTAAAAAATACAAAATAGTTTATAAAGTAAAGAATCAAGGCTAGGGGGAAAAAAATCTCCAAAAACAAGTGGTGATAAGAGCCAAGTAATAATGGCTTAGGATTTTTTGATCCATTTCACAGCAGAGGTTGAGGGTGAGTTGGGGGCTGGGTCAGGGGGGGATTCAGTGTGTGTGGGGGGACTGTTTGTCATGTTGGGAGTCAGAGTTGGGGGCTGGGTCAGGGGGGGATTCTGTGTGTGTGGGGGGACTGTTTGTCAGGTAGGGAGTCTGAGTCAATGTGATGATGTCATTGTCCTGTATGTCAAGTCGGATGTCATTGAGGAGTAGTATGCTTTCTTCGATTTCGTCAGTCATCATTTGATAGTGTGGTTTTGGAAGTAGTGGTGTGATGAGTGAGAGTGGGATTATGTATGATATTTCTGTGTTATTGGTGAATAGACTGATCTGAATATGTGTTTTGCAGTTGACTGTTTTAGTTTTCCGGCGCTGATTGCATTTATGGCATTTGTATGTGAGTGAAGCATAGTTAATGGTGGGGATGACGGCAGAACAAGCACAGAAGTGCTTGTTTGTTACCTGGGCACCTACTACCTCGCCATAGACTGTTTCAATGGTGGGTGTTGGTGGTGACATGCAGGGTCCAGGTGCAGTGATGGGTGTTGATGTCGTTTCTTTGGTCGTCGAGATATATTTTTTGCCTTTGTATTGTCTGATGGAGAGATGTGTCAAGTCATACCAGTTGCTGACAGTCCCCCCACACAGTTATGTTGATGGTCCCGCTGGAGTCACTGAGGAGAAATGTGTTGGTTGTCATGCAGATGCGGTTGTTGTTTGATTCATTTTCGTGAGATGATCTTTCCTGTGATGTTGATCTGTGGAGAAGTATAGCATAAACAGACAAATTAGGAAAAGGAAGAAGCATGTGTTGCCTTTATTTTGTATATTAACAACTACTTGACATTGACATGACTATTTTTATAAAAGTTGACTTGAGAAATCAGGAGGCATGCAATTCCTAGTAAGTAGGGATTAGACAGTGTTGTGTAATTGTGATGGGGCCAGTTTTATATTGATTTTATCTGTTCTGTTTTATTGGGAACTGCTGTCTGACTGTCCCTGAAGGCCACAGCTAGATGTGGCCTAATCACAGAAAGTACCCTCACCTGGTGATATAAGCAGCATGAGCCACAGACAATGGCAGAGAGACCAGAGGGGAATGGAGATGCTGTGCTGACAGCAGGAGTCCAGAGGAGGAGCGGCTGAGATGGGGAGCCGTGTGTAGCCCTGTCTCCAGGCGTACCTATGGGCGCACCGTGGCGGATTCACGGGGGAGAAGGAGAGAGGGGGAAGGCCCGGAACTGGGAGCCGTGGGCGGGGTGGGGCTCCCCAGTCTCCTCCATGCTGCTGTTCCTCCTCCAAGACTATTCAGAGACAAACCGAGCCAACGAGAGACGGAGGGAGAAGGCCGATACAGCGAGGAGGCCACACAGCGCACCAGGACAGACCCAGGAGAGTGGAGAGCCAACACAGCACCTATCCGGACGAGGCCTGTGATTCGGCGAGCTGCGTTGGAGAAGCAAGCGTCTCATCCGTGAAAGCAAGGGGGAAGCCATTGGACCGCAGCAGAGGGGTGGCGTTGCGACGTGCCCCTCGAGTTAAAGGAGAATTTCGTTTTTTTTTTACCTGCAGCCCTCTCCTCACATTAATTATGATCTGACGACTCACCCAGTGTTCTCCGCAGCGTTTTTGTCCGTCCTAGGCGTTGTTTTGAGATCAATAGTGTCCAAGCCAGTCCTAGAATGGAGCTCTGTGGGGGCCAAGTGGCAGCGTGCTTTTCCTCCATCTAAATAGACAGTTTTATTCCCGTTTTGGACGCATATCGTCATAAACTTTTCCCTAAGGAACGATCAGACTGCAATTCTTCCCCGGGCTCTTTTCACCGGTAGTTACAGGCATCCCATTTTCGCCTGTCGGGTCAGTGAGACACAACTCTCGTCAGGAAAGTCTCGCGGGACTTACCCTTTGGTACTCACGGCCTTCAGCATGAATGGATGCAATGTTGGTTACAGATGACATTGACGAGTAGGTGGAATTGAACATGCATGGGAGGTCTCCGAGATGTGAAATTTTGGACTGATACGTGATTTTGATGTCTGGTGTTTTATTGTTCCATGGTGTGCTGTATTCAATATTTTCCAGTTTGACCGGGTTTCTAGAAACAAGAGTACAGGCATGATGAGAACAGGCAGTTGTGATGAGTAATTGTCTGGATAAGTAAAGGCATTGAGTGGCAGATGGTCCAATTGTAGGAAAGTAGTAACACAACTGAAAGAAAGTTAGATTATTTAGTGGCTATAGGAAATGCCTATGTTCATGTAAAGGGTAGGCAGATGAGGTTAAATGTAGGTACAGGGTCAAAGGAAGGGCAATAGTGAGACATTAAGGAAACTGACAATACAATTGCTGCAGGTGTACAGGCTAGATATGTAGGATGCTTACTTGTTATTTTGGGCAGGTATGAAGGTTGTTTGCAAGTTGGGGTTGAAGGATACAATTTTTGTGAATTGGTCTCGTTCTTGGATGACAGCAGTGAAGTAGCTTTTGGATGGGTCTTTGGAGAATGGTTTACTTGGCCTGACATCCTGTATGTAGCCACATACATCTAGTTTAGCCTTTTTTGCCTCGCTAGCCATTTTGAAAAAAATCTGAAAGGCAACAGCATGGTTTGTTATTGGCTTGCAAAAGCACATAAGACCAGAACTCTTAACTAATTGGTGTTAATTAAACACACAAGGATAAAAATACATTTCCTAATCACATCAACACTGTTACCATGTCAACTTAAAGTACCATGTCATATGTGGGGGGAATAGTACTTAGGGGCAACTGATGTCCAACACAGCTTCCAGCAGGGCCTGGTCTTCATCTTCAAAGAGCTCCCCAAGTGCTGAAAGTTTCTTCTGCTTATTGAGTGGTATCTGAAAATTAAAAAAGGCATTGTGATTCATCAAGCATTATTTGTGTTATCAATAGAAAGAAGTGTCAGTGCTATGCACATCTTAATAGAAATGAGAATTTATTGTTAGTAACATAGCTTACACTATGAATAACACACCCATTATCACTCGTCATTATGCAAAATAATAATTTACCTGAACCATATCCATCCACCCAGGGGGTTCCTCCGTACATAACCCCCCACTAAAAACATGCAGAAGATCGTCATCCGACCAGTGACGACAACATCTGAAGTTGGTCCAATGATGGTCCAATGAAGGTCCCCGGACGCTGGAAAGAAATAGCGACCACTGCTCCCGGCCTGCCCCCCGGAGGAAAGGACAAGCCTGGGTGGGTCAAATGCAGAGGACATATTTCACTGCCCACCGTCAGCATGAGTGTGTGTAGTGGCCGCATGCATGTGTTGTAGTGTGTTCGTGTGACAATAAAGACGGGCTGCCGTCTGAAATCGTGTTTAATCGCTGAGAAGAGGGTGAATCGTGTCTCCTCCTGTGCGGCTAACTCAGCCAAGACAGTGAAAAGCCCCGTTATCTAACAACCACAACGGCAGTGAAACAACTTATCCAGCTAACGCTAGCTAATTAAATAATGTTACCTGATGTTGTAGAAGTCGATGCCTCTCTCAAGTCCCATCATCATCTTCTTCCAAGACTTCAGCTAACGTTAGCTGCACACGCACACGCACACGCACACACACAAATAAATAAACAAACAAACACACAAACACAGACATTCAATTAAGTGACGCTGTGAAATGCGACCTCCACATCTCCACATTTCTTGCATCCTGGCTAGTCTTTCCTCGTCGGGGCAAGCCCTGAGTGGTGGGGAGCTTTTTTTCCTCACAGCGCCCGAGGGCCAACTTCATCTCAGTCGTCACTTCTGTACGCCTATGTTTTTCATGGGGGGTTCTTAGATGGAGGAAACCTCAGGGGAGCATGAATAGAACATGCAAACTCCATACAGAAAGGCCCTTTTCATGAGATAGCCCATGCACCCGGGCATAATAGGCACCCAGGCAGCATGGCAGGAATCGAACCCAGGACCTTCTTGCTGTGAGGCGAGCGCTGCACAGTGTATAAAGCTCAAAATGTGTTTTGGGGTCAATGTGACTGATTTTGATATTGAATGAATTAATGTAATCATGAAATAATGTATTTGAGATTTACAATATTATTTATTTTTATTCATTATTTGTCTAATGGCAACTGTCCAGTCTGTAGAAGTGAGGTAATCATGTGTCTAGGGGTGTAGTCTAGTTGTATTAATAAATTAATTAAATCAAATTAGAATGACAAGCATAGCCCTTAGACCTGCATGTATTTTATCATATATAATATTGTATAATATATATATTGGGGGAAAGTACACACTTTTGTTGCTATGATGACGTTTCTAACCTTTACAAACAGCCAGAATAATGATAATAATGAATGCAAATAAATTCATACAATAGTATTAAGGTAAAATAATAATAATAATAATAATAATAATAATAATAATAATAATAAATATAGCCGCAAGCGGCGATGCGGGGTCCAAGCTTCCGGTGACTTGGGGGGTATATGTCAGATAGTGCACATTTATTCAGACTTGGTATGTGCACAAGTAAACAAAGTTTGGTTGAGATCCGGTGACCTGACGGTTTCCAAGCAGTACTAGTAGTAGTAGTAGTAGTAGTAGTAGCAGTAGTAGTAATAGTAGTAGTAGTAGTGTTGGTAGTAGTGGGAGTGGTAGCAGTAGTAGCAGCAGAAGTACTAAGAATAGTAGTAGTAGTAGTAGCAGCAGCAGCAGTAGTAGTGGTGGTTGGCTGTTATAGCGCCACAATCTGGTGGATTGGTGTAATTTTTTCCTCTGAGTAGTGGGTGATGTCTTGAAACTATGTGGAAAGGTGGGTGATGTGGGGCGTATGGTTTCTGAGATCCACACACTTTTAGGGCAGGAAAAGAACAAAAGCACACAAGTTTAGACATTTATCATTTCAAAACGGTTTCACGTATCCAAAATCCTTTAATAACTTTAGGTCGGGGTAGTCCATAGATGACCCAGAAAAAGTTTCGTGTGATTTGTCCAAACGGTCTAGGAGGAGCTCGCAAAAGTAGGTTTTTGATCAAATTCAAAATGGCGGAAAATCTACCAGACAGAAATGGGCGTGGCCTAGTAGGTTAGATGCATGATGCTCCAGGGAAACCAGTAGATGTGGAATTTTGATTCTACAGCTCGTGGTTCAGAAGTTATGGACCGACAAATGTGAAATTGGCATCGCCGGAGATTAGCCCGGACCGAGGGGACGGCAATGTCATCCTCCTGACTGGGGAAAAGGGGTGGTTGGTAGCTGAGAGAGGCCATGAAAGGTGACATGCCGGTAGCAGAACTGGTGAGGGAGTTGTGTGCATATTCAACCCAGGGCAGTTGTTTGCTCCAAGCAGACGAGTGGCGAGCGGTGATACATCTCAACGCCGCACCCAGGTCCTGATTGGCCCGCTCCATCTGCCCATTGGACTGGGGATGGTACCCGGAGGAGAGACTGGCTGTGGCCCCTATGGCCCCACAGAAAGCTCTCCACACCCTGGAAGTGAACTGCAGACCTCTGTCTGACACAATGTCCAAGGGAAGACCATGGGGTTTAAAAACATGTAGAACGAGCAGGTCAGCAGTCTCTGCAGAGGAGGGCAGTTTAGGGAGAGGAACAAAATGCACAGCCTTAGAAAAACGATCCACAATAGTCAGTATTACTGTGTTACCTTCTGATGGCGGCAACCCGGTAACGAAATCCACTGCAATGTGCGACCAAGGGCGGTGAGGGATAGGCAGTGGCTGCAACAAGCCGGCTGGCGGCTGGTGAGAGGCCTTGCTGCGGGCACAGATGGAGCAGGCGGCGACGAAGGCCTTGGTGTCCGCCGACATGGTGGACCACCAAAAACGTCGCTGGATGAAGTCCAGGGTGCGGCGGAAGCCGGGATGGCAAGCCAATTTCGAGGTGTGACCCCACTGCAGCACTTGAGCTCTAACTAGATCAGGAACAAAAAGACAGTTAGGTGGTCCATTACCTGGGTCCGGCTGGGCCTCCTGAGCTTCACGGACCAGGGTTTCAACCTGCCAGGTAGCAGGCCCCACCACACAGGAGGAGGGAAGGATGGTTTCGGGCTCCAGAGCTGGCTTCTCAGGTTCAGCCAAGCGGGAGGGGGTGTCTGGTTTCCCGTTACAAGAGCTGGGGTGGTAGGTGAGGGTCTAGTTGAAACGTCCCAAAAACAAAGCCCACCGGGCCTGACGAGAGTTCAACCGTTTTGCAAAACGGAGGTACGAGAGGTTCTTATGATCGGTCCATACAATGAACGGATGCCCTGCCCCCTCCAGCCAGTGCCTCCACTCCTCCAGAGCCAACACCACTGCCAGGATGCCGTTTGAAAGTGAGTTGTCCGTTAAACACTAACAACCCATCTCAGAATGGGCTGGGATGTAGCCATCTTCTTCTTCTTCGGATAGCTTTCCAGCAGACTAGATGCCTTACGGTACATTGCTGCCTCTCACTGGTTGGAAATATTACTGTTTATGGTGTTTCTAATTCCACAGGAGTACTGCTTCCACAGTCCTTGCCTGATTCTCAGTGGGATTCAGCAGGCTCTTCATTGATACAGTCTTTGTGCCCAGGCTTAATACAGCAGCATACAGCCTTTCTCTTTCTTGTGTGTAACAGTTACATTCCATGAGTACATGTTTCACAGTTTGTTGTTTTTTGCATATCGCGGCATGTTTGGACGGCACGGTGGCTCAGTGGTTAACACTGTTGCCTCACAGCAAAAAGGTCCCAGGTTCGAACCCCGGTCCGTCCCAGGTCCTTTCTGTGTGGAGTTTGCATGTTCTCCCCGTGTCCGTGTGGGTTTTCTCCGGGTGCTCCGGTTTCCTTCCACCATCAAAGAAAGACATGTATGTTAGGGTTAATACTCCTGTCAGTGCCCCTGGCCAAGGTACTGGCAAAAAGAACTGGAGTTGGTCCCCGGGCGCTGCACTGTGGCTGCCCACTGCTCCTAGTTCTAGGAAGGTTCCTAGTAGAGGATGGGTCAAATGCAGAGGATGAATTTCCCCAAGGGGATAAATAAAGGATAACTTTCAAACTTTCGATGTCGCACACAATCCATCTTCATGTTTTCCCATCTTTGCCAAGTCCCATGCCAGTCCACAGTGCCCCAGTCTCAATCTAGTAATCACAACTGTGTGTCTTCTCTCACTCCCTAAATAACAATGCTCTTTTCTTACACTATTTTGTATATCGAAATAGTGCCGCCCCTTCTTTTCATTTTCCCACTCTTTCTGCCACACAGCTGTTATTCTTCTTTTGATAATGGATCTACACTCATACGTCCCAATGGGCACTCTCAGATCGACAGCTTTCTTCAGGGACTTTTTAGCTGCCATGTCACCTACCTCATTCCCTTCCACTCCCACATGGGCTGGCACCCACAGAAACCCCACTGAACCTCCAGCATGCTCAATCCTATACAACAGAACCAACAGCTCCACTACAAGATCTGAGCGGGCTCCCAGGCTTCCTCCCCTCAAAGTCATCAGAACTGAGGCCGAATCCGAGCATATGACTGCCTGCCTCACCTCCTCCACCCACTGCAATGCCCATATTATAGCAATTAGTTCTGTTGTATACACTGAAACCCCCTCAGACAGTCGTCTAGATTTCACAATTTGTAAATCTGGAACGTAAAATGCAAATCCAGATTTTCCAGTTTTGGGATCTTGGGCCCCATCTGTATAAATTTGGAGATGATGTTCCCAGTTGTTTTTTAGCCTTCCCCCCACTACTTTACTATAATCCGTATTCTCATGTTTTCTTATCGTTTCTAAAACAGTGAAATCTATTTCTGGTGTAGGCAAAAGCCATGGTGGTGCAACTGGCCAGTGAATTATAGGGGCCACCCCTACCTGTCCCAACTCTGAATTTACTCTGCCCCATTCCCATGCGTCTTCCAAAACTAATTTTACTGGGTTCTCCCCTTGGTGTACCCTTAGTTTACTTATATATTGCATTGCTAGTTTTGTTTGTCGTATTCCCAATGGAGTTTCCCCCATTTCTACAAGTAGAGCTGGAATTGGAGAGGTACGGAAGGCCCCACAGCAAACTCTCAGTGCCTTTGCCTGCACTACCTCCAATTTCTTGAGAGATGATTTGGCTGCTGTTCCATAACATAAACACCCATAGTCTATTCTTGATCTTGTCATTGCTCTGTAAATCATTAGTTGTGTGTCCTGTCCTGCACCCCATGTACTTCCTGAGAGGGACCGCATTACATTTACTACCTTTTCACACTTTGTGACTATGCTGTCTATATGCTTTTTCCATGTAAACCTTTCATCAAGGTGCACTCCCAAAAATTTGAATTCTTTTACCCTCTCAATTGCCTGCCCATACATAAACAAATTACCAAATACAACATACTTTGTTTTTTCTACTGATATCGTAAATCCCCACCTGCTTCCCCAATTAACTATTTTATTCAGTGCTTCCTGCATTCTCTCAGTTGTGTGTTTAATATTTCTGCCTCTCTTCCAGACTGCCCTGTCATCTGCAAATAGGGAAAGTCCAAAACCAGCCCCAATGTCCTGAAAGATGTCATTTATCATGATGTTAAATAAGACTGGACTAATCACACTTCCCTGCGGTGTTCCATTATCAATACTTGTACCTATAAAAGCCAGGCATCACTCCTCACGTCTCACACAAAAACGTTGTCGATCCTCCTGCAGACTAGCTGTCAGGCATCACTCCTCACGTCTCACACAAAAACGTTGTCGATCCTCCTGCAGACTAGCTGTCAGGCATCACTCAAACTAGCTAACAGGCATCACTCCTCACGTCTCACACAAAAACGTTGTCGAGCCTCCTGCAGCATGGATGCAACTGGGACGTATCCTCAGTGATGTACCCTGGGGTCATAGGATGTTTCGGGTCTCACAACATCATACACCCTCGCCCAGGTGACCCAGCCGGGGCTGGCCAAGCCCCAACTTACGTCCCAGTAGCTACCCACGGTCAGCCCTCTAGGAAGGGTCGAAGGTGGTCACATGGTCAGGGCCACTCAATCCGCTGCTCCGGAACTAGAGCTCTGGTACATAGAGGGACCGGGCTCTGTGGGTTGCCACCCGGCCGGGCCCCTCCCTCGTCTCACCAGGTCTAGGACCTGTGCGCTGCACCAGACTCCCCCGCTCCAAACATCTCATTCCGAGGTGATGGTATCTTGGTGGATACCATGCAGTACCAGTACTTGGTGGCACGGCAGACTCCACTTGCGGCTTGAATGGCCCTCCTAAAAGGCCTCTCGTGGATTGTTGGGCTTCTTCCTCACGGAAGACGCAGGCTGGGGCACTAACCCATACTGCTCCCGGGTGCCGTCCCTGTTCCGGCTGTCAACTGACTCTCCAGTAGTCACTAGTCTTTCCTGGTTGTCATGTAGTCTATTCCTATGAGTCACTGGCTAAGCCAGGCTAACTAATAAAGAAAAAAACATTGCATGGATGCAACTGGGACGTATCCTCAGTGATATACCCTGGGGTCATAGGATGTTTCGGGTCTCGCAACATCATACACCCTGGCCCTATAATTGTTGTTTGTTATAGTGATGTCTTCTTCATCCAATATTAATATTTGTGTGATTTCATAGTTGCCTAGTTGCTTGTGATTTATTTGTATTAATGTACATTGGCCTGTGCTTTTGAAAGTTTCTGACAAAAATGACTTGCATGTGTTTCATGTCTTTAAACATGATTTCAAGCAGTGGTTCTCAAAGTGGGGTCCTTATTTTCACTATACTTCCATCCATAAGTAACACAATGACAATGTATGACTGTTTTGGTCATGGTTTCATACACTTTCTGTAATAAAACATCTAAAAGCTAAATTCTTATCAGATGGGGGACCCAGGGACAACATCTTATCAGATGGGCGTCTGATTTGGTGGTCTAATTTGTGTCAGTTTAGGGCCCTTGATGTTAAAAGGTTAGAGAACCCCTGATTTAAAGTGCACACTGAATATGATATTCCAACCCGTTCTCACTCCGAACTCATCTCAGAGCCCCGCTTTGTCAAGCGCCTTTGACAACCTCCTTACCGCTGCGCGGAGCCTATATCGTTTTATGGAACGCGCCACGGGCCGACCATTAAAAAGCACTCTGCAGCTGTGGGTTCAGGCAAAAGTCAAGCACGCCCTGCGGCTCATCGTCCAGTACGAGTTGGGAAATATGGTAGTACCGCCCAGGGGACGGTAGTACCACCCTGGTTTTGGGTTAGGGGCTTGGGCCTTGAAGACCCCTGGGTCTACCCGGGAGAAACAGGCGGGTCGAACACCCCCTAAAGACCCTACCCCTACCCCTAACCACACCCACTCAATGCCTAAACCTAAAGTTGGGAGTGAGAACTTGTGTTGGATATTCTTTTGTGTAGTAAGCAGAAGGAGTGAAATGTTACAGTAGAGCAGTGGTTCTCAACGCGGAGTCTGTGTGGACCACCAGGGGTCCTTGAGGGGTTTCCCAGGGGTCCCCAGCAAATTGATGAATTGTGAAACTTCAGCATTATTCCATTTACAAGAAGTGAACACAATTAGAGAATGTCGAAGAATGACTGTTGTGGTCATAGTATCTCTGTTACCAAAACTATTGCAATCCTGTACAAAACAAAAGAACTATTAACTCAAAAACCTGCCTACATATTGTATTGTTCTCTCTTTGTTCCATACATCAATTACTGTGTGGAAGTTTGGGGGAACACCTACAAAACAAACATTGACTCAATAATTAAGCTACAAAAGAGAGCCATACGAATCGTAAATCATTCTAAATATTGGGCCCCAACCAACCCACTCTTTATCAAATTAAATACATTAAAATTTGAAGATATAGTCGAACTTACAACGTCTCTTATAATGTATAAGGCACATAACAACCTTCTTCCCAACTGCATTCAGAAAGTGTTTTCACCCAGAGTCAGTAAGTATGAACTCAGGGGAACTTGTATGTTTAAAAAGATTAGAGTAAGGACAAACTTTAAAACTAGATGCATCTCTGTTAAAGGGGTACACCTATGGAATCGTCTTTGCGATGAGCTAAAATTGTGTAATTCTATCTGCAAATTCAGAAAAATGTTTAAACTTAGAGCGCTTCATAAATACAAAACCTTAGTATAACCAAGTATACAAAACTATCTTAATGCTTCTACGATCTAATGTAAATATTGTTTTTCGTTGTTAATTGATTCTTGCAACTGTCTTATTTTGTGTTTGATGTATTGAAATGTAAAAAGGGTCGTAGGTATGCTACGGCTTCAGCCTACACCTTTTCGGTCTGTCTTGTTTTTGTATTGCTTTTTATTCTACATTCTGTGATTTTCCTTTGTGCTCACTGCATTTTACTATTTCTTATCATTTTACTGACATTTTACTATTGCATTTTACTATTGCTTGCATTTGACTATTGCTTGTAATGTAATGTAGCAGTCATCTTGGCGGCAGCTAATGGGGATCCTTTTAATAAACAATAAACAACGCATAATCCCCATCTGCAAGGTGCTCTGAAGCCTTCTCTGGATAAAACTCAAGGTTATGGATATAACCCCGGTTTTATATAAAAAGGCGAGGAGGACCTCACCACACCACCCTTCTTGACCAGGGCGGATCGAGAAGAGGGCTTGTCAATCTGAAGTGGCATACCCCCTGCTTGGGCATAGGAGCATCGCCCCATGCCACCCCATTGTGTTCACAATGGTGTAGAGATGATTGTCTTCTGTAGATCTTGCAGAGGCAAGATGCCCCATTTGCGAGGTCCTCCTTGCCTTTTCTATAAAACAGGGGTTATATCAATAACCTTGAGTTAACATGTTTTATTAGAGGAGCAAGGCTGATGCATTCTGCTTACACAGTCTGCAAAGTGATGTTAGTCTCCATTTCCAAAGAAGCATCATTCCTGTTTTCTTGTGAAACACTTCCTGACCTCATACTGTATGACCGCGTGTGCACACACACACACACACACACACACACACACACACACGTGCGCATGTAAGAAATTCACCAGGACCATAAAAAGAAGGATAAGACATCAATCACGTCACAGCATTGAAATTTTGCATTCGGGCCAGTTCTATTGAAATGAATGGGGCAGGCTAGGGTAAGTCCCACTATAAACCATCATATGTGTAGTTTTCCACCAGATTAAAGAAGACACATTAGTGATGTTGACTGATGCTTCGTCTGGTCCTGAACAGGGGCTTACTTTAGCTTTGCACTGCAGCTGCTGGACAGAGCCATGATCTGTTTGGAGACCAATAATAAGGAAAACAAATGCATATTTACATGAGAAAACATCAGTCAACAACATCACGTAATGTCTTTTGATGATGTCTTATCCTTCTTTTTAAGGGTCCTTGGCAGCCTGCAGCCGGCTTCACTGCTTCTCTTCTTTGGCCAATAGACCCTTTTCACGTGGGGCATTTTGTGTCGAAAAGGCAGAAAAAACATTTTTCTTATTTTCTTATTATTATCAAAATAATTCTTATTTACAATGTCGGCCTGCAACACGGCCTGCAACACAGGTACAAGCAAAACCCTAATGAGGGTTTCCAAATTCCAATCATGGAAGTTGGAAACCCTCATTAGTGTTTTGCTTGCACATGTGTTTACCCTGCATTTTCCACACAAAATGCCCCCCATGAAAATGGTCTATTCAAACAGTTTACAGTAACACAGCCTCCGCCTAACACACTCACTCACGCGCGCACACACACACACACACACACACCCACTCATGCGCATGCACACACAGACACACACACACACACACACACACACACACACACACACACACACACACACACACACACTAAACTGCAGATTTCGTAGTTGTGGGTTCCTGGTTGTTGCAACCAGGAAACAGAAGAGCAAGGGATCAGGCTGCAGAGCAGCACAGATTCAGACTCAGCTGAAACATGTCGGCGTCAGTAGGTCTATCGACCACGACGGGCGGGGGGGTGGTGATCAACGTGTACCCAGCGCCTCAGGGTGCTGCACCCCAACACGACCCAGGCACCCAGGGGTACCCAGCACCCCAACACGGTCCAGACACAAAGAAGTTCGGGAAGTGCCGGCCATGGGTTCTGGGGGTAGGTACCAGTCCGTTGTTTGTTGTTACTTGACTTGTTATTTGTTTCACTTATTTGTTGAGTTTAGAGGTTAGCATGTCTAGCTTATCTCTTCATAATTATAACATTTTATTTTGTTCTGTTTTTCATTAAAATTTTTTTTTTTTTTTTCCATTCACGTGTGTGAAACCCCTGTCTACTGCTGATGCAACCCAAGAGGAAGTGGAACAGATTGGACATATCAAGTTACTGTTTGATACAGTTTACAGAACAAAAACAGAGTCAAGCTTTGAGAAGGCGAAATACCCCCTTTAACTGTGATAGGAAGTGCTTCACAATGGGATACTGGAAAAATAAAACCACTGAAACAGTACAATATTAACATGCATCGCAAGACAGTATAGTAAAACAGCCAGCAGTAGACTACAAGAAATAAAACAGCAGACACAATCAAAGCCAAGAGAATAACAATTTACTGTTTTTCTTTAGCCTACTTTTTTCAGTGCCTGTAAGTTAACGGCAGTGTTGAGTCGCACTCGATTCTGAGTCCTCGTCACTCAACTCGGGCTTGCTGACTCGGACTTGAGCATTCATACATTCAGACTCGGAAGTTGGAGACGAGGACTCACACTTGTTATTAATTGATAATAACGGCTGTGTTTTTGTTTTTGTCTGTTTTGTGTGTGTAATCGGCCTTAATAATTTGGCATATATTGATAGTTATATTCATACTGTGACATGGCAATTTCGTTCCACCTACAGTGTGGATTCACGCTCATGTTCAGTAACTCAACAATCATGTAGTCATTAACACTCAATAGCAAGTAGTCTACCTTTTTATCTTATTTTGTATGTGTTGTATTTTATGATGTTGTACTACAATTGTATATGTGTACCAAATTTACACTGTAATTGTTGTAGTTGATTTATTGTTTTTGACTGTCCTTGTATCATTTCTAGGGACCCATGGGACTGCAGATGAAATTTAGCTTCCAGCTAATTCTGGGACAGTTTCTGACTGTCCATTGTCCCTGTCAAATAAATAAAATAAAAATATGGTGGCTTGACTAACAGGACTGGTTAACGGTCTCTGCTGCCTGCCGTGTCGTCCCTCCAGACGGTGCAGATCATGATCGGGCTGCTGGCGTTCCTGTTCGGCATCGTGATGGCGGTGCATGTGCAGTCACTGGGCGTGTTCAGTGGCGTGTTCTTCTGGGCAGCTTTACTTGTAAGTCTACCTCACAGTCTTTTATTTTATTTTATTTTATTTCACCTTTATTACACCAGGTAAGTCATTAAGAAGAAATTCTTATTTACAATAGCGACCTGGCAGAAGGCACAGCCTTTTGAGGGGTAGGGGGTAAAATAAATACAGTTAGGAAACAATTAAAACATGGCAAGACAGACAGAGCAAAAAAAAAGAAAAAACAGCCAGAGCAGACAGACATAAGTACTAGTTCAGGAAGCAGTTGCAGGTGCCAGTGAAAATGTCCATGATAGAGTCCTTGAAAGCTGACTTGGAGATGAAATTGACCAGTTTTAGTCTTTTCTTTTTTTTTTTTTAACCGTGTATTTATTGGTTTTACATATTCGTACTGTACATATATTCTTTGCATACATACTTTCATACCTATACATCTTTTATAACCCCCCCCCCCGTGAACATGTGGCAGTAAATAAAAAATAAAGTCATTAAATAATTAAATAAAAGGAGTAAAAAAAATAAGAAAAAAATAATCAGAAACACATACAATCACAATACAAAACATACAGCACTTTCTTCACAATAGCTTATTCAATTAAATTATTATATCCAGTCACCCTTCCAATGCCTCTTCAATATTACCATTTTTTACAAATTCCAAAAACCAGATGCCAAAGAACTCAGCAGTCTTCTTCCGAATTATATAAGTGAGTTTTCTCAAGAGCCATACTTGATGTCAGATTTTTTAACCATTGACCTAGAGAGGGACAGCCAACATTTTTCCAACACAATGCAATCGAACGCCTGGCCTGTCGTAATCATAAGTCAACCATTTTCTTTTCTCTAATATTTAAGGAGCAATTGACAGGGTAGATGCATAATACACACAATTTAGGACATAGAGGTAATGGTGAGGAGGTAATCTGAGAGATGGTAAATGGTAAATGGCCTGCATTTATATAGCGCTTTTATCCAAAGCGCTTTACAATCAGTAGGTAGTCTACATTCACCCATTCATACACCGATGGCTGCAGGCTGCCACGCAGGGTGCCTACACACCATCGGGAGCAAGGAGGGTTAAGTGTCTTGCCCAAGGACACAACGACAGCAGCTGGGAGGGAGCGGGGATCGAACCGCCAACCCTTGCGTCATTGGCCGACCCGCTCTACCTCCTGAGCTAAAGCCACCATATAATTTATCACAGACTTCCAAAATCTTTGGATCCCTCCACACTCCCACAAGCAATGAAATAAAGTACCTTGATGACTAACATGTATCAGGAATATTTTAATCAAATTTGCTTAACTTTACTGGGGTGATGTAGGTTCTCATTATCCAATTATATTGTATTAATCTCAGTCGAGTATTTAATTGTTTGCGTTTGTGCTTTTGAACAAATTAAGGCCCACTCACATTCTAAGATGTCCTCTTGTAAATCCTACATCCACTCCTGTCTCTTACTTTCAGAGCTGTCCTTGTGATTTCTCACCAACAGATTATATAAGTAAGTGACCTGACCTTTACTAAAACAATTTCCTGTGGAGAATATCTGCAGTGCAGACAATGGAGGCTGTTGCACAGAATTGTTACACCGTGCCAAAATAAAGCTTCTAATTTGAAAATACTTGAAAAGGTGTTTTTTTGGTCAATCATACTTCACTTGGTCAAATCAAATTGGTGAGAAACAGGGCAGCACCGGGAAGTCTCCCAAATATTTATGAACCTCATGCCAGACAACAATAGTGTTTTCCACAAAGGGATTAAGTGCGTTTTTCCTTAATTTCTTAAGGGGAACAGAATATAAAAAGCTATCCAACCTTAAGCCCCTCGTAAACAACAACTCAATTTGTAACCAGGGCAGATTTACCTCAGAAAACCAAAACATTGCAGCCCTTAACTGGGCAGCCCAATAATACCATTGTAAATTTGGAAGCTGCAACCCTCTCCTATCGTATGGCAAAAATAAAAGAGACAGTCTTGACTACCTATTATTCCAAATAAAATTTAAGAGCAATTTTCTGACTTTTTGGGGGGGAAAAGGGTGGCGGGGCCAAAGGAAGACTGGAAAATATATAAAAACTTATATATATATACTTGTGAGGTCTCCAGACCAAATTTCAAGCAGAAGGCCACACATGCATAAGTCAAAGTCCAAGTATGACGTCTGCAATGACGTCAGTTCATTATCATATATATAGCAAGGGTTCTACTCACCTCTCTCTCTCTGGCCGATCATAGCAGCAGCTAGCTTCACGGCAGTCCATCTCCCCTGAAGCCGTCCTCTCAAGCGTCGTTTTGCACCATATCTGCAGACCGAATCAGCACCCCCAAGTCTTCTTTACCCGTGGATAATCCCCGTGGATCTCTCAACGCTCCCCACTCCACTCCCGGTATGTCGGATTCCGAGCAAGAGCAGTCCATGGACAGTGACAAGAGCTTCAACGACGATACCCTGTTCCGGATCGGCTACGGAGTGTATCTGCCTTCCGAGACGTCTGACAACACTGGCGGAGCGGCCGTGCCACAGGCCGGCCAGTCCAACGAAGCCACGATGAGAAGGCCCGGCGCACGCTCCCGTAGCACGGGCGCGGCACTGCGATGGCCCGTGGGAAGAGAGCAGAAGAGGAAGCGCCGCGCGCTCGTGGACGCCCAAGAACGCGTGTGAGCGAGCCAGAGGGAGAGGCCGCTCGGCGCGGACACGCAAGAGGCCGCGGACGAAGACCAGAAGAGGAAGTTGCCCCTCCAGCCTGCCCAAAGACCTTTCCTTAGGCGACTTCCTGAACACGTTTGGCGTCTATCGCGACGTGATTTGCGATGTGTACCCAGAGCGCCGCCCGAGCTAGACAAGTATCTGCTGCTAATAGGGGACCTCCACACCAACCACGGCAGACTATTCTACCAATACCATAAAGCATTTTCCGCTAAAGCCGCCCTGATGATCACTCAGGCTAATTCACGGCTAAACTGATCCATCATGGACATGCAGATTTGCGGGCGGCCGGCGAACACCTGCTACTCGTGCGGCAAACCAGGGCACTCGGCACAATTCTGCCCAAAGGCGGCCTTTCAGTCCAGTGCCACCCCCGTCCCCGCCCCCCGTGCCAGACAGGCAACCAGGTGCGTTATGGCCCCAACACGATCTGCAAATATTTTAATGAGAACGTGTGCACATACCCTAACTGTATTTTCCTGCACGCATGTAACACCTGCGGGGACGCCCACCCCCTTTCCGTCTGTCCGCGAAGGACCCGCCCCCCAAAGCTGCTGGCCCCCAAGAAGGAGAGAATGGGCTTCCGGGGATACTAAAACTCCACCCTTCCACCCCCATCGACGTCCCAGCTCTAACGCAGGAGCTGTCCCGTCACCCCAACCGCCCATTCGTCGACTACTTATTGTCCGGCATCTCCCAGGGGTTCAGGGTAGGTGTAGTCTCCTCCCATCCACCCCTCCCAATGGCCGCTGTTCGGAATCAAATGGGAGTCGAAGTTCTACTTTGCGGTCAGGCTCACGTTCGGCTGCAGGAGCAGCCCCGGCATTTTTAACTCCCTATCAGAAGCGCTATGCTGGATCCTGCTTAATAACGAGCGTCTCCCCACCGTGCTCCACATGCTGGACGATTTTTTACTGGTGGACCCCCCGTCGGTCCCCCTAGACAAACTGAAGGGGGTGTTCCGAAGGCTAGGCGTGCCTCTAGCAGAGGAGAAAACCGCCGGCCCCGAGTCATCAATTGAATTCCTGGGCATCAATCTCGACTCTGAGCTCATGCAAGCCTCTCTCCCACTCGAGAAGCTCACTCAAATCCGTGAAATCGCCCAGGCATATATGTCCTCTATCCAGGTCACCAACGGGAGCTCCTGCCCCTTCTCGGCCATTTACAGTTCGCCATGCGCATAATTCCCCAGGGCTGCTCATTCATTTCTGCGCCAAGTTGGGGGCCAAGGAAGCCAAGTTGGGCGGCATGCCAAGTTGCCAAGTTGGGGGCCTAGAAGGCCAAGTCGGGCGGCGCCTAGTCAAAGGTGAGGTGTCAAGTTGGGGGCCAAGTAGACCAAGTTGGGAAGCGCCAAGTTAAATCGTTAATGTACCAAGATCGAAGGCCAGACCGAGTTGGGAAGCGCCAATCGCAAATAGCTGTATGTCGCTAAAGGTTGAAGGCCAGGAAAGTACAGTCAAACTACCGGTGCCCGCAGGTCAAAAGCAAGGCCAAACCGGGAAGCTCCAGCAGCGAGTCGCTGCTGTAAGACGCCTAGTCAAAGTAAGGCAAGTGACGGTCCGATCTCAATTAACCTCCGGTAATCGGATCTTCCTTTTGGGGGATCCCCTATCCTAGCCTGTGCAGATGCCCTCCTCTTGCCTCAAGAGGAGCCCCACTGGCCAATGGAGTCATGCACCAAAGTATTTGTGCATAGCATATCCACACATGCATAGCGAGGGTTCTACGTCACCTCTCTCTCTCTGGCCGATCATAGCAGCAGCTAGCTTCACGGCAGTCCATCTCCCCTGAAGCCGTCCACTGAAGCGTCGTTTTGCCCCACCCACCTCCCCAGTCCGCCACCAACGAGTCTTGACTCCTGTAGGATCCCCCACGGGGGGGATCCCCTATCCTAGCCTATGCAGATGCGCTCCTCTTGCCTCAAGAGGAGCACCACTGGCCAAAGTATTTGCCATGCATGCCGATTGCTAAATAAAGTTTGTTAAATCCTACCAACTGGCCTCTCATGATTGAAACATGTATATTCATTTTAATTACATTTATTCTTCCAATTATAGACAGATGCAGTGTTGCCCATCTTGTGACATCTTCTGAAACTTTAGCAATCATGGGTTCATAATTAGTTGAACTAAGAGTTTTTATCTCTGGTGTTATTTTAATACCCAGATAAGTAAAGCCTCCTACAGCATTTACAAATGGGTGGGGAATCAATGGTGACTGTTCAAAATAACCAAAAACACAGATCTAATAGCGCCAAAATACATGTTGTGCTTCAGGTACTCACCACGAGATGAAATATTCATCCAAATGTGGAGAAATTATCTTTTTTAAGGTAAATACATAGCCGGAATTACTTCTTAAACATGGCCGCCAGGCATGCGCGACATACAGCGGATGCGCTGTGTACAGCGGAAGTGCTCTTTACAGGCAAACAAGGAAGTAACTCGGTGTGGGGATTTACTCCGAAAACAACGTTTCACGTAACTTTGGATTAATCTTTCATCTCGTGGTGACTGAGGACGTTGCCCAGTTGTTGAGAATTCTGCAAGGAAAAGCGGCTATCTCTTGTGGCTAAGCTGAGGAGGGACGTCTGTGTATATTGTTTCCAGTGTAGCTTATAGTTACGCTATTTTCTGTGTGTAGCTGACACAAATAGCGTAGCACAGAATCAGATGGCGTGCAATTGTACTAGGTGCTCATAGAATGTTTGAAAAAGAACATTAAGCGTTAAACAGGTAGAAACGTGACTGACTGGAGAGGGGCTTTAAGATCAAATTAAAAAGTACCGTGATTTGCTTTAATGTTGTGCTGTTAGTAATGTATTCAGATAGGAGTGAGTACTGTACTGAATCTTTCTGTCCTCCTCTCTGCAGTATGTCGTGGCTGGATCTCTGACGGTGGCTGCTGGCAGGTCGATGAGCCGGTGCCTGGTTAGTAACTTTAGACGAAGAAGAAACTGGACGGACAAACGCTGGCTTTATTTAGTCAGAGACGACACACCATGTCAAACTGAAACGTAGGGTTAGTTTCATATAAAAACTACATAGCTTGTGGAAGCTCGTGGCATGTCGCTTCAGCTTTGCCGGTAGAGAAAGTGACGTCAAGGCGACAGTGTATGTAGTCTTTCTGATTTATAACTTCTAGTGCAACAGTTTGCCGACAAACTGCGACTTTCTTGACATGCAAAGTTACGTTTTAAATTGACAAAATTAGCGTTCGCGCCCCGTGGCACAATTCAAACAGGATCAAAAAACGGGATCAAAAAAGTAACCTTATTCTCCGTCTACCGGCATTCATATTTTTCGCAACGCTGGTAGGCTACAGGGAGAAAGCAGGAAGTGACGTTTCACTTTGGCTCTCTATATCCCTGATCCATATGTTAACTGTTACTTCTATCTGTTGCCTGTTGTTATCTTGTTTTATGTGTACTCATACTGTGTCACCGTCTTTGGGGTAAGTACTCTCACCTTACCTTACTAAATACTTGTTAGTAACGTTATATTACTATCACCTTACCTTACTAAATACTGGTTAATAACTTTATGTTACTATCACCTTACCTTACTAAATACTGGTTAATGGGGGCGGTGGTGCAGTGGTAAGCGCTGTCGCCTCACAGCTCGAAGGTCCTGGGTTCGATTCCCACCTGGGACGCTGTGAACGCTGAAGGAATGCGTGCCCGTCTGCATGTCCTCGAGTGCCCACCGCCCGGGTGGGGTCATCAAAAGGGCCTTTCTGTGTGGAGTTTGCATGTTCTCCCCGTGCCTCCCGGGGGTTTCCTTCATATAGGAACCCCCTTCACCAAAACATGCAATATCCTGGTTGCTGATGTGGTGCCTCCTCTGGTCGTTAAGGGCACCTGTTCGGAGGGAGGGGAACTCGTTGGAATAGCATGATCCTCCCACGTGCTATGTCCTACCGGTGAAGCTTCCCCTGTCAGGTGAAAAGAAGCGGCTGGCTAACTGCCCATGTCCCAGATCGGCAGAGGGTGGAGCAGCAACCAGGATAAATAAATTAAAATTAGCACTAATGGGGGACAAAAATGGGATAAAAATCGGGGGGGGGGGGGGAATAAAAATAAATACTGCTTAATAACTTTATATTACTATCACCTATACCTTACTAAATACTGTTTAGTATTTTTTAGGCGTTCAGATTTAATTCCATTACATTGACTTTTTCAAGTAACCTGTGCAACCTGGGTTGTAGAGAAATTCCTTTTCATTGAATGGAGGATTCATAGTAGATTGAGTGCAGTTGACATCAAACATGGTGGCCTTCATAGTAATGGATTATAAAAGTGTTTGTTGACCTAACTTGATGTGTATTTATGCAATGTGTTTATATTATTTATATTTCCCTCTGATTATAGGAATATTTTGAATTCAACTAATTTTACAAATTAAATTAGCCAGTGTTTGTTAGCTAACGTTAGTTATCTAGCTTGCAACATATGTTTTTTGACGTGTTGCCCTGATGTCGTCCCTTTACTCGGCAGGTGAACGCCTCTCTCGGCCTCAGTGTTGCTGCTGCGGTGATTTCCTGCCTCGCCACCATTCTCTACTCTCTGGACACCACAGGTTTGATCATCCACTGCTATAGCTATAGCAGTGGCTATGGCTATAGCACTGACTATGGCTGTCTCCAATATAAGGTACGATGTTTTGGTTTTAAATATGTAATGTAGTTCTCAAAAAACTAAAAGAATACCATGTGTTGGTCCACCATATTCTCACGGGACTAGTGTCGTGACACTAATGCGCATTGTTTGCTCTATAGAATTGGGCCCATATTCACAAAGGCTGTAACGTGTTGGAATTCAAGATTCAAGATTCAAGATTTGTATTGTCACTCCGTAGTACAAGTATCACGTGTGAAATTCTTGTGCTGTGGACTCCGTTTACAACATAAATATAACAGGGCATATGAGTGCAAAAACAACAAGAGAAACAACAAGCAATAAGGCAGTAGAGTGATAAGACAAGTCAGAGACAGTGGCATATTCACTGCACATAGGTGCACATGTCATGTGCATACTTTAGACGTACTTAAACATTTAAGAAGAAAAAAAAGAAAAAAAGTGGCATATTCACTGCACATAGGTGCACATGTCATGTGCATACTTTAGACGTACTTAAACATTTTAAATTCGACGTTCTGTTTGCACAGGTGCAAATAGCATATACTAATTAAACATACAATTAAACATTAGACATACATAATGGTAGCAGCTACAGTACGGTACAGTACAGCTACTACACTATTTGTGTATGTTAAGGAGTCTCGTGGCCTGCGGGAAGAAACTGTCCCTCAAGCGATTTGTGCGTGCTTTTGGGACCCTGTATCTCCTCCCTGAGGGTAACAGGGAGAACAGGCTGTTGTGGAGATGGTTTGTGTCTTTGATGATCTTCAGGGACCTCCTGAGGCACCGCTGGTTATACAGTTCCTGCAGTTCTGGCAGCTCACATCCTGTTACGTGCTGGGCCGCGCACCTCACTCTTCGTATCGCCCTGTGGTCCATGGTGGTACAGTTCCCGTACCAGGTGGTGAAGCAGCGGGGGTCAAACCTAGCGTAGAACGCGTTGAGTTCGTCCGACAGGGAGGGTGATGTGTGGGGGGATTGCTGTTTCTCCTCCTTGAAGTCAGTGGCAGCATGGAGTCCTCTCCATAGATGCCTGGGGTTGTTAGAGTCCAGTTTGTAACGTATTGCCATATTCTCTCCGTGCTCTTTTTATAGTGGTTCGGAGGGCATATCTCGTCTGCTTGTATTCCTCTGGTGTTCCAGAGTTGAAGGCGGTGGTCCTGGCGTGAATCACTGTTGATCCAGGGTTTCTGGTTTGGGATTAGTTTGATTATTTTTGTTGGGATTATATCCTCTGTGCATTTTTTTATGAAGCCTGTTACCGTTTCTGCATAATCGTCCAGGTCCCCTGCAGCCCTGAACTCTTCCGCTACTTGGTCGAAGGAGTCCCTCAGGATGTCCTCTGATTGGTCTGACCAGCAGTGGGCGGTTCGGAAGGCCCGGGGGGTGTTGCTTGAGTTTTTGATGGCACCTGGGAACGAGCAGGATGGAGGCGTGGTCCGATCTGCCGAAGGGGGGGCGGGGTGTAGCCTTATAACAGTATCGGATGTTCGAGTAGCACTGGTCCAGTGTGCGTTTTCCCCGTGTGTGGAAATTGATGTGCTGGTGGAGTGTAGGCAATCTCTTCTCAGGTTAACCCTGTTGAAGTCGCCTGCTAGTATCAGTGCTGTTTCAGGTTGTTTAAGCTCCTGTGCGCTGATTGCGCGGTGCAGTTCCTTGACTGCGTTTGCGCCGTTGGCCTGAGGGGGGATGTACACTGCAGCAAGGGTGACTGACGTAAATTATCTCAGGCTGTCATACGGTACACATTGAAGCATCACGTATTCCAAGTCCGCTGTGCAGTGCGTTCCGATGTTAGTGATATTCGCACACCAGTTCTTATTTATCATCAGACAGACCCCGCCACCCCTCGCTTTCCCTGATCGCTCCGCGTCTCTGTCTGCTCTGTGTATGCTGAACCCGGGTATTGTGATGGCGTGGTCTGTAGTGTCGGGTGAAAGCCAGGTTTCAGTCAAACACAGGACGTTACATCTCGCTATGTCCGTTTGGAATTGTGCCCTTGCAGTGGGAACAATAGGCCGGCGGTAATCCCACAGTATTCCACGCTGCTGCGCTCTTTCTTCTGCCAAAAAGTGCACATACGCTACTATGTACACTGTATAAAAGACACTGATATATACACTAGATATTTACAAAGCAAATAGAAGCAACGAAATTATAAACAAAACTAAATTACTCTAAAAAAAGACCTATTTCTCTACGAAGTTCACGGAATATACAGCACGAAATTGCGATGCGAATATTGATCCACCTGTCAATCACAGCAACAGATGTGTACACTCTGTGTAACTCGCTGATTTAGGAGAAACTAATATAATATACGCCCATACTTAAAAAGTCAAGGGGCGTGAAAGCATCAATGTGGTACGAGATGTGTTCATGGGTAAATAATAGGGATGAGAAAGTACACCATTATCTCTATCTGTTTAAGCAACTAAATTATCCGTGTCCATATCTATACTCAGAGGGGGCGTGGCTTAAATCAAAGTGGGTGGCGTTTCGAATGAAAGTGGGTGTGGCTTAAGTTGTGTTTGTTTTGTGGTTGTTGTTGGCAATTCAGCGCGTCGAGATGCCACCAAAATGTCCAAAATATGGCTAACTCTTTCTACCGGTATCACAAGGATACTCTGGTATATTGTCATTTTTTTAAAGATACCCAGCCCTAATCACGAGTACGGATATTGACACGTACTCGGATGATACTCGTAAAAAGTATGTTATCTGTACTGGATACTCGTTTCATCCGAGTAGGCTACTCTGCTCGTCCCTAGTGAATAATAATGGTTGTACCAATCTTATAATGATATGGGAAAGATACTTGGACTGTACTTTTGAGTTTTGATGAAGAAACATGGGGGAGGATTCTTTCCAACAATGGTAAATCTATGAGATAAGCCAGAGGCAGTGACGATTCTAGAGTCTGTTGGGGCCGTAGGCAAAAATTCCCCGGGGGCCCCTCCAAACAGCATTCATCGCCACTATTTTTTAAATAACTTGACACCAACAAAAAATACATTTCAATCATGAGAGGCCAGTTGGTAGGATTTAACAAACTTTATTTAGCAATCGGCATGCATGGCAAATACTTTGGCGCATGACTCCATTAGCCAGTGGCGCTGCTCTTGAGGCAAGAGGAGGGCATCTGCATAGGCTAGGAGATCCCCCCCCCCCCCCCCGTGGGGGATCAGGAGTCACGACTCGTTGGTGGCGGACTGGGGAGGTGGGTGGGGCAAAACAACGCTTCAGAGGGCGGCTTCAGGGGAGATGGACTGCCGTGAAGCTAGCTGCTGTTATGATCGGCCAGAGAGAGAGAGGTGACGTAGAACCCTTGCTATATATATGAGAATTGACTGACGTCATATCTGACGTCATTACGGACGTCATACTAAGACTTTGACTGACCACGTCATACTAGAACTTGACTGACGTCAGGGGTGATCGGATTAGATTATGCACGAATGGCCTTCTGCTTGAAATATGGTCTAGAGACCTCACTTCAATCATGAGAGGCCAGTTGGTAGGATTTAACAAACTTTATCTAGCAATCGGCATGCATGGCAAATACTTTGGCGCAGGACTCCATTAGCCAGTGGTGCTGCTCTTGAGGCAAGAGGAGGGCATCTGCATAGGCTAGGAGATCCCCCAAAAGGAAGATCTGATTACCGGAGGTTAATTGAGATCTGCGGGCACCGGTAGTTGATTGTACTTTTCTGGCCTTCGACCTTTTAGCGACTTACAGCTATTTGCGGCTGGCGCTCCCAACTCGGTCGGGCACCTCGCGATAGCGCTTCCCAGCTTGGCTCACCTGGCCGCCTTGGCGCTTCGCGATTGTACTTTTCCGGCCTTCGACCTTTTTAGCGACTTACAAGCTATTTGCGGCTGGCGCTCCCAACTCGGTCGGGCCTTCGATCTTGGTACGTACTTTTCCTGCCTTCGACCTTTTTAGCGACTTACAAGCTATTTGCGGCTGGCGCTCCCAACTCGGTCGGGCCTTCGATCTTGGTACGTACTTTTCCTGCCTTCGACCTTTTTAGCGACTTACAAGCTATTTGCGGCTGGCGCTCCCAACTCGGTCGGGCACCTCGCGATAGCGCTTCCCAGCTTGGCTCACCTGGCCGCCTTTGGGCTTCGCGATTGTACTTTTCCGGCCTTCGACCTTTTTAGCGACTTACAAGCTATTTGCGGCTGGCGCTCCCAACTCGGTCGGGCCTTTGATCTTGGTACATTAATGTTTGACTTGGCGCTTCCCGGCTTGGCCTACTTGGCTGCCTTGGCGCAACTACCCTGACTTTCTCCGACTCTCTCTTTCTCTATCCCCCCCCAAAAATGAGCCGGGGAATTTACTGCACCTTACTGAGCGCCATGCTTACGGGGAGCCACCACCAACGAGACATTTTAAAGTCCGGGACACTGTTCGTTGCCATGCTCGCCGATTAAGGGAGGAGGGTTCTTTGGGCCGCCAGTATGGCCGCCTGCTCCGGGCGGATGTGGCTGGAGAATGCCGATGAGGACCAGCGGCCCATTTGCTGGAGGGAGGCGGAGGACACTCCTTGCTCGGCGGCCGAGGTGGCCGCTCCGATCCTGAAGGAGTGGCTGGAGTAGTTCTTCGTCGGGAGGTTGCATTGCTGGAGCGTCTGCTTGAGGTGCAGGGTGAACCAGGATCTTGTCATGTGGTGACAAGGTGCGATGATGAGCAGGGGAGCCGAGGGGCCGGTCCGGGGCGGTGACGGCCGGTGATGATGTCATCAGATAGCAACCATCTTTTCCCCCTGAGCAAACGCCCGTTTGCTACGGACTGCTCGTAGCCCTGCTGGCGCAGCTGGGGCCAGACCACGGGGAAGTCTGGGCAGATTCACGGTGATTGACGGGAACCGGCTTGGAGAAGCGCTGAGGCTGGAGTGCCGTAGCCTCTCGGGCACTCTGGGCAGACTGAAAGGTCCATGGGGCGAACGGTTCATTCTGGCGGCAACAGCTGAAATGTAGTGCTTAATGCATGAGATATAAAGAAACTGGTTAATAAACAAGTGAGAGAAAGCGATGGTTTCACCGCCTTGCAAGTGCACCATGGACTGCTAGTTGCAACTCGCAGTGATATGTTAGGGTTGGCCACATATAGCGATGGGGTTCGCAGCCTCTTGTTACCTGACTAGCGTGACACTGTATCAATTATTTTAGCTTTGGTATTGTTTATGGTTAAGAAGGGGCAAAGCCGTCTCTACTTTCTGAGACGGCTGAGGTCCTTCAACGTCTGCCGGACCATGCTGAGGATGTTCTATGAGTCGGTAGTGGCTAGTGCCTTCCTGTATGCTATTGTGTGCTGGGGCAGCAGGCTGAAGGCAGCGGATGCCAACGACTCAACAACTGATCCGTAAGGCCAGGGACATTGTGGGGCTGGATCTGGGCTCTCTGACTGTGGTGTCAGAGAAGAGAACGTTGTCCAGGCTACGTTCCACCATGAACAATGACTCGCACCCACTCCACGGCGTGCTAGTCGAACACAGGAGTACGTTCAGTGAGAGACTGATTCCGCCTAGATGCAGTACGGAGAGGCCCGGGAAATCATTCCTGCCTGTGGCCATTGGTCTATTTAATGCCTCTCTTAAAAGAGCACCTCGGAGACGCTCAGTCTCCCTGAGACTGAGCCAGCCGATAGGTTAACTGTGCCTGGCTGAGCCACGTGTAACGTATAGGGCAAGCCGACTTAATATAGTCCAGGGTGCAATAATGATAATTGACACGGAATGTATACTTGCCTGACGTATTTTGTATTTTGCTACTTAGACATTCCACTTATTTTTGCTTCTAGCGCATTTACTAGTTATTCTATGCTATGTTGTGTTTTTCTGCTTATTGCTTACTACTGCATTTGCATTGCATTTACTACTGTTTATTTTTTATTTTAAGCTATGTGTGTTCTGTGAGCGAGCTACTGTAACTTGTCCCAATTTCCCCTCGGGGATCATTAAAGTCATTCTGATTCTGCTTCTGAAGAAATGCCAGAGGCATTTTACTTTGAAATTCGTTGAGCACAGGAAGTGGTGTATTAAGACCGGGTAGCTTGACACGGAAAAGACGTCAGCATTCCCTGGGCCGTCTGGCTTCGGTCTGAAAGTTGTGCAGTAACACTCATTCTAGCTGATGCTCAGACAAGCTCCATGGGCCAGGGGTGTTAGAATGGCCCCTTGCGTGGTTATTATTATTATTATTATTATTGTTATTATTATTATTAATATTATTATTAAATTGTGACTCCCGCTGGCCATTTGCCAGAAAGCGATTTCCGCCAGCGTTGCCAGACGTACGATAATTATCGTATGTGTACGATAATTTCGACCTCTGTACGATGTACGATCAATGATCCCAAAATCCCCCAAATGTACGATAATTTCATCATTTTGTGACACTTAGACGAATCCTACGTCTATCACTCTATCTGTTATACAATCATCTCTTCAAACAACATATTTGCCGCCAATACGTGCAGGGTGTTTTGTTGTTGTTGCAACGCAGGCTGAGATCACAGTGTTAAAAAATCATGCCAAGTCCAAAAAGTAGCCTGTGATCAGCCGCAGGCCCGCAGCCCCCCCGAAATAGGTGCGCCAAAGGCGCGCCGCGCTGGGGAGGGGGCGTACGATAGTTTCACTCCAAAAACGATAATTTTGACCCTCTGGTACGATAATTCAACATTTGCCATCTGGCAACACTGAATTTTCCGCTTAGGCGTCGGAAATAGCAGGCTGAGATGCCCACTGGATAGAATGGTCAGATCACAGGCCGAATAACTAGTCAGTCAGCCTCGCTTTATTTAGTCAAAGCACGAGGGACACCTACGGTACATGTGGTGTTTTCAGAGCAATGTAAGATAGTATTTCTGTTTGGTGAGGCGGGCCGTTGCGGGCGGACGGAGTATTAAATAGATGAATACGTCTGAATTTTACTGGACTGGTAGATTGCCCGTTTAAATACTGAAGTAATGATACTTTCCTCATGGGTCCTTTCGCGTCCACGGGTGACTGGTCCTCCGGGGTATGCTCGGTGTGCTGTGGTCGTCAGCCCCGTCCTTGGTAGAGCCTGGGGACGCGATGATCGCGGTGCGGAAGCCTGAATGCTTGGACGCCTGGAAACCCGTCCGATGAAGAATAGTGGGGCTGCATGCATGCTGCTTGCTGAGCGAAAATGTTAGTCACTGATTGTCAGTCTGAAAGTCTGTTGTTGACTTGGGGCGGACTCCTGGCTGGAGGGAAATGGCCGCTTTGCTTGAGCCGATTTGCTCCGTGAATGGAGATAGCCAGGAAAGATTGACGACGTGCAAGACAGCGTAGAACATGGCGTCTCACGGCGGCCCCTCGCAGTGGAGCGCCCCGCGTTGGCAGCCTGCGGCCCGGCCGTCTTGGAAGGCCAATGCGCTCCGTGCCGACCCGGAACAGGGTATCGTTGTTTGAGCTGTCGTCGCTGCCCATGGACTGTTCTGGCTCGGGATCCGACAACCAGGAGTGGGGAGCGTTGAGAGATCAGCGGGGATTGTCCACGGATAGAGAGGACTTGGGGGTGCTGATTCGATCTGCAGATATGGTGCAAAACAACGCTTCAGAGGGCGGCTTCAGGGGAGATGGACTGCCGTGAAGCTAGCTGCTGTTATGATCGGCCAGAGAGAGAGAGGTGACGTAGAACCCTTGCTATATATATGAGAATTGACTGACGTCATATCTGACGTCATTACGGACGTCATACTAAGACTTTGACTGACCACGTCATACTAGAACTTGACTGACGTCAGGGGTGATCGGATTAGATTATGCACGAATGGCCTTCTGCTTGAAATATGGTCTAGAGACCTCACTACATAATAATTAGAATTCCTCAAGTTCCTAGGACATTATTTCATTAGCCTATTCATAACTTTAATACATGGTGCAAAATTAACCTTTCTGTCCACCGACCAAATGAGTAATGAATATTCAAATGTTACCAGCCACTCAATAGATTATCGTTGTTTGTTTTTGGCTGGGGGTGAGTGAAGCAAATCCATCAGCCACTTGCATATTTATATTTTACCAGCATTGTGTGCCCTGCTTTCATAGCATTCATAGCTTAACTGTTAGCTTAGCTAGCTAACTAAAAAACTAAAAATAGTTCATTGCTAGCTGAAGCTATTCAAGTATATCTCCCCATAGGCTATACTAAAATCTGCTTAATCAGTATCTGCTCCTCTGTCCTGCTTTTTTTCACATCCTCTTTTCTCTTTCGTTTTGACTTCCAAATACAGTAACTTCTCCATTCCCTTTATTCACTTTCAATTCAAGAGAATTCCTAAATCATGCAAGCTTGACGGGAATGATTCACATACATTCTCTTTTTTATATTTTATTTAAAATTTTAACAAATTTAACAAACGAACGAGCTCAGACACAGGAAAGGAAAAGAAATCCAAATAATATTGACAGTTATAATGTGGTGCTACCATCGATATAGGGTGCTTATGTACTTGTAAGAGATGTCGTGCATGGGGTCCCACGCAAGGCATCCAACAGGAACCATCTGGGCAGAGATGACAGACACAAAGAGCAGTTTTACGTCTTTTACTTAGACTTTGAGGCATAAAAATAAACAAGGAATATTTGTGAAAACGTGAACAAAACTAGCCTAAACTGTGTCGGCAGGCCGACGGAATAAACTAATAGTTTCCCAAGGAGCGAGGAACAGGAATAGTCCAATGGGACTTTCCCACCACCAGACATGGGCGAGGAGAGGCACAGCAGCAGTAGGTTAGGATCAGCAACGGGGTCTGAAAGCAGAGATGATTATATAGCATGCCAATCAGGTGCAGAAAATCATACTGGAATTAGCAGGGGTTATGTCACTGTTATTTCATAGGTTGCCTTCTCCCGCTACTGCCAGTGGCGCAGGAAGGCTGCCTAGCACCATGGACAGCGGCGGCTTGGCCTCCGCCCGCTCTGGTCCGGCGCGCTCTGGCCGGTTCAGCACCTCGGACAGCTCCTTCACCACAGCCCGTAGCGGAACCACTAGGCCGGATTCCCGAGGGTGTGTCAGAGGTAGGCTAGAAATGGGTCCCAAATAGTTAGAAACTTTTTAAGTGAGTTGGTTCTCAGGGATCTGAGCCTCTACTCTCGATCCTTATAACAGAGATCATGTCCGTCAACCACAGTTCTCTTTCAGAATGAGTTTTTTTGCCAACAGTTGTCCCCAGTGTCAGAGACTGTTCACATAGATTCTCTTGAATTGAAAGTGAAGGTGACCGTGAATCATTCCTGTCAAACTTGCATGATTCACATACCCGTACATTATCTTGAATGATTCACTTTCAATTCAAAACATTATGTGAATCATGTAGGTTTGACTGGAATGACATGGGTCCCCTTTAGGGAGGTTTCCCACGTCATTCCAAATTGTCCAGGGCATGGGATGACATGGAACCCCTTTAGAGAGGTTTCAATGCATTGCAAATTGTCCATTAGCTGCTTAATGGAGAGGGGTTTGCAGTCATTGCTGTGGAGTAACGTTTTTCAGCCCTCGGGGGCCCTAATGGCCTGGGGCCCCAAGCAGTTGCCTGCCCTGCCTGTTCACAAGCTGTGCCTCTGGCCAAAGGCAAATTTATTCAATATACTGTAAAATACTTCATATTATTACACTCAAATAAGACTCAATAAAATGGGTCTGATTAAAGACAGTGTATGTTGGAAATTTAAAACAGAACAAGGTACATACATGCACGCACTTTGGGAGTGTTCCGTCATCTCTCCTTTATGGGGGAATGGGTGAATGGTTAATGGCGCTTTACAAATAGAGCAGGTAGAAGACCAGGCTACAATTCCCACATGCACTGGCTATTTTACTGCACAGGTCAGGTAGCAATTGAAACAATTTCCCAACAAGAGCATGTACTTAGCGTTGGTGGCAAGGTAAGACCCCTTTAACGGTGGGTGAAGCCTTGACCAGATCTGGCTCTCACAAAAGTAAGTTGGACATAAACCTGTACAATGATTTCCTCCAATAGCAGGAGGTCTGACTCCATGTTTCCTCCATGTTGTCCACAGCGTTTATCGATGGGGGTTTCAGGGGTCTTGGCTGTCTTCAGTCTCCTGGAGTTGGCTGTTTCCATCACCGTTGCAGTGTACGCCTGCAAAGCTACCTGCAACTGCAACCCCCAGCCCCAGGTGAGGCCACTTGCGTCTTACAAACAGATCACCACGCCCATCACAGGGCGCCAAATGACCGCATGGCTAAGCCACTACTATGAATTATGTATTCACTCTCTGTCCGGGTTAATGTTGCTTTGTGTTTTCATATAACAGCAGAGAATTAAAAGACTTTATCTGATTAAAATATGGCGACACGGTAACACTTTAAAATAAACTACTACACAAAATCTAGAGTAGTTACAAAGGGGGAGCAAAGACAACTATGGACAGGTAATAATTAATGATTCTGTCCTCATCAACTACTCAATTAACCAATCATTAACTAATGATTAGTACTCTGTAATTTGAATAGGAGTTTGTGAATAACTGACCATTAATTAATAGTTAGTTCCTCATTTATTCCCTAGTAACTACTCTAAATCTTTTGCACATTATTACCTCCGCTAAGGAGGTTATGTTTTCGGTGGCGTTTGTCAGTTTGATTGTTAGGATTGCGGAAAAACTACCAGGCCCACTTTCATGAAACTTGGTGGAAGGGTGTAGCAAATAGGGGCACGGTGGCTCAGTGGTAGAGCTGTCGCCTCACAGTCAGAAGGTCCTGAGTTCGATTCTCGCCTGGGACACTGTGGGCGCTGTGGTTGTGTTCCCCCCCATATCTTCAGTGCCTACTGCCCAGGTGGGGTATCTCGTCGTAAGGGCCTTTCTCTCTGTGTGGAGTTTGCATGTTCTCCCCGTGCTCCCCCAGGGGGTTCCTCCGTATATAACCCCCCACTAAAAAAAACATGCAGAAGATCAGATCGTCATCGTCATCCGACCAGTGACGACAACACCCGAAGTTGGTCCCCGGGCGCTGTACGAGAAAGCGACCACTGCTCCTGGCCTGCCCCCCGGAGGAAAGGACATGCCTGGATGGGTTAAATGCAGAGGACACTTTTCACCGGCCACCGTCAGCATGAGTGTGTTGTGGCCGCATGCATGTGTTGTGGTGTTCGTGTGACAATAAAAGACGGGGCTTGTCCCGTTACGAGAGTACGAGAGAGAGCATGGGCCAATGAAGAAGCCATTACATTTTGGCATGGATCTGAGCCGGGTCAGGTCAAGGGAGGGGGCGGAGCTAGGGAAAGGGGGCTGTAGGGGGATGGGAAGCCTTATGGTGAGATGGGAAGGTCATAGAGTCGGGATTCGAGGGTCATGGTCATAGAGAGTCGGGTGGCTGGGGGGATGTTGGTGGGTCAGGGTTAGGGTTCTGATCCGACTCACAAAATGTGCATATCATAGCAGACTGGAGTATAGACCCTTTTCACGGGGGCCATTTTGTGTCGAAAAGGCAGAATAAACACAGGTGCAAGCAAAACACTAATGAGGGTTTCCAAATTCCAATCACGGAAGCCTATAGAGAGAAAAAAGCCAACATTTCAACTGTGTAGTAGCATGCAGAACAGCACTATTAGTCGACACATAAACATATTGAGCAAAATACAGATGGCAGGGAACGGACAGCCACCATCAGACAGGAAAAGTTTTGCAACCTACCTTATTACGATAGAGATTTGTGCTAATATATGGGCATATGTAAGGTTTAATGTTGTATTGTTAACTGGAAAATTACGTGACATTGCATCTCAGGCGATGTTACTCAGTAACGCAAAAGTAATGTAACGAGTAGTGTAACAAATTACTTTCTCCAGGGAGTAATCAAGTAAAGTAAGGCATTACTTTTTTTTAAAGTAAGGTGTAATACATTACTTTTTTGAGTAACGGACCCCAACTCTGCTCCACCTACCTTGCAGTCTCTGCTCCCTTCACAGGCTCCGCCTACTTCACAGGCCAACCCTGAGGTTTGTTGTAAATGTGTGATGTCACGTCATGTAATGTGTGACATCATGTGATGTAAATGTGTAGTGTAAATGTGTGACGTCATGTGAGTCAGTTTGGTGAGTTCAGATTCCAGAGGCCCATACCACAAATGGAGGATGAACAGATCCAGGATCTGTCCCTTGATCTGCTTTGGCTTAACCAGATCAAAGCAACCATGCTATTCTGTACCACGATGCCAGTTATCAGCTGGGTCAGCTGTAAACTCAGTCTAAATTTCCAAAATCCGTAGGCCTATTTAGATCATAGTTTTAACGTTAGAAATATAGGCTCTGAATCAACACGGTGCGGGCGTAGTTTTAATTGAATAAAAAAATTGGCTATAAAAATAGCAGCTCCGTTGCACACAGCGCACCATAGTGCGCTTTGGAGACGTTTATGGTAATCGTTTTACGCAGGTGATTTAGTGTATTTCTCCATCCAGCGTTCAGCTGCAATCGGCAGGGTCAAACGTGCTTGGGAGCAAATAAAAATTAATACTTCACGCTGGAGGAACAAACCATAATCTTAAGGAAATATGAAGAATTCAAAGATGTAGGCTAATAAAAACCAAAGGCAACACTGCTGCACATAATAATCACAAAGGAGGGCTGGCAAAAAAATGCAGATTGTCTCAATGCGTAAGTTATTCAGCTTGCTTGATTTCGCCACCGATGTTCAGCATCTCCGTTGCGCACACGGTGCGCTTTCACGTTTCTCCAATGTTCAAGCATGTGCCTCAAGGACTACTAGGGGTTCAATTTGGCCAAGGCTCGAAACGCTGCTATTGCCGCTTGCGGCTATATTTATTATTATTATTATTATTATTATTATTATTATTATTATTAATTTAAGCTTTATTCAGGGGAGGCTCACTGAGAGCAATGCTCTTTTTGTCAGGAGCGCCCTGTTCACATCTGCTGGCCACTGAGCAGCTCCACTGGAGCGGTTGGGGCTAAGGGCCTTGCTCAAGGGCACCTCAGTCCGTGTGTTATGGGCCCCCTGAGCTCTCTGGCCCCTGGGCCTGGGCCCAGTAGGCCAATTCGGCAGGCAATACAGTACATCCCTGTACCTAACCCACTATAAACTCACCATTAGTGCCGAGTCTTTCAGCATTTGCTTTCGCCCGGCTGTTTAGTTTGGAAAATCCCTGAGAAGACACATCATACAGCTCACGTTTTGATTCCCACAGCTCTACCAAGAGTTTCTCTCTTTCCAGGGTCCAAACTGAAGCCATTTAATCACCTTACATCAGCAACAACACAACAACAGCAGCCCGGAAATGATGTTTGATGTAGATGTAGGATAGATGCAAGATGGAGGACTGTTTCCATGGCTACCGCTGGTGTGCTCTCCTGCCTTGTAACCTTACTGAACTTAATATTATTGTATTATTTTTTACAGAATGTCACCTATGCAAACTGTCCTCCAGCCTCCAGATCTCAGCCAGACTCCACCTACCAGAGCATCAATCCAGCCACCATGGACCAAGACCAAACATACTCTACTCTGCCGCCAGACTCCACCTACCAAGGCCTCAATGCAGACACCATGGACCAAGACCAAACATACTCTACCCTCGAGCAAGGCCAGTTTTAAGGTCTTTTCAGACCAAAAGGGAATAATCAGTGTGAATAAATTGTATGGCGATTAAAAACAAACAAACAAACAAACATACAAACAAACAAACAAACAAACAAACATTTATCTCTATGGGACTAATCACACCAAATGAAAATTTGCTGTCTGGATTTTTTTTCTTTCGTTTTTGCCATGCAATTTATTCACACGTATTATTCTCTTTTGTTCTAAAAATACCTTGGCCCCTATCTTCCCACTGGCCTTAGGCGCAAAAACTGGCATTAAACGCAAAAAACACGCCTTGCGCCTGCCTCGGGCAGATAGCAACATGGTTTTAGGCCCCGAAATGCGCTTAACGCCAAAGAGGCATGGCGCAGTGCCAGAATAGGCCAGAATGGGCGTTTCGGCCTTGAATACCGGCCTAACGATATCTTCCCCCCTGGCGTTAATTTAGCCCTTATCGCTTTTCAAAACCAGGCCTTATTCAGTGCGTCGCGGACCGGGGCGTCATGCAAGCCAACAATCTGAGGGGGCGAACTCTGGCCCTACGGGCGGCGCCGAATTTTTGGGGGTTGGAAGCCAGATTTAGAGGAATATCTCATTTTAAATTAACAGACTGAGCAGGTGTAACCATAAGGCTATTTTCCAAACTGCTCAGCCTCCTGGAAAGATCCATAATCACCAGACTAAGTACATTGCCACTGCCCAGGCTCAATGGACTTGACAAAAAAGGGAGACCACACGTTTCAAAGCAATGTAACACAATGTTTATTTTGGCTGGTATTGCCTTTTCAGAAGGTAGAAATCTTTTCTCTTCCATTTCAATCAGGAGAGACTAGAGACCAAAGAATGAATTAAGTGATATTTATTACAATAAAGTGAATGATGCATTACAGAAAGAATGATGAGAATAAAGTACTGTTATTAGTCTTTGGCGGTTAGACACCGCAGGGAGATCTTGAGAGAGCTGCATCAGCCCAGATCAGCATCCAGATATATCCCCCTGTGGAGTCTAGATACTGGTGGTGCTGGTGATCTCCTTCTGAGACTCATGATGAGACTCTTCCGACTGAAGAATCGGATAGGTCTGCAATGACCGGGAGGAGAAGGGGAGGAGGAGGGTGCGAGCCTGACAGCAGCGGTGTTTGAGAGGCTGAATGAGACAGAAGAAAGTATATTTAAGGAAACCGCCTCCAAGCAATTGGCTTACGACGGGGGTGAGAAGCAATGTGATAGGCTTGAGGTGTGTGGGGTGAGAGGTGATGAGAGCAGTGATGTGACACTATGCTATTGGTTAACAGAGACTGGGCGGCAACCAGCTGATTGTTCATTGAAACCCGGAAATTAACAGCTTATTATGATCTTGTGAGTAGATTGAAGAGTGGAGATATAAAGTTAATTAAGGAAGTGTAAATGGATATTATAGTCTTCCTGGCTTGAACTTACGTTAAGAACTACATTAGTCTCATCTAGTGTCCTCTAGAGCAGGGGTTCCCAACCCAAGGACCGGTAGATACATGGACAAAAAAGTGGCGGACCGGTTGTCAATTTTAATGGTTTTAGTTACATATATATTTACTCACCAGGTGGCGACAAAGCGTAAATAACAGCCTTTTGTGTTGTACTGTATGTAGCCTATACAGTATTTATGTTTTTGTTTTAACTACATACATAAATAAACGTCAACTTGAAACTATGTTTCAACTACCATACACAGCCTATAATATTATAGCCTATGTTTATAAAAAAATATATATATATATATATTTTTTCTTTTCCCTCTCAAAAATCTGAGGGGGCAATCGCCCCCTCAGTTACAATGGGCATGACGCTTCTGGCCATGGATATTACTGTGCGTATTTACGCACAGCTCTCCTCTGCCGATCTCACACTCTCTCCCCCTCTCTTTCTCTCTCCCTCTCTAGCGCGTCTCTATCTCTCTCCCTCTCTCTCGCGCGTCAGACAGGCACAAAGACCGATGGAAAAAAAGTTGTTATATCTAGTTTTGAGCCCCTGTCATTCAGAGGCTGTTGAGCCACATGTGAAATCTCCCAGCATGCATTGAGGCTAATACATTTCGACAAGAAATATCAACGAAATCAGCCTAAATTGCCTAAAGTGGTAAATAGAAATCATGTTTATCTTCACACAACATGCAATTCTCGATAGAAATAATGTTTATGTTCACACAACATGCAATTCTCGATAGAAATAATGTTTATGTTCACACAACATGCAATTCTCGAACATTTCAATATTGGCCAAAATAAAACATAGAAATCCAAACACAACCCTATGTGAAACATATATGTAATTCCTTAGGAGCTGGGTTCGATCTAGACTCAGTGGATTATTAGTCATACTGTAGAGAAAGACCTTTTGCTATGTGTATTCCTTGTGTGTGATCTGTTTTCCTCCCACCTGTTGCCTATGTGCCCTCGTTAGTCTGCCCCATTACCTGAGTTCTCCCCACCAATCAGTTCTCCCGTTTTGCCCTCTGTGTTCCTGCCTTCCTCAGCTGTCCCTCATGTTTCATTAGTTACCTCTGTCTATATATTGTCTCAGTCATTGTCTACCCTGTCTCGTATAGTATGTCATTGCTGTCTCTGAATTTCTTGTTTCAAGTTTAGCCTAGCCTAATGCTAGTGGTTTTGTTCTTTTGTATTTAAAGTTTCAGTAAAGACTTTTTGTTGCTCCTAAAAAACCTTGCCTGCTGCCTCTGTTCTTCATTTGGGTCCACACACCTGTACATTCCTGACAATACTAGGATGAAAATGGCGACGACTGACATCAAAACCGACGTCATACATCTTGACTGATGTCATACATCTTGACTGACGTCATACTTGACTGACGACACGGGCTGATCAGATATGATTATGGAGGTTGGTCTACGTGGGTTGAATTCAGTCTGCGACTACACGTGATTACATTTAGATTTATTCTTTCGCGTTTTCTGTGCATCATTACTTTGTATGCCTCCGGCGGCGATAGCCAGGCCGGAGGCATTATGGATCCAGGTTGTCCGTCCGATGTTCGTTAACGCGATATCTCAGGAATGCCGACGAAATTTCATCAAAATTGAATTGATTAGATTTTGGTGGTCAAAGGTCAAGGTCACTGTGACCTCTCGAACGCCATTTTCAAGCTTGTTAACGCGATATCTCAATGCCTTGACGGAGTTTCATCAAATTTGCCTCAAACATCAACTTGGACTCAAGGATGAACTGATTAGATTTTCGTGGTCAAAGGTCAAGGTCACTGTGACCTCACGAATGCCATTCCCAACTTCGTTAAAGCGATATCTCAAGAACGGCTTGATGGAATTTCTTCCAATTTGGCTCAAACATCGACTTGGGCGCAAGGATGAACAGATTACATTTTGGTGGTCAAAGGTCAAAGATCAAGGTCACTGTGACCTCTCCAATGCCATTTTCAAGCTTGTTTTGATAATCAATCAAAATCTCAGTAACGCCTTGATGGAATTTCTTCACATTTGCCTCAAACGTCAATGTCTGGACAGACATGGATGTCGACTTCTCACTTTATTTTTTTAGTTATGTAGTGAGTTATGTTTTATTAATGTTAGCATTTCAATCATGAGAGACCAGTGGGCAAATAGCATGGCAACTAGTTTTGGTATAATGACTCCGTGGTAAGATGCCCCTCTTCTTGTGGTAAGAGAGGAGGGCATCTGCTCAGCCTAGACTAGAGAATCCCCCCACCCCTGTAGGGAATTCCTCAGGAGTCAAGACGTTGGTAGTGGACTAGGGAGGTGGGTGGGGCGAAACACAGCTTCAGAGGATATGATCAGCCCAGGTACAGCAACCACTGTGGTAAAAAAAAGGGAGAGGATGATGCGATGCACTGATCATGGCTATATGAAGTGCCACATCATAGGCTTGTCAGCGACGTCATAACATACGTCATACTGACAGGGGCTGATTGGCTGTTGAGGATGGGGTGATGAGTCAGGAGACGCACGTCATAACAGACGTCACACTTAAATTACAATTGACTTATGTTCAGAGCTGATGTCTTTGTGGAAATTAATTAATTGATTGGATTTATATAGCGCCAAAGGCACTCAAAGCGGTTCACATATCAGGGGAGGGAGGGGGAGGGAACTCAACTCATCCACCACCGATGTGTGGCACCCACCTGGGGATGCACGGCAGCCAGTTTGCACCAGAACGCTCACCACACATCAGCTATCACGTGGAGAGTTGAGGGTTGAATGTGCCAATCAAGCAACAAGGGATGATTAGGTGGCCATGATTGAAAGAAGGCCTGTGTGGGAACTTAGCCAGGGCACCGGGGCTCCACCCCTAATCTTGTGAAGAGTGCCGATGGGATCTTTAATGACCACAGAGAGTCAGGACCTCTGTTTAACGTCTCATCCGAAGGACGGAGGTGGTATGAGGTAACATGACTGGTCCTCATCTTGAAACTAGGTTGAGGCCATCATTAATACAGGATCTGTTAGTATTGAGTGGATCAAGATGAACAGAAGAAGAATGTCAGATGGGGTTTGGGATTTCAGACCATTCCTTAGTTTCTTCAAAATGAAAGATAGACCATAGAGCATATAGCCCTACTTATAGAATCTATAAATTGAATGTTTAATATTGTTTTATTGACACATTTAACCAGAGACATCATCTCATTACTGTTGACAACTTCTGTTCATTACATTTTTTTCTTGGTCTTTCAGTTGTAAAGAGACACTCAAGACTTTATTGATTGGTTTTTATTCAGTAGTCAATATAAACATACAGGGAAAATACAATAATGACTTATTTACACTGTGGTCCTAAGGATATAAGGACAAGTCACAGACACAGACACCAAATCACAGCAATAAAGACAGCCACCATGTCAAGTGTGTGTCCATTATATTGTGGAGGACAACAGATAGCACGGGAGCTGTCATAAGACATGAAGGCTAAGTGACAAAACTGTCAAGTTTCCTGGAATGAAGGATGACATTATAGATTCATGATAGGGAAAATACAGGAAGGCAAAAAAATAAACATGAAATTATGTTGTATTTATTTACACTGCCTACACTCACCCTGCAAAACAAGAAAAAAAGCAACAAAAAAAAGACTACTCAACATAATCATATTATTTTTAAATACCATGAATTTACTGAACTTTTATTTCACCAGATCTCAACCCAAATAAAGTAAATGATAGTGGGCCACTGGCACCATCGGGATACTTTTTTCATTATTTTTCTTTTTTTGTGAAATCAACACACTATAAATAACTAAAATATTATTTGTATTTACATATTTGGTTTCCGGTACTCTTCCAGACTTATTGCACCTACTCAGGAACCCTGGAACGAGCCAGTATGTAACAATAGACCAGACTTTTACATATGTTTCGTATTTTGGAGAGTCCCATTCCATACATGATAGGATTTAAAAGCATTAAAACATTCATCCATATCTGAGCATACACTTGAAAAAACTCTTTCAACACACGGGGCCAACTGCTCTTGTCAATTCTACGGGTCACTATTAAGAAGAGGCAGGCAAAGGCAAAGCACAGAAGGGAAACAAGCTGAGGAGTGCAGGTGCTAACAGCTTTTTGTCTGGTCTCTTTTGAACCAACAAAACAAATCTGAAGAATCTTCATGTAAGAAAAAAGGATTGGAATTAGAGGGACTACGACACTTAGAACAATGCTAAAGAGTCCATAAATGTTATTTACTCTGGTGTCAGCGCGTGAGCATGCCAGCTTGATGATGGCATAGTTGGCACACCTCCAATTATTTATGTAGTTTCCACACAGTGTCAAACGCCGGCTCAAGGATAAGCTGATCAGGTGTGTGAGAAAAACGTAAATCCATGTCACAACAATAAAGACAGCCACCTTGTTAGATGTCATGCGTGTATTATATTGTAGAGGATGACAGATAGCAAGGTATCGATCATAAGCCATGAGGGCTAAAGTGAGAAATTGAATACTTGCATATGAATATACACAGATCATCTGCAAATAACAAAATGGGACAGAAACTGTGTGATTGTCAGAGATTAGCTGAACCAGAGAGAGTGGAAAGGTCCCTGCAGTCCCAAGCAGTTCATTTACAAACATGCTGCACAGAAAAAGATACATAGGTTCATGTAAGCTTCTATTCATAGAAATAACCACAATCAGTGCTGTGTTGGAAAAAAGAACTGCAATGTACAACAATGCTATTATTGTAAAATACAAGTATTTCAAAGGTCCAAGATGCGCATAAGCCCCAAGAATGAAATAAGATACAGTAAAATTGGCCATTATCCTTGGATTAGCTCACAAGACAATTAGTATGCACACGATGAAATAATTTGACTTAATGCTTTAGAAATGACCATCAAGTGTAAAGAAGATTAACAAACATGAGAAGCAACCCAAATTTACAATGCACTCCCCATTTATCTACCCACACAGAAGATCCAGGAACCTACAAAGAAAGAAAGAAAGTTATGAATGACACAACTTGGAATTAGAGGGACTAAGAGGGTTAGACCAGTGCCAACGAGTCCCTAAATGTGATTTACTCTGGTGTCAGAGGCTGAGCATGCCAGACTGATGATGGCATAGTTATTGGCACAATACCAATAGCCGATGTCGTTTCCACAGAGTGTCAAACGCCTGCTCAAGTGATCGGGACTTTGAGAAAAGTGTACGACCATGTCACAACAACAAAGACAGCCTTGTTAGATGTCATGTGTGGATTATATTGTAGAGGATGACAGATAGCAAGGTATCGGTCATAAGACATGAGGGCTAAAGTGAGAAATTGCCTTCTTCCATATACAGAACATCTGCAGAAAACAATGTGGGACAGAAATTGTGTGTCAGAGATGATCTGAATCAGAGTGAATGGAAAAGTACCTGCAGAAAGATACAGTTCATTTACAAACAGGCTGCACAGAAAAAGATATATAGGTTCATTCATACAAATAATCACAATGAGTGCTGTGTTGGAAAAAACAAGTGCAATGTACAACAATGCTATCATAAAATACAAGTATTTCAAAGGTCCAAAATGCGGATAAAGCCCAAGAATGAAATAAGATAAAGTAAAATTGACCATTATCCTTGGATTAGTTCACAAAACAATAAGTGTGCACAAGATACAATAATTATTATGAAATAATAAAATTACAATTCACTCCCCTACCCACGTAGAGGATCCAGGAACATTAGAAGAAGAAAACAAGTTACGTGTGAATGACACAAGTTTACATGTTACAGTACACAATCTAACATTGTACTCTGCTGTCATGTACACAGCTGTAATCCTCCCTCCCTAACTGTAGAGAGCATTGATGTCCGCTGCTTTATAGGGTTTCAGGCCACTCCCACAGGCGTTTACCTGTCCATCACATATTCATCCAGCGTAAACAACTATGACTCAGGCACTTTTGGATTCTTTTCTTACTGCTAACTTGACACTGGCTGAAGTTTACACTGGAGCAAAATAACTGAAAAATGTATTTGGGGAGCAAACAGAATTATTCTATTTGGCCATAAAATGTTCTGTTCAATTCAATTCAAAATACTGTATTAGTCCCTCGAGGGGCAGTTTGAGGCAGGTATGTTGCAAACAGATAGTTGTGTCGTACAGCAGCAATCACACTATGTTGTTGCCACTCTTTATTCTTATTCCAGCTGGGTGAAGAATCCATCGCGTGTATTCAACTTTTCAATACCATTTGTAGATGTTTCACCATCGGGGTTCTAACACAGTATTTTTAACCTGGGATGGGCTGGTGGGAGTGATGGACAGACAGGTGGTGACAGAAACAGAGAGGCTGGACACACAGACACACACACAGGCACACGTGCATGCGCGCGCGCGCACACACACACACAGTGCTGCGGGCATTGAACATGAGGTCCGTGACCCTCTGACAGGCCATGGGCATTCAACATGGGGTCCGTGACTGTTTTAAAGGTTTTGCATCAACACCAATTGGCCGGCCGGCCCCCGGTTCAGCTTCTGGGCTTCTGGGTAAAGCTGGGTCCCTGGAAGCTGTCCCTGGATGCAACATCATGTGATGACATCATCACCACGTCGATGCCATCACAATGCAATCTGTGACATCATCGAGGCTGTGACGGGAGTCAGCAAGGATATAAATATGAGCACAGAACAGAGTTAAGTTAAGTTAATGTGGCAAGGTTGTGAAAGCGACCACCTAGGCAATTGCACACTAGGAAATACCCAGAATGATTTCTTACACTTACACTTGATATACCAAAAACGTCAACACAGGTTCCAAACACCACTGGACAAGAGACGGACTTCCAAAAATATAATTTTTATTTTAACAATGAGTTGCTTCTTTTAAAACCAAACAATTAAAATGGCAATAGAAAAATAGTTTTGTTCAAGTTCAAGATCATACTGGTTACTACTGAGCCCCTAAAGTGACATGGGAAAAAAAATGTGTTTCGCGTGCGCACACGAAACTATCGCGTGCACACCTGAAACTATCTGGTTTCGTCTGGTTGCTCTGAGTTGAATACCCCTTGGGTCAAGTTCTTGAAGAATTAAACGGACATCTTCTTTTCTGACATGTAATCCATTCTCGATGCATTTCGTGTACATCCACCGATATCCATGTAGTTGGCCAGATGCTTGTAATTGTTCATAAATGAAAGAAATTACCCGATCATAGCTGGCATATCCCTTGCGCCGAAACAGACCACATGACTTCAAAATTCAATTTAAATGTCGTTGGGAGACAATATAACGGTGACGACTTGCAAGCAAAGCAGTAATGTCCTATAATGAAGTCCAAGGTTAAAATATAGCTCAACTAACTCCTGTACTGTCATTTCTAAAGCAGGTCAAACTTTTACTAGGTCTCCTATATGCTCTCTCTGCTCTCCAGACTACAGTATGCACCAGATAGTTTTGCGTGCTCACGAGAAAGCAAAAAAATAAATAAAAAACAAAAAAAGTTTTTTTTGCTTTCTCGTGAGCACGCAAAACTATCACGTGCGCATGCGCACCTGAAACTATCTGGTGCGCACCCGATAGTGTAAATGATTTGGATTGAATTGTTGTAAAAGCTAATTGTAAAAGCTAACATTTGCTGATGTACAGCCAGCTAAAATGTGATAAAATGCACAAAAAATAAAAGGAAAAAAAGAAGTGTAGACAAAAATATTGCACTATCCACTTTAATTTAGCATTTTCTAGTGAGATAGATTGCATTTCATTTCCTTTGAGAGCTTGCTGAAGAGAGGCTTGTGAGAGGTCAAAGCAACATGCATGCACTGGTTAAGATGCACGTCTGTGAGTCTGTTGCGCTTCTTGTCCTTAACTCATTGAGTGCCAATGACGTCGATCGACGTCAAAGTAAATAGTGACGTAGAGTGCCAATGACGTCGATCGACGTCAAATGCGTTTTTTGATGGTGGGACGTGGATCAAAGCCTCCTGCATCTCCTGTACAAATATTGTAGCTATTGAAGGTGTATAACCTATTTTACGGACTCATTAGGTGGCGACAGTGCTCTCCAGATTAGAGAAAGGTCAGGAAAACAGCAGGAAAAAGCCCCGTGATGAAAGAGAAACCGCTCATGCTGCAGCCAGAGCCATATAGATTGCTCTGGCTGGAGCTGACGTTGGCTGCGAACACCAGTCAATCCGCGCCCACAACTGAGCCTCTTTGTCTCTGCTGTATAGTTTCTTCACACGATTAGCCGCCAGAAAAGCAGCACCCGACGCCGAAGGGCCAAACCATTCTCAGCAGTCCGGTTTGGCTTTTCCGTGTCGCGCTGGGAGCCGGCGCACAAAAACGGAGCACTCCGAAAATAGACACTGGGTGCGTGAGGCTGTGTGTTAGTGTGGGGAGGAGTTTGCAGCTGAGGGGGGGAGAGGGGAGTGGGGCACGCAGGGCACCACACAACTACACCACGTCACTACATCAGAAAATATTAGCTTCAGACTCAGTGAATGTGCTTGAAATGCTTCATTTCACAAAAGGCGGAACATCTCAGCTTCTAATTTGAAACGCCTGTTTTTGCTCAAAACAACCTATCTTCTCCGGCTCATAACTAAAGAACGGAAAATGGTATCAATAAACTTTTTTTTGCTGATGATACAATAGAGTCTCCTCGTTCTTTGTGCGTGTTCGGTGTTTACATAGTAATATCACACAATATTCTGTGGGCCTCGAGAAATCACTGAAAACGCTCTGAAACTCTGGCACTGGGAGCGTCCGTTCTCCAAAAGTGGCTGGCACTCAATGAGTTAATTAGATTCATCGTTGAAAAACCTGACTCGCATAATGTAGGTTGATCCGAACATTGTCAAAATGTAGATTGCTAGTCTTTTACAGTTAGGATACTGATGGACAGAGTGTGCCCAAAATGCACACAGACTCTCCTCACTGAACTTAGCTCTCAGGACATGGTTGGTCTGCAGCTGGACCATTTCCAGCTGGAATGTGCCCTCATCCATTCCAGGCAGCACAGCCCTTGCTTCTGCTGGACAGCTCCCAGTGACACTGACAGCGAATGGGTTGCGTATGAAGAACAGCACTTGCCCAGGGGATTCTGAAGTTGTCGAATCGTGTGCTGAAATTGTCTGCCAAACTTTTGAGCAATCCTATCGATGAAGAAAAAAATTATCATTAACTTTAAAGCTTAATTACACCTTTAATTATTCACTTAATTACATAATACAATTTCATAAGCACACATTTAATTATTTTTTTTAACTCACCTATCATTGGTGACAGCACAGTCTTATTTGTACGAGTGCCATGCAGTGTGGGGAAGTGTTGTTTTTTCCCCTCTATGTCAGCCAGGAAGAGGTCCAAGTTGACCCGGAAAGCATTCACCTTCAAGATTAAATATTAAACTTTAATTTTAATGGCCATAGTGATAATCAGATTACAAACAAAGAATTTGTCTTAGTGCAAGTATGCAGCACAGTGATCACATCAATAGCAGAAGATGAGCAATACAGAAAAACAATCTTCAAATTGTAAATTATAAAGTGCAAAGTAAAAGTCACCTTTTCAATCAGCTCTCCCACGTTCGCATCTCCACCTTGGGGTTGCAGGTGAGTTGGTTCAGGTGATTGGTGATGTCACATAGAAACGCGACATGAGCCATGGACTCTTTGTCTTGCATGAACGAGGCCAGCTCCTCCGCTTTGTTAGATTTCTGAGTGGAAAGAAAGTCCGCCACTTCTTTGCGAAGTGCATAGAATCGTTGTAGGACTCACCCCCTACTCAACCACCGTACATCATTATGCTGGAGTAGGTCAGAGTATTCAGCGTCTTGCTCCTCTAGCAACATTTTGAAAAGCCGGTGCTGTAGGCTTGAGGTTGAGCGAATATGATTCACAATTTTGATGACTGTGTCCATCGTTGCTTTCATTTCACCTGACAATTTGGCACATAACACAGTGTGAGGAATGATGCAGTGTAGTGAGTTGACTGTCGGGTGTTGTGCTGTAAGACGTGACGCAAATCCCCTCTCTCGTCCGATCATAGACGGGCCACCATCAGTTACAAGGATGTTGATTTTACCCAGCTCCAGAGCATTTTTCTCAAAGAAACCTTTCACTGCAGAATACGTGGCCTCACCTGTTGTGTGGGCATTGAGTGGCAAAAGGCAGAGGAACTCCTCTTTGAAAATGTCTCCATTGAAGTATCTCATAAACACAGACAATTGTGCAGTATCGGTCGCATCTGTTGACTCATCGACAGCAATCGACATGTAATCCGCAGATTTCAGTTCCAGCCTCCGTGCTGCTGTTGAGTCTGATAGTTGAAGCTGTTTCACACGGTTGACAATGTCATCTTTGTTCTTTTGTCCCGCAAACAACTCTTCCACTATTCCCAATGTGCACACATTCACAAGTTCTGCATCCACAAGTGGCTTGCCCTTTGGTGCCATGGCACGAGTCCGATACCTCACGAGTCCGACACCTCACGAGTCCGAAAAAAGAGGCTAACTTCCCCCAGACCCTAACCCAAAACCTAACCTCTCCCACCCCCACGCCTAAACCTAACCTCCCCCAGACCCTAACCCAAAACCTAACCTCTCCCACCCCACGCCTAAACCTAACCTCCCCCAGACCCTAACCCAAAACCATGAGGTGTCGGACTCGTGAGGTATCGGACTCGTGAGGGATCGGACTAGGGGGCAGTCCCCTGCCCTTTTTGGCTAGTTCCCAAGTTACACAAAGCGAAGCAGCAGTGGCTTTCTCCACAGCAGTTGTCGCAGCTGTCAGGATCGTTGATGAGGCAGAATATGACGATTCCAAACTTTTAATTTTCTCTGTTCTTGCGCTGCTACCGGGCGGAAACGCTGCAATGAAGCGAGCATGTTTTGTCTCATGATGCCACCTGATATTAGCAACCTTGCATGCAGCAATTGTCATTTGACAAATTAAACACAGCGGTTTAGCACTGGTATGTGGTGGTAAAACAAATGCAAATTCCTCTGTCCATTTTTCATTGAATTGCCTGTTCTCATTATCAAGTTTTCGACGTTTGCTGTCCGACTCCTCACGCATCTTTGCCAACCACGCTGGGAGCAGGCTCGTTGACCTACTTTTCACGGGCCTGCACCAGGTGCTGTTGATATCTAATCAGATGATCTGGTGAGAGAAACACGTGCAGTATTTCAACGTCTGCTTGTACGTGCATGGTTCTGACAGCAGGTGGCGATATTTGACAACATTTGTCTTTTTTTTTTTTCACTCTGCATTAGAAAATGCTCCGCGGGCCACACGGCACGCATGCGGCCCGCGGGCCGCCAGTTGAGTATCACTGGTATAGCAGATCGAAGTTGCGAGGGTCTTTGATCTTCTATCTCCAAATTCCCGATAGCCTAAACAAATACATAGGCTTACATAGGCTACATAGCCTACATAAATATAAATAAATAACTTTCTCCCTCTCTCTCTCCCGATCCCTCCCTCTTTCTTTCTCTTTCTCTCTCTCTCTCTCTCTCTCTCTCTCTCTCTCTCTCTCTCTCTCCTCGCACGGGCACGCCCGACGTAGCCTACAATGTAGGTCTAACAAAACGCATTCTTATAATAATATAGGAAAATCTCTGGGAATTATTTTTTCCATCCTGAGAGGCTATTAGCCTACCGGAGTGTCTCCTGGCCAATCCAGGAGGCTTGGCAATATTATTTGGACCGTTTGATTTGTGGCTGTGTGAACACAAACGAACCAAGGCACAAATGCAACAATTGTATCAATTAAGTACCTGAATCAGAACAAAGCAAACGACCTACAGTTGTGAATACACCCTAGTGATGGGATCTCTCTATTTTACTTGATTTTAATTATTTTAATGTGATTAATTTTGCTTGTTCTTTTACATTAATCTCATCGTTTTCACTTTGTAATCTTGTTTCTCTCTATGCTCTGTTCTTTTATGTAAAAACGCTTTCACTTTGAGTTGCCTCTGTATATGAAATGTGTTATACACATAAACGTGCCTTGCCAAGTTGCCTAGACTTTTTCTACATGAATGCTACATGCTACATGAATGCTACACGTCCCTGGCACCTCAATGGTGGAATGAGCTTCCACCTTCAGTCAGGACGGCTGAATCACTGCCGATCTTTCGGAAAAGACTAAAGACACACCTTTTCATGCTCCATCTGGGCCCTTCTTGAACTAACTTCTTTCTCTCTCTAAAAAAAAAATACTAACTAACTTTACCACTATTCCTTCAGATGTTGTAGTTGTCATAGACTGTGTTGCATAGTTGATTGCTCTATTGCTGACAAAAATGTGTTATTGTAAGTCGCTTTGGATAAAAGCGTCTGCCAAATGACGTAATGTAATGTAATGTTCAAAAAGTTAGCTGGGAATAAAGTTTGTTTTGGACCTGAGGTACTCAAAAGCAACAACACAGTAAATGACATCCAATAGGAAGCTAATTAGTGTCTCACATCAACAATGGTCGTGTGTGTGTGTGTGTGTGTGTGTGTGTGTGTGTGTGTGTGTGTGTGTGTGTGTGTGTGTGTGTGTGTGTGTGTGTGTGTGTGTGTGTGTTTGGGTGTGTGTGTGTGTGTTTGGGTGTGTGTGTGTGTGTGTGTGTGTGTGTGTGTGTGTGCACATGTGTGAGTGTGTGTGTGTCTTTATACCTTGTGTAAGCATTGCATCATCTTTCAACTCATGATCACAACAAACTATTACCTTCAAAAAGTTATCTGTAAGGCTGGGAATAACATTGTTTTGGACCTGATACTCCAAACTTTTCCGTCCAAGTACCACTACGTACCAAACCAAATTTCCCAGGGACCACTTCCACTTTACTTCCCCCGCATAAAATAAATTTTGCTGATTTAACCATGCAATAGCAGCAGAAATGCTAAATATAAAGCTACATAGCTGGTTCAAAATGGACAGTGAAGGCTGTGAAAAAGAGGACACATTTGAAAATGATTCTTTTTTTCCTCACCAAAATGTATCCTAAATTTGGAGTGTTATTTAGCTACTTTCCTGACAAACTAGCATGACATGGTTGGTACAAATCGATTCCTTAGGTCTAGTTTCATATGATACCAGAAACTCTGCCTTTAAAACTGAGCCTGCTGTTTCCCAAATATCACGATATTTCAGAAAATCGGCCAAATCCGGCTACTCCTCAGGGTTAATGTGTATGTAAAAACTGTTCAGACCACCAGGCGGAGCCCCGCGGACCACTGACCGCGGACCACAGTTTAAGAACCAATGCTTTAAAGCAACCACACAGTAAATGAGGTCCAATATGCTGAAATTAGGAATATAATTTTTTTGTGACACTGAAAGGTGTTTTCTTACTGTGGTGGTTTGAATTTATTTTGAATGACACCAATCAAGTTATCAATTTGGTTTGTAACTGTAGTAGTACCTTTCTTCACAATGCCCCTATCAGCAAGGTGAAAGATGCGTAAGGTTTTATTTTTTAAACCACATGACCCCAATAAATAATTTTGGTGTGCTTCTGAAAAAGGTGAACATGTTTTCCACCAATATCATGAAAATGACCACAATCATAAAAGACTCCGATAAGTTTATCAAAATGATTAAATGATCTGTGATAGTTATGAGATGAGTAGACCAAAACCCAACCAGTACCCTGAGTGTTTTTTGCTGGACGGGACGCCGGCCAGCCTACAAGGCATAGTATGTAGGTAGGTAGGTTGCTGTGTGCACATTCTGGTGGTAAAATGCTGTGTGTGTGTGTGTGTGTGTGTGTGTGTGTGTGTGTGTGTGTGTGTGTGTGTGTGTGTGTGTGTGTGTGTGTGTGTGTACGCTTCAATCATCACAGGTGCCATGTCATTGTTCCGACACCCCTTACTCTCTAGTCTATGACCATCCTATCCCTAGCTACGGCCCCTTTTCCCTAGCCCCACCCCCTCCCTTGCCCTGGCCCAGTTCAGATCCCCTCCAAAATGTAATGGTTTCTTTCTTTACCCATGTAATGGGCCAGGTAATCCTGCTCACAAACAAACAAACAAACAAACAAAGGACATTTTCTTTTTACCTCCTTGGCGGAGGTAAAACCTAGCCTTCACACATTGGATTGAAAGACTTCTCAGTGCACGCACGCACGCACACACACACACACTCACGATTCTCTGGTATACTGGTTGGCTTGGTTCAAGCCTTAAAGCTCGTTATAAAGGATTTTTTGAAATGTCTATTGAGAAAATGAACGGGGAATCCACTTCTGCGGCAAGAAACGTCATATAACTGCTGAGCTATATGACTGACTGATTGTAATATTGACTAAGTGCAATACCTGGTAAATAAAATATGACAATATAAATTAGCCCCATAACGTGACGCTGCTACTGTACTCTGATATTCTCGTACAGCAGTCAACGTCACACAGCGTTCGTTTCCTCAATTAGTGGGAAACGCTGTTCAAAAAGCTCTTCTCCCCGTAGCCGACGTCTGATTGCAGATCCGAAGATATGATAGTCCCCTTATGGAAGCCAATAATTTGTCTGCCACTATTAAAATGATACTGCTGCGTGAAACAACCGTTTAAAAGCAGTCTTTCCACAGCCTAGAAGAAGTTTAGGCAACTTGGCAACTTTCAAATCATCATTACAACAAACTATTGACCTTCAAAATGTTCTCTGTGAGGCTGGAATAACACATTTGTTTTGGAACTGATACTCAAAAGCAACAACACGAGGTGAGGTCCCAGAGGAAGCTAATTAGTGTCCCAGGTGTGTGATTAAAGTGAGTGTGTGTGTGTGTGTGTGTGTGTGTGTGTGTGTGTGTGTGTGTGTGTGTGTGTGTGTGTGTGTGTGTGTGTGTGTGTGTGTGTGTGTGTGTGTGTGTGTGTGTGTGTGTGTGTGTAGGGGTGGATGTGTATGTGCCTTTATACCTTTGTGAATTATTATTCCAAACAGTCTTGTGCAATCCCCTTTTTCCACCTTACAATATTCTTCTTTACATAATTCAAAAAATGATCAGTTTCACATCATATGCTATCTTCTCTGTAACACATTTCTCTATCTAACTATAGCAGGGAAATTAAACCCCTAACTATAATATTTCCAACAAAGGTTTAGTCTAAACTTGTGAACAAGCCTCCTCCAAGGCTAGAAGTGAGAACTGCTGATGCCCACAAGCTAAGGCCCTCATAGGTCAAGATCATGGATTAATTTCTGTCCCAAGCCCGACTGAGTATTCTTGTTTTTGATTCTTAGTTGTAATTTGAACAGTTGAACAGTAAGTTTCTGAAAGGACATGCAAACAACCTTGTAGATCACCCCACCCATATCCCCGTAGCCCAGAGTTTACCAAATATGTTTATATTCAAAATAAATAAGTAAGTAAATAGGTTCGGGGGGGCATGGTTGTGCAGTGGTAAGCGCTGTCGCCTCACAGCTCGAAGGTCAGGGGTTCGATTCCCACCTGGGACGCAGTGAGCGCTGAAGGAATGCATGCCCGTCCGCATGTCTTCGAGTGCCCGCCGCCCGGGTGGGGTCGTCAAAATGGCCTTTCTGTGTGGAGTTTGCATGTTCTCCCCATGCCCCCTGGGGGTTTCCTTCATATAGGAACCCCTTCACCAAAACATGCAATATCCTGGTTGCTGATGTGGTGCCTCCTCTGGTCGTTAGGGGTGCCTGTTCGGAGGGAGGGGAATTCGGAATAGCGTGATCCTCCCACGTGCTATATCCTACCGGTGAAGCTTCCCCTGTCGGGTGAAAAGAAGCGGCTGGCTAACTGCCCATGTCTCGGAGGAAGCATGGAGCCAGTTTCGGCTCTCCCCAGATCGGCAGAGGGTGGAGCAGCAACCAGGATAAATAAATTAAAAATTAGCACTAATATGGGTCTGTCAATAAATGTTTTATATATCTATGACATCATCAGTAGTCACCTGACCTACAGGTGACTACATCATTAGGGAGCAGTGATGTCATCAGTGATGTCACATATTGATGACAATATCAGTATCTATGACTTCATTAGCATAAGGTATCATCAGTGCCTATGGCATCTCTGCTCTTTGGCATGCACAGTGCACTTATTGCCCAACTTTGCATCACTGATGACATCACTCACTGATGACATCACAATGATGTCACAATGTCTATGACATCATCAGTAGTCCCTGACCTACAGGTGACCGGTGACTACATCATTAGGGAGCAGCGATGTCATCAGTGATGTCACCTATTGATCAGTCTCTATAACTTCATTAGAATAGGCATATGACATCATCATATACATTGTGACATCATCAGTGTTGACATCCAGCTACATTTTGAAATGTCCCTGCTTGGGAAGCCATTGCTCCCTAATGATGTCGCTCAGTATCGTGACACTACTCATGATGTCATCAGTATGTCACATCACTGATGACATCACTGCTCCCTAATGTCCCTAGGAGGCTGGTGAAATCACAGTTGGGCAATTGCATGACATTTACCAGGTCGACTGCTGACCTATAGATGACTACACTTTTTTACACGAGATGGATTAGCCCAGGTCAACTAGTGACTACACACTTTTACATGAGATGGATTTGCCCAGGTCAACTACTGACCTCCAGGTAACCACACTCTTTTACACAAGGGGCATTATTAGCCCAGGTCAACTACTGACCTCTAGGTGACCACACTATTTTACACAAGGGGCATTATTAGCCCAGGTCAACTACTGACCTCTAGGTGACCACACTATTTTACACGAGGTGGATTGACCCAGATTGACTACCGACCTGCAGGTGCATTGCATATGAGCAAAGACAGCAATAGAAAAAGAGGGAAGGGTGATAGTGATTATGTCACAATGCCCTAAAATGGCCTGCGAAGGCCTAAAAACAAAATATCGCTGTAGTACCGGCCGTGGGCGGATTATATATATATTTCTTTTTCCTGGAGCATCTAGTAACAACCAATACCTCTCATTGGGCCAAATATCAGGTCTCTGCGATGTAACAACTCACAGGAATTTGCGTCGCGGCAGAAGAGGAAAAAGAAAAATAATAATGAATCTGAGCAAAAACAATAGGGGTTCGCCCCTTCGGGGCTTGAACCACTAATAATAATAATAATAATAATAATAATAATAACTATGCTACTATTGCTATGAAATGCAAATGTTTAATCGTCAGCAAATGTGAATCAGCAAAAAAAAAGGGTTCTTCCTTGGCCCATGCTACACCCCTCCACCAAGTTTCGTGAAAATCGCGTTTTTCTGCAATCCTGCTGACAGACAAACAAACAAACAGACAGACAAACGGCACTGAAAACATAACTTCCTTGGCAGAGGTAACAATTATAACAATATGTACACATCTATCTAACTAGAAAAAAGTATATAACCCAACCCAATTGGAATTTTATATTTAATAATTGCTGCCTGCAACCATATCATCAGACAGAAATCCACTAGGATGACACATTTGCTTGCTGGTAACTGTGCTTAGAGACCAGCATTAACACAGTGTTTAGAGACCAGTATTAACACTGGGAATATTAACTCAGCTTTCAAAATATTAGTAAATGTCTCCTTCGGGGTTTTCCAAAACTGCAGTCATTCCATGGGGATTTATAATCTATTAACATTATAAAACGAAATGGGACTTTCAGTGGCTTATCATCAAACAACACAAACACAGGACGGACAAGCCCGTCTTTATTGTCACAAACACAACACAACGCATGCAGGCACCAGCACACTCTCTCACACACACACACACACACACACACACACACACACACACACACAGTCCACTCAAACCTGTACACATAGTTAGGGGTAAAGAACACGGTTCTACTGTATTGGCTATGTGGGTAGTTTGCTGTAAAAAATTTTTTTTTCATATTTGTTGTTTAAATCTCTATGTAGATCTTAAACTTTTTTTTTTTTTGTGATCAAATGTTTTTTATTTTTCACTTTCAGTTTTAGTTCACAGATCATACATGACAAAAAACAAACAGACAAGAATAAAACAATGATAAACAAATAAACAAACAAATTGTCAGGTAAAGCCATAAACTGGCAGCAAGCGACGCACCGGAATGCATCCATACCTCCTAACCTAGATAGACTATAGTCCATAGGAATCCCAGCATAGAGAGATCAATAGACCCCCTCTCAATATCTCCTCAGAATCTCAGTGCTAATTCCGCCGCAGCAGCAATAAGGTGTGGATCACTGGGCTCATAAGGATTATATAAATTCTTTAGATAGCAACCATTGACATCACAGACTGCCAAATTCAGAGCACCACCTGTAAAAGAAAACAAAAGAAGACAAAACAAACTGCTGACAAATTAAATTAAAATTAAATGAAAAAAAAGAAAAATGAAATCAGATTTAAATGTATATGTATGTATGTATGGGTGTATGGGTGTATGGCGCCACCCCCCCCCCCCCCCCCCCCCAGATACCACAATTACACACTTCAGGAGAGTAGGATTTTAAAAAGAAATACTGGTCAAGGTCTGGTATCGAAAAAAGAGGATCATGCTAAGAAATCTTTGAGTGAATTGATAACATTCTGCCAGTTGATTAAGGTAGATTCACTTGCACCATTTATTCTAGCAGTTGACATCTCCAAGTACACGACATCTAAATAAGTAAGAACCCATTGCCTAATGGTAAGAGAGTGAGGAGGCTTCCAACGCATCGCAACCATCTTTTTTGCAGCTGTAATACCAGCTAGTACAGTACGCTTTGTGGCTTTGGGCATATTGACCCCGGACAAGTCATTCAGCAGTAACGTGGAAGCAGTCATTGGGATTGTTGCAGATATTAATTCAGACAGCTTAGCAGACACGTTGGACCAAAACTGAACAACTGGAGGACACTCCCACACCATGTGGATAAAAGTGCCAGTAGCCTTCAGAGTACAGAGACTGCAATAGGGATCATTTATCAGTTTCATCGCATGTAGTCTGCGTGGGGTGAGATACGTTCTGTGTACATAATTGAAGTGAATCTGTTGATGATTGGGGTTACGGGAAGCCTCCCTGATGTTATCCCATACCTGAACCCAGTCAAAATCGGGGTCTAGCTCCGGACAATCACATCTCCACAGCCTATCCACTGGTAAGTCAGAATAAGAATAATCTAAAAAAAAACTGTACAATTTGGAAACCATTCCCTTATTGTCTCTTTGCATAGTGAGCAGATTATACAAGGGATGAACGGATAGTGATTGTTGTAGAGAAATACCATGTGCCTTAAGGGCGTGTCTGAGTTGTAAATAAAAATAAAATGAAGAAGCTGGTAAATCATAAGTGGCCTTGATGTCCTGAAAGGACCGCAAACCCGACTCATTATAGATGTCCCCTAGACAACGGATGGCATCCCTGCTCCAGGGAGATGTTGTTATCGGTCTACCTCCAATCAAGAGCTCTCTGTTATGGAATAATGGTGAAAGAGTATGCCATTTACAACCAGTTTTGAATTGGGATTCACATGTGCGCCAGGTCTGAATGAGAAAAGAAATAATTGGACCAAAACGCAATTGGCACTGCTTGTTGGAAATATTAGCAAATAAAACCTCCTGCAAGTTCCAAGGTCGAACACTATTTTCCTCTAGTTTATACCAAGAGACAGGAGCGTTGGGGACATCCCACACAAACAGAGGTCTAAGCACAAATGAATAAAAATAAAACTTGAAATTGGGAACACTCAAACCACCGTCCTCCCTTCCTCTCTGCAGGGTTGCCAATTTCAAGCGCGGTCGCTTCTTGTTCCACACAAAGCGGGAGACGCTCGAGTGGATGTTTTTCCAATAGTTAACAGGGGGCGCAAGAGGGATCATCGAGCTCACAAAATTAATCCTAGGCAAAACATTCATCTTTACAATAGAAATACGGGCTTGAAGGGAATTTGGGAGGCTGGTCCACCTTTCTAAGTCTGATTTGATTTTGTTCCAAATGTCTAAATAGTTATAGGTTACAATACGATTTAGGGATGGGAAAATTTGTATTCCAAGGTATTTAAATTGCTGCACGACAGGAATATTAGCGGGGAATTGCAGGGCTTTAGCTGTATCATTAAGGGGCATTAAAGCAGATTTGTTCCAGTTAATCCTGAATCCAGATAGACAACCAAACTCCTCGCAGATGGAGAGCAGACTAGGCAGCGACTGCACTGGATTCTCCATGAACACCAACACGTCATCAGCATATAACGCTAGATGGTGAAAGGTGTTACCCACCGAAATAGGTCTCACAACAGTGGATTGTCGGATCATTTGGGCCAGGGGTTCTAGTGAAATTGCGAACAGCGCCGGACTCAATGGGCAACCCTGCCGAGAAGACCTGGAGACAGGAAACAGTGCAGATGACAATTGACCAGTGAGAACAAGAGCAGATGGGTTAGAATATAGAACCTTCACCATATGTATAAAGCCCACCCCAAAGCCCATTTTTTCCATTACAGCCCACAAAAACGACCACTCCAACCTATCAAAGGCCTTCATAGCATCCAATGAAAGGACCGCAGACGGGGTATTCCTACCCGCCGCTGCATCAATTATGTGCAGGAGGCGCCTGACGTTGTCTGAAGCCAACCTGCTCTTTATGAAGCCTGTTTGGTCAGGATGAACCAAAGTAGGCATGTATTCCTGAATACGTCTGGCAAGCACCTTCGCAAATATCTTAAGATCGGCGTTTAACAAACTAAGAGGTCTATAGCTGGCACACTCAACTGGGTCCTTGTCTTTTTTTAACAATAATGATATTATAGCCAAGTTAACATCCCTTGAGAAGCTCCCTTTGTCTATTGACGTTCTCATCATCTCTAGAAGTAGAGGTCCGAGCTTGTCCCAGAATGTGATATAGAATTCAGGTGGTATCCCGTCTAATCCTGGAGATTTATTCCTTTGCATAGCTATTGTTGTCTCCTTCAGTTCAGCTAAAGAGATGGGAGCACCTAGTCTTTCAGCATCCGCCTCTGACAGTTGTGGCAGGTCCATCTGACTAAGAAAGTTAGAACACCTATCATTATCCAATTGAGTCTCCGACTGATATAGGTTAGAGTAAAAGGTTCTGAAGGTTTCATTAATCTGTTTAGGATCAGTTGTAATATTACCGGCACAGGATCTGATGGAGGGAATATCTGCAAAGGACTCACTGGCTCTAATGCTTAAGGCCAAAAGATGACTAGGTCTCGAGCCATGAAAATAATAACGTTGCCTAGTCCTATGTATTAGGAATTCTGATTGTTGTTTGAGAATGTTATTTATTTCTTTTTTAACAACATCTCGCTGAGTCTCTATTTGTCTTGTATAATTAGTCTGTAATATCGAATCCAGCCTGGCAAACTCACCCTCCAGCTCTTGCAATCTCGCAGACCTAGCCTTGCGCATATTTGAAGAAAACAGAATGGTGTTGCTTCTAATAAATCCCTTAACAGCGTTCCATAGAATTCTGGGATCCTCCACCGACCCTACATTGAAATCTAGGAATTCTTGCAGTCGTGAAAGAAATTGTAATTTATAAGCCTCATTCCCTAGTAAAGAGTTGTTGAAGCGCCATCTAGCTGCTCTTTTAGATAAACTGCCTATTATAACAATGCTGTATACTGCTTTATGATCAGAGAGGGCTAGAGGAAGAAGAGTGGTGTCGTTAATATTCTGAAACAACTGTGGCGATGAAAAGAGATAATCTATCCTAGAAGACGTTTTGTGCCTGCCTGAAAAAAAAGTGTAATCTGTCAGAGAGGGGTTGAAAGCACGCCAAGTGTCTACTAATCCCAGACTCTCGGCCCAGGCTTGTAAAGCTGCAGACGCACACTCCTGATCCTTAGTGGCGGTCAAACTGGACCTTTCAGATGCCTGCCAGACAGCATTCATATCCGCGCCTACAATAAATGAATAATCAGTTAACTGCAACATTTCTTGGGTGAGTATACTATAAAATTCTCTATCAAATTTATTGGGGGCGTAGGCCGAAATAAAAGCTATCTTTCTCCCATACATTTCAGTTTTGGCGATCACTATTCTACCCACGTCGTCTGCCCAGACGTCTAATACCTTAATTTTCAAGTTACGTTTACAAACGATGGATACCCCTTTGCTTTTTGAATTAGCTGATGAGAATGCTATGGTGTGATAAAACCTATTGGCCATGCGGCCGTTGTCCCTGTTTAGTAAGTGTGTTTCCTGAAGAAGAGCCACATCTATTTTCCTTCTTTTTAACAAAGTCAAAACACTGGCACGTTTGTGTGGCACATTTAAACCATCACAGTTCCACACCAAAATAGACAGTTCACCCATTAGATTGCATATTACTCATAATCATACTCCATGACCAGGACAAAGTGATAATCAAGTAATAAAATGTAAGAAATCTCTCCTCCATATCAAACTGTGCATGTTCCCCTAGACATATAGAGACCCTATCCCCTGCAATTCCCCGTAAATCCCCATGGTGGCGCCATACTCCCAATAATAGATCCAAAACAACCCATGATGATATAAACTTATCCCAACAGAAAAGAAAAAATAACACAAATAAATGTTGATCCGCGATTGGAATGAACATAGGGCTGCTGGAGACTGAGCCCCCGCCCAGAGTTTAGACTAATATTATGAACCGTTATAAAAATTAAACATGAATAAGCAGTTGAAACAGCATCAGTTACTACAGGGTCGGATACACGCAGTTACCAGTAGAGCGAAGCTACGAAAATCAAAATTATATATATGCCTATATACAGTATATACATCCGGTCAGATTCCCCTTACAGAAATATTATTATTTCCAGTATATATAAAATATACATATTCAGATACAGTCTATTCAAAACGAATTGCCCAAATAGACAAGACGAGTAAGGGTACAGATCAGATAAATGCTGTAAGGTTCAGGGTTCAAGATATTCCAGCCAATAGACGAAATAAAAATCCAAATTAAATAGAGTTGTCGTTAGTGACTGTCCTGATGATCCAAATCGAGTAAAACTGTCCGTGTATCAATACCTCCTGTTGAATAACAAGCTTCGTTAACGTCTTAGAGTAACCTTGTACTGTAAACAGAGACTCTGCTGTGATAACACGATGTGTCAGCTGTGCAGAAATGGCCGCTAGAGCTAGCCTGTAGCTAAGCACCATGGAACACGAAGGAACGTAAACAAAACACTGAAAACAGTACCTGATGCTAACTGTTAGCAGCAAGAGCTAGCCTGTAGCTCCACCAGGGCTAACCACCGGCCAGCTCAGCTCGAATCAGCCGACTCGAATGGTGCTCCCTACATGGCTGAGAGGAAATCCTCGGCCTTCTCATGCGATTGGAAGGCCTCCATAGCACCGGTCTTCGCTCTGATTTTGAGGGTAGCTGGATAGATGAGGAAGAACTCGATCCCTTTGGCTCTTGCTCTATCCATGGCTGGAGAGAAGGCCAGGCGACGTTTCACCGTGTGGGCACTGTAATCCGGGGAAAATCGTATCTTCCGACCATCGATCAGATGAGGGGTTTTCCTTGCAGCGACGAGGATATCTTGCCTGGTTGTGTAGCGGAGACAGTTGAATATCAGCGTGCGGCCCGTCCCGTTAGCCCTGTTAGCCCCTCCGGCGCCATTGTAGAGGCGGTGTGCTCTCATAATTTCTCCCTGGAGGGGGCCCAGGGTAGGAAACCACTTCGGCAGGGCTTGAGTGAGAAACTGAATGGCATTAGGGCCTTCTATCCCCTCCGGCAAACCATTGATTCTGACATTCCCTCGCCTGTTTCGGTCCTCCATGTCCGCTAGTTTAGCACGCATCCCCTCCAAACCGGTCTCATGCTCAGCTAGCTTACGTGAGTTGGTCACCACATCAGCTTGAATCAGACCAACCTCCGCCCTGACGTTGCGAATATCTTCCTTCTGTGAGCTAATGTCCATCCGAATAGCAGACACCTCGCCCTGGAGCTTGTCAAGGCGTGAATTAAAGCCAGTAAAACGAGCGTCCATGTTAGCAATGCGAGCATCCACTTTCCCCAGCACGTTATCCATGCTAGTTATGCTTGCTAATACAGAGTCCATTTTAGCTTCCAACTCGGCCATCGTTCCTTTCCCAGATCTCGTGTTAATCACCATCAGACGAAGTCTCCGTCATACAACTCGATCGCGAGCCTTAGCACCGTACAAAAATCAAATTGTTGTAAAATAAAAACGTGTAGAAACGGTTTAATTCTATAAAATTGGCAACTCTGGGCCGGGGAGCAAAAGTCTACGCCGCCATCTTGTGCAACCTCTCGCGAGACTCCGATCTTAAACTTTTTTAAGAGTATAGTTATTCTGATTGTATACTTGTGTTTTAGCTAGCTCTCTTTCTCTTGCTGCACTTGTCTTTAGAGATAAGATGTTATTTTAATCCTGTATATTTGCACCATGTTACCTTTTCCCCATCAGGACACAAGGCCTGTACCTTCTGGCAGGGGGACTAACAATGAAAATCAGTCTTGTGACTGCAAGTGTCGTGCATTTACATTTTGCTAAAATGTTCATTAATGTACACTGTCCACTATTGAACAAATAAAATTGAATTGAATTGAATTGGCACACTCTTACAATATCTTTTTTTACCCCTAAAATAAATATTTACCCCATGTTTAGCCCATAGTCTCACAGACAATTGTAAAATAGCAATGTTTTGGACCAACGTTGCTATGTTACAATTCCAGCTCCAAAATTGTAAAATGGTAATGTTCTGAGATTTTAGGTTTGGAGTTAGGGTTAGGGTTAGGGTATGGGAGGGGTTAGAAAACAAAAAATCTCCGGAAACCACCCTGTATAAACAGACGTTACCATTTTACAATTTCGGAGCCGAAATTGTAACATCGCAAAGTTGGTGTAAAAACGTTGCTATTTCACAATATTTTTGGAGATCGGGTTGGTTTGGCCCAGTGTTTTTGTCTTTTAATCAATCCCCTAAACGCAGTATTATATTATATTATATATTATAATTATATTATATTATATATTTGTATAAACTAAAACAGCTTAGTTAAGGGTTCCTTTTCTTTGTTTTCTTTGGTGTGTTTCATGTGAAGATGGAAAATAAATATTTTCTTTTACCCCTGTTGATGATATTCTGTGTGTGTGTGTGTGTGTGTGTGTGTGTGTGTGTGTGTGTGTGTGTGTGTGTGTGTGTGTGTGTGTGTGTGTGTGTGCGTGTGCGTGCGTGTATATGCTCTGCAGAGCGTGGTGTGCTTGTATGTGTGTGGTTGCCCCTTTCTTAATTGCCTGCAGGTCCAGTATAGGTGGAGTTAATCAGGGAAACCTGGAGCACCTGATCAGTCCCCAGGAGGCTTTAAATCTGGCTGGCAGACATCAGTCTGTCTCCCTCCCTCTCGATGCCAGCACCATGATTTTGTTTAGTTTGATTTAGCTTTTGGTTTGTGAATTTAGTTTCTACACCTTACAACACTCTTCTGCACTCACTCCAACAGCTAACACACTGATATCACTGATTTACACACCTCATAAAACCCATCACGTTGGTTTCACAGTGTCACTGACACCAAGTCTCCCCCTCCAAACTGTGTCTATTTTACCATTCAACTTGTCCTTATTTAAAACTTCAACGCAACAACTGTATATCATTTTCCCGTTCACAGTGTGCAAATCCAAAACTTCCCTCTGTTTAACATCCAACAATAAGCCAGAACAACAACCTTGCAGTCCCAAATCTGGAAAAGGGTCCCTCTCGTTCAGAAGTTCCTCGCCTTCCCAATATATTTTCAAAAGTTCATTGTCCTCTTGCGTTAACTTTTTAATCCACCAGTTTAGGACAGTCCTCACATGACGAGCAGATTTCAGTCCAATCAGTGCGCCCACAGCATCAGTGTTCGTAAAGTCAGGTCTAGCTACATTCACTATACATATGAGAGTCGTAGCACCAGCCGACCACAGTATGGTGGAGGCCTGCTATTCCACTGTCCTGTAAGTCCATTCGCGATCCACCTAGAAGAGGCTCCTCTAGCAGCCAATACAGAGAGACTGATGGTTCCAAATAGAGATGTAACGGATATGAAAATTTCACATCACGATTATAGTGACCAAAATTATCACGGTTATCGTATTATCACGGTATTCGTAAAGAATTGCTGAAAATGTTCAAAAAGTACTGAGAGACTCTCTGAAATCTTTTTACAGCATTTTATATAGAAAACCACAAATAAACTTAACAGCATTACAGCAATAAACACTTTTGTTTAAATAAACATTAAAATAATACCTTATGTACTGGTATGCCTAAGTAAACATCATAAAAAAGAACTCAAGAATCCAGTGCAGGTGTTGATGACATTAAAATAACACAAAATATGTAAACAAAACAAATGAACAGGCACTGATTGTATTTCTGTAAAAGTAACTAAAGAAATAAGGTGCTGCAGTGCTGTCCTAAAATCCTGCTAGCCTATCCCTGAAGAGTATACAAATGTGCATTAACATTATGTCACTTTGTGCAACTTGAAGAAAACAGCAATGTAATTTCTTCACATTCTATGTCAAGTATTTGAATTAAATTAACACGAGGAACAATGTAAGGAACAAAGTAAGGAACAATGCACTAGTGCACAGTGCACATGAGATTGCATAAACACACAACCATTTTAAACAAAGCAAAGCACTGTGGATTATCACGTGTCTCCTTTTAGTCAAAAACCTTTACCACAGAGAAACACAAGAAAATTGCAAGGAGTCCCTTCCTTTTTTAACTTTTGAGCCCCTGCCCCTCTAAGGGTCTCTGCACGGCCCTGCTGTCTGCTGCGCAAATCTCCTTTTTCGCCAAAAACATTTAGCACAGACTGAGCAATTAAATTGTTTCTCACCTTTGTAAGAATACAAAATAACAATAATAAAAGAACAATCCAATATGCAGGTGTTGACATTAAAATAACACAAAACAACAAACTCAAAATATGTAAACATTAAATTAACAGCACTGAATATTAGTCTGTTCTCTCCTTAATAAAGAAATAAAGTGCTGATACTGGCCTAACATCCTGCACATATGCATCTTTGTTCACTTGAGGTTAAAATGTAAAAATGTCAGCATATTTACTTTAGTAGTAGTAGTTTATTTGTCATTGCATAAGAATTTACACAACGAAATTCCAGGCTCCCCATCGTGCAACCATTCAGTACAATACAATACAATCACAATCACCAATTAAATAACAATTCACCAAAGCAATTCACCAGGCGCCACAGTATATAGACACAGACTATTAATAGTAGCAGCAGTATGATAAATAGTATATAGTAATAATAAAGTCTGTGATAAATGGCAATAGTATAATAATTATAGTATGGCATACATAATTATTTAATAATTATTTAATAGTTTGAGGTATGGTAATAATATAATATAGTTCATGATAATAGCAGCAGTGTGATAATCTATAGTAACTTATAATAATGACAGTGGTATGATAATTTATATTATAAAATGGGTACCTCAAATCAAGCAATCTGATTGGTTCACAGCCATTGTATAATTCCAGTAACCGAGTTCAATAACCCATGGCCATGGGTTATTGGTTACCATGGCAACTCTCTTACTAAATGGCAGTGCTGCGCTCGAGCCAAACAGCTTTCTCCTGATCTGCTGTATGGAGGGTCACTAGTCCTTCAAGTCTTTGTACAATGAGTCATTATGGACGCATGATGGCGCAACTCTCTTACTAAAAGTACGTTACTGTTGAGTAGTGTGACGGCCTTTGGGTAAAAAGAGTTCTGGAGTCTGGATGTGCGTGTTTTGAGTGATCTGTATTGCCTACCGGAAGGAAGGAGGGTGAACAGGTGATGACCGGGGTGAGTAGTGTCTTTGAGAATGTTTTTAGTCCTGTTAAGGCAGCGGGTGTTGTATGTGTCGACAAGGGTGGGAAGTTGTGTCCTGATTATTTTTCCTGCTGTTTTGATGATGTTGTGGAGTGGTTTACTGTCCTGAGCTGTGCAACTGCCGTACCAGGCAGTGAAGGCATATGTGAGCACGCTCTCCACTGCACACCTGTAAAAAGAAATGAGTAAATCCATTCTTATGTGTGTCTTTTTCAATAGTCTGAGGAAGTACAGTCTTTTTTGTGCTTTCTTTGTTGTTGTTGCTGTGTATTGTGTCCAGGTGGCGTCCTCTGAGATGTTAATTCCGAGGTATTTGAAGGTTGGTACTCTCTCCACGGGCTCGTTATTGATCAGTAGTTGTGCTGCAGGTTGATTATTTTTTCTCCTAAAATCCATGATTATTTCCTTTGTCTTTTTTGTGTTGAGATCGAGGTTGTTGGAGGCGGACCAATCCACGACACGCTGGACTTCCTGCCTGTATGCGGTCTCGTTGTTGTTTTTGATAAGGCCTATGTTGGGCAGTATCATCCGCAAACTTGATCAGGGCGGTGGAGTTGTGGGAAGCCAGGCAGTCGTGTGTGTACAGTGTGTAGAGCAGAGGGCTGAGGACCCGCCCTTGTGGGGTACCGGTGCTGATGGAGAGAGGAGAAGAGGTGTGTGTGCCAAGCCGTACTGATTGGCGGCGGTCTGACAGGAAGTCCAATATCCATCTGCAGATGGAGTGATGCAGGCCGATGTTGAGTAACTTGGAAATTAGTGTCTGGGGGATTATTGTGTCAAAAGCGGAGCTGTAGTTAATGAAGAGTATTCTGGCATAGGTGTTTGGTTGTTCTAGGTGAGTCAGTGTGATGTGTAGTAGTGTGGCGACTGCGTCGTCTGTGGATCTGTTTGGCCGGTATGCAAATTGGTGTTCATCTAGCAACGGGGGAATACAGGACTTGATGTGTTTTGAGACAAGTTTTTCAAAACATTTGGATGCTATGGATGTTAGTGCTATTGGTCTGTAGTCCTTTAGGCTATTGGGAGTTTTGGTTTTTGGGACTGGGATGATGGTGGCCTCCTTGAACTTGGATGGAACGATACACTGTGCCAGTGATAGGTTAAAGATGTCAGTCAGTACCTCTGTCAGTTGTTGGGCACAGTGTTTTAGTACCTTTCCAGGCACTCCGTCAGGGCCTGTAGCCTTCCTTTGGTTGACAGCCTGGAGAACACGTCTCACCTCACCCTCAGTTAGGGTGGGGTTCAGGTTGCTTTCAGGAGACAGCGTGGTGGGGGGTGCAGCCACCCCATCCTGGGACTGCTGCCAGTCAAAGCGGGCATAAAAGATGTTAAGTTCTTCTGCTAGTGTGTTGCTACCGCTGATGGAATTGTCCTGTCCTCCTTTGTAGTTTGTTACTTTCTTAGGTTTAAGTAGTGATCTGCGAGGGGAGACAATTTGCCCGCTGGCACTGAAGACTCTGACGGCACACTGGGATGCACAAAAGCTTCTTGGCAACCCTGGCAAGATGAGGCAGCTCTGATGAATGGCCCCTCCACCACACCAGTGGATCCTGACCTTCTGGAATGGTTGGCGTAGACAGGTAGATGTTGATCTCTTCTTTCACTCTGTCTTCTGACGTGGTCAGACTGTCTTCAGCTCTCGGGTGCCTTGCTGAACTAATCATTCTCAGCAACCCAGCCAGGCCTTTCCCCTCTGATGCCACTGTGGGGGTGTTGGTGGAGGACGAGCTGGTGCTGCTGCCTTGTGGTTCTTCTCTGACTTGAACAGGTTTCAGCTTCAAGGCCTCCTCGACACATCTGTCAACTTCTGTAGCCTGATCTTCTACAAAGCTGCTTTTGAAGCGGGGGTCAATGAAACAAGCCATGGACATGGCTTTCTTTGCAGCATTTGTGTATCTGTCGTCAAGGTCTTCTCTCATCGCCCTTTTCATCTCCTTGGTTGGTCCTCATCCTTTTCTACCAGAACATCCTGGGTGATCTAGTCCAGGACAGGCTTGACGGCTGACAGTGTCTCTGTTTCTCTGAGGCAAGTGTATCAGTAAACTTGCTCAGAGGTTCAAGGAGCTGGCAGGCTTGCTCCATAACATTTATGTCAGCATCCTTGCATCAGATGCCATGATCCTCTTTCTCCAGCCAGTGTTGCACAGACTGCCTGCTGTAGGCTGAGGAAACGCTCAAGCATCTTGTGTGTAGACCCCCATCGTGTCACCACATCGTGGATAAGAGACTTCGGTTCCTTCTCCTTGTCCAGGGCGATTTGCTTTGCTCGCAGTTCTCTCTTTCTTTTCCAGCTCCGTGAGAAGCCTTGGACCAGATGACGGCAGGCCCTGACTGCTCTGTCAACTCTCTGGATTTTCAGAGCCTTTGAGATGGCCAGGTTCTAATTATGTCCAAAACACCCAAGCCACAGATCTGGGAAACTTTCAAAAGCCTTCGTCATGTTTGTGGCATTGTCTGTGGTTATGCTGACCAGGTCTTTCTTGTTGATTCCCCACTCTTCCAGCACAGGGCCGATCCTGGCCATTTGGGTGCCCTAAGCGTAATTGTTCTGTGGTGCCCCCCCCCCCCCCCCCCCCGTAAAACTTTCAATAACTGTCAAACGAAAGACTGCAAAATCATTAATTATGAACGATACTAGTGTATCTCACATTTCATTACATGTGGGAAACAAACAATTGTTAGAATTACTGTACATGTCAGCAAACAAGTGATTGTTAAACTGTACATGCAAGCAGGGGCGGACTGGGATCATAATTCAGGCCGGGCATTAGATACCAAGCAGGCCAGGCCGATACAGGCCGACGTGCGTGCCGGCGTCCGAAGGGCGGCGGCGAAAAATTTGGGCTGTTTGAAGCCCAATTTGGGCCGTTTGAAGCCAGATTTGGGCTGTTTGAAGCCAGATTTGGACCGTCTGAAGCCCGATTTGGGCCAGTTGAAGCCAGATTTGGGCCAGTTGAAGCCAGATTTGGGCCGGTTGAAGCCAGATTTGGGCCGCTTGAAGCCCAATTTGGGCCGAGTCCAATTTTACAATGAGATGCACCCTGAATAAAGTAATAAAACCACTAGTAAACCAGTAGGCGGCGCCTGGCCTGCTGTTCAGTGAGTGGCCTGACTGAGGGCACCAAAAAAAAAAAAAAAAAAAAAAAAAAATTTTTTTTTTTTTGGTGCCCTCAGTCACGTGATGCCCTACGCAGTCTGCGTACTCTGCGTAATGGGTTGGAGCGGGCCTGTTCCAGCATATTTGCAAAAAACACTTTGATGTTTGCAGAGGAGTGATCTTCTGGGAAGAAGGTAGGTAGGTAGGTAGGTAGATACTTTATTGATCCTGAAGGAAATTCATGTACCAGCAGCTCACATACAGTCAATAAAAACACACAGTAGACAAATTAGAAAAACACAGTAAAAAATATATAAAAAGATACTAACAGGCCGTGTGCAAAAGCCAGAACCTAAAGTGACCGAGTGCCTAATAGAGAACATAATGAATAAAAACAGGCAGGGCTAAAAAAACAACAACACACGAGACAGAGACAACAGAGCGAAGGCACACATGACCTCACTTCCCCCGCTGGGAAGAGTTAAAAAGTCGAATGGCTCTGGGGACAAATTATTTATTTAGTCTGTCTGTAGGGGGTCCACCCGCTATGCCGACCACCCGCTATGCCGACCACCCGCAATGCCGACCTTAGGTTTAGGCATGGGGGTGGGAGAGGTTAGGTTTTGGGGTCTGGGGGAGGTTAGGTTTAGCCATGGGGGGAGGTTAGGTTTGGCGTGGGGGCTGGGAGAGGTTAGGTTTTGGGTTAGGGTCTGGGGGAGGTTAGGTTTGGCGTGGGGGCTGGGAGAGGTTAGCTCCACCGACACGCTGCACGCCGCCTCGCTCAGCTGGTTCTGCTTGTGGGCTATCGGCATTGCGACCTGTAAAATATGTGCTTTGAGCCAAACTTTTTTCAACATCAGCTTTAACCTTGTTGTACAGGTGCAGGATTTCAGTCTTGGAGAAAAGATTACGGGATGGCACCTTCATCAGCCTCACAAACCCTCTCAACAATTTGGAACGGCATCATATCCTTTACGATCCAATATGCAAGGGCTCGATTGAGGTCTTGAGTCTTTTTTGATGTAGGTGCCCAAGCAGCCTGATGACCAAATGCTTGCTCGAGTGTCTGTGGCAATGTAGATGATGAGGAAGCAGAAGCAGTAGCTGAGGAGGATGAGGATGATGCAGCACTGGTTTTCTCTGATGCACGCCCACTCTGTAAACAAGGGAATAGCACATGTATTATGTATTATTATGATTATTGTTATTGTTGTTATTGTTATTATTATTATTATTATCATCACCACCATCATCATCATCATCATCCTGGCTCGTCTGTCTCTCTCTCTCACACACACACACACACACACACACACACACACACACACACACACACACACACACACACAGTCTATCTTCTGTGTTTGAGTATATGCAATGACCACATGCACAATCACGACGACATTGATGTGTTTCTCCTGTTTGGACAACAGACTGTTTGATGTTGAACAAAATGATGTTGGTTAATTTGGTCGGGGTGATCAAACTACCTACCTAACGTGGTGTCGTGTGTGTAATGGGTAAATAACATTAATGTTAGTTTGTAGACAAAAGGGCTGTGTGTCAGCCCCGTTTGTTTGCAGACAAAGGGGCTGTGTATCAGCCCCCTAACGTTAGTTTGCAGACATGTCTTTGTAAATAATGTAATGTAAACAGTGACTCACGTCATCGCACCGGCCGCAACTAATGGAACTGATGAGCGTCAGGTGCGAGTGATTGTGCAGCCGTGGGTCGCTGACAAAAGGAGAGAGCCTGACACTTGCCTTTGGTTCTGGGAGCGCGCGGATGTTCTGTGTGGGGCTGTGTTCAAAGCGGGTGGGGCATTCGCAGCTGTTTAGGGGTGCCGGTGCGAAGAAAGTATATGTCAGCGTGGGTCCAGTCTTGTCCATGTAGGAAGGAGAGGGTTAGTTAGGGCTCTTCTATAGGAACGTCAGCTCCACCGTCGCGCCCCAGCAATTGTTCCGCCTTCGGCCTGCCGCCGTTGGCGTCTGCTACGCTACCTGTGCAATCACAGACTTGGTTGCTGCATCGCCCAGCGAAGCTGTTTCCTCCCGGGGAGTTGGACGGTGCCTACTGCCTTGACCCCGGGGGGGGGGGGGGGGGGTCTCGGTGACCACAAAAGTTACGTATCTGTTTTAACCTTTTGTGTATCGTCCATTCAATTAATGTCTTCATGAATGTATTTTCTATTGTATATTTATCCCATGCGTTTTATAGAGGGAATAGAGGGAAACTGAGTGGGGTTGAGGAGCTTGTGATAAAGGGAGGGGCTATGTATTGTGCTCACTCTTACTTTCCCTACTAGATGTGTCATGTGATGTGACCCTCTGTGTGTAGTGTGGCAGGGTTTACATATCGATGTGTGCAGTGGCTTGCAGTGACGTTATCTTAGGCAGTGATATGCTCGTATTTGCAGTGGCGTGCTCTTACTCGCAGTGAGGTGTTTTTCAGCAGGAATGTGCTTTTACTAGCTGAGATATGCTCTTATCCTGATGTGTTTGCATCCTTAGATGGTGGTGTGTACATTATGTGACCAGTTCTGTGTTAAGGTTTACATATCGTATGTGTGCAGTGGCTTGCAGTGACGTTATCTTAGGCAGTGATATGCTCGTATTTGCAGTGGCGTGCTCTTACTCGCAGTGAGGTGTTTTTCAGCAGGAATGTGCTTTTACTAGCTGAGATATGCTCTTATCCTGATGTGTTTGCATCCTTAGATGGTGGTGTGTACATTATGTGACCAGTTCTGTGTTAAGGTTTACATATCGTATGTGTGCAGTGGCTTGTAGTGACGTTCTCTTAAGCAGTGATATGCTCGTATTTGCAGTGGCGTGCTCCTACTCGCAGTGAGGTGTTCTTCAGCAGGAATGTGCTTTCACTAGCCGAGATATGCTCTTATTCTGATGTGTTTTGCATCCTTTGATGGTGGTGTGTACATTATGTGACCGGTTCTGGGTCCCCCCCGGAAGACAGCAATTCTTCTGCACTTAGTGACCCCCAAACTCCCTGTTTTAATTTGTGCCTTAAATAAAGATTGTTCTATTGTACCTGTACTCCTGGAGGTTGCGTGGTTGTTTTCCAGTACTGACATTTTGATCCTACATCTCATTTTGGTATATCTGGTAGCCTTGGCTACCAGTAGCCTTAAAGCTAATCCAAACAATTATTACGATAACGTTAACGCTAGCGCTAGCGCTAACGTTATTTACCCATTACACACACGACACCATGTTAGTTAGGTAGTTAACCCGCTAGCCGGGCACATCTCACCAATGTTCAGTATGAGAGAGAAGCTCCCGGCTCTAGCGGGGTACTAGGTAATAAGTTACACTAAAAGCTTCCGTTTAAAGGTCCCAATTCGTGCAGCTGTAACCTCTTAAAAACGTGTGTCTCTGGTCCATAAAACATGATTCTGGATTAATCTGTCGAAAATATAGCAACCCCGTTTGTTGTGACGGAGTTCTCACTTCCTCATCTCGTCGCTTCCCAAGAATGGCCTGTTTCTATAATATATTCAGAACTAACAGTTCCCATTGGCCGCTGAGGGAGAGCCCGCCCCAGGCTCCCAGCGGGCAATCAGATTAGCGTCTGTGGACCAGCACGCTAGGTTGCGAGTTATCGTTAACTTAACGGTACTACGCTAAAGAGGACATCTCAAAATGCCTAGACTTACCGAATGCACCTCTGCAGTTGCTGGATCACGTACAGTTGGCGTCGCTCCAGCTAGAAGTGTTAATTTTGTGGCTATAGACTAAATGGTGCAGGTAGCTTGTGTGAGAGAGACCCGCGCAGTATACAGGAGGAAGCTAGTGACGTCCCAATTCCCCCAGATTCCCCTCTGGGCAAACGAAGCGTTTGGGGGTGTGGCTTGGAGGAGACTGCAGGGGGACGCTGGATAGGGACAAATCCAACTGTGGCAGTTCTGAGCGTGTGACCACTCATTACAGGGAGGGCTGACAGCAGTATATATGCATTTACAAGTAAAAACAGCTTTTGCACGGAATGGGACCTTTAAAGTTAGAATATTGAATGACAAGCTATTGGCAAGTTAGACAGACAAACCATTACATTTCCCCCACACATCGTTAAGCCAGAGTCGATAACAAGAAGTAACGTAACATTAAAATAGAAGCTAAAAGTTAGGCTAGCATTAGCTTACCTTGCATTCACTATACAGAATTGGATGATGGTCACGGAGATGGCTCATGAGTTTGGAAGTATTGCCTCCCTTTGCAGCGATTTTTTTTTGCAGGTTCTGCAGACAGGGTTGCCGTCTTCCTTCAACTGTCCTTCGGCATTCTTATAATAGGCCCACACATCAGACCTTGTTCTCTTGGATGGAGATAAAAGTTCACGAGTAGCTTCGTCCGCCATGTTTTCATTGCACATTCCAAACAATGACAACTGCACATGCCTGCAAGTCTGAGGGACTCAGGGAGACGTGCTTCATGCTTTGCTTGTGGCATTTACCGAGAGAACGCACGGTAATCAAACCGTCGCGGTTTTAATGATAATTAAAATTTGAAATGGTACTATAACCGTAGGCAATTTTATCATGGTTTATCATTAAACCGGTAACCGTTACATCCCTAGTTCCAAACATTTCTTCTCAAAAAGGTGCCAGGTTTTAAAAACTCCCTTGTAAAAATCAGGCAACAAAGACAGGTCTAAAAACTTACATTCCATAAAAAACAAAACAGCATCAAGTCCCAATTTGTCCGTTCTTCTCAGGATATTACTTGCAACTTCCTTCCATACTATATTAAAACCAGTCAGATACTTCTGTACAAATTGTAAACAAAAAGTTGCCACTCTACTTGCTAGGTGTACCAGGCCTTGCCCCCCGCCATCCTTTGGTAAAAAGAGCACACTGAGAAACCGAATGCATTCTATCCAAAAATAAATTAACTAAGATTGCTTGTAGTTTTGAGAGTAGCCCGGCAGGTGGCTCCATGGAAGCAAAACGGTGCCACAATGCTGAAGCAACAAGATTATTAATAACCAGGATTCTCCCTCTAAAGGATGCATTTGAGAGAGCAGTCATTTCCACTTTTTTAACCTTTCGTAATCTTTTCAACCAATCCCTCCCAATTCTTCTTAACCATCTCCTCGTTGCCAAGATAAACACCTAGATACTTGACACCATCTTTTTTCCACCCCAATCCTCCCGGTAAAACTGGAAGACCACCATACCATGTTCACAATGCCAGTGCTTCACTTTTCCCCCAGTTCACCTTTGCAGCAGAAAGAAGCCCAAAATCAACTACAGTTTTGTTAAGAATGGTAATTTCAGACTGGTTTCTAACCATCATCCGCATAAGCAGACAGGACATGGGCTTTATTAAAACCTGGAAACACCAAACCATCAATACAGGACCTCATCTTATGCAACAAGGGTTCAATAGACAAAGCGTAGAGCATGCCAGACAGAGTGCAGCCCTGCCTGACACCTCTTTGAACCATAAAATGAACACTCAGCCCCCCATTCACGATTTCAGACGGCAGCCCGTCTTTATTGTCACACGAACACACTACAACACATGCGTGCGGCCACTACACACACTCATGCTGACGGTGGCCGGTGAAATATGTCCTCTGCATTTGACCCATCCAGGCTTGTCCTTTCCTCCAGGGGGCAGGCCAGGAGCTGTGGTCGCTATTTCTTTCCAGCGCCCGGGGACCTTCATTGGACCATCATTGGACCAACTTCAGATGTTGTCGTCACTGGTCGGATGACGATCTTCTGCATGTTTTTAGTGCGGACGACGAGATAGCCCGACGAGATAGCCCACCTGGGCAGTAGGCACTGAAGATATGGGGTAAGATATTCATCTTCAATACACTCTGAATGTCCTGATCCAGAACCATGATCATAGCAATGAGACGCGGGCTGAGACCAAACCTCTCAAGGACCTTCCACAGGTAGGGGTGCTCAACCCGGTCAAATGCTTTTTCTTGGTCTAACGAAATGAGACCAAAGTCTATGCCTAATGAACCAGAGATGTCCAAAACGTCTCTAATTAAAGACACATTGTCTATGATGGACCTACCAGGCACACAGTAAGTCTGATCCAAATGAATGACATCTTCCATCACATGCTTCAACCGATTTGCCAGGGCCTTAGACAGGATTTTATAATCCGAACAGAGGAGGGAGACTGGACGCCAGTTTTTAATGTCTTGAAGGTCTCCCTTCTTCGGCAACAGAGTTATGAGAGCTCTCCTGCAGCTCAGAGGTAAAGACAGATTCTCAAAGCTTTCATTGAAAACGTCCATAAGATCCTGACCGAGTTCAATCCAGAATGTCTTATAGAACTCAATAGGAAGACCGTCAATGCCCGGGGCCTCCCACCATCCATCCCCTGCAGGGCTGTATACAACTCCTCCTCAACCAAAGGCTCACCCAGGATAGTCTTCACTGGAGAATTCAGGCAAGCCCTCACAGAAACTTTCAAACAACTGTTCGTTCTGTTGCCAATGTATATGGTTCCTCTTCTGGCTCAAATGAAAGAAGCCAAGACATGCCTGAGAACCTGCCCTGGAGTCTATCCCTCAGCCAGTCACGATCCTCAGTGGTTGGCTCTCTTGTCAGTGGGTCAAAGGGCTTCTGAGGGGGGAACAGCTCCTCCACTGAGTGTGAACGTTTAGCTGCTTTAGGCTTCTTCCACTGACAGGTGGTGTCTGTGCAGCTGAAATTATGTACAGCAAAGATGGCTAAAGCAGCTGCATGACTGCATTTGTATGCTCCATGTGGACAATCGCAGTTTGTGGAGATAATCCCCTCTTCACCTGTAGAGACCTGTGTAATGGTGGGTGTCATGTTAGTTTGTTAGTTTCATGCCAGTACTTAGTTTATCATTAATGTTAATAGTTGCCAGGCAGTCGGTTTATAGTTATGTTTAATCAACTTCTTTATTTTATTTGTGTGTGTGTGTCTCTAAGTGATTGCTATCTGATTGGGTGCATGTCCCCCCCTCCATCCCACACACTGCTCTGTCAGCTCACAGTAACACCCTTATTTTGATAAAAGTCGGCTTTGTATTAACATGACATTGGACAGATTAGGTGAGTGAGGACTATGCTGCTTTCTTAGTAGTTGAATACATGACAAATATTAAGTTGAATATTGTTTAGTATGCAGGTTATATCATGTTAATGACAAACTAGCATACTGGTCTATAATGATAATTATATAACACTATATAAATACATTGTACTCCTCCCCTGGTTTAATACAGTACATCAGTGATTCTCAACCTCTTTCATATCAATGACCACTAAGTACATTAGACCTGCAGGCCCCCATTTGATTAGCTTATTTTCTTTTCTTTTCTTTTTTCTCTCTGGGACCCAATTCTGTAAATATCTTTATTGTGAGACTTAGTCCAGAAAGTACTATTAATACTAAGTTCATGCAATTGTAGGTAGAGAGATGACAGCAGTGAAACTGGTTAAAAAATCAATCTTCATCTACATTTTGTAATTATGTTAACTTGTTGTAAATGAAGAAGCAAATAAAATGAATGAATAAATGAAGAACAATTCATCATTTGCTGGGGGCCCACGTTGAGAATCACTGTGGTTCATCCATTAACTTCACTCACCAAAACTTGATATACTTTGTTCCTCATGCTAGCCCTGACAACACCGGTAAGTACACACATTATTCACAATTTCCTGTGCCTCAAAAACGCCACTGTACGTGTTACAGTCCAATGAAATGAATGAGGGTCAACAAATAGAACAGCTAGCTTGAAAGCTAATGCTAGCTAAGCTAAACTAGTAACGTAGCATTAGGTTACATCACTTGGCTATAGAGCTCAACAGGCACGTGACTTTTCATGACGTAATTTGCCCCGGAAGTAAGTTCTGCGTCCATTTTCTCCATAGACATTTCGATACATCCAAATATAACAAGTTTTAAGGCTCGAACCAAACCAACACGTGATCCAGAGAATCTTGAGTGACCCCCCCCCCCCTTGTTATTTTTTGTTGTCGCTGCTCAACATGCCTGTTGAGCTCTATAGCTAACATTAGCTGATATAAATTTGCAAGCATGGCCGGGGACAAGGCACCCAAAACGGGGCTGTGGGGACGTCTCGTCACCATAAATATATTGAAATAACATTACTCACATCTTGTGCCTGCAGACATAATCCACCTGGCTGGCAGCGCTGCCAAGGACCCGGTACCGACCTGACTGTAGTGTGTGTAGGCTAATGTTACTCCACCTGGAGTGGAGTGGCTGCAGCAAGCATTGAACGAACGTACCCAGACTCCTAAACACGCCCACCACCTCTTCATTTCCAACTTGAAAAATGAAACGTGGCGAGTTTTAGCGTCCTTCACTCAGAGTAGACAACGAGAAATCGAACACGCACATTCTCCTTATGCGACTACCATATCCCTTTACTGCATGTCACAATCAAAGTCTGCATTGGATATGAGTCTGTTACTGAAGGACTGTCTAAAGTTACCGCTTTTATTCACATCAGTCATTTGATTTCTGCTGCCGTTTCTGCCTATAGTGCCTATACAGCAGATTAATATAGGTCTACTCAATAAAACCTGCATGTGTTTTTCCCAAATCCGTAGGCCTATTTTGATCATAGATTTATGGAGCTGCTATTTTTATAGGCTATTTTGCCACAGAGAGCACCTTAGTGCGCATTGGAGACGTTTATGGTTCCTTTTTACGCAGGTGATTTAGTGATATTTCTCCACGCAATCGGCAGGGTCAAACGTGCTTGGGAGAAAATAAAAAGCAATACTTCATGCTGGAGGAACAAACCATAATCTTAAGAAAATATGAAAAATTCAAAGATGTAGCATAATAAAAACCCAAGGCAACACTGCTGCACATAATAATCACAGAAAGGAGGGCTGTTAAAAAATTGCAGATTGTCTCAATGCGTAAGTTATTCAGCTTGCTTGATTTCGCTACCGAAGTTCAGCATCTCCGTTGCGCACACAGTGCGCTTTGGAGACGTATGATTAAATGTGTCTTGGCGGTCGCAAAAGACTTCTCTCCTTTTTCAAGAAGCTCATTGGTTCGTGGGCGGTGCCTTTCTAAGGTTTAATCTTATCCTTGCAACTTAACCTGCTCTCAGCCAGGTTAAATGTGAAGCATAAGTTGCAATAGAAATATATCTCGGTAAGAAATTGACTAGCGTCGTAGCACGGCAAACCCAGGGTTAAACCTGAAGTTACCTCGCTAAGCAACTAATCTTGCTTATAGGCCTCTGGACCGTGTGTGTGTGCGTGCACGCGTGCGTGTGTGGCTGTGGCGTGATTTCTAACCCCACATAGGATAAGCAATAACCACGCCCTGTGGCACCGGGATTGGCCAGGAGCAACACTGGAGGGCACGCAGCCCAGCGATTTCATGAACCAACTGAATAGCTCTTGAGAACAGACAGCGATATTGAGAGCGGACATTGAAATGAATTATGGTCACCTACCTTCCTTAGCATATAGTAATAATAATAATAAGCATAATAATTGTAATCTACACAATGTACAAAAACATGCAATAATATAAACGGTGTTGTGTTCACGTTCATAGCTCATATAATATAATCGTTAATTTCAAGCTCAATTCTTACCCAGAGAAAAGGTACAGCACTGAAAATGTAACAAGAAATAGTTTTTTAAACATCTTTATTTTAAAAGATGAAAAACCCCAGGTGCTTTAGTCCCAAGCTTCAATGCTCCTGGCCAATCCCGGCGCCACAGGGCGTGGTTATTGCTTATCCTATGTGGGGTTAGAAATCACGCGTGGCTGTGTGTGTGTGTAATAATGGAAATTATGACAGCTTCTTGCTTGTATGTTGTAAATGCTTAAACGGTGTGCATTGAATTTTACTATTTACCATAATTTATTGTAGCGAATCAGTGTTACACATACAGCGGTGAGCAATGGAAGTGTCTCGACTACAGATAGGAACTGATGTGTGTGGGTGTGTTCCTAGGGGGAAGGGGATATATGTGACCAGCGGCCGGGGCGGAAGTGAGTCTAGCTATGCGAGCGAGTTGACCGGGTGTCGTGTGTAGAGCTAGCTGTGAAGCTAGCTGCTAGGAGCTGAATGAGCCTGTGAATAAAGAACCTGTACCAACTACAAGTCTCCGGTTCCTTGGCGAGTTAGCGCTACGCTACGCTACATTGGTGCAGAAGTGAAGCGGTAACGCCTCTGATTCGGCCGGGAGAGGAGAGAGTGAGGAGGAACGACGGAGAAAGTTGGAATCGACAGCTGTTGGGCTCGAGCGGGAAAAAAAAATGTTTAAGAGGGAGAGGGAAGAGGCTGTAGCCTCGGAGTTCGCGAGGACGAATGCTGCGGTGGAGGGCTCGCTAGAAGACTACATGTGGATGGAGGAGGGCCGTGGGCGGAGGGAGAATGAAGCCGAGCCGGGCCCCGCTGGCAGACAGGCGGGGAGTGATGAGGCTGAAGCAAGGCCCGCGGCAGCGGGAGACGGCGCCCGCAGAACCAGGAAGGACGTGCCCGTCCCGAAATACAACGGTAAAGGCGAGTGGGAAGCGTACTGCAAGCAGTTTGAGACAGCTGCAGAATGGAATGGCTGGATGAGAGGGGAGAGGGCCAGCCATCTCGTGATGTCCCTCGAGGGCGAGGCTACGGCGTGCGTGTCGGCAATAGCCGATACACAGGACTTGAATGCGGTGATGGGGGCCCTGCGGAGACGCTTCGGCCGATGTGAAGAGCAGGCCATCGTAGCCGCGGAACTGTGTAACAGACGCAGACGGCAGGATGAGTCGCTGCGTGCACTGGCAACGGACATTGAGACGCTCAGCCGGCGCGCATACAGTCAGCTACCGACGGAGGCGCTGGAGGGGTTGGCCCTAAACTACTTTGTCCAGGCCATCGAGCCACGGAGTCTAAGCCAGAAGGTAATGCTGAGACATCCGAAAACACTGGGAGCAGCGCTGGAGTTGGCGCTGGAGATAGAGATTGTGGAGGGCTGGGACACGAGCAGCGGCAGGATGGAGGCCGCCCCCGTGGCGAAAATGGCGGTGGAGAGCCCGCCACGGGAAGAGCCAGCGTCGAAGAGGGCGTTGGAGGAGCAAAGCAGCATGGTGCGGGAGCTATCTGAGTCGGTGCGCCAGTTAAAAGAACAACTGCTCCGAAGCGCGACCCTGCAGCCCACCCCACGAGACAATACCGGGGCCAGGGGGCCCGGGGCCATGCGTTGCTGGACCTGTGGACGGCCCGGACATCGGGCCAGAGAGTGCCGCGGAGGAGCGTGGAACCAGGGAAACGGCGCGGGGCCCGTCTAAGAGGGTCGAGACGGGCCCCCTACGTCATATTCCCTATGGCCACCATTGGAGGGGGCCCAGCGGTACAGACAGGGAGGTGGGGCGTCGCCTTCCCCCGAAGCAGACGACATCGCCGGCACGGTCAACATGCAGAACGGGCCGCACACGATGAACGGCTGCCATGTTCAGGTTCGCCTGCAAGGGAAACCCTGTGTCGCCCTGGTGGACACGGGGTGTACGGCAACGCTGGTGAACTACAACATGATGCCAGAGGGAGCGCTTCTGGAGCAGCCAGCGGACCAGCTGCTGAGGACAGTATCCGGTGAGTTGATGCCGATGAGGGGAAGGGGGTCCGTGATGATAACTGTGGGGGGACAGACAGTGAACTTTCCAGTATGGGTAGTAGAGATGGCGGGGCCCTGTATCTTGGGGGAGGACTACTTGACGCTAAACCAATGCACTGTAGACCTCGGGAAGAGCACACTGTTCGCAGGGGGGCCAGTAGTCCAGATGGGTCACCCTCCCACCGCTCCAGGGGAGCAACCAAACGTCAATAACATCACTGTATACCGCGTCACAGTTGGGCACGGGCCCCACGCGGAGCCGCAAAAGAGACTGTGTTGGACCTGCGGAGAGCCGGGCCACGTGGCGAGGTGGTGCCGAAGCGGTCCCGGGAGACGGACCGGGTATGCGGGACAACGACATGGACAGCAGGGAGCCTGCTGGGCATGCGCCGCGATTGGACATCTGGCTAGAGAATGTCAAAAGACTGTCGGGGACCGGAGGACAGCGGGAGAGGAGAGACGTGCAGGCGGCGGGCAGGGGAGACTCTGCTGGACGTTTCGGCCTTAAATACCGGCCTAACGATATATTCCGCCCTGGCGTTAATTTAGCGCTTATTGCTTTTCAAAACCAGGCCTATTCAGTGTGCCGGTTGCGCGGAGCTCTCCTCTGCCATCATCACTCTCTGTCCCCCCTCTCTCTCTCACTCCCTCTCTCTTGTGCATCAGACAGGCACAATGACTGATGGAAAAAAAGTTTGCCCGGTTCTATTATTGTGCGTAATTGCGCGGAGCCGCGGACTCTCCACTCTCTGTCCCCCCTCTCTCTCTCTCACTCCCTCGCGCATCAGACAGCAGACAGGCACAAAGCCACACATGTGAAATCTCCCAGCATGCATTGGGCTAATACATTTCGATAATAAATAGCATCCAAATTAGCCTAAATAGATAGAAAGGTAGATAGAAATAATGTGTAATGTTAACACAACATGCAACTGTAGAACATTTCAATATTGGACAAAATAAAATCTCGAAATCAAAACACAACCCTATGTGAAACATATATGTCATCCTGGTGGTATAAATATCCCTCGCAGATTTAACGTAATTTAGGAGATGAGTGACAGCCGTAACACGGTTCTACTGTGACTTCCTACTGTGATGTCGCTCCAATAAGACGACTTACTTCACATTTTCTTTTACAATAAAAACACATTTATGCAATGACTTTACATAATGTAGGCTATATTTATGTGCATCATCCTACCTGAGCTGAACTTTTTGTTAGATTGCGGGTAGACTCAGCCCTCAGTCTTAATCCGTTTCACTACTGTAAGACTGAGAATATTACTATTTAAATCTTTGCATAACGTTAGGTGGCGCTGTTGGAAGCCTTGCATCGGAGAACCAATCATGAGTGCTGTGGGCGGGCCTGCTTTCTGGGGGCAGTTCTCATGCAGAACCGGTGTCTCGCAAAACATCGTCGCATTTGCGGAGAAACATATTAATCACTTAGAAACAAACATAACCTGTTAATAGGACGTGTTTCATCCGGCCCCGGCGGCTAGAGGTCTTTCCCCCAGCGATAAACCCGACTCCCGAGGCTAACGTTACAGAGCCTGCTGGCTGCTAATGACTTCACACAAGTTCACAGTATCAAGTGGACCACTTCCGCGTAGGAAAAATATTTGTAAATAAACCACAGCTATAAATTTTGTTTGGAGCATATCAGCTTCATGCTCTGTGTTAGGACTATGATAAATGGCATTGCCGCTACCAAATAAAATTCTAATAATAAATGTAGGCGTGTCTGCTGCCGGCGGTTCTCGCCGGGCTCGAAGAGACAGTTTCTGACAGTGAAATTCCCAGATGTTTGGTGGCACAGCTCACCAAACGTCTGGGAGCCGAGACTAGATTGCGGGTGGCAAAAGCTGTCTGTTTTATAGTAGTCTCGCTAGCCAGCCTCTCTTCCCTTCCATCAGAGAGTCTGGCGCCATGGAAACAGGCAACAGGGATAAGCCCTCCCCTGCTCTAAAGCTGCTCTCCCATTCGAGCGGCTGTTTCGGTGGCAGCAGGATATCCGCTCCCCCCCCTTGCAAGCTCTGTCATTGGCTCCGACCATGTCAATCAGAGCGGCTTCCGCTCCCGTGTGTCGCTGTAATGCTCCCGGCCGCCGAATGTGAAAACAACGACGCTAACTAGCTAGCGTAGAAAGCTAACGGCAGAAACCTACAGGCTAACTCGTTGCTACACGCTGAAAATGGCAAGTTTTGAAGAAAATTTGGATTGTGCAATAAAGAAGGCCTGCTCGGCACAAGTTCCACCCCAAAACTATTTTCCAAGGGCACTAACGCTAAGCACCGCCCAAGACGAGGATGATTGGTTAACCCAAACAGAGCATTTTTTTCGCAATCCCACAATGGAAACCTGCGGCGCCAGACTCTCTGACGGAAGGGAAGAGAGGCTGGCTAGCGAGACTAGTTTTATAGGTATTGTTGCAGTGTGCGCAGCTGCCACAGCGGTAGTTGCCGTTGGGCAGCGGACTAAGGAGCCTCTGTTGAGGTTGTGTAGGTCTGTGACCTGTGAAGTTTGCATTCACCAACAGGTCTCTATGATTTTTACCGCGTTTATGTACAAAAAGAGGCAGCTCATTGAAGATCGGAGTTAGCTCCACATCAGATTTTAAAATATGCCAATGTTTTTTAAAACTGGGTCCCTCCTCTTACCCTGTAAGGATCTGAAGAAGGTCTTAGGACTGAAACGTTATTCTGTTAAATAAACTTTTGCATTTGGAGACAGGGATTACAGGGAGTTATTCTCTTTTGATCCATTTTACATTTGAAATTTTGTCCGTTTGAAGCCAGATTTAGAGGAATATCTCATTTTAAAGGGATAGTGCGGATTATTGGACATTAAGTTGGATGAACTCCATACCAGTTGTAGAGTGTATGAGGAGCTGACTTGCCGATCCATGAGTCCCGTGGGCGGAGCTCTAGCTTGATCTGAGTGGAGAAAAATGATTCCCGATGGACATTCTATCTAGGGTCACAGAGTTATCAAGTTTTACTATCAAGACCTTCATCAGAGCATGCTCTGATGAAGGTCTTGCTGACCGAAAGCTCACAATAAATGTGAATTTTAGTGCAAATTTAAGTGTGTGGAAAGTCCTTCTTTCAATATTGGAGAAAAATAAAACATAGAAATCAAAACACAACCCTATGTGAAACATATATGTAATCCAGGTGGTATATATATCCCTCGCAGATTTAACGTGATTTAGATGAGTGACAGCCGTAACACGGTTCTACTGTGATGTCCTACTGTGATGTCCGCTCCAATAAGACTTGGCTTACGTCACATTTACTTTTACAATAAAAACACATTTATGCAATGACTTTACATAATGTAGGCTATATTTATGTGCATCGTCCTACCTGTGCAGCAGGGGAGAAGAAAGGGTAGTGAGAGAAAACGATGCGTTTAGAACATTCTTTTCACTTTGATTGCTGTGTAGCGTATTTACATGCTTGCAGTATTTAAACTGCAGTGAGATTGGTTTGAGAAGCATAATAATATGGAATAATATGGAGACAGCCGGGGAGGGGATGAAAGAGGGAGGGGGGAGCTCAGAGCGCCTCGGCTTTTCTGAAGCCGGACTGGATCGCTCCGTGGAATTGGAGCTTAAAAGGGAAGCTAATTGTGATTCGTTTACTGCACTTCCCCAATGAGCAGGTTGTGCATAATTCTACACTTAACTCATTGAGTGCCAGCCACTTTTGGAAAACGGACGCTCCCAGTGCCAGAGTTTCAGAGCGTTTTCAGTGATTTCTCGAGGCCCACAGAATATTGTGTGATATTACTATTTAAACACCGAACACGCACAAAGAACGATGAGACTCTCTTCTATCATCTGCAAAAAAAAGTTTATTGATCCCATTTTCCGTTCTTTAGTTAGGGTTAGGGTTAGGGTTAGGGTTAGGGTCTGCTCCGTTTTTTTGCGCCGGCTCCCAGCGCGACACGGAAAAGCCAAACCGGACTGCAGGGAAAGGTTTGGCCCTTCGGCGTCGGGTGCTGCCTTTCTGGCGGCTAATCGTGTGAAGAAACTATGCAGACAGACAGACAGAGGCAGAGGGGCTCAGTTGTGTGCGCGGATTGACTGCTGTTCGCAGCCAACATAAGCTGCAGTCAGAGCCATCTATATGGCTCTGGCTGCAGCATGAGCGGTTTCTCTTTGATCACGGGGGTTTTTCCTGCTGTTTTCTGGACCTTCCTCTAATCTGGAGAGCACTGTCGCCACCTAATGGATCTGTAAAATAGGTTATAGACCTCCAATAGCTACAATATTTGTACAGGAGATGTATCGGGCATTGATCCACGTCCCACCGTCAAAAAACGCAATTGACGACAATCGTCGTCATTGGCACTCTACGTTACTAAAGCAATTGACGACGATTGTCGTCATTGGCACTCAATGAGTTAAAAGGCGTGGTTATAATGCTTAAGGCCGCGTGAAGCGCCGACACCAAAATATCGCCGGTCCACGCCCACTAATCTGCGCTGCACCTGGAGCTAAGCGCTGTTTTAAGGCCGTTGCAACGTTAGAGCCCAATGAGTTTTGGCCTGTCAGATGTGACTGGGGAGGGCATTCCAGAGGGAGGGGGCGGCTGCAGCAAGGCCCTGTCAGAGGCCCCCCTGTCACAGCTTTAGCAAAGAGATACCTGTGATGCTTGTTAAAGTGGATATAAATTGTATGATCATATTCAGCCAGACAGTGAGATGGAGATTTACAATGGTGAGCAAAAAAAAAAAAAAAAAGTCCATGGAGTCTATTTTTTCTTTTTTTTTGGACCGGGCTTGCGGCCCGGTACCAAATGCATTGCGGCCCGGTACCGGTCCGCGGCCCGGTGGTTGGGGACCACTGGTCTAGAGGTATCAGGAGCTGATGCAGTGAGGAGGGAGTTACAGTAGTCTATGGAGGGATCAGGAGCTGATGCAGTGAGGACTGAGGAGGGAGTTACAATAGTCTCTGGAGGCATCAGGAGCTGATGCAGTGAGGAGGGAGTTACAGTAGTCTCTGGAGGGATCAGGACCTGATGCAGTGAGGAGGGAGTTACAGTAGTCTATGGAGGGATCAGAAGCTGATGCAGTGAGGAGGGAGTTACAATAGTCTCTGGAGGGATCAGGAGATGCAGTGAGGAAGGAGTTACAGTAGTCCATGGAGGGATTAGGAGCTGATGCAGTGAGGAGGGAGTTACAGTAGTCTATGGAGGGATCAGGAGCTGATGCAGTGAGGAGGGAGTTACAGTAGTCTCTGGAGGGATCAGGAGCTGATGCAGTGAGGAGGGAGTTACAGTAGTCCATGGAGGGATTAGGAGCTGATGCAGTGAGGAGGGAGTTACAGTAGTCCATGGAGGGATTAGGAGCTGATGCAGTGAGGAGGGAGTTACAGTAGTCCATGGAGGGATCAGGAGCTGATGCAGTGAGGAGGGAGTTACAGTAGTCTCTGGAGGGATCAGGAGCTGATGCAGTGAGGAGGGAGTTACAGTAGTCTACGCACGAGGAGATGAAGGCGTGGATAAGTGATTCCGTGGCAGGTGGAGAGGCAGTGCAGGCTATTTGTTGCATGTTTCATGTGAGCGGGCTCATAGCTGGATAGGTAACTCCTGGGTTATCACAGCCACTTGCTGATCAGCTACGTAGGACCAGTTATCTGGATGGCCAATGTTAGCTATAGTGAAGTCGGCTAACTCTCCCCTGACTTTACTGAACTTGCTTCGTACAGGCCCCTGCTCTGTGAAGGTGGCGGTGAGGGGCTGGGGAACCTCTCCAACAAGCGCTGCAGCACAAGCATCTGATGCTCTCGGTTCTCCCGATTTATGGCAGCCAGGCTGGAGAGGAGAGTGCTCTGTAACGCAGCCAGGCTGGAGATAAGAGTACTCTGTAACGCAGCCAAGCTGGAGATGAGAGCACCCTGTAACGCCTTCTCCTGCTCCATCATTCTCTGCTGCCTGTCCTCCTCCCGTGCCTGCATAGCTGCGTCCATCTCTTGCAGCTTCTCGGTCATGGTCCGAGTCCAGGTTTCAGACACTCCCTCCATCTTGGTTTTCTTTCGCTTACGCGGAGGTGCCGCGTAGCCTAGTAACAGAAACCGAGGAGAGGAATTAGACAGCTGAAAGAGAAATTCCATACTAACATAGCGGACATTTGTAATTTCATGGGCAGTGTTGCGGAGTAGTGAACATAGTTAAGTTTAGTACAAACATTTAGTTTAGCTACATTTTGCAGTAGCTTACTGCCTGGTAGTTCAACTACATATATTTCAGAGTTAATTTATTTATGTATTTGTTGACATGTTTTGTAGTTAACTACTGAAACTACAAACAATTTTGGCCCATAAAGGGAAAGGAATTATTCTTTTTTTAAACCATGTTACTGTCACTGAACCCCCTTTGACCAGCCCCGCCCCTTTTATTTTATCCTGACCACTGTGAAGGCCTTCATCATGCTGCCACAACCTTTGTGTAGTGCAGTGGTTTTCAAAGTCTGAGACTGTGGGCCTCCCCCCAGACAAAGCTTGGAAAAAGGAGCCTGCCTCACTCAATTCCTGGATGCCTATGGGATTATGATTATGTTATTTGATCCCATAGACACTCAACAATTGAGCCAAGATAGCCTGATATTGCTGTTTGACATATTTCAGAGTTAAGACTACATAAAGAAGGTCTCTCTGAAGGGGTTTATTTGTTTCTGACTCTGGGAAAGTGGGAAAAACAGTAAAATAGTAACAGTAATATATATATATATATGAATATATTACTATATATATATATATATATATATATATATATATATATATATTACTGTATAGTACTGTAGCTTCCCCAACACTGTCCATGGGAAACAACAAACAGCGGCTTAGTATCTGAATGCATATTTCCACTTACCACTCGATTGCAAGGGACGTGTAGTGTCCGACAGGTCGGAGTCCTCTGCGGTCTCTGATGAAGATGCCAGGTCCGACATCTCATCTCTCTCTCCCACATCACACCAAGCTCTCTCGCCCACATCCCTCGGTCCGCCGAGAGGGGGGGACACACCCTGCACATTGCACCAAGAAGTGGCCAGTCCGGAGCTGGAGGACAGCTCAACTGGACTGAGAGCAGTGTGTCCGAAAACTCTGTCGCACAGATCATAATACTGCCAGTCCATTCGACCTGGTACTCCGTTCCGGGTTTTGTCGTGGTTTTGGATCTTGGTGTATTGTTTCTTCAGTGCCTTCAGTTAGGGGTGGACAATAAATCAATATCAATAATAAAATAAAATAAAAATAGAATATGCCCCAATAATAAGGATACATATTTTTGATAAGTTTCCAATATTTTCAATATCCATGATGTACAGCATCATGCACTCACTGACTCAGTGCAGCGCACTTTCATTACAGGGCTGAGGCAGTGCAATGTGTTCAAGCAGAATTGGAAAACAAACAGACTTGGCACATTTTTCAGACATGTTTGTAGTTGCAGACATCGATTGTGACATAAGTGAACATTCTTGGCCCTTTTTCCTGTGTCCTTTAGTGTTAAAGGAGAATTTCGTGTGCTTTTTTTCAACCTGGACATCGTGACACATTTTTTTCAAATTCGTCGAGGACTCACCGAGATAGCCTTGTTTCTAGCTGGAGCAATGTGCTCTAACAGCTACACAGTGTACTACACAGGGCAATCGCGCACCGCCTCGTCAATACATGTTCGCTAAAACGTTGCCGGTGGGGAAGCTCAAACTGTCAATAGTGTCTGGCAACATGGAAATGACTCTATATATATTTAGCTGATTGATGGATAGTTTCCCATTCGGTCCCTCTGTTTTGGCCGCTTCTTCCAGTTCACCTTTGGGACATGGAAGAATTGTCTCCAGCACAGCACTGTTGTGTTGATGAGAGAGGGGAAATCCTCCGTTCGCTTCGCTGTCTTGCTGGTTGCCCCTCTGTCTGCTCCTCTCTTTCTCTCTCCTCACCTGCTTGTACGCCCCGGAGATTAATATTCATGTATAGAGTCATCTCTCCATGCGAGCAGGCGAGAAGAAAGAGATGAGCAGACAGAGGGGCAACCAGCAAGACAGCGAAGCTCGCGCTGTGACACCTGTGGAGGAGTTTGGAGTGGGAAATACCAGCTCTGGTGACGTCACCGTCCCGGCTCATGACCTTTGAAGCGTAAGATTGCCAGTTCCCAGTTATAAAGGAATGCACGATATATACTGGGGAGTGAGTCTACCCAAGAACTCGGGAATCACGAGGACTCACATTCACTCAAGCCGTTTTCCCACATGCGCTTTGTACCGCTAAATGACCGGAACGTGGTCTATTGCCTTCATGTGTGAAAGTTGTTGTTCCGGTATAAGCGCGACCCCGTCATCGCGGACATTTCACCAGTTTCGAGCCAGTCAGAAGAGCGGTATGCGCGATAACGGACACAAGTGTGAAACGGGTCCAGTCATTTCCCGCTATCAGTGGGCGTTGTCTCATGCGTTGCCTATGCGAAAATGACGCTTCCATTCCACGTCGTCAAAATTGTTCAGAGCATCTTCCCAAAATAAATTCTCTCCTGGTCTCTCTCGCTTCCAGACGGCTCTAGTCTCACGCAGCAGCGCAGAGGTACTTAACACTGTCATCATCTGTCCCCGGTTTAGTCTATCTTCATATTCTGCAAGATGTTGAGCGGAGAAGACTGCGAACATGAATCTGTTTCTGTTCGCACGTATATCCCTTTCCATTTTCGCCTTAATTTGTCTGCGTCGCTGTCTACGTTTGAGGAAAAAGCGCGTCAGCAATATTATCAAAAGAGTGGACGCCGGCTCCATGTTTGTTTGTTGTTTTTTTCTGACTGGCCTCAGTGGCCTGCAGCACAGACCCCAGGCCACTCTCCTCCGACCCCCGCCCCCCGCCCGCTCCGCCCCACCCCACCCCACCCCCCAACATACCGGCTATTTGACGACTAGATTCCCACATGCGAGCGCTCAGGTGTGAAGGGAAATTCCGGGAAATGTCCGATATTGACTTACAGGTAATTTTCCGGTACGCATGTGGAAAAACGGCTTCAGTTACATGAACACACTAATTGACTAATATCGGAATAATAATCATATCGACTGGTATGAATAAGTATATACGGTGCAGCCTTACCTTCAGTTTGTTAGTGACCTGTTTCTGTGAGCGCTGGATGCCTTTTCGGTTGAGCAGCAGTGTGATGTTAGCGTACACCGTGTTGTCGCGCACCGTCCCGGTCATCTGCCTCTGGATCTCTGCCTCACCACGCACGGCCAGCAGCGCCCGCACCTCCAAATCCTGCCACATGTGATGCTGACCCGACCACATGGTGACCGCCAATGTGTTTGAAAACACGCCGTTGCAGCAACCTGGAAATGCATCACTGCTGTGCGCCCCTGTTCCTAACCAATGAGATCCGCTTTGTCCCGCCCCTGGTTGTTATAGCAACCCAGGTGGTGCCATTCTCTTACCACTTTTACACCAATGACCAGGCTCCAGCCAGGGTTATTTGACCCATGTCCAACACTTCTTTTGTCAGTTCACACCGTCAGTCAGCACGGGGTTAATCCCTCCTCATGAGAATAGGACCTGGGTCATGACCGGGGAGAGATGCATAACAATTAGCCTAGCATATTAGCATAACAAATAGCAACCCGGGTGCCGGTGGTGCCATTCCCACTGAAATCAAGCCTTGTCGAGTCAGGCAACCTGGGAATTATGCTGTGTTCCAGTTGCACTGGGAACTAGGACTCTCCCAAGTCAAAGGTCGGGGAAGGCCCCTGTGACGTCACCTGAACTGCGATTTCCTTCTTCGAATGTCAGGGGGAACCTCACTACCCCGGGGGAGATGCATAACAATGAACTCATTCATAACAATTATAGCCTGTATCAGCCCAGAATCACAGTTTTCAGCACTCTTTGGGTTTGCATGGCGATTCAGAAAAAACACGATTAAACACGATTTCAGACGGAAGCCCGTCTTTATTGTCACACGAACACTACAACACATGCATGCGGCCACTACACACACTCATGCTGACGGTGGCCAGTGAAATATATCCTCTGCATTTGACCCATCCAGGCTTGTCCTTTCCTCCAGGGGGCAGGCCAGGAGCAGTGGTCGCTATTTCGTTCCAGCGCCCAGGGACCATCATTGGACCAACTTCAGATGTTGTTGTCACTGGTCGGATGACGATCTTCTGCATGTTTTTAGTGAGGGGTTATGTACGGAGGAACCCCCTGGGGGGGGGTTCCTTTGCCTTTCCGACATGCTGCCACTCCGAACGTTAACTTCCATCATTCGGACTGGCGGTCGTTCACCTTAGAAGCCGCAATGCCGACCTTAGGTTTAGGCGTGGGGGTGGGAGAGGTTAGGTTTTGGGTTAGGGTCTGGGGGAGGTTAGGTTTAGGCATAGGGGGAGGTTAGGTTTGGCGTGGGGGTTGGGAGAGGTTAGTGAAAAACGGGGAATATAGACCCCCTTTCGGAGTGCCGATATTTCGGAGTGGCAGAACGTCGGAGTGGCAGCACGTCGGAGTGGCAGCATGTAACCCCCTGGGGGGTACGGGGAGAACATGCAAACTCCACACAGAAAGGCCCTTTCGACGAGCTAGCCCACCTGGGCAGTAGGCACTGAAGATATGGGGGGGTCACAACTCCAGCGCCCACAGCATCCCAGGTGGGAATCGAACCCGAGCTGTGAGGCGACAGCGCTTACCTCATAGGCTCATAGGCCAACACACATGGTCACGCATGCACTCCCCCAAACCCCCCCCCCCCCCCCCCCTCCCTCCTTAAAACCCCACCCCCCGCCTTCAGCAACATCCCCCCGCTCTTGCAACCCCCCCCCCTTTCGCACCGCCCCCCTTTTTCTTGTTGTTGTTTGTATGTGTTTTATGTCTGTAATTCCTGTACATATAACAACAAATGTATACAGTATGTATTGTATAATATTGAAGTGTGCCTTTATTACTTTTCAAACTAGTAATAATGTTACTAATCTTAATCTGAGTGTTGACGGTGATACCCATCCGTGTTTCATGTCTGTCTCTTTTATGTTTTATGTTTAGAGGACCGCAATGGAAATATGCCTTTGGCTTTATTGTGTTTTTATCCTCGGTGATTGTCTGTTTTTGTATTTGTGCCCTGTTTTGTTGACATCACCAAATAAAGTCAGTCAGTCAGTCAGTACCACTGCACCACCGTACCCCGAATGGAAGAGTATACTGAAAACATAGGGGGTGGATGCCAGGCTAACAATTACAGGGTGGTGCCACATTCACACTGGAATCAACAAGTGTCCACCCGATTCGGCCACAACCTGGTTTAACCCTTTCAAACACAAAATCACCCTGGGAATAACCGTGCCTGGCTGGACCTCGGTCTGAAAGGGGTCACACCCATCACCCAGGGTGATCAAGAGCCGACATACCAACAATGTGTGTGTGTGTGTGTGTGTGTGTGTGTGTGTGTGTGTGTGTGTGTGTGTGTGTGTGTGTGCGTGCATGTGCTTGTGTCCCTATCAGCCCATATCCCATGGCAACACCACAATGAAAAGGAAATATAATAGCCTAGCTAATCCCATATAGAGTTCAACAGTGGAAATGGGATAAAAAAATAAGAATGTTGTCCTGCTTTTTATTTTTTATTTTTGCTCCAAGTGAAATGTTTTATGGTCACTCACATGGCTGGTTGGCTTGGTTCCAGGCTTAAAACTCTAAAAAGTGGGCGGTCACTGTTGCGCTCTATAGCTATACATTTTAGAAGAATATCATACAAATATCAGCAATACTATGCCATATGAGATCAAAGAAAACATCATAAAATATAATAATATTCGATATAATCTATTTCTATATTATTATAATCTTACACTCTTACATTTTATGATCTAAATTAGTGTTATATAATTATTGTAAATTGTATGGCAGTATAGGCTCTAATGGATGAAAAGGCATGACGGTTTTTAAGCATTTTTGCTGTAGTGTAGCCTATTTTGTCTTTTTTGTTTGTTTTCTTATCAAGTCAAGTCAAGTCAAGTCAAATTTTATTTATATAGCACCTTTCATACACAAAGGCAATTCAAGGTGCTTATGATGACATTTTAACCAATTGTCATAGTTTAAACTTTACACACACACACGCACACGCGCACACACACACACACACACACACACACACACACACACACACACACACACACACACACACACACACACACACACACACACACACACACACACACACACACACACACATCACTGCCTATAGTATGGGATTGTTCTAAATTCCTCGATCGGGACAGGCAGATGTTTGGAAGCTTCTCACACTTTGTCTGAGGCGACACACCCATCGATTGCCCAGGGCGACCAAGAGCCAGCCACAACGCGCGCGCGTGTGTGTGTGTGTGTGTGTGTGTGTGTGTGTGTGTGTGTGTGTGTGTGTGTGTGTGTGTGTGTGTGTGTGTGTGTGTGTGTGTGTGTGTGTGTGTGTGTGTGTGTGTGTGTGCGTGCGTGCGTGCGTGCGTACGTGCGTGTGTCAGTGCGTGCGTGCGTGCGTGTGTGTGTGGAGGAATCTGCGCCTCACCAGGCTCTCCTCTCGGCTGCAGCGGGACGCACTGCGCGCATTTCGGCATCATTTCAAAGCAGAGGAGGAGAGGAAACGCGACAGAAAGTGTGTGTTTTCATGTTGAGACGGTGACCCGCAGGCTCCCTCCTCCTCGGTCGGGATGTCTGTGCGGGTCAGAACGGGCTTCCAGCGGCAGGAGGTGAACAGGACCGTGTGGGAGGTCCCGGAGAGGTACCGCGACCTGAGGCAGGTCGGCACCGGAGCCTACGGGACAGTGTGGTGAGAGCGTATATGCATCACTGTTTCCCCATACAGTCCATGTGGAGTAGCGTATCTGCTGTTTGACGTTTTGACCTATTCCTGTCTCCTGATCTCAGCTGTGACATAATAATACTTTAAAACAAGTGTGGAAGTAACGCATTACATTTACTCTCGTTACCTTAACAAATATAGCTTCTTTGTGTGCATATGTACTCTATTTGAGTAGTTTTAGAAGTCAGTAATTTTACTTACTATTATTGATTTATTTATGTATTTATTTAAGTAGCTTAGCGTTTGAAATTTATACAATCTTTGTGGGCTCCATACACACAGTCAGTGATGCACATCAAACTGGTGTAATTGTAATCAGGGGATTGTGCTGTTTTGTTTCTGTTGTCTATATTCTAAAAGTGTTTATTGTAATTCATTTTACTTTTTAACCATTTTTTACCCATAACTAATGCCTATATTTAGTAGGCCTATGTTATGGAAAAGCAAAAACAATTATGTTATAAAAACAACATTTGATGTGGCTACACATGACAAAATCTACATTTTTGATTTGACATTTCTCATGTCTTAATTGGTCGATACATTTGATGTTTCTTTTAAAAACACACACACAAAAATCACATTTTATTTAACCTTCATTTGACGTGCATTCATTTGATTTAAGAAAAACTTGTGATGTGGCCTCATACTTTGACCCATTTGAAACATTTCAATGGATTTGTGCTGAGTTAGTACTTATAAGTGCTGTAAAGGAAAATTCCGCTGTGGACATTAATGGGTTAATTAAAACACTCTGACCGCTGCCAAGCACTGCCCGGAAAAATCAAGTGGAACTTTACTTTTCTTTAGTGAAATAAAAACAAGTTGAGTCACATTTACCCTGATTTCACTCCACTACTACGCTACTTTTTGCTTTTATACTTGAGTAGATTTTTTACACCAGTAATACAGGCCCTACTGGAGAATCAGCAGAGTACTTGGTGTGTCACGTCCCCCATCCTCCCCCTCTGAAGCACAGCTGGCTCGGCCTGCATTGTGTTTGTGGATCAGGCCCAACAAAGAAACCCCCTGCAGCCTGCAGAGCTTTATTGTTGGGAGAAGTCAAAGAGCCTGAAGTCGACTGGTTTCCCTCAGCTGGACCTGAAGCAGTGATACTCTCTGTTTTAGGGGCACTTCACACGAGGACGGTTTCCTATGGTGACGGGGAATTATTGTTTCGTTAGTGCCTCCCTTTTAGACGGCGACGGCAAATTTGGGCTTAGGAAACGACACATTTTGAAACCACCTTGCAGAGTGGAATTCTTTGAGACCCTTCCCGCTGAGGGCTCCATGTAATCGCTTGAAGACGGCACATTTCAGAAACTCTGACGTGCCTGCACACGCGACACACGCGATTATGCCATATATAGCTGTGTTGGCAACCATTTTTAAAATAAAACGTCAGTATGAATGAAGTTTGGCAACATTCAGAATTAAGCTACACTGCGGCCAACTTCAGTTACATGTTCATAACGTTACTGCTGCGAGGAGCCGATGGCTGTACCCGGTCGACATTTAACGTTAGTTACAAAAGCACGTCGACAGTGTTTTCTCACTGCCAGTAGCCTATAGGGTTTGACAGATAGCACACTCAGCGCTCCCGGTCCTCGCTGCTCGTTAAAGGTTTCCAATAGGCGTTATTCTGATAAACTGGTCACATATATGTTACATTCTCACCCGACAAATATTAAAACTTTAAAACAGTTTGGGGGTTTTTTTAGCTTGAAAAAAGCTTTTTGGCAAGTCTAAATGACTGCGGAAGGCGTACTTTTACTATGTAAAAATGCAAGAGTTGCAGCCTATATCGAGACATATAGCCTAACTTTTGTGGGGAGAAACAAATTGGAAATTTTAGCTGCTGCGCAGCAGTGGGTCGTGGCTGGGCAAGTCTCAAGGCTTTGAGCTATTATGACATCACAATTGCTCGAGTGACATCAGTGATGGCATCACAATTGCTTGACTGACTGATGACATCACAAATACAACCTAATTGCCATAGGTAATTAAGGCAATTAGGCTATACACGGGGCCAGAATTCAACGTTTTGATGCACTGTGGGCTTAATTTTTGACCGATCGAAAATTTGTTTTGATACTTTTGTGTAGGACAGTCTAACGATGCAGATGCTGAAGTTTGGTGTCATTTGAAGAAAAAATGTGGGAGGAGTAGGGTTTAATTAGTGTTACAGTTTTTGCAGTTTTGCGGTCTTTAGACTTCATAATTGGCGATAGTTTGCATTGTACAAAAGTTTCTCCTCATTTGGGCCCACAATTCGGTGAAAGTTGCAAAGCCGTAGCACGTATGCCTGATTTTTTATGAATTTTCAAAGTTTGAAAATGTAGACCGACGCTGTAGTGCCACCGTTAGGACTAATTGGCCCAAAATTTGCGTCAAAGGCGTTTGGCATGGGACTGGACCTGTGTGCAAAGTTTGGTTAGTTTTCATGCATGGGAAGTCGAACTTCCCGGGAGAAGAAGAATACAGGCAAATACAATAAGTGGCCCTGCCGCTTCGCTGGCCCGGCCACTAACTAGTCAGCTATGACTTGAATGCCACTTGTAAAATCATCCACAGTGTAACGTTAGTGCGACGGTGCGACCACTATTTTGACTGGCGGCTTTTGGGCGATGTAACAAAGGCAAGCTCTCACTTTTTCTGGCACATTGCCACCCCACGTTATCGCCTGAATGCGTCAGAATGCATCTTCCGTTAAAACTGCATGTTTTTTAATCGAGTTTGGTTACGGATTCGCTAAAGCTGTTTCCACATCACATTTATTTTTATCGATACACCCTCCCGCACCACCTCCCCCTGCCCCCTCTACTTGCCATCGGCAGAGAGAATACGGACCATGATTCAGACTTCATGTTTAGAAGAGGCTTATGACACAGTAACACTGAGACTGGTTTCCCTCAGCTGGGCCTGAAGCAGTGATACTCTCTGTTTTAAACACAGTCAAATGTAACATCTTGGAAATTTCAAGATTTTCAGATTTTGACTAAATTCAATCCACCACAGGTCCACTTCAGTGTCCAATGACCTTGAAATTTGGTGGGCACATCACTGCCAAACACCCTTAGGGACTGCAACAAGTTTGGTGTTGATAGCCCAGCGAATGACGACGCAGTATTGATTTAAATGTGTGCTAAGCTAACCGCTAACGTCCAAAATCACATACCGCATCTACTCATGAATGGTGAATTGCATTGACTGAATTGCAAATCACTTGTGGATGACTCACACTGGTCCGGAGTGATTCCAGAGGCAGTCGCTGTCGAGGCTGCTTTCAGCTTTCATTTATTGTTTTTTTTATTGCTTAGTTTCCCATCTTTCCCTGCTGAATCCTATAGTTTCTTTCTCCTGCATCAATCTATTTTGTTTTCTAATTAAGTTACATTTAAATTTTAACTTATCCTTAACACATTGAGTGCCACAGCGCTTCAGTAAAATTGTCTGCAGCCTGTGCCAGATTCACTTCCATTCAGTTGAAAACAGCTATAGAATTTTTTCTATTATGGCTATATTGACGGGGCTGGACTTTAATGAAACATTGAACACTCCTGCTTCTTCCAAAGAAGAAATTTTGTTTCTAGACAGTTCCATTATGAAATGACAGCCTCTGAAAAAAGTGCACTTTCAAGGGTTTTCTGTCGTTTTTTTTTACTTTCCAAGATATAGTCACTTTTATGAATACCTTTTGCACTCTAATTTCGAGCACATTCACTGACTCTGGCTGGTGTTTTCTGATGTGGTGGCGTGGTGTGGTTTCTGTGCAGCCTGCTTTTTAGGACGTGCACAGACGTCCTTGGCACTCAATGTGTTAAGGTTTTAATGCAACAATTTCAAATTGTATGTGTTTGTTCACAGTTCGGCGTTGGACCGCCGGTCCGGAGCGAAAGTGGCGATCAAGAAGCTTCACCGTCCGTTCCAGTCCAAACTCTTCGCCAAGAGAGCCTACCGAGAGCTGCGGCTGCTCAAACACATGAAGCACGAAAACGTGAGAAACCAGGGAGCTAGGGCTCTGTTTGTTTGTCTGTTTGTCTGATGACGTAATCAGTGATGTCATAAATTCACTCATTCTCTCACACACACACACACACACACACACACACACACACACACACACACACACACAGACACACACACAAAGTCTCAGTGATGTCATAAATTGTGACATAATCAGTGATGTCAGAGGCATTGTCATCATCAGTGATGTCATAAGAGGTTGTGATGTCATCTAGAGCCCGACCGATACTGGATTTTTGAGGCCGATGCCGATACCGATATTAGGGAGTAAAAAAATTCCGATATCGATAATATCGGCCGATATATATATATTTTCAGATTTTTTTTAATCAAATTTGTATCCCCCATTAGTGCTAATTTTTTATTTATTTATCCTGGTTGCTGCTCCACCCTCTGCCGATCTGGGGAGAGCCGGAAACTGGCTCCATGCTTCCTCCGAGACATGGGCAGTTCTTACATTATATATACACTTTATATTAGGCTACACGATTTTTTTGCAATGATCCCTCAAATATCAAACACTTGACAAAGATATGAGTTGACATGAATTTAAATATGTAATGTAGGCAGGATATGTTACAGCTTATTAATAAACTTTATTGTCCAAAATGACATCAATGCAATGAAACAGTAAACTTAACTGGGAATTTAATAATTATAAATAACTACAAATACAAAAACACAAGAAATAGAACAAATAGTTAAAATATCAAATATACACAACATGCTGTCTATAACTTAAAAAAAAAAAAAACAGCAATATCGGCCAACATATCGGCCGATACGATATATCGGTGATCGGGCCAATATCGGCCGATAATATGGGCGAACCGATATATCGGTCGGGCTCTAGGTCATAAAAGCAGGTGTGACATCGTCAGTGATGCCATAAGAGTCCCACTGATGATGTCATCAGTGATGTCATAAGAGCTAAATCAAGTCCCAGGGGCAGACACTGAAAGAAGTGGGAGTCTGGCTTCAGATCCCCGTCTTCAGCCATGGACAGCTGTATGTTGCCAGGTCCAGGACAGGTGATCCAGCATCCCTGAAGTATGCCATCAAGGAGCAGCCAGGGCGAGGCCGCGCAGCTGTGTATGCAAGCTGCAGGGCCAGCTTGGCTCGCTGCAGGGCGGGCGAGCCCCCGCGTAGGAATCGAACACGCGAGATGCCTAGTTGCCCAAAACCCCATGGTGTTTCTAAAAAATCACAGATACATGGCGACGTTTCTGAACCAAAAACACGTTCCATATCAACGTTTCAACAAGTTCTCCAACAACAGGCGTGTTTCCAACATCAATTTGAACATTTCAGTTCATTTGAAAACGTTGCCGTGTTTGCAACATTAATTCGAAAACGCACAAATAAAACAGCTTGGTTAAGGTTAGGGTTAGGGTTTGGGTTAGGGTTAAGCTTAGTGTTACGGTCAAGGTTAGGTTTATGGTTTGGGTTAGGGTTATATAACAAAAACGTTAAAATATTTATGCTCTCCGACCACCCCCGAATGCAACACCCTTATTCCACCATGCTATTTCAACCACTAGAGGTCTACTCTAGACTATAAAATTACACATATCTAGAAATGTTTATAAGCCACATATTTTTGGTTCACAAACATTGAGATTCAACATATCTAACATGACGACATTTTATTCTGGAGGATGTGTTTTGGTCCTGGTGTCTCCTATGAGTAAATGCTTTGGTCCTGGTGTCTCCTGTGAGTAAATGTTCTTTGGTCCTGGTGTCTCCTGTGAGTAAATGTTCTTTGGTCCTGGTGTCTCCTGTGAGTAAAGGCTTTGGTCCTGGTGTCTCCTGTGAGTAAATGCTTTGGTCCTGGTGTCTCCTGTGAGTAAATGCTTTGGTCCTGGTGTCTCCTGTGAGTAAATGCTTTAGTCCTGGTGTCTCCTGTGAGTAAACACTTTGGTCCTGGTGTCTCCTTTGAGTAAATGCCTTGGTCCTGGTGTCTCGTGTGAGTAAATGTTTTGGTCCTGGTGTCTCCTGTGAGTAAATGCTTTAGTCCTGGTGTCTCCTGTGAGTAAACACTTTGGTCCTGGTGTCTCCTTTGAGTAAATGCCTTGGTCCTGGTGTCTCGTGTGAGTAAATGTTTTGGTCCCGGTGTCTCCTGTGAGTAAATGCTTTGGTCCTGGTGTCTCCTGTGAGTAAATGCTTTAGTCCTGGTGTCTCCTGTGAGTAAATGCTTTGGTCCTGGTGTCTCCTGTGAGTAAATGCTTTAGTCCTGGTGTCTCCTGTGAGTAAACACTTTGGTCCTGGTGTCTCGTGTGAGTAAATGTTTTGGTCCCGGTGTCTCCTGTGAGTAAATGCTTTGGTCCTGGTGTCTCCTGTGAGTAAATGCTTTAGTCCTGGTGTCTCCTGCGAGTAAATGCTTTGGTCCTGGTGTCACCTGTGAGTAAATGCTTTGGTCTTGGTGTTGTTAGGATGACGTCATCATTCCTACTTTGACGTCGTCACCCCGACTATGATGTCATCGATCACTGATGATGTCATGGTTCATAAGTGTCTTTCATGCCTTTCGCTAGTGATGTCATAGCACAGGTGATGTCATGTCTCTGATGATGTCACAAACGGTATGATGTCATAGCACAGGTGGTGTCATGCTCGGATCTATAAAGGCCTGTTCCGGCAGGCTCTGGCCAGTGATTCATAATCTAAACTAGGATCATACCAATCTCAAGCAACGTCTGCAACCTGCAATTCCTGCAACCAGAAACTTCTGCAATCTCTCTGCAACCGTTCCCAAAACCTCGAACAGTGCACCCCCAGCTATCAAGCTACCAAGTTCCACAACACCCCAGCTTCTCCAGACCTACCAAGTTTCCCGTGGTCATCAACTACCCGCGATTAGATCCACACGTCTAACCCCGATCCTGACAGTATGAATCACTCAGAAATGGATCTAGCGGGCAAATTTCTCACCCCAATCAAGGAGGAGGCCCCCAATCACTCTGAAGCGGATCCAGCGGACACACTTCCGCCAGTCAAGGAGGAGGCTCCCGAGACCCCAGTTTCCCCGCCGGCCACGTCAGGCAGTCCACCAGGCGACACCTCCCTGCCAGCACTGATTTCTACTATTTCTGGCCTGGGCGCGCGACTCGCGGAGATGCAGCGGGAGCGGGCGCTCCTCGATGACATCCTTCGGGACGTGCTCGACGGCCAGACGAAGGCCGAGGATCGGCACGCCCTCCTGGCTGGCCAGGTGGCCCGTCTCGACGGGCCAGGTCCCCAGGGCGTCATTCCGCAGTCTCCTGCCCCCCCTGCCCCTCCTGCCCCAGCTTTTTGGGCGATCAGTCGCCCCAACGCCAGTTACCCGGCCGGTCGCTTCAGCTGACCCACCAGGCGGTCAGCTGGATATCTCCACTCATCCTGATACCTTCACTCATCCTGATGTCTCCACTCGTCCTATCACGTTCGGAGACTTCCATGTCATACTTAAGCACCTAGATCGAAGGCTAGATCGTCTCGATAGAAGGCTAGATCGTCTCGAAGGGCTAGGCCCCCAGGGTGTCACCCCGCAGCCTCTGCAAGACCTCGCACTTGAGTCAAGACGCCTGATTGCCCACCAGGAAAAAGCAATCCAGGCTCTGGCTTCCGCAGCCGCTGATCGGCACGCCCTCTTGATTGGCCGGCTAGATCGTCTCGAAGCCCCAGCTTCCGAGCGCACTGCCGTTCCGGAGGTTTCCAGACCTGCTACTCCCCCGCCCACAGCGGTCGTTGCTTCTAGCTCTGCCTCTCGGCCGCCTCCAGCTGCTAAGGGCATATTCTGGGGGGGAGTTCGCGTCGTCCCAGAGCAGGGGCAGCCACATTCGAGTCCCAGCAGCCATCTGTACCGTGATCCGACCGGCAGGGTTCGCATCACACCAGAGGAGAGGCAGCGCCGTTTGGACACCCGGAGCTGCCTGTACTGTGGTCGAGCCGGGCATTACCTCTCCTCCTGCTCCCGGCGTCCAGTAAGTGGTCCCACCGCTCGCCGGCCCGTGGTACTCTCAGTGGATCAAGACTCTACGTGTCCAGCCGAAAGATCTGTACGGTTGGGTAGCGCTCCCTGCAGGACCCAGGAGTGGCAGTGTGTCTCCAAGAGGGTTAACGAGTTGGAGAGGACTGTCGACCGTCTCATTGGGAAGCTCAATCGCTGCCTGCAGATCGGCTCCGTCCCCCCGCAGGGGGTCTCCGAGTCTGCTGGCCCTGAGGCACAACCTGAGGCACAACCTGTGGACCTGCCCCTCGCCGAGTCTGAACCTGTACCTGAGGCACAACCTGTGGACCTTCCCCTCGCCGAGTCTGAACCCGTACCCCAGCAGCAGCCAATTCCTGTCCTTGACCAACAACTCATGCTGGACGAACAACTCATGCTGGGAGGTTCCCGTAGTGTCGTCAGCCCTCGGTCAAGAGCAAGAAGAAATAAGAGGCGTTTAAAGGAGGAGACGGTGGGTGTCCTGCCCAAACTACAGGTCGGGAGGGCAGGCCTCGCTGTGTCAGATCCCCCTGCGGCTCTACCTTCGGAGACGGCGGCATTTGACCCTTTTGATGGTCCCCAGCCTCCCATGTTTGGATCGTGCCCCGGGGGATGGCTGGTCCCAGAGGATCCACCGGAAGTTCTATCCACGTATCGGTCCATCTATGGCTTCGATATCCTGTATTAGGGAGGAGCACCTCCACTGTCCTGCACCCCCTTTGGGGTCTGACCACCTGCATCTAACCACCTGCTGAAGAGCACCTCACCGTCCCTCACCCCCTTTGGGGCCTAACCACCTGCGTCTAACCACCTGCGGAAGAGCACCTCCACCAGAACCTACGGATTTTTTGTCTCCCAGATGCCATCCTTGATGGCCTCATTGGACGCCAGGTGACGTCCGTTGAGGGGAGGGTACTGTTAGGATGACGTCATCATTCCTACTTTGACGTCGTCACCCCGACTATGATGTCATCGATCACTGATGATGTCATGGTTCATAAGTGTCTTTCATGCCTTTCGCTAGTGATGTCATAGCACAGGTGATGTCATGTCTCTGATGATGTCACAAACGGTATGATGTCATAGCACAGGTGGTGTCATGCTCGGATCTATAAAGGCCTGTTCCGGCAGGCTCTGGCCAGTGATTCATAATCTAAACTAGGATCATACCAATCTCAAGCAACGTCTGCAACCTGCAATTCCTGCAACCAGAAACTTCTGCAATCTCTCTGCAACCGTTCCCAAAACCTCGAACAGTGCACCCCCAGCTATCAAGCTACCAAGTTCCACAACACCCCAGCTTCTCCAGACCTACCAAGTTTCCCGTGGTCATCAACTACCCGCGATTAGATCCACACGTCTAACCCCGATCCTGACAGGTGTCTCCTTTGAGTAAATGCTTTGGTCCTGGTGTCTCCTGTGAGTAAATGCTTGGGTCTTGGTGTCTCCTGTGAGTAAATGCTTTAGTCCTGATGTCTCCTGTGAGTAAATGGTTTTGGTCCTGGTGTCTCGTGTGAGTAAATGTTTTGGTCCCGGTGTCTCCTGTGAGTAAATGCTTTAGTCCTGGTGTCTCCTGTGAGTAAATGCTTTGGTCCTGTTGTCTCCTGTGAGTAAATGCTTTAGTCCTGGTGTCTCCTGTGAGTAAATGCTTTAGTCCTGGTGTCTCCTGTGAGTAAATGCTTTGGTCCTGTTGTCTCCTGTGAGTAAATGCTTTGGTCCTGTTGTCTCCTGTGAGTAAATGCTTTAGTCCTGGTGTCTCCTGTGAGTAAATGCTTTGGTCCCGGTGTCTCCTGTGAGTAAATGCTTTAGTCCTGGTGTCTCCTGTGAGTAAATGCTTTGTTCCTGGTGTCTCCTGTGAGTAAATGCTTTAGTCCTGGTGTCTCCTGCGAGTAAATGCTTTGGTCCTGGTGTCTCCTGTGAGTAAATGCTTTGGTCTTGGTGTCTCCTTTGAGTAAATGGTTTTGGTCCTGGTGTCTCCTTTGAGTAAATGGTTTTGGTCCTGGTGTCTCCTATGAGTAAATGATTTGGTCCTGGTGTCTCCTGTGAGTAAATGGTTTTGGTCCTGGTGTCTCCTGTGAGTAAATGCTTTGGTCCTGGTTTCTCCTCTGAGACAATGCTTTGGTCCTGGTGTCTCCTGTGAGTAAATGCTTTGGTCCTGGTTTCTCCTCTGAGACAATGCTTTGGTCCTGGTGTCTCCTGTGAGTAAATGCTTTGGTCCTGGTGTCTCCTGTGAGTAAACACTTTGGTCCTGGTGTCTCCTGTGAGTAAATGCTTTGGTCCTGGTTTCTCCTCTGAGACAATGCTTTGGTCCTGGTGTCTCCTGTGAGTAAACACTTTGGTCCTGGTTTCTCCTCTGAGACAATGCTTTGGTCCTGGTGTCTCCTGTGAGTAAATGCTTTGGTCCTGGTTTCTCCTCTGAGACACTATTTTGGTCCTGGTGTCTCCTGTGAGTAAACACTTTGGTCCTGGTTTCTCCTCTGAGACAATGCTTGGGTCCTGGTGTCTCCTGTGAGTAAACACTTTGGTCCTGGTGTCTCCTTTGAGTAAATGCCTTGGTCCTGGTGTCTCGTGTGAGTAAATGTTTTGGTCCTGGTGTCTCCTGTGAGTAAATGCTTTAGTCCTGGTGTCTCCTGTGAGTAAACACTTTGGTCCTGGTGTCTCCTTTGAGTAAATGCCTTGGTCCTGGTGTCTCGTGTGAGTAAATGTTTTGGTCCCGGTGTCTCCTGTGAGTAAATGCTTTGGTCCTGGTGTCTCCTGTGAGTAAATGCTTTAGTCCTGGTGTCTCCTGTGAGTAAATGCTTTGGTCCTGGTGTCTCCTGTGAGTAAATGCTTTAGTCCTGGTGTCTCCTGTGAGTAAACACTTTGGTCCTGGTGTCTCGTGTGAGTAAATGTTTTGGTCCCGGTGTCTCCTGTGAGTAAATGCTTTGGTCCTGGTGTCTCCTGTGAGTAAATGCTTTAGTCCTGGTGTCTCCTGTGAGTAAATGCTTTGGTCCTGGTGTCTCCTGTGAGTAAATGCTTTAGTCCTGGTGTCTCCTGCGAGTAAATGCTTTGGTCCTGGTGTCTCCTGTGAGTAAATGCTTTGGTCTTGGTGTCTCCTTTGAGTAAATGCTTTGGTCCTGGTGTCTCCTGTGAGTAAATGCTTGGGTCTTGGTGTCTCCTGTGAGTAAATGCTTTAGTCCTGATGTCTCCTGTGAGTAAATGGTTTTGGTCCTGGTGTCTCGTGTGAGTAAATGTTTTGGTCCCGGTGTCTCCTGTGAGTAAATGCTTTAGTCCTGGTGTCTCCTGTGAGTAAATGCTTTGGTCCTGTTGTCTCCTGTGAGTAAATGCTTTAGTGCTGGTGTCTCCTGTGAGTAAATGCTTTAGTCCTGATGTCTCCTGTGAGTAAATGCTTTGGTCCTGTTGTCTCCTGTGAGTAAATGCTTTGGTCCTGTTGTCTCCTGTGAGTAAATGCTTTAGTCCTGGTGTCTCCTGTGAGTAAATGCTTTGGTCCCGGTGTCTCCTGTGAGTAAATGCTTTAGTCCTGGTGTCTCCTGTGAGTAAATGCTTTGTTCCTGGTGTCTCCTGTGAGTAAATGCTTTAGTCCTGGTGTCTCCTGCGAGTAAATGCTTTGGTCCTGGTGTCTCCTGTGAGTAAATGCTTTGGTCTTGGTGTCTCCTTTGAGTAAATGGTTTTGGTCCTGGTGTCTCCTTTGAGTAAATGGTTTTGGTCCTGGTGTCTCCTATGAGTAAATGATTTGGTCCTGGTGTCTCCTGTGAGTAAATGGTTTTGGTCCTGATGTCTCCTGTGGGTAAATGTTTTGGTCCTGGTGTCTCCTGTGAGTAAATGTTTTGGTCCTGGTGTCTCCTGTGCAGGTGATCGGCCTGCTGGACGTGTTCACTTCTGAGATCTCTCTGGACAAACTGCGGGACTTGTAAGTTCCTCCAGTTCCTCCATACTCGACAATTTAACCATCTGTGCCTGTAGATGATCTCCTCTCTCTCCTCTCTTCTCCTCAGTTACCTGGTAATGCCGTTTATGGGCACTGACCTGGGCAAACTGATGAAGATGGAGAAATTGTCAGAGGACAGAGTGCAGTTCCTCGTCTATCAGATGCTGAAAGGACTCAAGGTGCAATCTTCCTCAACACATTTAGAACTATTTAAACGCAATATTCAGCCCCCAAATCAATATCAAGATGTTCATGAACAAATGGGATAGGTGCCGCAGGCTGAAGCAATGAGTTGAATAATGAATGGGATGTGAGATAATGGCTTAAGTTCAGACGGGCAGTTTACTCACTGCAGCTTGTGTGTTACAGTCGCCATCCTCTGCTGTTTAGACGACGAGGCATTCATTTAGAACAGTAAACAGGTTCACTGGAACTACTGGAATTTAATGGAGACCCTGCAGCCAATCAGAATCGAGTGCTCACCCAGACAAATCCATCTTGGCACGCTCCAATCTACTGGTTTGAATCTGAACCACCAATCAGCGCCCTATACAAACAGTAACAGATGATGTTATGTGTTACTGTCTGTCCTGTTTTTATAAGACCAGGGACCATGTTGGAGATAAGTGTTCACACTTTTACATGTCATCCCTTGAATGTTTTTTAATGTCTTTCATAGCCATAAATAAAATCAATCAATCAATCAGTCCTATAAGGCAGCTATGGGCGGGCTTTGGTGTGACGCCAGTGAGAGCAAGCCCGTGATAGACAGATGGTTCATCCAATCACCTGCCAGTTTTTGGGCCAGCGCTAGTGCCGCCCCGTAGAGCCTACATGTCCACTCTATCTATATATAGATGATATATTATAAGATATCAAATTAGATCATATAATACAATTAAGAGAATAGCCTATATGATTGATAATATAATATGATATTTAGGTGATTGATTAAAAGCCACAAAAACATTGGGCTAAACAGGGGTAAATAGCCTATTTATTTTTGGGGTAAAAAATATCTTAAAATCAAACACGTAGGCTATTTGATTTTAAGGTGTAGCCTACACCAACACACAACATCATCCTGCAATGAAATATGTTTGACAAGTATCCTTCATACTTTTGCCACTAACAGCTACAGCGAACAGGCTCGTCAACGCTTTTCCGCGCTGGCCCTATGCTAGGTTTCGATCTAGCCTTGTTTTTTAAGTGCCTGCCCTTTGAAACGGTTTCCTGAGCGACTCGTTCCCAGATGGTTATGTGAAAACAAACCATATGGCATCGTCAGGTTAGACCATGGGGGCGGGGGAACACTTGATGAGTGCTGAATAACCGTTAGAACTAAGTGGGGGTTTGCTTTAAATCAATTAGCAATTTCAGTGAAGTATAAGTGGCTGATGCTTCCTCTCCTCTCTCCTCTCTGCAGTACATCCACTCTGCAGGGATCATCCACAGGGTGCGTGACCTTTCACCTTTCACTCTATAAGCATTGGGGGTGGGGAGCTCTCTTTTTCACACCCACTCCCATTCATTTAGTGTGTGTGTGTGTGTGTGTGTGTGTGTGTGTGTGTGTGTGTGTGTGTGTGTGTGTGTGTGTGTGTGTGTGTGTGTGTGTGTGTGTGTGAGAGAGAAAGAGAGAGCGTGTGCGCACGCACTTGTGTGTGTGTGTGTGTGTGTGTGTGTGTGTGAGAGAGAGTGTGATCATGTCTCTCTTAACTCTAGAAAGGCCAATATACTGTCAATTGATGGCTTTTTGTTTATGTATATATATATATATACACTCAGTAAATTATTAACAAAGTTATTAGGTTACATATTCAAAAAGGAAGTAGGAAGAAGTAAAAACTCATTATTATTAAATATTTTCGAAATCATGTCATGCAAGAAGAAATAACACTAAATACCCGTACTTATTTAAACAAAACTCTTAACCTCTTTCATTTGACAGCTTGTTGTATGGAAAGAGATTAGTGCCAGCAGAGCATGTATTTAATTGCATACATTTAAATGTTGACTAGCTAGTAGCTCAGTGTAGTCCTCTGTTTGCGGCCTTGGAGGAGGCGGAGCCTGCCGGTCGACACTAAGGGAACAAAAGCCCTTATGTCTGTATGTGTCTCAGGAGTAGGCAGAATCTGAACAGCGAGAACCGAATTTGAAATTATAGCTCAAACTTAAATTCAACAATAATCAACTTCAATTGCAAGTTATTGCATTCAATGTCAAATTGTGCCTTAAAACTTTAATTCATTTATTAAACAAATCTTTTTTCTTCTTTTTCTTTTTGTCAATTGAAGGGTTCATTATGCCAAATTCAAATGCATGAAATTCAAATAAATCTGCTGGCACTAATCTCTCTCCCTATTGTTGCCAAATTCTCCTCTCCTTTTTTCTCACTCCTTCTCCCATCTCTTTATCCCACAGGACCTTAAACCTGGAAATTTAGCCATTAACCCTGACTGTGAGCTGAAGGTATTCCATCACTACATAACGCCACCTAGAGGAGAAGTCTCTACCCTACTCATCTCCACATTTTGATGTTACAGTTACGCTTACGCCTTTCTCATTTAGATCCTGGACTTTGGGCTGGCAAGGCAAGCCGAGGCAGAGATGACAGGTTACGTCGTGACCCGGTGGTACCGAGCGCCAGAGGTTATCCTCAACTGGATGCACTACACACAGACCGGTACACCGCACACCTCTCTCCCTGTCATCACATGTTGTGTATGCAAACTATTTTGTGTCCACAGGAGGGCAGTGACAAGAAGATCTATTTTTACCAGAGGTGTGACCAAGTCAACTTTGCTTGAGTCCCAAGTCTATTGTTTTGACTTGTTTGGGGTATTGGATGATTGAACTCTCTATCAGTAGGAAGGAACAAACAAGACATATTAGCAATTTTACACTTTATTCATTGAACACAGTCAGGAGCCTCAGTAGCGGGTGGAAGAACCATACGCAGCCTCAACATCCTGGCACCTCCTCCTCATGCTGGTCACCAGCCTGCTCACACGTTGCTGTTGGATGGCATTCCATTCCTCAGCCAGGATTCATCGCAGGTCAGCCAATGTGGTTGTCTTGGTCACTCTAGCACGTACAGCACGCCTGAGCTGTGTTCAATTGGGTTGAGGTCTGGGCTGTTGGGCCATTCTATTCTCTCTACTCCCACATTCTGGAGGTAGTCTAATCGAATTGAACACTTGTGTGATCAGCTCGGGTGCAATCTGGGAACCCATCGTTTAAACAAACAAACAAAAATGTTTTTCTCTAACCTCTGGGGCTAGCCCCGTTTCAATGTGGTGCAACAGGAACTCAAGTGGTGCGGTCGGCAGTGGAAGGAAATCCCTTTCTGCTCCCTGCAAGCTCTGCCATTGGCTCCAACTGACCGCCTCTGGACACTAATGCATTTATTTTCCGCTCCCTGCGTGTCGCTCTCAAATCCGTCCGTCGCTATGAAACAACAATAACAACTCTAGCTCATTGCTAGTGTAACGGCGTTGTGTAGGTGGTACTTGCAGCAACCCATGTTAAGGGCTTGCCCAGGGTTGGATTCGAACTGCCGACCCTCGGCTTGGGAGTCCGACATGTTAGCCGCAACGCCAAGAGAGCTAGCTCCCTTGGTGGAGCTGATTAACATGCCTTTATACCTGGGGAGTGAGTTTAACCAATCCACTCACTACCACTCGGGACTCACGAGGAATCCGCGCTGATTCAACTCGGTTACACTCACCCCCTTAAGCTCACTCCACACCCACTGGACATCCGGGTCACGGCACCAATGTAACGGCGTTGTGTAGGTGGTACTTGCAGCAACCCATGTTAGAGGCTTGCCCAGGGGTGGATTCGAACTGCCGACCCTCGGCTTGGGAGTCCGACATGTTAACCGCAACGCCAAGAGAGCTAGCTCCCTTGGTGGAGCTGATTAACATGCCTTTATACCTGGGGAGTGAGTTTAACCAATCCACTCGCTACCACTCGGGACTCACGAGGAATCCGTGCTGATTCAACTCGGTTACACTAGTAGTAGGAGCAACTTGCTATACGCTGAAAATGGTAAGTGTTGACTACACACCGGTCACGTTCACTTCATTTTGATCAGGTAAAGCTCAGCATGCGTGCGAGCGTTGTTACAGCCCTTTTGACAGAGCCTGCCGACAGATTTTCGATGCAAGTCGAAAGTCTGTCTCAAGAGATTAGCTCGGGTGTGCTGTATACGTGCTAGAGCAGCGATTTTCAACCTGTGGGCCGCAGCTCTCTGGTGGTCGGAGGAGGAATTGCAAGTGGGCCGCCAAATCATTAGATTTTTTATACACGAAACACATTAAAAAATAACTTAATGTTGGGCAGCTCCTTGAAAACTGTAACACTAAAAATGCTGCAACATGTGTTGATGGGCAAGTTGTTACTTTTGACTTTAGCGCTACTGGCATAATCAGCTGTGCTGCTCTGCCCACAAATGCAGGATCCTTACAAATGGGACAGCATTTCCAAACTTTTTGTGGCAAGTTTATGATAAAAACTTTAATAGGACTCAACTTTACAAAATAGGACTAAACTTTAATTTATTACAGTTGAAATCAGTTTCAACTGCAATAAATTCAATCATTCCATACAAATTCAGAAAACAGAATTTAAATTCAGTCGTCTGCTGGAACAAATTAAATCTCGTCACTTTTCCCAAACACAAGACTTTAGAAAACTTTCCAAGTCCCAAGTCACCAGAACCCAGGTCAAGTCAAGTCAAGTCTCAAGCTATTAAAACGGTGACTCTCCCTGATAGACATGTTTCTCCTCTGTTGCAGTGGACATCTGGTCGGTGGGTTGCATTATGGCAGAGATGCTGCTGGGAAAGCCGCTGTTCAAGGGAAACGACCGTATCCTTCTCCAGCACAGTCTGGTTTTGTCCTGTCTGTCAGATGGTTTGATGGTGAACACCTTGACCCCCAGCTGATGCCAGATCTCGACCAGCTGAAAGAAATCATGAAGATCACAGGAACTCCAACTGCTGACTTTGTTGTGAAGCTCCAGAGCCAAGATGTAAGCAACTTCCTGTAGGCCATGTTTAGACGACAACGGTCTGTGCATAAAACGTTCTGGCCTTTGGTTCCACGGTAAAGATAAAAACTAAAAACTAAAAATAGATACAAAAAATACCTGTTTTCTTTCCAGCACTTGGCAGAGGAAATCGATGCATCTGGCTGTGGCTGTGGCTTGTTTAATTAATTACTATGCTTGAACGTTAATAGCGGGCACTTATCACCCATTATGTATTTTTAGCAACTTGTTATCAGACTCTGATGTCATGATAGTTTGTTGAATGTCAATGCGATTCACTTGTGCCTCTCTTTTTTTTGGCCGTTAAGGCTATATTGATAGGCTAGTTGAATGCTCCAATTGTCTTTCGTTGTCTTCCATGTTCAAAGTGGGGCTGTGTTGTCACCGTTTTCACAGTTAAAAGGTTTCACTTTTTTGCATTTTCAGGCCTCAATAAATGCCGTTGTCATGTAACCATAAGGTCATTTTATGCAGGGAGCGTTGTCGTGTGAACTGGGCCTTAGAGTCAGAGTGATATATTTAATATCAACTGGTCTGTAAAACATGCAATTAAGGGGTCCAAGCAGCTTGGAGCTCTATTGTTTTTGTTCTCATTCTTTCTTATCATAAATTCTCTCTGATAAAAGTGTTCGTGCAGCAAAAACCATAAGACCAAAACCACCAAAATTGGCAAATTCCACCCACTACTCAGGCACACAAAAAAATACACTCATTGAGCTCAAGGTGGTGCTATAACAATCAAAATTACATTTTTGCAATTATCTCGAAAATGGCTTGGATTATAACAAAAACTTTCTTCATTTTCATCATCAGTCATCAGAAACCGTTGGGTCAATCATCCCTAAATGTTTTTTATAATTATGATAATCTACGGACTTCACTGATCAAAAGTTATCAAAGAAATTTCGATATGTCAATGCATTTTGAAATGATAACTTTTTTTGACCTTGTCAATTTTGTCTGTGGCGGTATCACTCACGATTTGTGACAGAGGTGATGTCATCAGTAGTCTCGCTGGCCAGCCTCCCCTCCCTACCGGGAGAGGAGTCTGGCACCACGGAAACAGGCAACTGGGATAAGCCCTCCCCTGCTCTACTCTGCTCCCCATTGGAGCGACTGTTTCAGTTCCTGCCTGATGTCCGCTCCCGGCTTATTACAAGCTCTGTCATTGGCTCCGACCACGTCAATCAGAGCGGCTTCCGCTCCCTCCTCCCTGTGTGTCGCTGTAAATAGTGCCCTGCCGCCTCAGTGAAGCGGGCGGGCGATTTCCATAATTGCAGCCATGGCACATCATCTCCAGAGTCTCCTCCACCCCAGGAATCAAGCATGTGTAGCGCGCAAGATTGCTGGTAAATCAAAATTGGCTTAAGCGATTTTAACCAAAAACTTGGCGCCCGTGTGTTTAGATGTTACGTCCAAGCTTCACCACGCAGTCTTGGGATATTCTGCCACTAGGGGGCTCCACAAATGCAAAAAGATTGGTTTCCGTGTCTGCTCTTTGGGGTTCTGTCCCGGGTTACGCCAGACCTGGGCCTGGTCTGTGACAGCTACATGGTCTTCTGCTCTAAAATCCTCAACTTTTGAGATTCTTCTGCTGCTTATTCTTCTGCTTAGACCCCGATTATTGCTGCTTGTGGCTTTTTATTAATTTAATTGCTGCTATGTGTTTTTAAATTAATTCACTGGCGAATGCATAATCAGTTCCTCAGATCTGCGGTTACCTACTAAATACTTCACTATCAGCTGAAAATATCGTCTATCATGCTGTCATTCTCCACCCACCCCCCCTTTCTCCGACAGGCCAAAAACTACATCAGAAGTCTACCAAAAGTGGCAAAAAAGGATTTGCATGCCATTTTCTCCAAAGCTAGCTCAAACGGTACGTGAAGCTCTCTTTTTTCAGTTCCCCCTGTCGTCCCCTGTCTAAACCCTGGTGTGTGACTGTGTGTGTGTGTGTGTGTGTGTGTGTGTGTGTGTGTGTGTGTGTGTGTGTGTGTGTGTCTGTGTGTGTGACTGTGTGTCTGTGTGTGTGACTGTGTGTGCGTGTCTGTGTGTTGCAGCGATGTGTGTGTGACTGTGTGCCTGTCTGTGTGACTGTGTGTGTGTGTCAGTGTGTGACTGTGTGTGTGTGTGTGTGTGTGTGTGTGTGTGTGTGTGTGTGTGTGTGTTTCTGTGTGTTGCACCGGTGTGTGTGTGTGTCTGTATGTGTGACTGTGTGTGTCTCTGTGTGTGGTGTCTGTGTGTGTGAGTGAGTGAGTGAGTGTGTGTGTGTGTGTGTGTGTGTGTGTGTGTGTGTGTGTGTGTGTGTATGTGTGTGTGTGTGTGTGTGTGTGTGTGTGTGTGTGTGTGTGTGTGTCTGTCTGTCTGTGTCTGTCTGTCTGTCTGTCTGTGTGTCTGTGTTAGGGCATTCACAGACTAGTCGACTAGTAAAACCACTAGTCGACACTGTGCTTAGTAGTCGACTAGTCGTTTAAATTTATTTATTTTTTCTTTAAGAAAGAACATGAAGTATTTACACGACATACATGGACTATCATATCCCATATCCCATATCCCCCACAAAGAACATCAAAACACAACAAAACAAAACAAGAAAACTGCATAAGATACACAATAATCCAAGAACAAACAAGACTATTGGACAAACAACCAAACAAAAACAATGCATTCAAAGTAAATACATAGATCTTGCCCTGTTGGCAGCTAGGAAATGCATAGCTTTAAATTGGAAAGCATCCAATCCCCCAGCTGTAGTTCACTGTTGGAATGAACTCTCAAGCTACCATACGTTGGATAACATTTACTACAAGAGCAGAGGCAGATTCTTAGACATCCCCAAAATATGGCAACCACATACAGAGTTTGACTTTAAGAACTTTTTACCCCAGTGTCATTAGGCCTATCAGGATAGGAGCTGAATGCATTGTTTTTGTTTGGTTGTTTGTCCAATAGTCTTGTTTGTTCTTGGATTATTGTGTATCTTATGCAGTTTTCTTGTTTTGTTTTGTTGTGTTTTGATGTTCTTTGTGGGGGATATGGGATATGATAGTCCATGTATGTCGTGTAAATACCTCATGTTCTTTCTTAAAGATAAAAAAAAAAAACGACTAGTCGACTAGTCGACTACCTTTAGCGACGACTAGTCGACTAGTAAAATTCACTAGTCGTGAATGCCCTAGTCTGTGTGTGCATGTCTCTGTGTGTGACTGTGTGTGTGTCTGTCTGTGTGTGCATGTCTGTGTGTGTGACTGTGTGTGTCTCTGTGTGTTGCAGCGGTGTGTGTGTATGTGTGTGTGTGTGTGTGTGTGTGTGTTTGTCTGTGTGTCTCTGTGTGTGCATGTCTGTGTGTGTGACTGTCTGCGTGTCTGTGTGTGTGACTGTGTGTCTTTGTGTGCATGTATGTGTGTGTGACTGTGTGTCTCTGTAGCTGTTTTCACACATAAGCCCTTTTCCCACATGCGCTTTGTACGGCAAAATGACCGGAACGTGGTCTAATGCCTGCATGTCGGAAAGGTGTCGTGCCGGTATAAGCGCGACCCCGTCGTCGCGGAGATTTCACCACTTTCGAGCCAGTCAGAAGAGCGGTATGCGCTTTAGCGGATACTAGTGAGAAACGGGTGCAGTCATTTTCCGCGATACTCTCATGGGCGAGGTGTACACACGTTGCTTAATGTTCCAGCGGGCATAATCTAATCATTCGCGCACATTAAAGCAAACTGGCGAAATGATCTTGTGATAATAAGAGCAGTAGCCTATGTCAGCTTCATGTGTGGGTGTGCTGATTTTCCCCTCTCCTCTCTGCTCGCTCTCTGGCCACAGTCCGTCCTCCTCCTTCTGTCACAGCCCGACAGGGACTAAGCAAATGCACGAAGCGAAATGTGGAAGTATTTTGCTTACGTTGCCGACAGCGAAGGCAAGCCCGGACACATCAAACGAAGCCAGTCTGTAAAAAGTGCTTCAACGCGACGCAGGTGAACGGATAAACAAGCAAACTTATTTCACCATTCGGAGTTTTGCCGACACGTCACTCCCCACCCGCTCTGCAGTGCCGCCCCGCCCCCCAACATACAGGCAATTTCGCTGGTAGATTCCGACATGCGAGAGGAGAGGTGTGAAGGGAAATGTCCGATATTGACTTACAGGTAATTTTCCGGTACGCATGTGGGAAAACGGCTATACAGACAGGGAAATTACCTGTAAATCAAGACTGGCTATTTCCCGGAATTTCCCTTCACACCTGAGGGATCACATGTGTAAAAACAGCAGCGAAAGTACTTTTTTACTACGGCACTGCAGAGCGGGTGGGGAGTGACGTGTGCACTTGGATGGGGAATCGTCCTTATTTTGGGGGGCGGGGGTGGGGGTGGCAAAACTCCGATGGTGAAATAAGTTTGCATGTCACACAATAAATCACACTCGTTTGACTTAAGAGGGAATGTATGTTGTATCCTTCACATTCGCTAACCAGTCTTTGAACTGGAATCTTTGAAGAAGTTGGGATCCCTGTCTGAGAGAAATAGCCTGGCTGGTTCGATGTTTATCCATTCACCTGCGTCGCGTTGAAGCACTTTTTACAGACTGGCTTCGTTTGATGTGTCCAGGGGCTTGCCTTCGCTGTCGGCAACGTAAGCAAAATACTTCCACATTTCGCTTCGTGCATCTGCTTTCTCTACAAGCGTTGGGCGGCTTGCAAGACTCTCAGAACAAGCCGCTGCCATTTTCGCTGTGTCTGTCGGGCTGCTGACTGAGGAGGACTGAAGGACTGGCCAGAGAGCGAGCAGAGAGGGGAGGGGGTGAAATCGGCACGCCCACACATAAAGCAGACATACCGCTCTTATGACAAGGTTAGAAGTGGTGAAATGTCCGCGATGACGGGGGCGCGCTTATACCGGAAAACAACTTTCACACATGAAGGCATTACACTGCTTTCTGGTCATTTCCCGGTATAAAGCGCATGTGTAAAAACGGCTTGTGTGTGGGTGTCTGTGTGTGTCTCTGTGTGCATGTCTGTGTGTGTGACTGTGTGTCTCCGTGTGTGCGTGTCTCTGTGTGTGACTGTGTGTGTCTCTGTGTGTTGCAGCGGTGTGTGTGTTGGAGCACATGCTGCTCCTGGACCCAGAGCGGCGGGTCTCGGCGGCGGAGGCCTTGGCTCTGCCGTTCTTCAGCGACTTGACAGAGGCCGAGGAGGAGACGGAGGCTCTGCCCTACGACCACTCCATGGACAACACCGACCTGCCCCTCGACCAGTGGAAACGTAAGAAGCTGCCCATCTATGCTACCTATCCAGGCGTGCTACCTAGCGGTTCTGCACATGCTAAGCAGCACATCTCCATAGATAGGTAGCACAAGACATTACTGTCTTTTAGAGCAGAGGTGCGCAAATCCTTTCCTATGAAGGGCCAAAAATTAATCTGGATGGAGGGCCATGGGTCAAAAATAAATGTTGATCTTATGTGAAATTACATTACATTAAAATGTATTATATTTTATAGACAATTTACATTCTAAATCCAAATTAATTTTCAAAACACTACTAATTGTATTAGTTAGATTTAGAGTTGATGGATGTTTGGCAAGGCACAATAATGAGCGCTAAAAACACCATGAAAACATGTTTGTTGTGTTTGCATCAGAGCGCACGTTTCAGACACCAAAACAAGACGAACCCTCAAGCTGCAAAGCTGTAAAGGTTTATCTGGTGCAATGAGCTCACTTGATTCAAAATATTCATCCACTTCTCACACTCATTGAATTTACACAGTTTGTATATTATGAATTCAAATTTACTTTACTAAGTAAAGCAACTAGTGCTAAGCTAGCAATGGCAACTTGATCTACTTGTGCAAAAAAAGGGGGGGGACCAGAAGTGTTTCCGGGGGACATTGTGGGAGAATCATGTTTCAAACTCAGAGAAATTCAGAGCTGACAGCTCAGTTCTCATTATTCCACTTTATTTCTCTCTATACAATAATTTCTCCAAACCTCTGTTGTTTTCTGCAGAGTTGTGGCTATTGCAAAAATGATCTAGGACAGTGGCTTCACTACCCCCTTTCCCTCATTTCTGAATACAAGTGTAACGGCATTGTGTTTGATGGTATTTGCAGCAACCCATGTATAGCTTGCCCAGGGGTGGATTCGAGCTGCCGACCTTCGGCTTGCGGGACGGACACGCTAACCACTGCACCAAGAGAGCTAGCTCCCTTGGCAGAGCTGATTAACGTGCCTTTATACTGGGGGAGTGAGTTTAACCAACCTACTCTCTACCACTCGGGACTCACAAGGACTCACATTCATTCGGTTACACATGTACCCCCTTTTCCCGACTACAACATTTTGCTTAGAAAATTGCCAGAGAAGAATATAGCATAATGATGCAATGAATGAATGACAACCCACCCTTTGAAGAATATAACATTACAAACAGGGGTGTAGTATAAATACAGAGGTGGGTAAACTATCCAAGGCGAGTAGTTTACCCACCTTGTTTCCCCTCATTGACTAATACAGTTGATCTGAAAATAGGTGAGTAAACTATCAGCCTCCTTTCAAAGAGGTGGGTCCACTACTACCCTCCACTACGCCTCTGATTACAAAATAAGAAATGCAGTGAAAGAGTTGCAATGAGTGCCTCCTGAGCAGATGTGTTTTAACGTTTCATTTATTCTCATGGTGTATTCTTACCTAGTACCTCCACGTACCCCTATAGGGGTATGCATCCCCACTTTGGGAACCACTGATCTAGGAGGAGATTAATTGTATGAGAGTAGTTGTAATTCCCACTGGGGGCCAGTAGAGGTCAATAGAGGTAAAATATTACTTTGAAATGCAATAATTTATCACCACTACACAACAACACACCCTGGCTGTCAGGAGGGGAGAGAGGATCAACTGGTTTGAGGCGAGGTGACAGAAGAAGACGGATAAATGTTGATGTGAAAGAAAAGTGAAGGCAGTGAACGTGGAGCTGAGAGCAGGAGAGGAACATGTGAGGATTAAGCTTTCTGTGTTCCTGCAGGTCACACCTTCACAGAGATCCTGACCTTCAGACCAGCCAGGGACTCCAGAGAGACCTCACTTTAACACCACACACACACACGCACGCAGGCACACACACACACACACACACACACACACACACACATACAAGCACGTGCCATGCACACACACACACATGCAAGGACACATACAACTGTGGATACACATTTTACATTCACATTCCTGCTGTGCAAAAATGTAATGTGTACATATTGTTACTTCGTTAAATTTCTACATTTCAATAATAGTGAAACTGCTCAGTTCTAATGAAGCTCTATACCCTTTTAGTTTGTGTGTGTGTGAGAAAGAGAGAGAGCCATGTTACCATTACAAGAACATTTTGTGAAAACTTCAGTAATAAAAAGTTATTTGTCTACAGACACTCGTACAAATTCATGCTAATTATAATTCATCTTTGTATCATTTTTGTATCTTTTATCTGCTTTTTATTGTCTCTTTATCGGCTTTTTTATCATGTTTTTTTTTATCATCTTTCTATTGTCTCTGTAGGTCTTTTATCATAATCCTATCTTGATTTTATCTTTTTTATGCTATTATTTTATTTATTTTACGATTATGCCATTATTTACTTGAATGTTGGCTCCTTTCCACATTTGTCCTCCTATATGAATTTAATCCCTTTGTTATTGTTTTATTGCCTTTTACATGTATAATCTGAGTATTCTGCTTATATTTTGTCTGTCACAGCACTTTGTAAACTCTGTTTTTAAAGGTGCTATGTGAATACAATTGTTATTAGTATTATTATTACTCATAAAAATCCATCCTAGCTACTGTTGCCTTTAAAGACAGTCTTTTATTTTTTTAGTTCTATTTGCCTTTCGGTCATTTATTCTGATAAGAGTGTGATTGGCGGAGACGAGGGCGAGGTCGCCTTTTGTGAGGCGTTAAGGTGAATGCACGCAGGGCGGCTGTGAATAATGACGTCCAATGAAAAATTGACAGGATTATCGACACAAAAACACGTTCCAACAGGTTTTATTTCACAAACTGAATGATACTCGGTTTATTCACACAGACTGTAAAAAGGACTTCCCTATTGACTTTCAATCCTTGTGCTATACATTAAATTCTATGCATCTAGCTGACACCTTTATCCAGAGTGATATATAGCAGGTAGAGGTTCAAAGTCTTGTTCAACCCCCCCTCCTCTCATTTACTTTATTATCAGAAATATAAAACAAAAACAAAAATGTGTCGACCGTGTATGTTTTTAATTTGTGAGTTTTTGTCACTTTACCTTGTACTCTTGTTCTGTCATTATTTGTGACCTAATGATGTTTGCAACATATCACATGGATATAAGTCTGTTTTCCAATAAGAAATAGGCATTTGGGGAGGACATAGTGGCTGTTGCAGGGATCAAATCTGTGACATTTCAGTTCAGAGACAGTTTCCTCACCATTAGACCATCCTGCAAATGATAAAACTTTAATTTTTTTAATTCTTTAATTTAATTAATTTGAGCTGGCTTTGATCAAAGCCAGCTCAAATGAAAGCAAACCTAAAGATTCAATCAGTTTCCCAGGGAGCCCCTGGATACTACTATACCCCCTCAAGGACCCCTATATGGCCACCCGGACCTCACGTCAAGAACCACTGCTCCACTCCCTAAACCAGGCATGTCCAAAGTCCAGCCATGATGAGTGGCCCTCTGCTTGTCTCTCAAAATATACTATATGTGGCCCTCCACACAGTATTAGTTAATCAAGTAAGTTCAATTAGCATTTTTTCCGTTCACATAACGATGACGGCACTATCATACAATTTGTAGACAAGCACCAAGTAGGAACAACACAAAGCAGAACTAATGTTTTCAGGTGGTAAACAAAATCCTTAGTACAATTGTATTGTATTTTATTTTTATTTTTTTATAACTCCTATGATGTGAGAAGCACATCATATCGGTAATTTCACATCATATCGGTAATTTCACATGATCTAATCTGGCCCCCATTCAAAAAAGTCGGGACACCCCTGCCCTAAACTGAGCTACAGAAGAGAAACCGATGAAAAAAATCCAACACGAGGATACACTGAAGAAATTTCTTACATGTAAAATGTAAGAAATGGTGCTCACCAGTTTGTAGAAAATGTCAGTGAGGGCGAAAAATTTGTTACCGTAAACTTTTTTGGCCTACATAGCTACATCCTATACATCTACATAGTAGGTGTATAGTAGGCGAATTGCCCTATTCACTGTCATTAAGAGCAATAGATTTTCAGCAGAATGACTCAGAGGGCAGATATGTTTGTGCTCTGTGATAAGAGCTGTGTGACTGTGGCTGATGTTGACGCAGGCGTGTGTTTCCTGGTTGGGCTCACACCCTGGCAGGAAAATGGACGCCACCTGCTCCTCTGAACACAGCGGACCATCATGCTCACATCCCAAGCTGCTTCTACTACTGCTCCTCTGCCTGGCAGGTAACAAGCCGCTCGTTCAAAAAATACACAGGAAATATACGAGTCTCATTTTGACGTTGATGATGGATCTTTACAGTACAGTGTGTACAGTGCAGCCGGGGTGCGTCTCATTTCTATTAGTCACTGGGAAAGGTCTCATTCCAAAAGAGACATCCACTGTTTGGAAAAAGTTGACAAATACTCTTATAAAAATGAATGCTGGCTTCATCTCTGACTAGTCATCTTAAGTTTGCATACAAAAAAAGTTATGTTTCTGAGCAGTCTCTTTATCTAATGTTGGGCTTCTAAAACCATGCATGGTGTAGCAGTGATTTTGAAAGAAGCCTTTCAACTTAAACAGGCAGAATCCATTTAAAATTAAAATTAAATAAAAGAGCAAAGAAAAAACTAGTACACTAGCCCTGGTTCAGACGTGTGTTATGTTGCTTAAGAATAGATTCCCAGACACATACAAAAAGGAAAAGACTATGGGTGACAGGGACAGACAATATGAACTATACTCATATGAAGATTTATATGCCAAAAACGTTTTGGCATATAACCCATTATACAGTATAATACCCATGTTACACAAATATGAAGTGGGGGTTTTTTTCTGAAGATGTAGGCCTCCACTCAGCAGTGCTGTCTACTGATGATGAGAATGAGGTTTCTTCACGACCAGATGACAAAGGTGAGTTACTAAAGTTTATATTCATATTCATCTAAATTCAATAATGTCTTAAAGGTGTTATATGTGTCATTTTAAGCATCAACATAATATTGCCAAATTACTTGTGATAGGTATGATTACCGTAAAGCGTAAAACAATGAGAGCATGTTGGAGGCGATTGGGGAGTGCGCTGCTGGGAACCGCCCAGAACACACACAGACCTTATATTACACACACAACCCGATACCGGGCCGGAGTCCCAGCAAACGTAACGGCCTGATAATCTAGTATCTCACAAGTGCAAGGGCAAAATCTTTGCTAGTTTCTAGCAGTCAAAATCTTCCTTTCTTCCTTTTAATTACCACTGGGTTGCTGAGACATGTCCTTTGATGTACTGACCCAATGAGACATGTCCTTTGATGTACTGACCCAATGAGACATGTCCTTTGATGTACTGACCCAATGAGACATGTCCTTTACTGACCCAATGGTATTTCAAAGAAAAAGGGAGATTTTGAGTGCTAGAAACTAGCAAAGATTTTGCCCTTGCACTGGGTGCAAGATATGGCCCTTAGACTTGAGACTTGATGACTTGGGACTCAAGTGAAGCTGACTTGGTCACACCTGTGTTAAAACGATAAACTTGGAAACATCTTTGAAATATCAAACATGATGGCCACTTGTTCTGATAGTTGCCGGTGGTTTCCAGATGGGCTGGAGGTGGTCATCCTGGGTCCAGACTTTGTGACGGTGGGCGTGCCGAGCAGCTTCCAGTGTGAGGCCAGCTGCCGGGCCTCCTGCACCTACTCCATGTCTCTGGACAGCCAGGGGGCCCGAGCCCAGGACAACCTGCTGCTCCTCATGGTTCCTCGCTGGGTGGAGGCTCTCAGTATGAGCTGCTCCGTCAGCGATGACCACACAGGCTCCACCCGCACCATCACAAAGAAGCTGCAAGTGTTAGGTACATACACATTGTTGACTTTCTTAACCTTATCAAGATCTTGTTTTCAATAGAGACCTGAATAGCAGCAAACAAACAAACAAACAAAAACATACAAAAGACAAGAGGACACGACAGCAAGGGTATATCTGCGGTATTGCGATTCCTGGTTAAACCTAAAAAAAAAAATCATCCCTGCGGTACTCTATAATATTTACATTTAGAATAGCCTATACTTCCTTCCTTGATAACTTCTATAGCTGATGTTTACATTGGTGGATATCTAGAATAACCTATTGTTGCTGATAGAATAGCCTATAGTTCCTATGGTTGAGCTGATGTTTATATATGTGTGTATTTATAATAGCATAAAAGTCTTGCATCTAGCCTATAGACCTTATTCGCTAACCCCGGACAGCGCCATATTGTTGACATACCGTCCTGCAGCTGACGACTATAGTAACGGCCTTATTGTCATTCCTGTTCCATTACAAAATAGCGATAGTGATGACAGCAATAAAAACCCCAGAGTTGTTGTTTGTATGCTGCCGTTAATGCCTGTAATAATAAACAAAAGAAAAAACGAGGTGAACAGACTTTGCTGTGAGGAGCTGTCAGAAAGTTTCACCTGTCTCTCTCCCAACTATCCACACATCTCCTGTGCTGCTGACGTATCCTCAGTCTCGCTCCCTTCACATCTGTGGATGGTAGAGATAGAAACAAACCACGGGGACTTTATTGCTGTCATTACTACAGCCATGCCTAACGCAGGTCACCATCCGAACACAACAGGAATGATACAGGTAACGCTAACGGCGGCTAGCTTCCTTATAAACGCTGCTCTCACATAGGTTGTCACTTGAAGCTGCAGCACTATGTCATTACATTACATTACATTATGTCATTTGGCAGACGCTTTTATCCAAAGCGACTTACAATAACACATTTTTGTCAGCAATAGAGCAATCAACTATGCAACACAGTCTATGACAACTACAACATATGAAGGAATAGTGGTAAAGTTAAGTTAGTAATTTTATTTTGATTTTTTGATTTTTTTTTAGAGAGAGAAATAAGTTAGTTCAAGAAGGGCCCAGATGGAGCATGAAAAGGTGTGTCTTTAGTTTTTCACGAAAGATCGCAGTGATTCAGCCGTCGTGACTGGAGGTGGAAGCTCATTCCACCATTGAGGTGCCAGGGAGGTGCCTATGTCATCAATATGGCGGCGGTGGGCGTGCCCGTACGTGAGTGACGTCAATCGAATAAGGTCTATACTTTCTTTGGAGTGCCGCTAATTACACTCTTTTTTTCTACAAGTAGGCTATGGCTTCGTAGTGTTTGAATAGCCTATTTATATTCCATGCCAGCAGGGGTGCATGGGAATTCCGCTGATCTTGCCAACGTGTTTGTGGCAAAATGAGGAATTTGAAGATGTTTGATGGGACATTATGCACATAGTAAGCCGAGCTTCCAGACCATTCATTTAGAAAAGTTAACCATGGGATGTTAGCATGGAGATGGAAACAAAAGAAAGAAGGAAATGTTTTTAATATATAATATAATTTAGTACATATATATTTTTTATATTTCGAAAGGAATTCAAGTCCCGGCGGCGCGGCACAGCACACGATTGCTCAACAGTTGAATGTGCGAGGCCGCGTAGCGGCTGAGCTGCGTCTGTGAGCCTGTGAAGCATTCGAGGTTGGGTGAGCACGCATAGCGTGCGAGGCGAGTCTGCCTCGAGGGCAAACCAGTGAGGCACGGTAGAAATGAGCGATGAGGAAGAGGACGCCAATGACGACTAGGCACAGTAGGAATGGCGTGGTGAGGGACGCTAGAAAGAAACATGCGCAGCACGCTCTGTTTCGAGTTTGATTTGCCAATGTGATGATTTGTTTTTCTGCAAATTTGTGCTTTGATTTCTGCAGGAAGTATACCATTATAATATTGCCGTAAAATTGCCATAAAGATGCCATATGACTTCGTAACTTCACAACTCTGTGAACACCTCTCCCCACTAACCATATTGCATTTTTTTTTATATTAGCTGGACCTGCCAACGTCTCCATCACAGGTTCTGATTTGATTAATCCTTTGATGAGCCACAGCTACAGTTGCCACGCCTACTGTCGCCCATCTTGCAACTACACCTGGAAGATCGATAACAGCCCGTGGATCAGGGGACAGGGGAATGTTATTTATGTTACTCCTCAGGAAACGGATGCCTCCAAAACCCTCATCTGCAAAGCCACCAACAGTGTGTCCGGGCTCTTTGTCTGGGCGGCCCGAAACGTCACAGTGACATGTAAGTCAACCCCCAAGTTCTACACATCCTGTAAGTCAACCCCCAAGTTCTACACAAAGTCAACCCCCAACCCCCAAGGTGCCGCGTCTATGTGCCGACAGGCCGCAGTGCCGACAGGCCGCAATGCCGATATCCCACAAGCAAAACCTAACCTCTCCCACCCCCCACGCTAAACCTAAGGTCGGCATAGCGGGTGGACACCACCCCCAAGTTCTACACATCCTGTACAACCCCCAAGTTCTACACATCCTGTAACTCAACCCCCAAGCCCCAAGTTCTACACACTCCTGTTCCAAGAAGCCCATCTAGACTTTCAGTGTTAGATATGATTTAGCTCTGAATTTATGAAATACCGGTGCGGAAAGTGAAACTTCTAATCAGGGCGGTCAGTCCCCTACTACATCAGAGAGTAAACAATCACCTTGAGTTTACAAAGGTCATGCGACGAACTGCAGGCATCTAGCAGCCACGAAGCTGTTTTAGACAGATTTCTGGAGTTACCTGATTATTAAGTGGTCATGTCAACAGCATAAACCGATATGTTTATCAGATAAAGGCCGTTATCGGATTATGAGAAATCCAATCTGATAAAACACACATAGCTTTCTGCCAAATCATCAGTTTTATTCAGTGCATGTGCTAATCTCAATGTCCACTCATGGACTTTGAGGTGAGTTCCTGTTACTTACTAAAGTAGCTACATGTAAATGCATAAATGAGATTATTGCTATTTACCTGATTATTCTCAGTTATCAGATAGTGTGCATGTAAATGCATTCAGTGATGTCATAAATCACTGATGATGTCACATATGATGTCATCAGTGATGTCAATCGAGCAACTGTGATGTCATCAGTGATGTCACTTAAGTGATTGTGATGTCATCAGTGAGTGATTCATCATAATATTACAATGTCATAAGGTCCAACACACTTCAGTCCCTTCATAAAGCCTGTGTTTAAGACGCGGCGTACACACACAGTCGGTGTGGTACAGTCACAGACCTGAAGGAATGCCTGCTCGAGCAGGGTATGATGACTCACATCTGGTGCACTCCAGCTGAGGCAGGAGACCTGGACAAACTGAGGACCCTGCTGCAGGAAGACTGCTTCAGTAGGCGGATCAATGAATGGTGGCTCGCAGCCAGCCTGGGTCACGCTGCCTGTGTGACCTACCTGATCAGTGAGGGAGCCCAGGTAGACCTACCTGATGCCATAGACTACACGCCTCTCTAGTGGGCAGTGCTCCGTGGTGACCTGGACTATGTCCAGATCCTCCTGGAAGCTGGGGCAGACCCCAGTGGAAGCGGACATGACCTATACACCCCAGTCTACTGTGCTGCCCAGGAGGGAAGGCTGGACATACTGCAGGAACTCATCGGTTCCGTGCTCCTGTTCCTTTTGACATCAGCGATCACACCCTTGCGATGTCTCTCTACATCAGCGCCACCTCCCACCACCTGGACTGTGTCCGCCTGCTGCTCCAGGCCACTGGTGTTCTGACCCGTGACGTGGCTTCTCGCCTGCTGGAGGTGGTGCTGAGAGAAGGGAGCAAAGCGGCCTTTGTCCAGCTGCTCCTGGACCATGGCGCCGACCCGGCCCTGGTGAGCTGGGAGCAGGCACAGCTGGAGGTGAAGGTGGATCCTGAGGTGCTCAGCATCTTTCTGGAGACCAAGAGATGTCCTTTGGCCCATGTATGTCGGATCTGGATCCGCCAAGCGCTGGGCAGACATCGCGTGAACCAAGTCCAATCCCTACCACTAACACAAGTGATGAAGGAATTTGTGGCTTTATTTACCGCGGTGGTCACAGAGCAGTGTACTTGGATTTTGTCCTTGTGTTGTTTTTTCTCATCATGCACACCAGAGGATATGAGCGGAATGCGGAGCGAGCGAGGAGTGGAGCGGGTGATTTTGGCTTGAGCGGTGATCTGTACCAGATCGGTACCGGAGTGAAAGTTGGAGCGGCACCAGATCACCCGCTCCGGCGTTGTTTGCCCGCTCGCCTTTTCCTTCTCCCTTGCTCGCTGGTGCCTGCCTGCCTGGTGGAGCAAGGGGGCAGCTGACAAAGCGGATAGCCAACAAAGCAAACCGCGGAGCGGAGCGGAGTGGACTGAAACCTGTGTTGAGCGCAGAACGATGTGGAGCGGAGTGGCTGTGACCATGGCTGTGAGTGGTGGAGCTGATGGAACGGGCCGCTTTGTCAGCAATGAGCGGAAATTCTCGCCACTCCACCTCGTTCACATGCTCTGATGCACACATTTTAATGTTAAGTTACGTTACCTGTCAAGCACCTCTCTTCCACACCATGCGGTGGTCTTCTCTGGCCTTGTTATTATAAAGTTCTTAGGGCATGGCCAATTCATCCTCAACAAATTTACATTTGAGACTACCTTACAAGTAGTCAAGATAGCTTTAGGTAATTAGGTAATTCTTTAGGTAATTATTTTCAAGTCTTGTTTTTATTTTCATTTCCTAGATTTAGTTTTTCCGTGACGGTTTCTTACAAAATGTTTCTGTGCAGCTATTTTTTTCTAACGAGTTGAGAAAAGCTACCCAATCAATGAATAAACTAGAATGTTACACTGTATTTCCTTTTGGCCCCAGCTTGGCCCTCTTATGTTGAATAATAATTAAGAAATGGGCTTGAGCCAAGAAGAACTGGACGGACAAACCCATCTTTGTCACACGACAACCCACAAGAGCAGTGGGCAGCTTCCTTAGTGTACAGCGCCAGGGGACCATCTTGAAACATTGACGTCACTGGTCAGATGACGATCTTCTGCATGTTTTTAGTTGGGGCCTATACCTATGTTGTATAAAGGAACCCCAGGGGAGCACGGGGAGAACAGAAAGGCCCTTTTTGACGAGATAAAGTCCGGTTGAGCGTGCCAAGTGTGCAGTGCGTTTAGCACCCCCAAAGTCTACACCCTAAACAGTAAATTGTTTTATGGTCATTCAAACATACCAGCATGGCCTAGCTGGTGACACTAGCTTCACCAGCAAGGTCCACCAGCTTAAAGGGGGACTTTTACCCACTAGCCTGGTAAACCAGCCCGTCACGTGAACTCACATTTCATTTGGTTCTGCGAGACTGTCTGGCCCCAAGGCCTGGGAGGGTGTTTAGCAGACGCTGCAAAGCGGAAGAACCAATCAGCGACTGCGCTGTGATTGACAGCGCAAGTTGGCCAATCAGGAACACCACTAGCACTGCACTAACAAAACAATAATGGCCGCCTCCTTGCCTGATCGTCTCGAGGAGTAATGTCAGCGTTTGTCTAGTTTAAACAGCCATAAAGTGCAGTTATTGCAGAAATAGACTCAATAACATAACAGTATCACCACCCTGACTCTGTTATCTGATCCAGGGAGGACTTGAGATATCGTCCTACAGGCCAGAGTGCTCGGGGTAGCTGTGGGTCTACAATCATGACCGTGGTACCAATCTGGAGATCTGGTGCTTCTGCTTGCCACTTCTGACATGTTTGGAGACCAGGCAGGTAGTATTTCAGAAAGTGCTTCCAGAAGTGGTCCGCTAGCAACTGACTGTGTCTCCATCTATCTACTCAACATGTCTGACTCAGGGTAGACGACCTGTGGGAGCGACGTATCTGGGCGCCCCATCAGAAGAGCATTTGGGGTTACCGGGTCCGGGTCAGAGATGTCGGAGGAGATATAACCCAGAGGTTTTGAGTTGAGGATTCCTTCAATCTCAATGAGGACTGTCCTCAAGACCTCTTCTGTCACTGATTGAGCCCCCAGTGTTACCCGCAGGGCTTGCTTCAGGGAGCGGATCTCCCGTTCCCAACACCCACCAAAGTGTGGCGCGCTTGGGGGGTTAAAGGCAAAGTGGATTTGTGCCTGGACTTCTGGTTGGAGAGCTGTGAAGGCTTCCTTCAGCTCTCGTTCTCCTCCCCTGAAGTTTGTCCCCTGGTCGGACAACAACTCAAAGGGTTTCCCTCGCCGAGCCACAAAACATCTGAGTGCCATCAAGTAGGAGTCCGTGTCTATGCTGCTGAGGAGATCGATGTGGACAGCACGCATCGTCATACATTTGAAGAGAATACCCCATCTCTTTTCACGCCGTCGGCCGATTTTAACCTCATAGGGACCAAAACAGTCCACTCCGGTGGAGTAAAATGCTGGCTTGCGGAGGCGCAGCCTGGCAGGGGGCAGGTCAGCCATCTTGGGGATCTGGGGGGTTCCACGCCATTTTCGACAGTCAGGGCACTCCCTCTGGTGGCGTCGGATTGCTTCCCTGCCACGGATGACCCAATACTTTCGACGGACTTCAGCGAATACCCGCTCTGGCCCTGGGTGTAATAGCCTCTCATCGAATTCTTTGATGATCAACTTGGTGACCTAGTGCTGGGGGTCAAGCACAATTGGGTGCATAGCATCCTGATCCAGCCGTGTGCTGTGTCCGCATGTCTGGGAACGCCCACAAAATGTTACACGGCTGGCGCGCGAGTGGGGTAAAACCGCCGATATATCTCATGGGCTGACTCACCAAAAGACGGTGCTGCGGCTCTAAACTACATGTTTGGGGGTTCTAGAGCAGAATACAAGACGTCTGCTCAGATGTGCGTTTACTGCGGTGGTTAAATCCCCAATCGTGTCTGCCTGGGCTGGGCTATCAGCTAAATTCTAACTTTGCTGAATGGATAGAACGGGGGAATTTACCCCACCCTGACCCCGCCCCCAGGCTAACCCAGCGTCTATTGTGGGCGTTCCTAGAGCCTGTATGGGCGTTCCCAGACATACGGACTGTCTCTATGGTCGGAAGGGAAAGTTACGGTGGGAGGGGCCAAACCACTAAGTGGGCTTAACATGATTGGCTAACCACAGTAGTTGACTGACAGCGGTGCTAACCAATAGGAAACTGAGAAATTTTAAGGCAATATAGAATGAGAAAGGTTGGCCTTTTTAACAACAACATTGTCTATTTGGATCTGCTGTAATCCTGTAGCCATACAAACTTAACTTCCATAACATGGTGCATCATCTCCAGAGTCTCCACCCTAGAAATCTCAGTTTGTATAATAATTTACTGTCCACAGATAAATCATTAGTTGAACACATTTTCTCATTAACGATCTATCTTCTTTCAGCTGGTCCTTCAAAGGTTCGTATCAATGGCGCGGACAATATAGAAGTTGGGAGAAAGTCTATGTTCCTTTGTACCGCTGAGTGTGCGCCTTCGTGTCGCTACCTCTGGTCTGTGGACAGCCAGACTGTGAAGGGCAATGTGATGGAGATGACAGCAGAGCGTCAGGGGGAGTCCGTCACTATCAAGTGCGAGGCACAAAACACGGTCTCAAAGAAGTCAGCCACAGTCTTAAAAACTGTCTGGATGGGAGGTAGATAAAACTCAAAAGCATAGCTCCATAACGAACTAAATGATTTAAAGTGCTGATCATGATAATGAATGTAACGTGCTGTGTGGCATGCGTGTCTTGACATGTCTTGTGTTCCTGTTTGATGGCAGATCACAGCCTGTCTGCTCGGCCTGAGCTGACCTCAGGTCTGCTGCTGTCTGCCTTCATCGTCTGCACTGTGATCACACTGTGATGGAGTGTTGAGCCACTCTTCCTACTACTAGGGATGGCGTCTTTTTGTAGGCCAACCCAGAAGTTAGCATCGCGCTGGTTCCCTCATTTGAAATTCAATGGGGTTTTTGGGATACATAAGTTATGTGGTCAACTAAGGTTTATAAACTGCGATCTTTGTGTTCAGCAAGATAATATTCACAACTGAACAACACTTCTATCATTGCTGAAGTATAAATTGGATTCTTAAAAATTGCGACTTTCAAAATAACTTCAAAAATCATAAAAGTGACCCTCAATTGTGAAGATTATCTTGCTGAACACAAACATTGCTTGTTTCATAAACCTTTGTTAACCACAGACCTTATTTCAGGCATCTAACCAAAATCCCCATACAAAAAACCCATTTGCTTCGAGATGAGGGAACCAGATAGTGCTAACTTCCAGGTTTTAGGACTCAATCCTGTGGTACACTATAGACTGAGTAAAACAGTCTGTCCATCTGCATACATGTTTCTCCCCAAGGGGTTGGCCAATCAAACTGCACATGTGCATGGAGCATTGACAGGCAGGGACTGACGACTGACAAACATTTTCCCAAATTTAAGCTGTTTATGAGCATTTTTGAGTTGTGGCGCGCGCGGCGCACACCCGGAAGTCTGCATGTAACAATGTAACAATTTCTCTAAACACCTCTGAGTGACTGGAACACTAGTTAACCAACATTCTTTTAATTGTGAAACCCTTTTCCTGCTCAGTTGCTGAGAGAATTGGGTTTTTCCGCATAGAGACACTGCGTAACGCCTCATCATTCAGAAGCCACGCCCAAGACGGGGGAAAACAGAACCCCCCCTCCAATCTTGGCTTTCTCCTATGTTGCGTGCATGGTTGCGTGTTGCACAAAAAGATCGTATATACGGAAGATGAACACTCCAACTTACTTCTTTGACAGCTAGATCCACATTTTTCTTCTCGCCAATTCTCAATGGCTTCCTTGTTTTGCTCAGGAGTACAAAAAAACTGTAACTGGCGATTGCGCAGCTTTTACACAACAGCTTTTAGCTATGTTTAATTCAAGGAAAATGACGCTGGTGTGTGGAAATGAACGGAGCTTTTCCCCCGTGATGGGCGTGGCCTATTTCATGCAGTGTCTCTATTGGCAAGCTAATCATTGTGACAGCCAAAAAGCTAGCTACTCCTTTGTAATCTAGCTACACTCACACAATGGTGGAATCTGTTTCCTGCTCAGTTGCTCGTGCACATCCCCGGGTATGGACTAGTCATTTAGAATCATCAATATGAATTCATTCATTCCTTATTATCCAGTCCCTCCAGGAAATTGCGATTTTGGATTAATTAATGCAAATTCAACCAATCTCCGCAATACTTGCGAGGGCTTGCAATTTTTCAAAATTCCCACAATTTCTCTGCAAAAATGGGAAAATAGGTTTCTCAACTTTCAAATTTAGCCAGTTCCCGCAATTTTACAGCAAAAAAATCACATAAAACTTTGCAAATTCCATTGCAATTTTTGAGAAAAGTTGCCATTAGGTAGTGGTTAGGAAAGAATATCGAAAATCTTTTCCGTCAACTTGCAAGTTTTGCCAGTATTGAATTTTACTGCAAAAAAAGAACATAAAACCTCGCAAATTGCATCGCAATCTTTGAGAAAAGCCGTTGCAAAATCTGCATTTTTGATTGCAACAATCACAAAAAAACTCCGGGAGGGACTGCTTATCCATTTAATACTGTTGGTATTATTTACTGTTCTTTTTTGTTTTCTTTCTTTCTTTCTTTGCATTTGTTTGTTTGTATTTTTATGAGCATTATTTATTATACTCATTACTAATGTATTGTGCTCGTAAGTTAGAATAATTAGTTTTATCATAAATTGTATTTATGCATTTGGTTGTTTGTTATACCTTGAATTGTTTTTAATTATTTTAATATAATTATAATATGTTCCCTATCATAACAGCCATGTATGTTATTGAATGGGTTTAGAACAATATTTCTAGTATGATGTTGTAACTGAATTTGCAGTGATGAAGCAGATTTATAAAGGAATCATTAGTCACCATTGCATATGGCTCTTTTCCATGTGTCTCATGTACTGACCTGTAGAAAACATATTTGTTCTTGATGATAAGGTATTTTAACATCAAAGTGTGCAGGAGTGAGTGATGTGCACATGTACGGTCATGATTTGTCACGCGATTGTTTAAAAATATTTACACTGTTTTTAATAAAGTCAGGCTATTTGTGGTCATTACATTAAGAGCATTTGGAAGCTGTATATATATATATATATATATATATATATATATATATATATATATATATATATACATATACATATATATATATATATATATATATATATATATATATATATATATATATATTATGGAGAACTGAGAACAGTTGATGAATTTGTGATCCAACAGCTTTTTGCCAATATAAAATTTGATGTCTATATTCTAATAAAATGCACTGATTAATTTTGTCACATCTGAAGATTGTTTCCTCCTCCTGTACCAAACATGAATGCACCATCTCACTTGCAATTATATTTTAATTAAATCAAATAAGCAAATGCATATCTGTCTAGTGATGTTTCATACATCACCACACCTAAACATTTTATTTATTTGCATTAAATGTTGTAATTGCAAGTGTGACACATATCATTTGCAGATATTTACTTGCAATAACAATACTTTCTTTATTATCCTATCCACTGTATTTCAATTTGCACTTATTTACATTTTAAAGCATAGGTCGAATCAATCTTCCACACATTTATTGTGTTTGAAGGTGATCAGGTGCATGTTTACTGTACTCTTGTATTGGCACGTGACGTAGCCTTTACAGTTGGAGCCACCTAGGTTTCATATCAGTGACCCAATTTAATTGAACACACTTCTTGAAAGGCACTCAATCAAAGTTTGTGTTTTTGTCCATAATCACTGCTATGAAACGTTTGATGAAGCCTCAGGAACCTATTCCAGATATTATAACTGTAAGCTGTAGGTGGGGAGATTAAGTCACTTAATTAGGCCAACATTTACACCATTATTTAGCTGAAATCGTTTCTATAATGGTTGAAGTCAAAATATGTAACTTTTGTGCACAACCTGGCCTCTATACAAGGGATCAGCCAAGCAGCATTTTGGTAAACAAACCGCGTCACTGGGTGGCAACGGCAATGGAACCCTATGGAGCCCAAGTGGCACGAGGCTTGATTGTCTGACTCTAGCCAGCTAACTCTGTTGCATATACATCAAACTCTTGAGCTACTTCTGCTCTCACTCAGAATGTCAAAATGTAAGCGATGTCATGTATAGTTTTTGAGATATTAACGTTTGTTTGGCACAAGTCATACTATTAACTGCCGCGGGGTTCCGGATTTCTGGGTGTCAAGTGACGTCACGCTGATTCGTCCTATAGGGTAAGACATGGCTCAAATTACCAGACTTCGGGTTGGGCTGTTTAGCCTTCAAAATAAAAGGGTGAGATTTTAAATAGCTAGAAATACTGTTTTAAAACAATTACTTTTTGTATTTTGAAAAATGTCAAAAAAGGGGTAGCCAAGGGGTCCTGACCAAAACGAGTTGGGAGTGAGTTGTGCAGCTTTAACTTGCTCCAGTGCCAACATAAAAGATGTGCCAACATGAAAGCGTGTGCCACTTGCTGAAAGCCCAACAACACATCAGCAAACAGAAGCCAAAAGGCATATCAGATGTGGCATTATACAGCTCAAGTTGTATTGTATCAGGACAGAGATAACGCTAAGCACAGATATGAAGGAGAAAGAAGCGTGCTATTGTCAGATCTGTCAAATGTCTGAATCAACTTGGCGAGAACAAAAGAAGGAACGGCACCATAACGCCCTCCGCCTGGCGCCCGAGCACAAAGCACCAAGGTGATAACACACTTCAAGGGCCGATCCACGCTCGCATTCCGATACCGGGAATGTTGGCCAATCTTCTTGTCTGTGTATGAGCAGGTGATCATTTTGAGCGAGGCCGTGAAGTGGTCTGTAAAGGGTTGCCAGATCCGGTAGAATGGGCCTTTTTCACAGTGGCCATTTTGGGTCGAAAAGGCAGGGTAAAGACAGGTGCAAGCAAAACCGTAATGAGGGTTTCCAACTTCCATGATTGGAAGTTGGAAACACACCCACCAGCCCATTTTCTCCCAGCACAATGCAACCCAAAACAGTCCAATTGGTGGAAAACCGCCCAATCAACACTGACTTTCACACCACCTCAATGAGATGTTCTTTATCAAATGCACGTGCTGCATAACATCTTTTCCAAGGCCTGCATGCTAGAAGGGTTACAATTTACAGTGTGTTATCATATTGAGAGCTGGTTAGCACTCGATCAGATCCATTGACTCCAAAGATTTTCCACACTTTTATTGTGTGTTTGAAGGTGATCTGATCAGGTTTGCTGTACTCTTGTATTGTCGCGTTTACAGTGAAGGCCCCACCCAGCTTTCATATCAGTGACGCAAATAAATTGAGGACAGCTATAAGAGTGAGGACTGGTCTGCAGGGATCATTTTGTCTGCAGCATCATGGATCATCTCTCCGTCTGTTTGCTGCTCACCTGCCTGGCAGGTAAGATGCTCTCACCCCTGTTCATCATGACCTGATTATTTAGCATTTTAGATGTATTATAAGATATATACTGATTGCTTGAAGCTATTCTTTTTGCCATACTGATACGAATATTTGGACTAATCTTTTTTAGTTTTTAATTAATTAATTAATTAATTATTTAATTAATTAACTAACTAACTTTTAATTGATTAATTTCAACTATTTAATGTGATTTATGTAATTTTGATTTGCCCATATAAAAATCTGTTAATTTCTATTGTGGTGTAATTATGTTAACTGCACTGCACTTATTTAACATTTTCAAGTATTACTGTTGATGCTGATTATTTCAGTTTCTTTGTTGTACCGATAAAAAAAAAGATCAAATAGACACAATTCAGCTAAACAGATTGTGAGCAAAAAATATTGTATCTCATGTAATTACCAATGAAAACAATAGGGTGATGTATAGTGATAAAAGCAAGAGAGAAAAAGAAGGCATGCAAAATCAAAAACTCAAATTAAATGACTTGGTGTCACATTCATGTTTGTCAGTGAGATGAACCGCCAGAATCTTGTTTCTTTTTTCAAACAGGACTTTCTGCCAGTGAGGGACAGCAGGGAGCCGTGCTGGAAACACCATGTAAGATGAGAGCCTGTTCTTACTCATAACAATATTGGTGGTGGTCTGCAAAAAGCCCTCACATGGTGGGATTTTGTGTGTGTGACATTTCCATAAATTAGAAAGTCTCCCCCATATGGATAGCTCTCTCAGATCAAAAGTTGAGTATTTTAATCTGTTATGTGCCTAAAAGTAAAATGTGAGAAAAATGGCTTTCAACATTCAACAATGTTGTATTTTCTACAGTGGCATTCCACCAAAACCATTCAAATAAATACTTTACTTTTGTTTTATGAAAATAATTATTCACCATGATGAAAGTAACTAAATCACTCAAAATACCAGTAAAACTAATTTTCAATCTTTTTTTGCTCGTTGCCAACAATGTGCAGCAGCGACATGTGAAGGGTTTCTGCACTCTGCAGGCCACCACACTGTCTTTTAACAACATGTTTGTCAGTCATCAGCATGCTTCATAATCAATAATATTGAACACTGCCTAAGGACAACCTTGTTTGTTTTGCACTTCTCTGATTCATACATTCATTCATACAAAATGTAATGCATGTTGTAATATTTTTGCACTGTATTCTAAAAAGTCCACGCTATAACTAAAACCGCAGGTCAATTTGTTTAAGAACATGATTCAAAATATAAATTGAAAGTCTTCATTCTCAGCAACTTACTCATAAACTGGATGCAAAAAACTTTGTTAATGGACAAAAGATTTCCACTTGTTTTTGACGAAAATCTACAAATTAATTGACTGAATAATAATCATCATCATCTATTTATATTTTTATATTTGTCTATGTGTATATTAGATTATATCTATTTATGTAGACGGTTTCAACTCGACAACAAAAACATTCTACAGTAAATTCCCCGAATTTTACTTCCTGTTGCAGTGTTTGCTAGTATAATAGTAGTATAACTGACAGGACATACGCTAGGTTCCAAACTGTTCCCTAGCAACACAATTCTGTGAAAACCATCTATAACACATTATTAGATAACAATATTGTTTATAACACACTTGTAATTAAAGGACCAATGTGTAAGATTTAGTGGCATTTAGCGGTGAGGTTGCAGATTTCAGCCCCTCTCCCTCCCCTTCCCAGTGCTGGCCACGAAACTTGCAGAAAACACGAAAGGCTCGAGAGCTGTGTTTGGTTTGTCCATTCTGGGCTCTAGAAACATGGCAGTGCAACAGGGAAGGGGACCCGCTCCCTACCTAGTGAGCGTGGTAAAAAGGCGTTCTCTTACTCTGCCCCCTCCACCTGGAACACGCTACAGCAGAGTCTGAAGCTGTCCAGCTTGATCCCCCTTCAGTAAAGTGGAGAGTGCCTCCTTGGTTTGCTCTTGCTCACTAGGTTGAATCTCTCCACCTCTGGCACTTTTATGTTTTATGTTCATGTCTTTTGTTACTGAATTTAATTGATTGTTTTGACTCATGATTGTATTTTTGTAAACTGTTGTATGCTGCATGTCTGAACAGGTCGCACTTGCGAATGAGACCTCGGTCTCAATGTGATTTTACCTGTTTAAATAAAGGCTAAATACAAATCAAATAGAAATATACAAAGAGCTCATTCTAAGGCAGGGGTTGCCAAACCTTTCCGACCAAGTACCACTATGTACCAAACCAAACCAAATTTCCCAGGGACCACTTCCACTGCATATACCAACCCCCCCCCCCCCCCCCCCCCCTGCACCCATAAAGTAAAATGTGTTGATTTAACCATGCAATGGCAGCAGAGAGGCTAAATAACAATATAAGGCTATACTGGTTCAAAACGGACACACACACAAACGGACACACACACACACACACACACACACACACACACCTGCCAACATTATAGGCTGTGAAAAAGAGAGGACCCTGTTGCGCTAGATGAGCCAATATATTCTACACACTGGACCTTTAAAGGCAATCTCAAAGTGCCATTGGGAAAAAATATAAAAAACTAGAAATAACCACATTGTGGTTGTTGTATAATTTATGCCCCTGCCTCTGCCAACAAGTCAAGTTGCCGTCTACATCCAAGTCTGTCCAGACTCATACAAGCAATACCTTGAAGCTCACGGCACAGTGGTGTGGCCATTCAGGGGCAATTAGCAATGTTTGGGAGTACCTCAACAACACAGCTAACCATTTTCAACATGGACAATGGTCCTACCCCTATCTCCACCACCCACATACCCCAGCCACCCCCCTACCCACCCCTCGAACCCCAACTCTCTACGACCTTCCTATCCCTAACTATGGCCCATTTCCCTCACCCCGCCCCCTCCGACCACCCACACCCCCTAGCTACTCTACCTACCCCTTGAACCCCAAATCTCTACGACCTTCCTATCGCTACGGCCCTTTTCCTTAGCCCCGCCCACTTTCCTGACCACACGCCTCTTCCACCACCCCGATAAACCTAGACACTACCCACACCCACCCCTCGAATCCAGACACTCTACGACCTTCCTATCCCTAGCTATGGCCCTGTTTACCTAGCCCCGCCCCCTTCCTTGATGGAATGGACAGACATGAGGTCACAGCGACCTTGAACTTTGAGCACCAAAATCTAATCAGCCAAATTTGAGGAAATTCCCTCATGGACGGACAACCCGAAAATATACAGTAATGCCTTCAGCCACGGCTATCGCCGGCAAAGGGCATGAAAATTAAAATGAAAAGCAGGTAAAAATATATGAAATGCAAAGCACAGAAGGTTTAGGTTTTTACTAAGTGCTTTAGTGTTTGTTGAAGAGTGCTGCTTGGCTCGTGTACAGACGGACCCTCCTCGGCGGTGATCAGCGGGGTGGACACGGTGACGGTGGGCATCCCATATGAGTTCCAGTGCCAGGCCAGCTGCTCGCCCGCCTGCCGGGTCACCTGGACCCGGGGCGACCTCACCTCCACCGGGCCACAGCTCAGCCTGCTGCTCAAGACACCAGGGCCTAACCAGCTCCTCAACTGCACCGTGCAGAATCCCTCCACAGGCAAGACAGTCTCTGTCCAGAAGACGCTGCAATTCACAGGTAACACAACTGTTTACTTTTTCTATTTGGAGAAACAGCGCCCCCAGCTAACTAATGCTACACTTCCCTGTTCAGACATCAGCCTCATTTGACTGTTTCTGCTTGTACTCTCTACTTTGCTTACCTTTCTGCAGTGTTTATAACTGGGTTTGCTGGAAAAAATATCTCCAAATATCTGCGAATGTTCTTGTCTCGACTTGTGAGAGAAGTAGCTACTGTAATTGTGTCACTAATCAAGCTAGCAAGTGAAACACGTTTCACTTCCTATACGTACGTCACAATAAAAGCGTTCTGCTTGTTTATCAGCTGAAAACTTTGCCATTCACCTTTTTTATCCTCAATGGGGCTTTACGCCTTCAACTAAAGATTTTTTTCATTATCGATTAATCTGTTGATTATTTTCTCGATTAATCGATCAGTCATTAGATCTATAAAATCTCACAAAATGTTGAAAAATGTTGATCACTTTTCCCCCAAAGCCCAAGAAGACGTCCTCTAGTCTTCTTTTGTCCTGACCAACCCAAAGATAATCAGCTTACTGTAACCAGAATACCGGTATTCATATTTAAGAGGCTGCTGGAACCAGAAATGTTTTTCCCCTTAAAAATTTGTAAACGATTAATAGATTATTAAAGTTAAAGTTGGTGATCGATTTTCTGTCAATTGACTAATTGACTGAATTTTCTTTTTCAATTTGGATGGTGGTACAAGACTGGTACACTACAATGAGAATTTGTCATAATTCATCATGACGTCATAATTTGAAGCCGGCTGAGCAGTGTTAGAAAAAATATATCAGAAAAAAATACACAAAAGTAACTCCATACATCCTGTCTCTCTGTCAGCTGGCCCGTCCAACATGCAGATCAGCGGTCCTCCCATGCTGACGGTGGGCGTGGAGTCTGAGTACGTGTGCTCAGCTGATTGCTTCCCCTCGTGCTCGTTCAGCTGGAGCGTGGTGTGGGAGAACCAGCTGCTGTCCTCGGCCCAGGGGAACTCCACCTCACTCACCCCGCCCAAAACCGCCAACTACGAAACCCTCACCTGTGAGGCTCAGGACACCGTCTCACATCTCTTCATCACCAAGTCTCTGCAGCTATGGGTGGCAAGTAAGTGGAAGACATTGCCTGCAATTAACACCTTCAATAAGTCATAGTAATATGAAAATGTGATGTCCGCATTAATAAGCATTACTTACTGCTTACTAACAATTAACTAGCACTTAGTTAATGTTTATTAACTCTTAACCCTAACCATTAACTAACTAACCCAAACAAATAATGCCGAAAACAATAGATAACATGAACACCATTAGTAAAGGATTACTAGACAAACCCTTAATGAATGTACCCTTATTGGAAAGTGTTACCAAAATACTTAAGTTTTTATTTTGTACTACAGTATATGCTTTATTTCTTGCACTGCCTCCTTGTTATTTGAAGAACTTTGTAATTTGGTTTTGAAAAGTTTTCTCTAAATGAAGTTTATTATTATTATTATTATTATTATTATTATTATTATTATTATTATTGTTATTGTTATTATTGTTGTTGTTGTTGTTCTGCTGTCCATTTTACACAAGGGTTGGACGATAATTCAATATTATCATTTATCATCATTCATTGTAACATCGTGATGATATGAAGATACCGGTACTTTAATATTGTGACAGAGACACACATTTCTGCTGTCTGAATTCTACTTAAAAAATCAGATAAAATGAGGTATGGTGGAATATTATTTGAAAATAGTTTTGTTTGACATCACCTAACATTAGCATTTGGTTCAATGAGATGCACATTCATTTGATTAACGTGAATCTGCATAACCAAAAGGCAATTGATATAGAAAAAATATAGGTACTGTAGATGTCAGGGAGACATTAGAAAAACAATAAATTAAAATCCAGAAACAGTATAAACATATTGACACAGCCACTACAGCGCTCTTACGTCTTTCAGAACTGTCCACTGTAGAGCATATATTAAATAGTACTATTATACTAGTACTACTAGTACTAGTATTATAGTACTACTATACTATTCTTATGATTATCCTGATATTGATTTCAACCATATCACCCAGCCCCACTTTACACAATGCATCAGACTGACTGAACTGTGCTTCAGGGTTAGTTGACATCACCATCGATGGCCCCAGCTCGGTGACGATGGGAGGAAAGTACACGTTCACCTGCTACGTCACCTGCACTCCGTCCTGCGACTACACCTGGACCTTCAACGGCAAGACCTTCATGGGAGACCAGATCCAGCTGCCGGTCTTCCACAAGGGGGACAAGCCCAGAGTGGCCAGCCAGCTGGTCATCAGTATTGCTGACGGCTCTGCCAGTGAGCCGTTAACTTGTGAGGCCAGAAACACCGCATCTGGAGCAACCATCAACAAAACCATGTCCCTCACTGTCATCGGTGAGTCTGATGTCAGCTAGATAAATTGTTTTCTGTTTAATTGGGGATTCTGTATTGGTGGACTCAATAACCCACAGCAACAATGAAACTGGATTTTGCATGTGATGTATTTCCTTGTGAAAAAGGGTGTTGGAGCGTGACCAGTTAGGGAGAGAACGGTTTAAGACTGTATTTATCCTTTATTTAACCACTGGTTTTGCGCTGGTTTAATGCCGCACGCAATGCAAATTGGGGGTGTGCACAAGGGCATGCCTGTTATAATTGTACTGGACATGCATGGGGTATGAGTGCCACATGCCAAACCAGGCGTTTCGGCACAAAAATGTGGGGACAGATGGCATTCTCCTATGGTCAGCATGCGCGCAATTACTTTGCGCTAAGAGCTTTGAAAAGCACCTCTTAACACATTGAGTGCCAGCCATTTTTTCAATCCTGTGGGTAAGTTGTGCCAGGTTTTTTTTTGAGGATTCTGGCTCATTTTACAAGAGCCGAGGATTATTTTCTGTTAAGAATTCGTGAACACCAATCATCTAAAAATAACTAATAGAGTGTGTGCTTTCTCTGTCTAAAAGAGTTCGTTTGCAGAGTTAGTAGTTATGTAGATATTAGCCGTTGAGTACAGCATGGTTTCAGAGATTTTCAGAGAGTTTGGAGATAAATGGATTTTTAGAACCACCTCACGTGCCTGTGATTATGGGTGCCCTTGTCTCCCACTCTGTGCGCTCTCTCTCTCCTCTCTCTCCTCTCTCTCTCTCTCGAGAGAGAGAGAGGAGAGAGAGAGAGGGAGAGAGCGAGAGGGAGAGTTGCTTCAACTCCTCCCTCCGTGGGCGTTTTCTTGGCTGCAGCGGCCGTCACAAGCTTGTCACCAGTCTCAGTGCTTTGCTGCTGTCCTGTGCCTGTGGCTGCGCGGCCGCTGTTTGAGGAAGTCGGGATGGACTCGCTCGCTTCTTGGAGTTTTGGTTGAGAGAAGCTTTTGCGATTCTGGTCATATTTATGCTGCGTGTTTCAAAGTGTGTTCCACCTGTAATCTATTATGTAAATTTGCAATCCCGCATCGCCAGCAATCAGCGCGAAAACGAAAGCGTTTTCCCCCATCCATTTTCATGAGAATGGCTGGGGTGAGAATGGCGTGACAAGTTAAAAAAATGCTTGCCTTCCTCTAGTCAGGAGAGCACTGTCGCCACTTAGTGGTCGGTAAAATAGATTATACACATTCTCTTGCTCCAATAGTGATCTCGAAGATGTAAAAGTTGTTGATTGATGTCCCACCGTCAAAAAAAAAAAATGTTTATGTAAGACGAGATATCTCGGCTCTGGCACTCAAGCGTTGGATTATGTAAGACGAGATATCTCGGCTATGGCACTTAACGTGGTAAGCGCAAAAATACCCCGCTGCGCTTGAGCGCACCATAATCTCTGTGCTGCGCAGCGCAGTGCAGAGGAATTCCTTCATTACGCACGGACGTGCCACGCCAGAACATCAAATTCTGTTGCTAAAATTGGGTAACCAGCAGATTATTCAGTGAGGCAATCAACTATAATTCACTGAGAAACTTTTATCACATTGCAAAGAGGGGTTAATGGCAAATGAATTGAGAAAAACTTGGACACCTTCACCTATCCCATAACCCGGAGGGTCGTTGGGGCACCACAGATGATCTGTCGACAAGCTCTCTCCATCTCTCTCTGTCCTCGGCACGCAGCTCTCACGACTGTTTCACCAAGTTTTAATTGAGTCCACTCTAAATCCTCCCATCTTTTCTTTTGTCTCTGCCGTTTCCCTGCTGCAAACACGTTTCTATTGTCCAATGTCCAGTCAACGACATAACCCGAATTGCATCAAATCACTTCTTTCTTTTCAAGTTTTCTTGAAACAGAACAAGACAAACAAACTCAGGCTCAGATACAGAGGAGAAAACAAAACAAAAAACAAGCCGCAACGACACTCAATATTACAGTTTCGTAATATAATATCATGCTACCAGCTGGATAGGGTGCTTATGTGCTTCTAGAGGATGTTGTATAAGAGGTCAATGAGGAACTAGCTGGGCAAGTCACCTGCTGCCCCTAACCTCATCGAGGTTAGGGGCACTGAAGCCCTGAAGCACTGAAGCACTGAAGCTCCCAGGGGCCCCCCTACCCATCGTCCGGATGTTTGGATGTTTTTCCGCCATATTTAGAGGAATATCTCATTTTAAATTAACATTAGTATTATACTGTTATGTTATTATTCTGTTTCTCACTCACTCATAGGCAATTCTAGGCTTTGCAAAGAGGTAGCACCAGCAGGATCAAGATATTAGTCTGACTGGGGGGTTTGTAGGGGGGGCTGTGCCCCCCCTGGACAAAGAAATTTTGTACATTTTAAAGTAAAATGCATGAATCTGATGCACTCTGAGAGCAAAAGGAAGAGGCTAATCTTCACATTAATATCCTCTTCACTGTGCTGTGGCTTTACAATGATGAAAAAATAATTGACATTACATTTCCAATACAAAACAGCAGAGGGTGCCGCAGCACCACAAGCACCCCCACTTCCCGCGCCCCTGGTCACCACTTGCCCACAGGCATCCAATGAGACTAAATCATCAGACTTAATCTTCTTGGAAACACATTTTATTTTGTCCTGATTGGTCTTAGATTTGTGTCATAGTTCTGTGGAGCCCAACATGAGCCCGACCAAAAAAAAAAAAAAAAAAAAAAAAAAAAAAGATGTGTTGTTGTTTTTTTGGAGGGCCCCTTCACCCCGAGGGCCCCGGGGGCACCTGCCCCGGTTGCCCTATGGTTAATCCGGCCTTGGACCTATGTCTCTCCATCTGTGTAACGGAGATCATGTCCGTCAACCACAATTGGAAAGAGGGTAAATCACAGATGTTTTTAACTCATTGAGTGCCAGCCACTTTTGGAGAACGGACGCTCCCAGTGCCAGAGTTTCAGAGCGTTTTCAGTGATTTCTCGAGGCCCACAGAATATTGTGTGATATTACTCTGTAAACACTGAACACACACAAAGAACGATGAGACTCTATTCTATCATCTGCAAAAAAAAGTTTATTGATCCCATTTTCCGTTCTTTAGTTATGAGCCGGAGAAGATAGCTTGATTCATCCAAAAACAGTAATTTTTTCCTAGAAGCTGAGATAATTGGCCTTTTGTGAAATTAAACATTTCAAGCACATCACTGACTCTGAAGCTAATCTTTTCTAATGTAGTCACACCTCAAAAATAATTTCCTTCAATAAAACAGTTTAGGCCAGGGAATTTTGTTTGGCAGAATAATATTTTTAGCTGCAACCATATATATATGGTTATTTTAGCTGGCCCCTGCGTGCGTTGCTGGTTGCAGCTTCTTGCTGCTGGTGGGCATCGGATATTCTGGCTTGCGTTTGCCAACCCTGTCCTGCTGCCTGGGTCTGTCTGGGTGTTGTGTGGCTGTGTGCTGCTCTCCCCCCCCCCCCCCCCCCCCGCCCCGCCTCGCCTCGCCTCAACTGCACACTCCTCCCTGTATGGGAGGTGGCTCTCTGCTGAGTTTGCTCTGACTGCACTGTGAAGGGTGCGCGGCGACATCCAGCTTTTTCCGCGTGTGTTTGTCACCGGCTACTACTGTATGCTTCCAGTTGAGAATAATAACGATGATCATGCGAATGGGCTGTCGCAGCAGTGGAGGACCTCAATTGTGGGAGCAGATTGGCTGCTGCCTGTTGCAGGCACATCTAAAGTTAAAACGCTTCATGCATATCGATGCATACGGATGCGATGTGATTTCCGTTTCCTCAATGACTTATTCTCTGTTTTTCTCTGCCTTTCTATTAACCTGGAGAGCACTGTCGCCACCTAAGGGTTCTGTAAAATAGGTTATAGACCTCCAATAGCTATAATATTTGTACAGGAGAGGCAGAAGGCTTTGATCGACGCCCCACCGTCAAAAAACGCAATTGACGAACATGTCCGTCCTTGGCACTCTACGTTACTAATTGAAATGACGAACATGTCCGTCCATGGCATTCAATGAGTTAACAGGTATATGATGTAATGGTGTGGTGAGATAGGCCTATCCAAATTCCGCATGGAGAGAATTACAGCATATTGCATGCCTCGCGCAAACGGCGATTGCTAGACGGGAATCTGATTGGTTTGATTGATTGATCCAGGCATTGCCTGGCCACACTTGTGAATAATTCTGGTGCTTAACTCATTCACCGCCAGTTTAGGACTGCCAATATTTAGCACAGGCCAAAGATTTTCATAATTGTTGGTCATCTTTCAAGACCCACAGTAAATTATCTATTAGCACCAGAGTGATTTGCAATACCTCAAAATGAGGATGTACGTCTCTGGGTTCACCAGGAAAAAAAAAGTGAGCTTTTAGCATGTTCTGTACTCTACTTATAGCCATTTATATACACCCTGTTTTCCCCCAAAAGTTCTCCCTGAGAAAATAAACAGGAGAAAAGGCAATTTTTGTAAAAGGGCACAATCTCAGGAAGAACTCACTCTCAATTCTTTTATTTTGAACTGTATTGACATCAGACATGTAAATATTATTCGTTAGGACACAAATGACAAAAAAAAAAAATATATATATATATATATATATATATACACATGAAGTGCTTTTTTTTTTACATTCAACAATACAGTTTACTCGGTGTGAGTGTGCAGACAGACAGACAGACAGACAGACAGACAGACAGACAGACAGACAGACACACACACACACACACACACACACACACACACACACACACACACGATCCCCGATCCCCCTTTTAGATTTCTAACCCCACATAGGATAAGCAATAACCACGCCCTGTGGCGCTGGGATTGGCCAGGAGCAACACTGGAGGGCACGCAGCCCAGCGATTTCATGAACTGAATAGCTCTTGAGAAAGGACAGCGGGCTGCTGTGAATGCCGCTTCTGCCTTGTGCCTTGCTGTTGTGTGTTTATTTTGCACCCGTCCTCGTCCATGTCTCCCTGTCATATCCTCCCTGCTATCTGATCGTTCCCGTTTTCCCCTCGGCTATTCAACACGTCCTCACCGCCCTCGCAAACTGATCGATCATTTCCTCATTCCTCCGATGATCAAACACATCTCTTGATTACTTTCTCCCGGCTGGCACAGAGGAAGGCGACTCCAGCTCGTGCAGCGCGCCGAGGCGCGTTTCAATGGCGTTTCTCCTGTCTGCACAAGGAAGCGTTACCCGTTTTCTGCTTTTCCTCTTGCTCAATTTCAAAACAACAGCTGCGGTATGTGTTTGTTCACGTGTTGTCTTAGATGCTAGGGACCTGATACCATGTGACAGGCTGGGGAAGTGTTTAAACTACGCCCTGCAGTAATAAAAACAAAAACACGTCAAACACGTCATTGGCGGGGAGGGCTATTTCTGATAACACGTCAAAGACGTCATTGGCGGTGAATGAGTTAAGACCGCCCAAATCCCGTTTGCGCTGGCATTTTGGGGGCACAGATGACTTGGCATGCCTCCAATTTGCACCTGCGCCCATTGTTGTGCTGAGTTACGCACCACCACAGAGTATTGCATCTCCACCCTATTTTGGGGCTGTTTTCACTTAAAAACAGGGAGGTCACATCTACCCAAACAATTCTATCATTTTCAAACTGTTAGGTTTCTGTATAAATCATTACAATATGCTCCCCTGAGGTGGGGATGCATTTGGCGGTGGGGGTGCAAAACTCGGCATAACACCTGGACAGTTGCGCAAGGCGGACTGCTATCGTTCCTGCAGGGACGATAGTATAAGGCATGCGTTAAGGCATGCAAACAGGTGCCCAAGCGCAAAAAGGGGATAGCTGCTGTACCAAGATAGGGCCCCATCTTCTATACCCCTTCTCCCCTCTTTACATAATTTGGTGTTGTCGACAGGATGGGGAACAGCTGTGGCAACAACTAGCAATCTGTAGCTAACGTTAGCGATTTGTAGCTAATGGTTAGACACCAACTGTCCTTATGTTACACTGTGTATGGGTGTGCCACATGCCACGGCCGATCGATGGTGTAACATCCTCACTCAGTCACTCGACATTCACGTTTGTAGTGCTGGACCCGCTAGTGCACTCCAGCCAATGTGAGAGGTGAGAGGAAAACGCAGCTAATCACATATTCACTCTCCTCAGATCCCGTCTCTGTGCATCCGAGTTCCCAGACTCCTCCTCTGGCAGGCCATCCTTTCTCTCTGCAGTGTGTGGGCTCACAGAACCCGGCCTCCATCACGTGGCTCAAAGATGACCACCCGCTCCCTGCGTCCAAAAGAGTCTCTCTGTCCGCCCACGACACCGTGCTCACCCTCAGCCCTCTGCTGCAGTCTGACGGAGGCCTGTACCAGTGTGTGGTGTCAGAGGGGGGAGGATCCATCAAGTCCAATGGCTTCCAGATGACGGTGAACTGTGAGTATACCAGGGTCACTTCTGTTTGTACTGGGGGTGACAATGGGTAGGTACCATGGATGTATTAAAAGAACTGGATAGGGGACGTGCCACGCCCACCCATGCATTCGGATGGAGGTTGCTCACTGGCGCATGAAGCCATCGTGGGGGCTTTTTCTTCCTGGTTTTACTTCCTGACCATGCAGCCCAAGGCGAAGTGCGCATGTGTGCCATGACGTGTTCCATGACGTCTCCCACCCCTCCCACCCATGGATTGTATTACAAGAAGAAAAAGTTATAGCCAGCATGGACAGCATGTTGTGTATATTTGATATTTTTTCTTAACTATTTGTTCTATTGTGTTTTTGTATTTCTAGTTATTTATAATTATTAAATTCCCAGTTAAGTTTACTGTTTCATTGCATTGAGTTTATTAATAAGCTGTAAAATATCCTGCCTACATCACATATTTCAATTCATGTCAACTCAATCATATCTTTGTCAAGTGTTTGATATTTGAGGGTTGCTGATGTGGTGCCTCCTCTGGTCGTTAAGGGCACCTGTTCGGAGGGAGGGGAACTCGTTGGAATATCGTGATCCTCCCACGTGCTATGTCCTACCGGTGAAGCTTCCCCTGTCAGGTGAAAAGAAGCAGCTGGCTAACTGCCCATGTGGAAGCATGGAGCCAGTTTTCGGCTCTCCCCAGATCGGCAGAGGGTGGAGCAGCAACCAGGATAAATAAATAAAAAATTAGCACTAATGGGGGATTAGCACTAATGGGGGATAAACATTTGATGATAAAAACAAAAATAAAATAAAATAAAAATATCGGCCGATATTATCGGTATCGGTAATTTTTTATTCCCTAAAATCGGTATCGGTATCGGTTTCAAAAATCCCATATCGGTCGGGCTCTAGAAAATACCCCCATATATGGCTCTTAGTGGCCCCATAAAAAAAAAAAAAGTTGATAATTAAAAGAGTCGTTTTATACTTTGAGTGACACCCGGAAAAAATTCCCCTGGGTTTAACAGCTGCCGGGATCCCCATGCAAGTGGATGGGAATTTTCCTTTCTGGGCTGCATGGCGTCATGTGACTTGCAATACAGAGCTTCGCCACCATGTTCAAATGGCTTCACAGCCCAGCGCTATTACTGGGGGCTTGGTAGGTACGCCACTGTAAAGGGTAATCTATGCTTCTGTGTTGAACCTACATCATAACTACAGCATAGCCTACGGACGCTACCACCTGCTGTTCCTGCTGTTCTCATTCATACGAAAAGTAATGCACTATTAATGTCAACCAGTTTCAACAAATATAGGCACTAGGGGCTCTATTCTCCCACAGGCCATCGGCGCTATTACGGGCCTTAACCGCAAAAAAACGTGCCTTGCGCCTGTTTCGGCAAGATAGCAATAGGCTTTAGGCTGCCAAATGCGCTTTAGGCCGAATGGGCGTGGCGCAGTCCCAAAGTGGGCGTGTCGGCGCTAAATACCAGCCTAGTGATATCTTGGGACCTGGCGTACATTTAGCGCTTTGCGCTTTTGAAAAGCAGGCCTATTCTGTGCCTTCACTGCCTCTTCTCTGTCACCCTTCTCTCTCTCTCTCTCTGAGTTCCCAGCATGCATTGTGTTTCTCCATTTCGCTACTAAATAGCAACCAAATGAGCCAAAATAGATATAAAAGGTAGTTCTAAATTAATGTGTAATGGTAACACAGCCTGCCATTGTCAACATTTCAATATTGGACCAAATAAAACATCGAAATGAAAACACCACCCTATGTGAAACATATATGTCCTCCTGGGCCTATATATACCCCTTGTCGAGTTAACGTGATTTAGAGAAGTAACAGCGGAACGCGCTTCGGAACGCGCTTCTAATGGCATCTGCTATACTGTGATGTCCCTCCAATAACTTGGCCCTATTTCACATTTAGTTTTACAATAAAAACACATTTATGCAATGACTTGACATAATGTAGGCTATATTTATGTGCATCATCCTTCCTGCAGCAGGCGAGAGAAAATGATATCTTTCTGGACAAACTTTCACCAATCTAATAGGCTATATTTTTCTAGCTGATGCATAGAACATTATTTTCACTTTGATATTGCTATAGTGTAGCGTATTTACATGCTTGCAGTATTTAAACTGCAGTTAGATTGGTTTGAGAAGCATCATAATATGGAATAATAGCCGATATATGGAGACAGACGGGATGAAGGGAGGTGGGGGGGGGGGGGGGGGGGGGATCAGAGGCTTGGGTTTCGTCTGGTTTTGCGGGACCAGTGGAATTGGAGCTAAAAAGGCAAGCGTGCCATTCGTTTATTGCACTTATCCAATGAGCATGACAGTGCATAATTTTACGCCTAAAAGGCGTGGTTGTAATGCTTTGGGCTGCATCTAGCGCCAGCACGACGATATCAAGTGCGCCTGTCCACGCCCACTGCTTTGATCTGCGCCTGCCGCTCGGCCTAGAAACTGCGCCGATGCAACGATAGGGCCCCAGGTGCCAATAAGGGTGTCGTGGCCAGGCGGTCAGACGGGCGCATACATTTGCCTTCGATGCCGGAGACTGGAGTTCGACACCCAGCGTAAGCCAAATTTACCCCTAACCATAACCAAGTTGTTTTAAATGCCTAACCCATAACATACAGTAACAACAACCATAACAACCAACCTTTGGGGTGTAATTTCATTTTTTCAGATCGGTCGTGTTGCCGGGGTGGGGCTTGCACAGGCGCACTGATCGCTTGTGTAGCTGGACGTTCGTAGGATTCCGCACAAAACTGAAGGAAAACGACTTTTCACAAGACACAATACATTGAACTGCACTTAAACTGCAAGAACTTCCTCTTACTTAGTATTTTTCTACCTGTATCCGGTTGATAACCACCCATAACGGAGACAATGGAGCAGATCAAAAGCTGAGACAAGCTGACGAGATTTGCAAATAGGTTCAACTGTAGGACACCTCATTTCTGAATTATAAAGACAACCAAATGTCATTGAACTTGTGGTGAAAAATATTCTTGAACACTTTCAAAGAATGTAAACACTGCTGCCTCTTCTGTTATGTTATTACTTCCATGCCTTCTAGTGTTTTGGTGGGCACAGAAAACACCAATGCAACAGAACTAATGCTCACACCTCTGTAGAGAGGCTACCCACTAGGAGATCGCTGTATGCTGTACATACTTGAGCTGTAGATACCTTCATAGCTATGCCAGCAATTCGATACAGAAGTATAACTTGGCATTTAGAGTCAGGCATTATGCCTGAATGCCTCAACTGGCAGGGAAAATCTGATTGGGAAAAGTGAACAAGGAATATTCTCCCTTTCCTCATCAGCTGCTATCGAGGTGCCGTTAAGCAAGGCACTGTACCCCCAACTGCTCCAATAGACACTCAGTGGCTGTCAGTGGAGGAATGTTGGTGCGTTCAAGTGCTGACATCCAGGACTTCCAATTCGCTACTAAACAGCGTTGCTTCAATATTTTGTGTGAAACTCAAACCCAGAATACAAACAAATCATGAGAATACCATGAATAACTAACATGTTGTTAGAATCAGAATCACTTTTATTGCCACAATATGCAAACATTACAGACGAGGAATTTGTCTTAGTGTAAGTATGCAGCTCATATCCATATTTAGAGATAAAGAAATAGGAAAAATATCTACCTTGGTAGAGGGGGCTTTCGGTCCTTGGTGATGAGGCCGATGGCAGTTGGGAAGAAGCTGTTCTTGTGGCGAGAGGTTCTGGTTTTGACAGACTTCAGTTTCTTGCCGAAGGGGAGTGTTTTGAAAAAATCACACCCAGGTGTTGAAATAAGCGGTGCAGTTTTGTGCATGTCCGACCACCCGTGCGTGCATCCATCTGTGTGTGCGTGCGTGCATGCGTGTGTGCATTACTGGCTTGTGCGTGTTTCGAGCCGCTCTCTCCATAGCGTGCCAAAGTCTCGCCAATGAGGAAATTAGTTTGCCATTGAATTTGCTGCGGGTGCGTGCGCGCATGTATGTGTGCGTGCGTGTATTACCGACGAAACGCAATCTTTCTCCACTCCTCGAGACATTACTCATCTCTCTCTCTCTACGCCTGCCATGTGCCTCCTTCTGTCTGTGCAGACCAGGGAGCTGGGGTCGGGCCACACCCCCTTCCTTGTCGCCTCGAGCCAGTCTCCCGCAAATCCCAGTGAACCACTTAAAAATATTTGTTTGTTATTTGTTATATTTCCCAGTTGGGCCGGATAATGTGGAGATAGTCCGAGCTGACAGAGGCACGGTGGGTAAGCAGCTGTTAGTTCTGCCTGGATCCAAGACGGCGCTCCGCTGCTCGGCAGCCTGCCAGCCTGCGTGCTCCTTCTCCTGGCTGTACCGCGACCAGCTGCTGGCCACCAACGCCTCCATCCTCTTCACACCTGTGACACCTCCCAACCAGGCCGTGCTCATGTGTGTGGCCTTAAACGCAGTGACCATGTCAATCAACATTCTTGAGACTATAGTGGTCGTAGCTGGTAAGCAAATGTCAAAGATGAAACTTAAATTATTTGTCACTGTAACTGAAGAGCTTTTATGTGTACTTGACTTTCTTGAGTAGTCTTTGAAGCTAGCGATAACTACACCCCATCTAAATCTGTGGTAAATCCTGACACCTAATGGTGAAAAGTAGGGTACTGAACTGACCATCTGCAGACCATTGTCTGGTCTCTATGGCCTGTGATGTCACCCTCTATACAACAGGTACAACAGGTGGTGACATCACCTGGCACAAAGAAGACCAGCCAATAAGAGAATAGTCTCTAAAAACAGAAGTGTTGGCCCCTACAATTTTCAAATGCTTCCGCCTACCCGTCTGTACTTCATGCAGGGGAAAGTTGGTCAAAACGGAAAGGGAAACTCTGGGAAAATAATGACTGATGATAGGGGCGATGTCCTGGAACATCGGCTCGTATTTCTCCAATCACCTTCATCGATTTGTTTACATGTGTCGTGATTATTCGAATACCATTGAACTTCCTCCGATCTGAACCATTCCCCCCCCCAACTTCCTTTGACCAGGCTCTGTGGGTGTGAAGTACAGACTGTATGGTGCATCTGAATAATGTAGAAAAGGCTTGAGAGACTAATAAGAGAAGGCCAGTTAAGAACCCTATTTTTCACCATTAGGTGTCAGGCTCCCCCAAACATTTGGGTTTGGGTGTAGTTACTCTTTAAATTATGTAAACAAAAGTATATGATCTCTCCTCAGATGCCATCTCTGTGCGTCCGAGCTCCCAGACTCCTCCTCTGGCAGGACAGCCTTTCTCTCTGCAGTGTGTGGGCTCACAGAACCCGGCCTCCATCAAGTGGCTCAAAGATGGCCGCCCGCTCCCTGCGTCCAAAAGAGTCTCTCTGTCCGCCCACGACACCGTGCTCACCCTCAGCCCTCTGCTGCAGTCTGACGGAGGCCTGTACCAGTGTGTGGTGTCAGAGGGCGGAGCCTGCATCAAGTCCAATGGCTTCCGGATCAGTGTCAACTGTGAGTGTGGTCTAAATGTTAGAGAAATAGGCTTTGGGACTAGGAGATCGCCGGTTTGAATCCTCGACTGGCCGGGAAATCAAAAGTGGGGTTCAAGCCTTTACTACGGTGGCAGTAAAGTGCAAATCACAATGACAAATAGGAAAACACAAACGGCAAATCAAAAAACACAACAGCAAATAAAACACAACGGAAAATAGGAACATGCAACAACAAAACATAAGGAAGCCACCTATCGGAAAAGGTAGGTACCTTTTCCAGTAGAAGTTATTGTGGTGTTTCTATTTCTATTTTGCCGCTGTGATTTCCAATTTGTTGTCATGTAGTTTTTTTGTTAATTTGATTTGCAATTTGTTGTGTTTTGTGATTTGTTGTTGCGTTTTGTGAGTTGTGTTTTGTTGTTTACCATTGTGTTTTGTGAGTTGTGTTTTGTTATTTACCGTTGTTTTGTGAGTTGTGTGTTATTTGCCATTGTGTTCTGTGAGTTGTTTTATTTATGGTTGTGTTTTGTGAGTTGCTGTGTTTTATTTTCACATTCTTTTTGTGTTATGTGATTTGCAGTTGCGATTCCCTATTTATCGATGCGATTTGCACTTCACGGCCACCGTACTTTACTAACTGGTATGGAAAAGACTTGTTTGTGGTTCATCACTGGACCACTCTATAATGTGGTGTTTTATTTCCCAGTTGGGCCCAGTAATGTGGAGGTAGTGGTTGCTGACAGAGGCGCGGTGGGTAAGCAGCTGTTGGTCCTGCCTGGATCCAGGACGGCGCTCCGCTGCTCGGCAGCCTGCCAGCCTGCGTGCTCCTTCTCCTGGTTGTACCACAACCAGCTGCTGGCCACCAACGCCTCCATCCTCTTCACACCTGTGACGCCTCCCAACCAGGGCGTGCTCATGTGTGTGGCCTTAAACACAGTCACCATGAAAATCAACACTTTTCAGACAACAGTGGTCGTACCTGGTAAGCAAATGTATTTTCGTAGCAATGGGCATTCGGAAAAATGCACTCTTCATTTTTGAGATAACGGGCTGTCGAACAAATGGGCTTTTGGTCCAATGCGATTATTTTTCAGATTATTGGGATTTCAGAATAATGGGTTATCGGAACAATGGCATGGCACCAAGACACATGTCAAAATGTCAATAAATGACAAGTAGCCTAATAATTTACTGTATAAAAGGTGTTTGCTAAAAGTAGAAATATTGCGTTAAAGTTAAAGTCCATCGCCAAGGTAATGTTTGTTTCTTAAAGCTTTGTCTCTCTTGCAGACGGCCCGGAGAAGGCGGCCATCTTAGGACCAGACTCTCTGGCAGTGGGCGTCAGTGCCAGCTTCAGCTGCCAGGCTGCGTGTGTCCCGGACTGCAGCTTCAGCTGGAGCGTGAATGGGGGGAACAGCACGGGGAGCGGCATCGACCTCACCCTCAGCCACGACGTTCCCATCAAGACCATCAGCTGCCGGGCACAAAACACAGCCTCTGGAAAGGCGGCGACCGTCAACAAGAGCCTCGGCATAGTTTCCAGTTCGAGTCCATAGACGATAAACAAGAATGGCGATGACGCGGCAAAAATGACGTGCCTACAAAGTGTGGTCCAAGTGTGAAATCTATTCAGTTCCTATTAGCATTTTTTTTCTGTTCTAATAATGTATGTAAAATATGTATGGTGTAAAGAACATTGTCATTACCTTTTCAATTTGCAAATAGCATGACCGTTAAAATTTTTGTCAGCATAACAGTGACGTGTTTGTGGATGATGTGAAGTGGGAGCATACAAGGAGAATAAGATGGGGCCTAAAGTTGAACCTTGTGGGACCCCGCAGGAGGAATGTGATGAGGATGACAAATGGTGGTGATGGAGAACATTCCATTGGTGAGATAGGAGCTGAACCAGAGAAGTGCTGTCAGTGATTCTAACCCAGTGCATTCCGTGGTCGATCAAGGTTACATGATCCACTGTGTCAAAAGGCAGCGGTTAAGTCTACGAGGATCATGATAGTAACAGTCACCTGTATCGGCAGCTAGCTAGGGGTCATTAGTTACCTTGAGCAGTGCAGTGAACTGGTCTAAAACCTGACTGAATTCTATTATGTTATTGTGGTCCAAAAAAGCAGCAGCTGAGTCAAAACAACCTTCTCTACAATTTTTTGAAAGAAAGGGCAGTTTTGAAATAGGCCTCTAATCGTTAGGCTGCAGTGGTTCTCAAACTTGTTCATGTCAAGGACCCCTAAACTAACACAAATTAGACCACGGATGATATTTTGCTTTTAGATGTTTTATTACCGAAAGTGTATGAAACCCATGATCAAAATAGTCATACATTCTGTCATTGTGTTACTTATGGATGGAATTGGAATTATAGTGAAAATGAATTATTTCCCTTTTTGCTTGGGGACCCCCTGGGGGTTCCCAGACCCCACTTTGAGAACCACTGCATTATGGATTGTGGTATCTCAGTTGGGTTTCTTCAGAAGGGGGTGAAGTATATTGCATGTTTAAAACTGGATGGAAAGAAGCCAATGGTCAGAGAGGTGTTAATGATAAGACAGAAGGATGGTAGGGAGGGTGTCTAATGCCAGGATCAGACTACACAATATTTTTTGTCGTTCACGATGTCACCATGTCAGACGAGGCCATCATACTGCCATAAATTCGTGACATGTCTTGGTCGGGAGACTGGCCACACTACAAGTGTATTCTCGCTTAACACCGACAGAGCATCGTATGCCACCGTCATCACGTCGTCTGCTGTCGTCAGCGAGTTCACAGGTCGTCGGGGAGGCGGACCTGTGAACGAAATCTCCCAGCATGCATTGAGGCCACTACATTGACAAGAAATAGCAACCAAATCAGCCTAAATAGGCTAAAGTGGTAGATAGAAATAATGTTTATGTTAGCACAACATGCAATTGTAAAACATTTCAATATTGGGCAAAATAAAACATTGAAATCCAAACACAACCCTATGTGAAACATGTATGTAATCCAGGTGCTATATATATTCCTTGCAGAATTAACTTTATTTGGATGAGTGACAGGCTCTACTGTGATGCACTGTGATGTCCGCTCCAGCCTCCAACTTACTTCATGTGCTCGCCCACTATTTTCTTGCCAGCTGCTGCGAGACGAGAAGGAAGAGAAACGAACATGCAGCCGACTCTGCTGAGCTCATGTTATTTGTAGTGAGCAATGCCCATTGCCCAGGCGTTTAAACGCAAATTAAAACACCCTGGCCTTTTTTATCTCTTTTATTCTTTTGAGCGGAGCGGTGAGTGCGAGCGGGTGAAATCTGTATCGAGCGGGGAGCGGTCTCCCCAGGACCTGATACCTGTCTTCCGGGGTGTCACACTAGGCGAAACCATGTCCAAAAGACTGACATGCCAGTCTTTTCGTCAGGGCGTCGTGAGGCGTCCTAGACGTCGCGACTGGTCCCGACGCTGGTCTTTGATTATGTCACACTACAAGAGGTGAAGACGGCCGATCGTCGTCCCCGACGGTCATATTCGGGCCCGACGCTGAAAATCTGTCGCGCACGACCAAATCGGTCTAATATCGGGCTGAATTCGTGTAGTCTGAACCAGGCATAAGAGACAAGTGGAAGTTTTAATGTAGGCAACAGTCTTTCCCAGAAATGGAATGGGTATTTCACTTATACCACACGGTGGGGGTGGCCTATTTGAAACGTCATGTCTTCTGCTTCGTGTTCTATATCTCAGTATTCACACTTTCTTCACTGGAAAATGTCACTGGTGTGGCAGTTGAGAGTCGGGGAGGACTGGGCTCAGTGCAATCTAGATTATTTTCCCGATCGACTCCATCTGTGTGTATGCAATGAAACACTATGGTCATTTTTTATTCATGACGCGTTCATAGCTAAACGCATTGTGGACTTTGAGTTATATTATTTGGTCCTCCTTACGCAAACTTAAAACCCATTAATGTCCACAGTGGAATTTTATAATTTCCTTTAAGGCAAAGTTATAGCTGAGCGAAGCACAACACTACTGATTTTTTTTAATGGATCAAAGTATGAGGCCACAGCACAAGTTTGATTAACATCCTTTTTTAGTCGTTAGTCAATAGAGGTTACAGGAACCTGTATTTACAATAGTGTGTTTGTGAAGAATGATAAAATGAGTACCGTAACTCCATGTGACTAAAAACTAAACTTGTATGATACGGAAATGGTTGTATCTCAAAAGCTACAAGAAGTTGTATAAAATATATATATGTAGTGACAGGGGCGTTTCGAGGGTCTGAAGACATTGGGGGCTTAGCCCAGGGCCCCTGACAAAGCACCGCGGCGTGCCACAGAGCGGACTTCAGGCCAACAATTCAGGCCAAAATGATGCCTACAAACACAACCCGAAATATACACTACACACACATCTAAATTATAATTAAATACTGAAGGACCTGTTAAAAAAACTTTTATTAAAGCTTAATCAATTTGTCAGATTCACTCTTCTTCTTCTGTGTGTGTGTACTTCTTAGCAGATACAGCTTCTTCTCATAGTTCCACCACACAAAATCAATAAAACAATAATCTAAGAGTGACTTGAGGTTAATGCGGTACCAAAGAAGTGAAATAAATTAACTATATGGCAACCATGAATAAAGCTAACCTTCTTCACACATAGCAAGCAACACTGCAACAGGCATATCAGTGGCTATTCTAAACAGGCTAGCAATTTAACACATTACCTAAATGGCTAGCCACTTAGCATTATGCTAGTGGACATTTGCATATCAACAGACCCATTAACAAACAGCTTCGCACTAGTAGTTTACACCTCAGCTCAGTATCCCCCTACAATGATGATCACAGGTACCCAATACATTAGATGCAGGGCGCATTATGTTGCCCCCATTCACTTCCATAGTAAACTCTGGTTGACTAATGAAGAAGTTATTTTATGTGTGTGTTTTTAATCTGTGACGCACTTTGGTCGGCTTCTAGTCGTAAATGTGCTCTATGAATAAAGTTGACTTGACTTGACTTCATCTTAAAATAAAGACTTTGTTTTTCAACCAACTCAATGATCAATGTGTTTAACACCTTACTCACTATAGAAAAGAGACTTCATCTACCTTGGCTCACTGGTGGTCTCTGTTGTCAGTCTGACGCTTCCAGGGAGAAATACAACACTTATTTCCTGGATGAGTGTAGATGGAGTGTAGATGAGTAACCTCCTCTAGACCTAACCGTATTTTCAAAATAAATAAATATTTTTTTAGGGCTTTAAAGCATGAATGAGAGATGAATAGAGGGGGGCCAGCTATTCTTATTTTTGTAAAAAAATATATATATATATAATAATAATAAAAAAATCCATATTTGAGATCCGGGGCTATAGCCCCGAAAGCCACTGTGTAGTGATCCAGTGTAAATATGATATTTAGCATGTCAAAAGAATGATAATCTTTGTTAATAAAAAACAAGGCTAGGTCGAAACCTAGCATATGGCCAGCGCAGAAAAGCGTTGACGTTTTAATATAATATATTCATGTGTGTGTGTGTGTGTGTGTGTGCACGCGTGTATTTATTGTGAAATTCTAAAAGATGTGTATTTGTCGCATTAAAAGGACCCCACCCCTCTGTATAGCCTCATGGTGCCTTTTCAAATTCTATTGTTCTAATTACCGGTACATCTCTCCCAGTTAGTTAATCATAAGTTAATGATCAAATAGCCTACGCTGCGGTGCAGGCTTTCAAAAAACCACAAAATAAGTTTTGAGCAGCACAGTCCACACATGCTGTGTGCTGTGGTTTGGTGAAGTTTGGACAAAATTACAAGGCGAAATAGCGATTTCTGTGAAATAGGCCCCACCCACAACACATTGCAAGTCGATTATATCGCAACGGTGAGGTCTTTCAAAAACAAAACAGGTTTTGTGCAGGACAGATGTGGTTTGGTGAAGATTTGACAAAATTTGAAGGAGAAATAGCGAAAAAATGCTTTTGGACAAAATTCTAAATGGCTGAAAATCTAGTCAATGGAAATGGTCTGCATTTATATAGCGCTTTTATCCAAAGCGCTTTACAATGTGCCTACATTCACCCATTCACACACCGAAGGCGGCAAGCTGCCACGCAGGGTGCTGGCACAGCCATCGGGAGCAATTTGGGGTTCAGTTTCTTGCCCAAGGACACTTCGACATGCGGAGCCGGGGATCGAACCACCGACCTTCTGATTAGTAGACGACCCGCTCTACCTCCTGAGCCACAGCCGCCCCTAGTTAGACAGACATGGGTGTGGTCTATATAGAATGTTGATCGTAGAAGCTATGGTTCTAAAGTTATGGACCAAAACGTAAATAGGGCAGCTATAGCGCCACCGTGAGGTCAATCTGTGTAATTTGTTAGGCCAGAGTAGATACTAGTGCTCTATGAACCTATGTACCCAATTTGGGAACAGTTACTCTTATGGTTTGTGAGCTACGGGTACTTATTGTTGCCATAGCGCCCCCTATAGTTGAAATGACACTATAATAGTTTTTTATGAGCTCAGAGTACGGAGCTGCACACCTGCACCAAGGTTCATTCGCAACGGACAATGCGTTCCAGAGTTAGGGCGATTTTTGTGAACCCACCCACAAAAGTTCGGAAGTAGATTATATCGCAACAGTGCGGTCTTGCAAGAAAACGCGAAATAAGTTTTGTGTAGGACAGTCCACACACGCTGTGTGATGTGGTTTGGTAAAGATTGGACAAAATTTGAAGGAGAAATAGTGAAAAAGCTTTTGGAGAAAATTCAAAATGGCAGAAAATCTAGTTAGACGGAAGTGGGCGGGGCCTCTGTCAGCAGATGCGGAATGACCCAAGGAATCCAGGGAAATTAATTTATTTGGATTGTAGATGCTACGGTTCAAAAGTTATGGACCAAAATGCAAAGAGGCTGTTATACCGCCACCTAGTGGTCAACAAATGTAATTTTTCAGCCAATAGTAAAAGGTGATTCTGTGAACCTACCTACCAAGTTCGGTAGCGGCAGCAGGGATTTTTTCTGGCCGGCCAATGCAGCCGGTATCGTTCCAAAATTCCGGCCTCATAGAATATTTACCGGCCCAGTCAAAATGTAGGTATTCAAAAAAGATCGATTTAATAATTTTTTACATACATACGATATTTTTAGCAAACAAAATGTTCATTTTAAAATCATTTTTGTTGGCATTTATTTCAAAATAATGACCTATGCACTGCGGTCTGTGCTTGCAGTGCAAAGGGAGCTGGGCGAGCCTCACCGCTCGTTGATTAATTAATTCGTTTCGGGTTTGAATTGACGTTCAGAAATAACATTTAAACAGCAATAAAACACACAAAAACAAAGGTATGATGCAATCATGCAAGAAATGTATTTTATCGATATTTGTTTTACTCGACTTGGTGGCTTTATCGTGTGCCGTTTTATGGCACTTTGGTGTCGCGCACCTGTGGTGCAGAACATTTTATGTTTTCCATCCACATTTTCATGTGTAAGCCATGGGAACTTCTCCTGCCATTCTGGGTTAAATCTTTTGTCTTTTTTTGCCTTTGGTGGCGGCCGCAGTGTTTCCTCTTCTTCTCAGGAGTAGCAGGAGATGATGCTTTTCTGTCGTCTTTCTGGCCTCGGCTGAAGTACTGAAGCACCATCATTACGTTTAAAAATGAACTTGCCCAATGCCCAGCTATGTCTGCTTTGTCATTTTGATCTCGTCAAATCGCTGTCGGCCGCCCGCCGCGGCGGGATGCTGCACAGTGTGCGGAGCGGACGGACAGTTAAAGAGACAGCATCGGCTAGATTTTTCCTTTTTTCACCAAACACTCATAACACACATAGCAGCGGGGCGAAAACATATATAGGCTATATATACAGGTCTATATTTAAGTTGTAGCCTATTGGCAACATCACTTAATAGATCACACAATATTAGGCTAGTTTATATCAGGAATTTATTTATTTGGCATATTTCCAACCAGCCAATTGAGCCGGCGACCTCTTAATTTATCGGCCCACGGGAACAAATACCGGCTAAAAGCCAGCAATTGCCGGCTAACGGAATCCCTGAGCGGCAGGTCTTATGGTTTCTGAGTGGGACCAAATCGGCTTCCAAATTGGGTGGACAAACCCTGTTAGGGCCTGCGCAACTCGGTGCGCTGGCCAAAAAAGAGAAAATAAACTTCGTCTACCAATTAAGGCATGATAAATAATTTATGTGAAATCAAATTTTGATTTTGCGCTTTGTAGCCACATCTGGACTCTTGACAGTTTCCACAGCAGATTTTGTGTTCTACCTCTAACAGAAAAATATCTGTGGGGCTTTTCCTTAACATAATATAGTTGTATAATAGTAATTGCTTTCATAACATAGAGCCCCATATCTTTCATTGTATCTTGCATTGTTACCTTCAATAAAGAACAAGCCACTTTTGATGCTTATTCAGTGTTCATTCATGTGTGACGTGAAATGAGATTGCATTCAGTTCAAGAGGATCTACAGTAACTCGACAACAGGTTGACAAATCACAAAATACACCTTTATTTGTATTTCGGTCCAGGTTTTCTGAAAAACGCAGATCAAAGTCTGTATTTACCCAAAGACTTTAAAGTGAATCGCATCCATCGTTTGCACAGTTCTGTAGTCAGTCAAACTACGCTGAAACTCAAGTTGTATGACGAGAGGAACTTTCAAAGCAGGCTTTGTACTTGAAATCAATCCCTTATGCTGCGTTCAATAAGCGTCGGAAAGTTGAAAATTCTCCATTCCAAGTTGGGAATTCAGGCAAGATATGTGGTTTCTGACATGCAGTTATGTGACGTTGGACTGTAAACGCTGCACAGCGTCACTGAACATCCTCAAACTGAATGGAAAATGGGGGAGGGGGGCTGCAATGATGAATCAATTATTTGTCAACTATTAATCGCGCCAACTATTTTAATAATCAATTCATCAGCTTGAGTAATTTTTTAACTCATTGAGTGCCAAGGACAAGTATGTTCGTCAATTCAAATACTAACGTAGAGTGCCAAGGACGAGTATGTTCGTCAATTGCATTTTTTGACGGTGGGACGTGGATCAAAGCCTCGTGCATCTCCTGTACAAATATTGTGGCTATTGAAGGTGTATAACCTATTTTACGGACTCATCAGGTGGCGACAGTGCTCTCCAGATTAGAGAAAGGTCAGGAAAACAGCAGGAAAAAGCCCTGTGATGAAAGAGAAACCGCTCATGCTGCTGCCAGAGCCGAGCCAGCCAGAGAGATTGCTCTGGCTGGAGCTGACGTTGGCTGCGAACAGCAGTCAATCCGCGCCCACAACTGAGCCTCTCTGTCTCTGCTGTATAGTTTCTCCACACGATTAGCCGCCAGAAAAGCAGCAGCCGACGCCGAAGGGCCAAACCATTCTCAGCAGTCCGGTTTGGCTTTTCCGTGTCGCGCTGGGAGCGGCGCACAAAAACGGAGCGCTCCGAAAATAGACGCTGGGTGCGTGAGGCTGTGTGTTAGTGTGGGGAGGAGTTTGCAGCTGAGGGGGGGGGGGGGGGGGCACGCAGGGCACCACACAACAACTACACCACGTCACTACATCAGAAAATATTAGCTTCAGAGTCAGTGACTGTGCTTGAAATCTTTCATTTCACAAAAGGCTGAATATCTCAGCTTTTAATTTGAAACTCTGTTTTTTGCTGAAAACAACCTATCTTCTCCGGCTCATAACTAAAGAACGGAAAATGGTATCAATAAACTTTTTTTTGCTGCTGATACAATAGAGTCTCATCGTTCTTTCTGCGTGTTCGGTGTTTACATAGTAATATCACACAATATTCTGTGGGCCTCGAGAAATCACTGAAAACGCTCTGAAACTCTGGCACTGGGAGCGTCCGTTCTCCAAAAGTGGCTGGCACTCAATGAGTTAAAGAAAAAAACTCAAAATTATCTGATTCCAGCTTCTTAAAAGTGAATCTTTTTTGGTTTCTTTACTCCTCTATGACAGTAAACTGAATATATTTGGGTTGTGGACAAAACAAGACATTTGAGGACGTCATCTTGGGCTTTGGGGAAACACTGATCCACATTTTTCACCAATTTCTGACATTTTATAGACCAAACAACTAATCGATTACTGTAATTGAGAAAATAATCGACAAATTAATCGACAATGAAAATAATCCTTAGTTGGACGTCGATACTTCTACTTCTTCTTTCATGTACAATCCTCAAATTACAATTACGTTTGATTTTGACCACAGCATGACCTTTGACCTTAAATCCAACTCAACTCCTTTGTGGTAAATATTAGCTAATGTCATTGACTTAACATTAGCTGTTGCATGGAGAACAGGAGTGTAAATTGAGTAAAATAACGATCCGAGTTTCTCCCCTATTTAACGAGCTGGAACTGGGAATCTCTGCCTTCCGACTGAATGAACGCAGAAATGAGACAGTGCCATGGTAATTCCACAGGAACAGGCCCACGAACACGGCAGTCCGCTTTAATGGATGCTTCATAATAGAACTGATGTTTTCGATCAACAAGAGGTAATTCAGTATTGGAATAAAACTAAATGGTTGGCTTTGAATCCAATCTCGCGCTCGGCGGTGAAGAGTTGCAGATTTGCGTTGAACTCGGGCGTCACACGCCGTACCTCTTCTGTAAGGCCGACACCGAGGGTCCATCCAGGTCCGCTTGGAGAAGAAAGGCAAACAGCTCTTGAAGTACTGAAAAAAGAAGTGTGACAGTGAGCACACTAATATCCCACCATCATGTAAACAGCATATTCCATTTGGATATTCTGAATTAGGCCTTATTCCAAATGTAGTATTTTCTTTCTTCCCCCCCCCCCCCTTTTTATCCCATTTTCATCCCCCATTAGTGCTTATTTTAATTTATTTATCCTGGTTGCTGCTCCACCCTCTGCCGATCTGGGGAGAGCCAAAACTGGCTCCATGCTTCCTCCGAGACATGGGCAGTAGCCAACCACTTCTTTTCACCTGACAGGGGAAGCTTCACCGGTAGGACATAGCACGTGGGAGGATCACGCTATTCCAACCAGTTCCCCTCCCTCTGAGCAGGCGCCCCTAACGACCAGAGGAGGCACCACATCAGCAACCAGGATATTGCATGTTTTGGTGAAGGGGGTTCCTATATGAAGGAAACCCCCATGGGGAGAACATGCAAACTCCACACACACACTCCCTTTTGACGACCCCACCCGGGCGGTGGGCACGCACGCACTCCCAGCGTCCCAGGTGAGAATCGAACCCATCGAACCCAGGACCTTCTAGCTGTGAGGCGACAGCTCTTACCACTGCGCCACCGTACCCCTCGAATGTAGTATTTTCTGATGAAGACATGTGGGATATGCTATTATTTAGGTTTTAGGAGCATTCTTTGGACATTTATACAGAGCATTGGGAATAAGCGTCTGAGTCGTGGTTTTTACAGCAGTTTGTGGCTCACGGCCTCTTGCCTGTTTATGGTCAGCTACAGTCTGTGTGCTGTAAACAAACAACTAGCCAGAGATGTCAGCTACAGTCTGTGTGCTGTAAACAAACAACTAGCCAGATATGTCAGCTACAGTCTGTGTGCTGTAAACAAACAACTAGCCAGAGATGTCAGTTACAGTCTGTGTGCTGTAAACAAACAACTAGCCAGAGATGTCAGCTACAGTCTGTGTGCTGTAAACAAACAACTAGCCAGATATGTCAGCTACAGTCTGTGTGCTGTAAACAAACAACTAGCCAGAGATGTCAGCTACAGTCTGTGTGCTGTAAACAAACAACTAGCCAGAGATGTCAGTTACAGTCTGTGTGCTGTAAACAAACAACTAGCCAGAGATGTCAGTTACAGTCTGTGTGCTGTAAACAAACACCTAGCCAGAGATGTCAGTTACAGTCTGTGTGCTGTAAACAAACAACTAGCCAGAGATGTCAGCTACAGTCTGTGTGCTGTAAACAAACACCTAGCCAGAGATGTCAGCTACAGTCTGTGTGCTGTAAACAAACAACTAGCCAGAGATGTCAGCTACAGTCTGTGTGCTGTAAACAAACAACTAGCCAGAGATGTCAGCTACAGTCTGTGTGCTGTAAACAAACAACTAGCCAGAGATGTCAGCTACAGTCTGTGTGCTGTAAACAAACAACTAGCCAGAGATGTCAGTTACAGTCTGTGTGCTGTAAACAAACAACTAGCCAGAGATGTCAGCTACAGTCTGTGTGCTGTAAACAAACACCTAGCCAGAGATGTCAGCTACAGTCTGTGTGCTGTAAACAAACAACTAGCCAGAGATGTCAGCTACAGTCTGTGTGCTGTAAACAAACAACTAGCCAGAGATGTCAGTTACAGTCTGTGTGCTGTAAACAAACAACTAGCCAGAGATGTCAGTTACAGTCTGTGTGCTGTAAACAAACAACTAGCCAGAGATGTCAGCTACAGTCTGTGTGCTGTAAACAAACAACTAGCCAGAGATGTCAGTTACAGTCTGTGTGCTGTAAACAAACAACTAGCCAGAGATGTCAGCTACAGTCTGTGTGCTGTAAACAAACAACTAGCCAGATATGTCAGTTACAGTCTGTGTGCTGTAAACAAACAACTAGCCAGAGATGTCAGCTACAGTCTGTGTGCTGTAAACAAACAACTAGCCAGAGATGTCAGCTACAGTCTGTGTGCTGTAAACAAACAACTAGCCAGAGATGTCAGTTACAGTCTGTGTGCTGTAAACAAACAACTAGCCAGAGATGTCAGCTACAGTCTGTGTGCTGTAAACAAACAACTAGCCAGAGATGTCAGCTACAGTCTGTGTGCTGTAAACAAACAACTAGCCAGAGATGTCAGTTACAGTCTGTGTGCTGTAAACAAACAACTAGCCAGAGATGTCAGTTACAGTCTGTGTGCTGTAAACAAACAACTAGCCAGAGATGTCAGCTACAGTCTGTGTGCTGTAAACAAACAACTAGCCAGAGATGTCAGCTACAGTCTGTGTGCTGTAAACAAACAACTAGCCAGAGATGTCAGCTACAGTCTGTGTGCTGTAAACAAACAACTAGCCAGAGATGTCAGCTACAGTCTGTGTGCTGTAAACAAACAACTAGCCAGAGATGTCAGCTACAGTCTGTGTGCTGTAAACAAACAACTAGCCAGAGATGTCAGTTACAGTCTGTGTGCTGTAAACAAACAACTAGCCAGAGATGTCAGTTACAGTCTGTGTGCTGTAAACAAACAACTAGCCAGAGATGTCAGCTACAGTCTGTGTGCTGTAAACAAACAACTAGCCAGAGATGTCAGCTACAGTCTGTGTGCTGTAAACAAACAACTAGCCAGAGATGTCAGCTACAGTCTGTGTGCTGTAAACAAACAACTAGCCAGAGATGTCAGCTACAGTCTGTGTGCTGTAAACAAACAACTAGCCAGAGATGTCAGCTACAGTCTGTGTGCTGTAAACAAACAACTAGCCAGAGATGTCAGTTACAGTCTGTGTGCTGTAAACAAACAACTAGCCAGAGATGTCAGCTACAGTCTGTGTGCTGTAAACAAACAACTAGCCAGAGATGTCAGCTACAGTCTGTGTGCTGTAAACAAACAACTAGCCAGATATGTCAGTTACAGTCTGTGTGCTGTAAACAAACAACTAGCCAGAGATGTCAGCTACAGTCTGTGTGCTGTAAACAAACAACTAGCCAGAGATGTCAGCTACAGACTGTGTGCTGTAAACAAACAACTAGCCAGAGATGTCAGCTACAGTCTGTGTGCTGTAAACAAACAACTAGCAAGAGATGTCAGCTGCAGTCTGTGTGCTGTAAACAAACAACTAGCCAGAGATGTCAGCTACAGTCTGTGTGCTGTAAACAAACAACTAGCCAGAGATGTCAGCTACAGTCTGTGTGCTGTAAACAAACAACTAGCCAGAGATGTCAGCTACAGTCTGTGTGCTGTAAACAAACAACTAGCCAGAGATGTCAGCTACAGTCTGTGTGCTGTAAACAAACAACTAGCAAGAGATGTCAGCTACAGTCTGTGTGCTGTAAACAAACAACTAGCCAGAGATGTCAGCTACAGTCTGTGTGCTGTAAACAAACAACTAGCCAGAGATGTCAGCTACAGTCTGTGTGCTGTAAACAAACAACTAGCCAGAGATGTCAGCTACAGTCTGTGTGCTGTAAACAAACAACTAGCCAGAGATGCAGCCTAAAAGAAAAGCCTACAGAGAAACACACCTACTGTACTTTAAACATTATGACAGACTTGCAAATATCACAACGTGGACCTTTTCAAGAACGTGGTTAAACCTAACCGTAGGACGTACAGTAATCTTACATCATGGAGAAGTTTTACATTACTGAAATGGCTGCATGTAAATGGGAATATTAATGGGATTTTCATTTTCATTAGCCATGTAAACAGCTTAGTTGGAATATTGTCTTTTTCGGAATAAGGGCAAAAAACTGAATATTTTGTGGATGTAAATATAGTCACTGATTGATAATAAGAAAGTGCTGGGAGGAGAGGTTGTGATGTCACTGACCTGTCCTCTCCTGGTTGGACAGGAACATGACGGCCATGTCGAAACGCCTCACGCTCGCCAGACTGCTGAGCACCCGCAACGTGACGGCCGGAACCTCGAGCCTGCACACACACACACACACACACACACACACACACACACACACACACACACACACACACACACACTGAGGTTACACACAAAATACTACACAACACAAGATACTACACACAACACACAAGACTACCCATAGAGTGCCAAAGTGCACGCCCTCTTCTGGGTTCGGCATAGGACCTAAGACATTTCATTCCCCATTCATTTTTCCATAGACGTTCAGTAAAATCCTCAAGTGTGAGTTGTACTTGTTCAAACCAAGCAATTCAGCTATATTTAGAATCAGGAGAGATCAAATAACATTTCTCACACACACACACACACACACACACACACACACACACACACACACACACACACTTTTTTCAATTCTTTTTTTGTCAGCAGCTCAGCATCAGGGACCTGTACTACGAATTGAGAAAACAGATCCAGGAGTTCCCTTGATCTGGTTTGACTTACCCAGACAATCACAATCGAGCTAAACGATACCACGAAGGGGGTTATCAGCTGGGTCTGTCAATTTAGGATTTCCCTATCCAGCTCTGAGCTCGTGCACATGAAAATGTTCGTGCACAGGAGCTTGTGTCCACAAAAGAGCCGTGGTTTGTAACAACTTAGCCAATCACAATACAATATGGATTTTTACAGAGTCAGACACTCCTATTTGCTCATTCATTGAAAGCGCACATCAAAGTGTATTAATTAGCGGAGATGTACTGTATGTCAGAATCAAAATCCACGTTGGATATTTTTCTGTTACTGAAGGACTGTCTAAAGTTACCCCTTTTATTCACATCAGTCATTTGATTTCCTTGAACAGCAAACTCAATAAAAACCCATGTCTTTTTTGCGAGTGGAAGTAATGTGCAATCTCAGTCTAAATTTCCAAAATCTGTAGGCCTAATTAGACTATAGATTTAGAAACGTAGGCTCAATGAATAATTATCTCTATCATTCATGGTGTTTGGTCACACTGAATACCAATAAAAAAATAATGATAATAATAAAAAAAAGTTGCTGAACTGAATCGACACGGTGCGGGCATAGTTTACATTGATAAAAATAGCTCATTTTGTGGTCACATATTGTGGTCACATATTGGGAGCAGAGTGCATATTTCGTACAAGACTAATGCTGGAAAAATATGAAGATGTCAATCACATCATACAGGCCAAAAGCAACACAGTTGCAGCTGCAAAATGCAGGAGTAGCCTAGATATGAATTACATCTGTGTGTAGGCTATCCCATTAAATTGCTTAGATGTAGGCTATTCTGGCGTATATGACATGTCAGCCTCAGCACCGTTGCGCACATGGCACCTTGGTGCGCTTTGGAGACGTTTAGTAACCTTTTTACGCCAGTGATTTAGTGATATTTCTCCACGCACCGTTCAGCTGCAATCAGCGGGGTCAAACATAGCTACTTGGGAACAAATAAAAATGAATGAATATAAAAACATATTCCAAAGTGGTAAGTAGTAGGGGTGCACCGATATGAAAATTTTGGCCGATGCCGATAACCGATATTAACATTGCTGTTATGGCCGATAACCGATATTTACCGATGTCGATATGATCTGTATAAAACCACATTTTTATGATCATCACATTTTGTACATACTGAAAAACACATGTTAACACTGAATTTGAAAAAGTTATGCATTTCTTTATTTGCAAAGCCTTTGGAAAAGCCCATAAATCATAGATTTACTGCATTATTTCATATCAATGTGAAGAATTTGGCTGATAATGATAACCGATATTAACATTGCAACATCTGACCGATACCGATATGACCGATATGTTAAAAAATCGGCCGATACTGGCCGATACCGATATGATTGCCGATATATCGTGCATCCCTAGTAAGTAGGCTTAATTTAGTTATATACAACAAGTACTGTACATGCACATACATGCATTTCAGTCCTTGATTAATTCAACAGGAGCCATTCATGTTTTGTTTTTCTTTTGAGATTTTCATATGAATGCAATCTATTTTTCATGTGGGGATCCTATGAATGGTGACTCACTGTCTCCAGAGAGCTGATTGGTCAGAAGATGGGTCTTTCAGGGGTTTTGATCTTATCCTCTGTCCAGGAGCAGGTTAGCCATGCAGCATAAGTTGCCATGGTGATCTATCTTGGTAAGAAATGAACTAGCATGCACAGCAAACCCAGGGTTAAGCCTGAAGTTACCTCGCTAAGCCAAAATCGTGCTTTGTGGTACAGGCCCCAGATCTCTATGTTTAACCATTTACCATGTTTTGTGGATTTAAGGTCATGCAATCCTCAAACCAAAAGGTTTCAAGACCTGGAAATTAATATCAAGCTCATTTCCCAGGACTTTCCAGACAACAAATAAACCTGTATAATATAAGATACTAGTTGATTAAAAGCCCAAATCACTGGTGTGCCCACTGTGGACGCAGCACATAGCAAATAGTGCTCCTATAAGTAAGGGGTAGAGCTCAATCTCCACATCAGATGTTTCTAGATGTTTTAGATGTCTACAGGACTCACTTGGTGTAGAAGGTGTGCAGTGTCCTCATGATCTGAGTCAGGAGGTCTGGCTCCAGAGAGTTCTGGAAGATCTTTGAGAAGTCCTCTGGCTCCACTTGCTGGAAGAGGAGAGACCCACACACAAGGCTGAGAAGGTCAGTCAAAACCAGAACACAAGATTGCTGTTCGCTGGGGTATCACAATATTCACAAAATATTGCGATATTCAATATTATCGAATATCGGCCCAAGCCTAGTACATCAATTCCACCAATCAATTTTATATTAATATAGTGCCAAATCATAACAAGAGTTATCTCAAGGCACTTTACAAATAGAGCAGGTAGAAGACCAGGCTCTTTATTTTAGACCCAACAATTGAAACAATTCTTACAAGCACTGTCAGTTAAGCTTAGTTTAAGGTTCAAACAGGCAGCTCAAATCTGAATTTTTTGCAAATCTGATACTAGGAGTCGGGTATTTCTTGAAAAGGGGAACAAATGGAGGAGATGGCGGTGCCTGGACAGACGGAGAGGTTTCCCGGTGACGTCACCTTGCGTGACGAACGTGCTCTGCGCTGCGACTACAAAATACCGTCATCGATTTCAACTCCTGTATGTTGAAATGGCAAAAAGCTGCCAAAGTGTGAAATTCTATTCAGTTTCTATGATCAAAACAATGAATCAACATTTTCTGTGCTTTCTTTTGTCTTGCACTGTAATCATTGGTGTGAAATGTATTTGGTGTAAGTTGGTGTAAATTAGGGCTGTGCAATAAAATCGATATGGCAATATATTGCGATATTTCCCCCACAATACTGTATCGATATTTCAGAAAAATATTGTGATATATCACCATAGAAATATTTTGCACAGCCGTGTGTTCAGTGACACAATAAGAATACTTTTTATTTCGGTGTGTTCAGTAACACACTCAACAGTCAGTAGTTTTGACTCAATTTGTCCACCAAGCTATCAATATAAAGTGATGTACATATTATTACACTACCTGGGTGGTACACAGCGAGTTGTATTTTCAGCTCTATTTTTTTTATTTTCAGTAAACCATGTAGAGTATTGCAATATATCGCAATATGTATTGCTGGACTTTTCCTTTGAAAATCTGGCGGGGAATGAGTTAATAGTTGACAACTAATCGATTAACCACTCTATTGGACACCGTTGGGATTGTTGACTGCATCGTTACTACAGCAACAGCCTAAACACCCGAATCTGATGTTGTGGCTTGTGAACTACAGCAGTGCGGACAGTCAGTCAGATTGTGCTTGTTACACGGCTCGTCTCCTGGCTCACCCTCAGGTATCTGTAGATCTCTTCAGGGTGGGCTCCTATCTTGCGGAGGTCTGCCTCCAGCTGGAAGCTGTTGGCTGGGGGAGGAGGAGTGGGAGCGGGAGGGGGAGGGGCGTCTGTCTGAGGGGAGCAGGGAGCGGCCAGGGGCTCAGGAGCAGGAGGAGGAGCAGGTTTCTCCTCAGACGCTATCTCTGTCTGTCCAGCAGCAGACCTGAGAACAGGAGAACGGCTGTTAGACTGAAGGAGCTTGTGAGGTAATCAGATTACTGTGAGGAGAAAGCCCTTGGACAGATGTAAAGCCATTTGAGACACGCTTGTGATAAAGGGCTATACAAATAAACAAGCAAACAGTAAACAGGTTGTCCTCCACCAGTTCAATCTTTCAGTCAGTCGCTTTCATTGCCAATGCTGCCCTCTAGCGGCACAAAGGAGACCAATTTTTATTCAGAAGACGGCTATGAGTCTTTGTGCTGTGCACTTTTAAACTGTTGTTTATTCTCTCTCTCTCTCTCTTTCTCAAAACAGATCTTGGAAGAGCACATAACATACATGACTTGTCACGATTGGGTAAACTTGCAGGGAGGGGGGGGGGGGGGGGGTGTAAATCTCGTGCAGATTAACATCATGTTGTTCAGTTAATACATCTTTAGACTACCGCCCCCTGACAAAAAAATAAGAAGTGGCTTGGCTTTAAATTCTAAAAGTATCCAGCCAGACAGAGACCAGTAGCCTGGCTGTGTAGCCGGCACTTGGGGAACCCACTGCAACAGCTTACCGCTCGGCTGACTGAGGCGTCTCCTCGATGCGGATCATCTTGGCACGGGGAGAGGTCGACATAGGAGACGACTCCTCCTCCTCCTTCCTCACCTCCTCTTCCTCCTCTGTCACCAGCAGCTTCCCTCCAACCTCCTCTATCTCGATTCTCCTGAGAGGTTTCTGATGACAACAAGAAGTTCAGAGTCACGTTTTATCTGAAATATTCTGATCCCAGTCGAAAGATGACCTTGGTGACCAAATTGTGAAATATTATTATTGTGATTTTAGACGAAGAGCACAGAATCCAGATCATCAAGCTTTAGACTGACAGACTCGACCCTGCTATCTGCTGACCAATAAGGTAACAGCATGTTGTTGGGCCAAAAAGACATGAAGGAATGAATGTTGTTTTGCAGTTTTGCTACTTTAATGTACTGTAGTATATTCACAAGTCTAATTGGATTGAAATAATTCAAAACAAAACTTTCCATTTCTCGGTGTTCATTCATTCATTCTAAGGATGCACCGATCGATCGGCACGTGACCGGAAATGGCCGATTTTCAGCTGATCGGCCTCGACTGGTGCCGGTCAGTCCACATAGCCGATTCTGTGCGCCGGTCGGCTTTCCCCTTTTTTTGTTTGGTCAATTACCTGCAGCTGCACGATGCATGCATTCACGTGACGTGCGCGCACCACAAGCAGCCAAAAGGAAACACACGCCAGCATGTCCTCCTCATTGTGGAAATGTTACAGTTTGTCACACATGCAACTCGGAAATAAGCCGCGGAGGGGCAGGGTACGTTGCCGAGTCTCGCTCGGCTGGAGTCCACTCCAGTCTGAGCGGCTCGCTTCACCTCACCGGCCCCTCTCTCTCCCCGGCCACAGCGCAACACAGCCGGCTTGGCGAAGTGAAGGTACTGAGCCCTGTGTCCAGTATGGTTACATTCCCCGACCAGCTGCAGTCCACATCCCCGCAGCCTGCTGCAGATCAGCTGCTGCTGCTGCTGCTATCTGTCAGTCACGTTGTAACAGGAGAGGACTATTTGTTTCGTATTGCGAATAGAACGACGAACATAATAATAAAACGCATTGGACCAGTGTGCAAGGTTTTCTGTGCGTTTTTTTTCCTGGATGGCGGATTAAAAAAAGAAACTGACTGTGTGTAAACTCTGATATTCAAACTGAGTCAACTCAAACTCATTTCCTCATCTACTCAAGAACAGCCAAATCCACCAAGAGTACCTGGCTGCAGACAAGTGGGCGGACCTCATACCCTCCTCAAATCCACAACTGTAGAGTGGGCATGGCTTCGAAGGTCTGGGCTCCAGAGCTATAGGCTATAAACTCCTTGTCCATGGATAACATTTTGATGTTTATTTATTTTATTTTATTAGTTTGTTTGGCAGGGACATATACAAAAAAAACATTAAACCCCATAGGGGAAGATATGCTTTGTAACAGATTTAGCCATAGGCTACTTTCCATCTGGAGCCCCTGTTCTGTTGCACCTTTTTTCTTTTGGAAAAGTAAATGCATGATAGCTGTGGGATATACTGGAATTAATTGTTTTATATTCATTGTATTTACACAAAAAAGAAAAGCGCTGTCCAGTAACCTGGAACACTTTTATTTTGAGATGTTTTTGAGTGAGATCGTCCTACCTCATGCAAATGATAAGAAATGTGACATGAATCTTAATTTTTTAAAGCAAAGTAAAAAAAAAAAAAAAAAAAAAGCACACAAAAAATAACCCGTCAATTATTGTTCTTAGAAAAAAAATCGGAACCAGACAAAATCGGTATCAGCAAGTCAGACTATTCAAAAATCGGAAATTGGAACCGGCCAAGAAAATGGCAATCGGTGCATCTCTAATTAATTCAAGGGCGCTGTTAAAAATCAATGTAATCATGATCTGCCAGTTCGGCCACAACCACAAAATTTGAGCAAAAATTTGAGCAAAATTTGAGCTGTCCAGTAGGGGTCCCCCAAGGGTCAATTTTGGGGCCAATTTTCTTTTCTTTGTACATTAATGATCTTCCTGATTACTGTTTTAATGTAGATGTCCAGCTTTATGCTGACGACACAGTTATCTTCACAAGGGCTAAAAACCCAGGGGAGGCGGCACGTGTCTTATCTTCAGCTCTCTCTCATATCCAGGCATGGCTAACTAAATCTTGTCTCGTGCTGAATGCAAAAAAAACAGTTTGCATGTTCTTTTCTAAAAGAAACATTGCACCTGCGCGCTCCAATGTCTTCTTGGGGTCAGAGGAATTATCTGTAGTTAACGAGTTTAAATACTTAGGCGTGATGTTGGACTCCAACCTAACGTTCAGCAACCACATCAAAATGATCTCCAAAAAAATTTAATTCCACTTGTATAACTTCAGACAAATAAGGAACTGTCTGTCCACAGACGCTGCGTTTTTATTTTTACACTCGATGATCCTTTCGCATCTGAATTATTGTATAAATAGCTGGTCGTTGACAGGAGTAACTACTCTCAAACCAGCCGAATTACTTTATAAAAAAGCCCTGAAAATACTAGATAAAAAACACTTTTCTCATCACCACTGTCATGTCATACGTAAATATGACATGCTAAGTTTTGAGAACTTTAGAAATTTCACCTCTGCCTGTTTAACACGTTCAGTGCCAGCGACGCCATATGGCGTCATTAGAAATTTACCGTACAGTGCCAGCGACGCCAAATGGCGTCATAACTCCAAATTGTTTTTTTGACGGGGGGGTGTCGATCTAAGCTTCTTACGTCGCCTCTAACAATATTGTAGCTATTGGAGGTCGATAACCTATTTTACAAACCCATTAGGTGGCGACAGCACTCTCCTGATCAGAGAAAAAGGAGCCAAACACACAGAAATAGTCACTGGGGAAAATGAGGAAATCGCATCGCATCCGTCCGTATGCATCGACGTGCCTCCATAAACGAGCACAACGCCAGCTGTGCCCCCAGCAGCAGCATCCGCTGTCACAACTGAGCACCTCCATGTACGCTGCAACAGCACATTCACATAATCAGCCTTATTATTCCGAACTGGAAGCATGCCAGCCCGTGACAAACACACGCGGAACCAAAAAGCTGAATGTCGCGCACCATTCACTGTGTGTGCGCAGCAAACTCAGCAGAGACTGAGAGCCACCAGACACATAAGACACACCCAGGAGGCGTGTGCAGTTGAGGGGGGGGGGGGGGGGGGGAGCACGCACAGCAGCAGAGCAGCATACACTTCACCCAGACAGACCCAGACATCAGAAAATTAGCTTCAGAGTCAGTGATGTGCTTGAAATGTTTAATTTCACAAAAGGCTCATTATCTCAGCTCGTAGAAAAAAAGGGATGTTTTTGCTTCAATCAAGCTATCTTCTCCGGCTCATAACTAAAGAACGGAAAATGGGATCAATAAACTTTTTTTTGCAGGTGATAGAAGAGAGTCTCATCGTTATTTGTGCGTGTTCAGTGTTTACATAGTAATTATTAAAAAAATTATATGACTGTTTTAAAATGCATTGCGGCCTATGTGGCACAGCAAGCAACCTTTTGCCCAAGGGCCGTGGCATTCAAAGTGTTAATATACAAAGTTCTACATGGACTGGCGCCGCCTCCTCTAGCTGACTTCATCAAATATCGTTCGACCGCCAACTCGACCCGTGTCACTCGGGCCATCACGAATAAGGTCTGTGAGGTCCCCTTTAGAAAAACTTGCTTTAGCCAGAGGACCTTATCCTATATGGGAAGCACCCTCTGGAATAATCTACCTCTCTTTATTAGAGAATGCCCTAGTCTCGCCACCTTTAAAGGCCAATTGAAATTGTGGCTCAGATCAAACCAACAATGTGATCATTTTTAACATATTGTCTGTCATGTTTTACTGCATGCTCTGTGTGTTTTACTCACCTTATGTTTTACTAACCTTTTATACTATTCATTTTTTGTACTATTAATTTTTTTTTCTTTTCAAGATTACATCAACCTGCCATGGGACTACAGGTGGAAACTAGCCCTTGGGCTAAAACCTGGCATATTTACTGTACGGCTGTACTGTCCATTAATGTGCAATGTCCCATCTTCTAAATAAATGAATCTGAATCTGAACGTGCTTCCAACCAAACTGTTAGCATATAACGAGAGATGTTCGCGAGAGTAGAAAGCCCCTGGAAGTAGCGAGGAAAGACATTTTCTTTTTTGTTTACGGTCTGTTGCCAGGCAGAGCGAAACGCTTTACGGCAGGCTGCCGTAAACCGTTTCGTTTCACTTTCGCGTCTTTCCGTCCCGGGGTTGAGGCTCTATAAACAACAACATACAGTAGCAATTGCCGATTCACTGGGCTTTGGTCTCATCTGCTGTTATAGGTCAGATGTGAGGCATCACTATTACATTTAGACAGTTTCATAACAAGTGAACATGTTGCTCGTAGTTGACGGGGGTGTGTCACGTGAGTCGGGTCTCTGTGAGCCTCCTACAGTCAAACATCAAAGAAGAAGAAGAAAATACTCCAGCCCAGCCTATTAGCTGCTGTTAAGCCTCCACAAAGTAAATCAGATTTCAAAATCTGCGTTATTTTAAACGGACCTCACAACGGGGGGATCTATATTGTTACGTGTCTACTAACAACATCATCATAAAGATAACACTGTTTCTGATAGTTTGCTAAATTACTACTTGCTAATCTGCTAGCGAGCTATCTGCCGAGCTTCTTCTTCTGCAGCTTTCCGGCAGACTAGATGCCTTGCATTGCCACATCTATCAGTCGGAAAGTATTACTGTTCTTATTTATCCAATGTATTTATCATTATTTCACTCGAAATGGGGTCATAATTTAGAAAACGGAGACCATGTGAGCATGAAAAATACTTGAAATTGTTTTTTCAGACCATAAACTCATTTGAAAAATGTTTATTTAAGACATAGACCGAGAGAGAAGTCGGGTAATTTTTCCATAGAGAAATGTTGAATAATTTCCTTTTGGACTGTAACGTGCACCCCCCGCCCCTGGCTTCATAGATTCCACCAAAGATATGGCCACTGGTACGGAAGTACAGCTTGTTTGCAGTGTACATGCCTGAAAATTGCCCCCCGAGGGACTAATAAAGTTCTTTGAATTGAATTGAATACGAACACAACTTACTACTTAGCCTATATAAGCCCCAAAGCAGGAGTTTGCCCAGCAGCCAAAAAAGTGAAAATCATTTTTTTCCCCCTAATTTTGATTATTTATCTACACTATAATGACAGGAGTGTCCTTCGCGTATCTCGAGAACCGTTTGTCGGATCGACTTCAAACTTGGCAAGTGTGCCAAGGGGCATCTGATGGAGTGCAGTGCCCTATTTTTGTGCAATTCAGCATAGCGCCACCTACTGGCAACAAAAAAATTGGTTTATCTCAAGAACCGTTCATCTGATCGACTTCAAATTTGGGGAGTGCGCTGATGGGAACTCGACAATACAGTACAGAATTTCGGGCAGTTCGGCACAGCGCCTTCTACTGGCAACACAAAGAGTGGTTTATCTTGAGAACCATTCATCTGATCGACTTCAAACTCAGGGAGTACGCTTAGTGGGACCCAATGGAGTGCAGGGAACTGAATTCCATGCATTTCGGCATAGCACCACCTACTGGCAACACAAAAAGCGGTTTATCTCGATAGCCATTCATCTGATCGACTTCAAACTTGGAAGAATGCACTGCTGGGATCGTGACATAGAGCAGTGCCGACTTTTGTGCAATTCCGCACAGCGCCACCTACTGGCAACACAAAAGCGGTTTATCTTGAGAACCGTTCATCTGATTGACTTCAAACTTGGGGAGTGCGCTTTCTGGAGTGCGGTGCCGCATCTCATACAATTTGGACTTATGCATAGTCATAGTGCCACCTACTGGCAACACAAAAAGCAGTTTATCTCGAGAACCATTCATCCGATCAACTTCAAACTTGGCAGGAGCATTGCTGGGAACCCAAATTGCAGTGGTAAACTTTGTGCAATTCAACCAATAAGATCACAACTTTCATGTATCTCCAGGACTGTCCGTTCGAGCGCCCACGGGGTGGTGGATGGGGGAACGGATACTGCACTAGTTATAAATAATATGTACAGTGATGTTCCCTTTAGATTTGGTTGTTTTCCTTTAATTATGCATATGTAATGTTACACAAATATACAAATTAGGCACATCATTTGGATCAGTAACTGAATGTAGCAAATGTATGTTTCTCCATATTTTGTGTAAAGCCACATAGAATACATGATAGGGAGAGGAGAATTTATGATAACATTTCACTCAGACCAAAACTAAAAAATGAATTGATTTTGATAATTTTTTATTTTTGGCCAGATTGAAATGTTATATGGTCTCTCCTGATTCTAAATAAGTGTAATCTACGAAATGTAGATGGAAAAATGAATGGCAGATGAAATCCCTTGGCTCGTATGCTTCATATGCCTGAAGAGGGAGTGACTTTGGCCCTCTATTCATTGGGATTGCATCAGTGCACGTAGTTCTTCTTTAAAACAAAAGGGCGCACGTGGTTTCATATGCAGTGAAGGTCTGCTCAGTGTTGACAGTAGTGTGGCTGTTCAAAGTTACAATACTTTAAAATGTTCCGGAGTTGCATCGCTCGTGGGCCAGGCAGTCAAACCAAGCAGAAGGCGGACTTGTTTTGATGCCGTTTCATGTAACGTTAGTGAGTTGGGTGGCTGGCTGATATTAGCGGATGTGTAGTGAACAGTAACCGGCTGGTATTAGCGATCTTTAACTCGGGCACACACGCAGCCCTACTCCTCACTGCTTCACAGACTCACCAAGCTGTTTTGTCCAAGCAGTCTGCTGAGGTGTTTTTGAAGCAGACTGCGACGGTGCCCAATGCTTCTCCCTGTGATTCTCCTGCAGACATTATTTTTCTCAGATTAGAGGCGGGCCAGGCGGCCGCCTCCCCACGTGCATCTCAAAGAATCACCGTGCATTTCATCGATCACGTGTCTTGAAACGTGTCGTGTGTGTGTGTGAGCGAGCAGGCGCGCGAGAGAGAGAGAGAGACAGAGAGTGTGATGTGGCGGCCAAAATCCTGTCATGGCGGTGCGCAACTAAAATATCAATGTATGAGAAACACTGATAAGGTTTTACATTGAAACTTCTCTTTTTTTCACCTTCCTTTCTTCTTCCGCAAACAAAAGACCAGACAAGGGGCTAACAACGACAGTGCCATTTGCACATTTTTATCAGACACATTCTCTATGAGAAGTAGCTATATTACGAAAGTATGTAATTGGTGAGCGAAACGCTGCTGTTTCATGAAATCGGGTCTCATACAGGCGCAGAACATACATGTTAGTTTAGCGTCGTCGGCTGTAGCATTTGCAGTGTGTTCAAGTGCAACTTTTTGGTTCTGAAAAAACAGACGGTGCGACGATGTAACAGTCTGCCTTCGTTCCCGCTGGTGATTTCAAGTGTTCTTGGTGTGTACAGTTTTTTTTTCTTCTGATTTCCCCGCCATTTTCTCCCCAATTGTACTTGGCCAATTTTCCCTGGTTGCTGCTTCACCCTCTGCCAATCTTGGGAGAGCTGTAGACTAGCACCATGCTTCCTCCGACACATTCACCTGATAGCTGGGAGCTTCACCGGCAGGATGTAGCACGTGGGAGGATCACGCGATTCCCACCAGTTCCCTTCCACCCCGACCAGGCACCCCGACCGACCAGAGGAGGCGATAGTGCAGCGACCAGGACACATACCCCCCAATCCGGCTTCCCGATAACATAACGGAGATAACACGGGGGCGCAAACCTGTGACCCTCGCGTTGATAGGCAGGGAATCTACCGCTACACTACCCGGACGCCTGGTGTGTCTAGGGTTTTAAATGAAATCAATTTTGAGATGCCAATCCTGTTATTGAGCAGATCAGAAACCCTGGACCGGACTCACAGTGGATCGCAGGTGTAGTGGCTTGTCCACCGGCTGGACGGTTCTCCTCGGAGCCTCGTCTGGTTCCAGAAGAGCAGCGGCAGCCAGGTTCTGAGGAGAACAGAGGGGAAAGTCTTCATAGGATCAAATCTGTCAAGTCACAGGCTTCAAACGAGGTTCAACAGCTAGGATAATCCTCTACATTCTAGCCTTGGGGGAATATTAAAAAAATATATATATTGCGATGGTGACCCAACAAAAAGATCACAATATATACTATCGCCCATGTTCCTGGGTTACTTCTGTTATTTTATTTTGTTGTATTTTATTACATCTTCTACATTAGATCAAATAGAAATGTGATCTTACAACCGCCATTTTGGTGTCATTTCATTCCTGCTCTTTCCAGGACAACAGACTGATTGTGGGAATGGGAACTCACTTAAAAAAAAGAGAGAAGGTTTTCACTACAACAATATTCTTTTTCTTCTTCTTCTTCTTATTATTTTCTTACTACCCTACAGCACCAGTAGAAAGGGACATGGGAAAGTGACATCATATCCTGTGTATTGATGAATGCAGAGCGACTGTATCTCTGGAATATGGACGTGCATTTGAGCACCTCTCTACATCAACATACCATCTGGAGCTTCTGCAGCTCACTCAGCGCCTGCTTGTTCCCCGGCTCCAGCTTCAGCAGCTCCTCAAAATCTGACACACACACACACACACACACACACACACACACACACACACACGTTACATTACATAATGATAGAAATAGAAAAAAGGGAGAGACTTGTTTTATTGTTTGAATCTGCTTAAAGGGGGACTAAACCCCCCAGATTTGTGGCAAAACGGTATTCTCCTTCATTTGAAAATTCTGCAGGCAAGTCCCTTGTACCCTGGCAGAATTCCTAGCCCATAAACTAACTACCGGTAATAACTTAGCCAATAAGTATATAACACACAAAATAAAACAAATAATAAAACAGTAATGTCTTCATTTGGTGTAGAATGCAGAAGGACATGTAACTGGTTCGTTAAACTCGCATTCCAGGAATATCGTATTTACCGCACTGCTCCAAAGTTAACGTAAGTGGCTCGCGCCAGAGAGCCTGGTTGTACCAGAACCCACTCGCTTTAGTGCCAGAACACACTCGATTTGGGGGCAGAACACGCCAGGATTGGCCAACGCCAACTCCAGCTGATCAGAACTGTCAAATCAAATCATAGACAGAGACGCTATGGCCCGCCTCCCAACCCCTCTTTATTTTTTTGCATGACAGGCAGTATTTTCAGTGTATCAGAGATAGAGAACGTTATAAATATTGCCACGTTATAAACAACTAACGCTGGTGGTCCGAATGGAAACAGTGTTACTCGAAATGGTTAAAAGTTATATCAATTTGGTCATTCAGTGGCGTTTTACTGCCATGTAACATAACTAACTAGCTGCTAACATTAGCCACAGTAGCAATTACCCATAATGCCTTGCGTTGCTAAAGGGCTTGCATTAAAAACGGGTCCATTGGAGTGAATGGAGATGTTGCAACTCTCCTGGCGTGAACTACAGTAATGATCATATGAAAAAAACATTTTTCACACGAGTGGGAAAGGCCGGAGTTGGCCGTGACGTGACACACAACCGTGACGTGACACACAACCAGGAAGAGGGCCCCAAAAAAAAAAGGTTTCAACCCATAGAGAGCACTTTTCCTGGTGAAAATGATGAATTTTGTACAATATGTAACAGTTTGGTCTCAAATGTGGAGATTTTGACCAGAATCCTTCACACACCACACCAAAAGCCATATTCACCTTATGTAGCCACGCCCATTTAACCCGGTTGTGTGGTCGTGTCACGACTTCCGCCTAAAAAAAAGAAAAAGAAAAAGGCTGGCTGCTCCAATATCATCTAACTCTGAATTAACTAATAATTTATCCAATTGTATGTAACATACATGTAAAAGCAAACGGCAATGTCTAAGAATCCAATGCCATGTAACTGGCTCGTTAATTCTCGCATTCCAGGGAATTATGTTAACGTCTGCAGGTCTTATAGACGTAAGTGGCTCGCGCTGCTATCGCGCTGCCTCGGAGGAGAGAAAACCATCTCAAGCTTTCTTTGTTGGAGTCCAGGTATGTTTTACAAGAAAGTGCTCGTCATTGTCGACGATAACGTTATCTGACCTGGCTAACAGTGGATACTCCGCTTGCTTGCTGTGTACCGAGCTCAAAGTAGTAGGCTACCCCCTGCACTGTCCGCTACAAAAACAACTCTCTTCTTCTGACGTTCTTTTGTATTTTGCGACGTGACCGCCGGAAGTGTTAACACAACCCGGAAGAATTTGGCCCACTGTATGAACACAAGGTGAATAGGTTAAAAGCTGAAAAAAAAGTGTTTTGGGGTTTAGTCCTGCTTCAATCAAACTCTTGTCTCTCACTCGCCCCCCATCTATTTACAATTATTAATATTATTATAAACATAATTATATTTGTTCCATCATCAGAAGTTTCTTCTGACTAGATTTGGGTGTTCCACTTGTTCAGACTGAAAGGGTTAATAAACACAAAGACACAAGAGATTCCCTTCAGAACAATTCAAATTAGTGTGCGAGTAGACTCTCTCGTAACGGACAAGCCCGTCTTTTATTGTCACACGAACACCACAACACATGCATGCGGCCACAACACACTCATGCTGACGGTGGCCGGTGAAAAGTGTCCTCTGCATTTAACCCATCCAGGCATGTCCTTTCCTCCGAGGGGCAGGCCAGGAGCAGTGGTCGCTTTCTCGTACAGCGCCCGGGGACCAACTTCGGATGTTGTCGTCACTGGTCGGATGACGATGACGATCTGATCTTCTGCATGTTTTTAGTGGGGGGGTTCTATACGGAGGAACCCCCTGGGGGAGCACGGGGAGAACATGCAAACTCCACACAGAGAGAAAGGCCCTTACGACGAGATAACCCACCTGGGCAGTAGGCACTGAAGATATGGGGGGGAACACAACCACAGCGCCCACAGTGTCCCAGGCGAGAATCGAACTCAGGACCTTCTGACTGTGAGGCGACAGCGATACCGACTGCGCCACCGTACCACTGGTACGGTGCATTTTATAGGACATATTTTGATATTTAGAAACGTTGCATTCAACTATTTTTGAAATGCATCTTCGCTTTACTTTTTTCCTTTACATGTGCCTAACTCAACTGGGGGTTCACACACTGGGGCAATTTTTGCAAATTTGTGTGACGGGATGACATACAAAGTCAATGCCAACACACCAGTAGATATGATTTCACCCCAGGCGGCCTGAATGACGCGATTTTCGCCTCATTGCCCATTTGCTCGAGTTGACATTTTTCAACTTTGGCGAATAACTCACTTCTTCCCACCTTGGTGTGAATGCATGCTAAGCCTTTTGCACAGTAGCCTACCATATATAGTCAAAAATGTGCTGTGTCAGCGTTCCTTTATGTGCTACAAGTGATTTTCAGATCCGCAGCACTGACACACACACACACACACACACACCTTGTTTAGCCTGGGCCAGCTTGCCTAATGCCACCCTGGCGGTGGCGCGCCGGGCGAAGGCCTTGGCGTAGGTTCTGTCCAGAGAGATAGCTGCACTGCAGTCTGACTCCGCCTCCTCATACCTGCACCAATCACAACCAGAATGTATATATATAGTATAGTATGGTACTGCATTTATCAGTATTACATAGCCAAAGCTTACCTCTTATCAGCTTTGTGATCTTAATTTGCTGTGAAATACCAAGATGACGGCCTACAGAGTGCCTAATGGATTAGTTTTTGTAGCCCTGCAATATTCATTTTAGTCCTATTTAGAACATGGGGTAGTGGTGCACTCTTGTGGCCGAAATGAGTATTACAACAAACGCTTCGAGAAATGAGCCTGCCAAAAACATGTTTTTCCTTTCTTGTTTGCACCTGGCAGAACTCCCCCCACCCGCCAATCCGTTTCACAGATGTGCAGGGGGGGGGGGGGGGTTCTTAAGTCATAAACACAGAAGACTAAACTATTTGGATCAGACTTAGAAAATGTATCACCAGCCCCCAATGCCTCTCAGGGCTTGTGTAAAAAGAAAAAGAAGAAAATACAACAATATCATATCTGCCTTCAAACCCTCAGGTTGGTGGAGCTCCAACTGTAAACAGACAGGTCTGTGGAGCACTCACCTCTCCAGCTTGAGGAAGGCCATGGCTCTGTTGGCGGGCAGCAGAGCGTTCAGCACGTCTGCCTCCATGCCTCTGCTGTAACACTCGGCCGCCGCCTCGTAACGCCCCTCTTTGAAGTAGGCGTTCCCCTGAAACACAGAGACACACCAAGACAGATGCCACCGTGAGGCCAAATGTATGACTAGGACTATTACACTTCTCAGTTTCAGCCCTATGCAACGGGACCGCGAAAAAGGCCGTTGGGTGGGGCCGACAATTTATGCTAATTGCTCAGGTCGGGTAGGACTCGGGCCGTGCAACAACAACAACAAAAAGAGTGTATTTACAGTAGGCTAATCTGCATTTTTATATTTGAGCACTGAACGCTGTCCATGGTGCTGATTGCTAATTTTGGAGTCAATCAATTGTCAAGACTTTCTCTACTTCTTTAAATGTAGCTATTTATTTGATTCATTAAACATCTCCTGCTTGCTGTAACTATACGGCGAATTAGGCTACCACAACGTTAGGGAAGGCTTTTGACCAATGGGATATAGTAAAACAGAGGGGTAGCACCCCCGTTGTGCTATGTGATTTGAGCCACCACCTGCGTAAATTGCTGAGCCTTTTCTGGCAATAACCGACGCGAGCTTCCCCCCTCCTTTGGGTTCGGTCGGTCTCAGGCTCAGTAGAGTACCTACTCACCGCGAGGGGCGACATATTTTTGTAGGCTTGCCCAGAAATCGCCGCCATGCTGGTTCGTCAGGGGAAGAGTGAATGGGATTTTTGTATGGGGATGAAATAAAGTCTGTGGTTAACAATAAGCTTATGAAACAGCAAAGTTTTTGTTCAGCAAGAAAACAAGCACCACTTTTATGACTTTTGAAGCGTTTTATGAAAATCGTGTTTAAAAAAAGAACACATTTACACTTACACAAAACAATTTAAATTTACAATTTAGACAAAAGTCATAAAGGTGGTCCTCGTTTGTGAAGATTATCTTGCTGAACACAAACTTCGCTGTTTCATAATCTTTTGTTAAGCACAGATCTTATTTCATGCATTTACCTCAAACACCCATACTAAAATCCCATTGACTTTTCCCCTTACGAACCAGCATGGCGGCGATTTGCTATTTCCAGACTCATTCCTGCGGTAGTCTATTGGATGTGATGATCTTGGGGGAGCTGGGCTCGGCTTCAACTCACCCGGGTCGGTTCGGGTTTGAATTGTCAGGCCCATTGAGAACTCGAATGTCCTCTACGGGCTTCCATAGCTGCTACCTGTCTGACTCACTCTGTCTTTGTGGACGACCGCCTCCTGTCTCCTCTGCTGCTCCTCCACCAGTCTCTGCTGAGAGGGCTCCACCGCAGCTGCCTCCTCCTTCACCTCCGTGGCCGCTGGTTGCTCCGCCTCAGGCTGGACGGCGGTTTCGCCCACACGCTCCAACACCTGACACCACAGAAGAAGAGGAAGGACATGAGACCAGACAGAAGGGCAGCGGTAGATTCCTGCCTAACAACACGAGGGTCGCAGGTTCGAGCCCCCGTGTTGCCTTCGGCTTGGTCGGTGTCTAAACAGACACAATTTTCTTCTCGTTAACTCATTGAGTGCCAAGGACGTCGATCGACGTCAAAGTAAATAGTGACGTTGAGTGCCAATGACATCGATCGACGTCAAATGCGTTTTTTGACGGTGGGACGTGGATCAAAGCCTCCTGCATCTCCTGTACAAATATTGTAGCTATTGAAGGTGTATAACCTATTTTACGGACTCATTAGGTGGCGACAGTGCTCTCCAGATTAGAGAAAGGTCAGGAAAACAACAGGAAAAAGCCCCGTGATGAAAAAGAAACCGCTCATGCTGCAGCCAGAGAGATTGCTCTGACTGGAGCTGACATTGGCTGCGAACAGCAGTCAATCCGCGCCCACAACTGAGCCCCTCTGCCTCTGTCTGCATAGTTTCTCCACACGATTAGCCACCAGAAAAGCAGGACCCGACGCCGAAGGGCCAAACCATTCGCAGCAGTCCGGTGTGGCTTTTCCGTGTCGCACTGGGAGCCGGCGCACAAAAACGGAGCACTCCGAAAATAGACGCTGGGTGCGTGAGGCTGTGTGTTAGTGTGGGGAGGAGTTTGCAGCTGAGGGGGGGAGAGGGGAATGGGGCACGCAGGGCACCACACAACTACACCACGTCACTACATCAGAAAATATTAGCTTCAGACTCAGTGAATGTGCTTGAAATGCTTCATTTCACAAAAGGCGGAATAACTCAGCTTCTAATTTGAAAAGCCTGTTTTTGCTCAAAACAACCTATCTTCTCCGGCTGATAACTAAAGAACGGAAAATGGTATCAATGAACTTTTTTTTGCTGATGATACAGTAGAGTCTCCTTGTTCTTTGTGCGTGTTCGGTGTTTACATAGTAATATCACACAATATTCTGTGGGCCTCGAGAAATAACTGAAAACGCCCTGAAACTCTGGCACTGGGAGCGTCCGTTCTCCAAAAGTGGCTGGCACTCAATGGGTTAAAGGGAAGTATTTTCCAAGACACACTGAGCCAGATGTGTTCACATCCATGTCCCATTCAACACACTGAGCCAGATGTGTTCACATCCATGTCCCATTCAACACACTGAGCCAGATGTGTTCACATCCATGTCCCATTCAACACACTGAGCCATATGTGTTCACATCCATGTCCCATTCAACACACTGAGCCAGATGTGTTCACATCCATGTCCCATTCAACACACTGAGCCAGATGTGTTCACATCCATGTCCCATTCATGCATCTTACTGACTTGACTTCTTCCCGTGTCTCCCATTTCCTGCAGGATGCTATGAACGTGGACACAGAATGGATCCTGACTCCAGTGGGAAGAGACCCACCACTACTATTACTATTATTAGTCCTGTTGATATTACAGCTGTTACTGTTACTACTGTGGTAAGTGTGCATTACGATTACTACTTATGCTCGTACTTATTATAGTTGTTAAAGGAAGGCGTTGCCGTTTTTCAACCAGATTTGTATCCTCACAATGTCAGTAGTATAGGCAGATGGACAGCCTTTACCTTCCCTCATTCTACCATACAGGGAGAGCTCCCTGTTCATTCTCAGGCAAAACTCTCCGTTTTGACGTGAAATGCGTCACAATGGAGATTCTGGATGCGGAAGATCTGCTTGAGGGCTGTCTACAACTCTCCCCAGATTGGCAGAAGGGGTGGAGCAACGACCAGGACAGCAGGGGGAATTGGCCAAGTACAATTGGGTAGAAAACGTGACAAAATCAGAAAGATGTCTTTTTATTAAAAAATATATAATAAAAATAAGATGAGAGGGAAGAAGAGTGACTGCAGACATGAGACTGAGCAGGAACGATGTCTCACCTCTTTGATCTTCTGCACTTCGCTCTGAGCCTCCTGGTTCTCCGGGTCCAGCTGGAGAACCGCCTCAAAGTCTGCAGAGAGTGGATTTGATTTAATTTAATTTGATTTATTCACAGACATAAAACATAAAAAAATAGAGTATCTACAGTTTTTTTTAATGAAGTGGATGTGCAGCTTAAGAAACCCGTCTAAGGATGTTAAAACCTCAGCACAACTTAAAGAATTAAAGCACAAAAATGGGGGGGGGGGGGGGGTACAAAAACAAACAAATAAATAGAAACAGCAAAAATACCACAATCTATGAAGTGAAAGGAATGTAAGGATTTAAATGAACCGATCAAACAGAAATACAAACGTAAATAAAGTAAAAAAATATACACAATCACTCGACTCTGTTTCCCCTCTGAGCACTTATTAACACCACTTAATTGTCTTTTTAAGCAAGTAGTGAGGGCGAGCTGTCTGGTTGGTTCGTTGATTATCAATTATGAACTTTTTGGGTTTTGTTTTTTTGCTTTGTTTGTTTGTTTTTTGGGGGGGGGGCTTGTAATGGAATTGGACAGTGGTGATAGTTCTTCTTGTCTTATCAAATTTTGTCTTTTGTGTTTCTATATTGACTCTATATTAACATTGAATTTCCCTGCATGGGAGAACTGCAACAATTAATCGATTAGTTGTCAACTATTAAATTAATTACCAACTATTTTGATAGTCGACTACTCTGGTTGAGTGATTTTTTCTCTGATTCCAGCTTCTTAAATGTGAATATTTTCTGGTTTCTTTACTCCTCTATGACAGTAACCTGAATATCTTTGGGTTGTGCACAAAACAAGACATTTGACGACGTCATCTTGAGCTTTGGGGAAACATTGATCCACATTTTTCACCATTTTCTGAAATTTTTTAGACCAGACAGATTAATTGAAAATTAAAATACTGGTTAGTAGCAGGTGTAGTGATGATCTTGCAGCATGGGGTGTGTGTGTGTGTGTGTGTGTGTGGTGACCTTGCAGTGCGGCGGTCTCTCTGTGCAGTGCGCGGCGAGCCGTTCCTCGCCGAATCAGCGCCTTCACGTAGTTACGGTCCAGAGCAAGAGCCAGGCTGCAGTCTGACTCTGCTACTGCAAACCTACACACACACAAAAACAAACACGCACGAGCACGCGAACACACACGCACGAGCACACACACACACACACACACACACAGTATCAATTTAATATCCTAAAGAAAACTAAATATCTAGCACTTTTCAATGCAATATGGTTTGAATCTATCTATCTTCTACTCTATATAAAATTTAGTATGTGGACTTTGTTTGTTTGTTTCCAGTTCTGTGTTCGGCCACAGCTATGCCGTTTTACGTACGATTGGGCTGAAACCTTCAGGGTGTGCAAAGGGCACCCGTGCGGGTGACCAGTGTTTTCCGCTAGGTCCGAGAACGTCCAGCTAGCTGAAAGTAGTAGCCGGCTAGGGGGGTCGCGGGGAAGAAAATTGTGTACATTTTAAAGTAAAATGCACCAATCTGGTGCACTTTGAGAGCAAAATGATAATGTCAGAAGGCTGGTGCTGTCTCCCTCTCTCTGTTCTGCTTTAGCTCAGGAGGTAGAGCGGGTCGGCCAATGACGCAAGGGTTGGCGGCTCGATCCCCGCTCCCTCCCAGCTGCTGTCGTTGTGTCCTTGGGCAAGACACTTAACCCTGCTTGCCTCGTATGATCGGTATGAATGTAGACATGAATGATGGTGGTCGGAGGGGCCGTTGAGCGCCGATGTGTGGCTGCCACGCCTTCGAACCACCGGTACGAATGGTGTGAACGAATAATGATTCTGTGAAGCGCTTTGAGCACTTGGAAAGGTGCTATATAAATCCAATCATTATTATTATTATTAATGATAAAAGAATGACGTTGTAACGTTAGTGAGATGGAGGAAGCAGCCTGTGGGCCATATAATCCACATCCCTCCAGTGCTTATCCTACATGATGTCATTATTATGAGGGGTAGCCTTAGCTTAGTTTATTTCCTTTACATTTTCATATGGTAATGTGACGGTTGAATGACGTCACACCCGTGTTGTCGTCGTTCCATTTAAACAGTGGGGAAACAGCCGGGGTTAGCTCTAGCCAGTAGAGATGCTGCGGGGTTAGCTCTAGCCAGTAGAGATGCTGCGGGGTTAGCTCTAGCCAGTAGAGATGCTGCGGGGTTAGCTCTAGCCAGTAGAGATGCTGCGGGGTTAGCTCTAGCCAGTAGAGATGCTGCGGGGTTAGCTCTAGCCAGGCCAGCCATTGTTGTTGTAACAGTTGATAACAATGCATTTCACGGTATTTTGCGGATACAAATACTGCAGCAACAGGTCCACACAGATAACACTAGGAGTTAGACAGTGCTGTGTGTACAGCTGACACAAGCCAGATGACAAAGCATGACAGTAGCCATGACACACTCTAAAGGGTTTTCCTTTTACAGTGTGTGTCACGGCTAGCATGACAGGTGATGATGATAACGTTACGTTAGTCAAGTCCGTTTAACGTAACATTACTTATTAGCGCTATTAATCACAAACGTGCGCGGTTATAGAACGACTGTTTTGTCAATCAAATGTGCTTCAAACCTTGGCATACTGTAGCCTATATAGCGGCGCACAAACCAAAACATTGGCCCATGTGTCTGACTGTGATGACATAACGTTACACAGAAAGGAGGGGGCTCTGCTCCGCTGCTGCTCGCTTCCAGGGATTTAAAGTGACAGTGATAAACGGTGACGGTCAAAAATTGACGGTCAAAAAGTAGTCGGCTGGAAATTGTTTAATGAACTAATTACGCATAGGGAAACCCCTGGACGGATCCGGATTTTTTTATTAGGCTAATTAGCTAATGATGTCATCAGTGATGATGTCATCAGTGATGATGTCAAAAGTGATGTCATAAGGGCACACACACACACACACACACACACACACACACACACACAAGAAGGCATTGTGACAAGACTGATCAGTGATGTCATAGGGGGCCACACACACACACACACACACACACACACACACAGATGATGTCATCAGTGATATCATAATGGGGCGCGCGCACACACACACACACACACACAAACAAACAAGGAGGCATTGACATCACTGATCCAATAGTGAGCAACAAACACACACACACACACACACACACACACACACACACACACACACACACACACACACACACACACGTGTGCGCCAATAGGGCAGGCGAGAGAGCAAGGTAAGAGCATCATGAGTTTGACTTCTATAATCAGTTTCAACTTCAATTCAATCACAACAAATTCAGAAAACAGAATTTAAATGCAGTCGTCTGCTGGAACAAATCTCATCACTTCCAATCTAAGTCATTTACACAAACACAAGATCTCAAGTCAAGACTTTAGAAACCTTTTCAAGTCATCAAAGTACAAGTCAGAGTCAAGTCCCAACTAATGCCAGGATCAGACTACACGATATTTTTTGTCGTTCACGATGTCACCATGTCAGACGAGGCCATCATACTGCCATAAATTCGTGACATGTCTTGGTCGGGAGACTGGCCACACTACAAGTGTATTCTCGCTTAACACCGACAGAGCATCGTATGCCACCGTCATCACGTCGTCAGCTGTCGTCAGCGAGTTCACAGGTCGTCGGGGAGGCGGACCTGTGAACGAAATCTCCCAGCATGCATTGAGGCCACTACATTGACAAGAAATAGCAACCAAATCAGCCTAAATAGGCTAAAGTGGTAGATAGAAATAATGTTTATGTTAGCACAACATGCAATTGTAAAACATTTCAATATTGGGCAAAACAAAACATTGAAATCCAAACACAACCCTATGTGAAACATGTATGTAATCCAGGTGCTATATATATCCCTTGCAGAATTAACGTTATTTGGATGAGTGACAGGCTCTACTGTGATGCACTGTGATGTCCGCTCCAGCCTCCAACTTACTTCATGTGCACGCCCACTATTTTCTTGCCAGCTGCTGCGAGACGAGAAGGAAGAGAAACGAACATGCAGCCGACTCTGCTGAGCTCATGTTATTTGTAGTGAGCAATGCCCATTGCCCAGGCGTTTAAACGCAAATTAAAACACCCTGGCCTTTTTATCTCTTTTATTCTTTTGAGCGGAGCGGAACGGAGCGGTGAGTGCGAGCGGGTGAAATCTGTATCGAGCGGGGAGCGGTCTCCCCAGGACCTGATACCTGTCTTCCGGGGTGTCACACTAGGCGAAACCATGTCCAAAAGACTGACATGCCAGTCTTTTCGTCAGGGCGTCGTGAGGCGTCCTAGACGTCCCGACTGGTCCCGACGCTGGTCTTTGATTATGTCACACTACAAGAGGTGAAGACGGCCGATCGTCGTCCCCGACGGTCATATTCGGGCCCGACGCTGATAATCTGTCGCGCACGACCAAATCGGTCTAATATCGGGCTGAATTTGTGTAGTCTGAACCAGGCATAAGTCACCAGAACCCAAGTCCAGTCTCAAGTCTTCTCTTCATGCAGCAAGTCAAGACTCAAGCTATTAATCAACTCTGATATGAAGTCTTACTTCCTGAGTCTGAGGAAGCAGGCGGCTCTGTTTGTAGGGAGGACAGGGTTGTACGGGTCGACGCTCATGGCTCTGGTGTAACACTCAATGGCGTCATCATATTTCCCTTCTTTGAAAAACGCGTTACCCTGGAAGGGGGGGGGGGGGGGGGGGACAGGGACAACATATGGAAATAAGGGATGATAATGAATCAATGATCGAAGATCGATAATCGATCGTTATGAATTTGATTGATAATCAGGTTCCCAGGCTATACATTCACCTTATAGTTACAGCAAACAGGAGATGTTGGATGAATAAAATAAATAGCTTCATTTTAACAAGTAGAGAAAGTCTTGAGAATTGATTGACTCCAAAATTAGCAATCAGCACCATGGACACTGGACAGCGCTGTGTGGTCACATGTAAAAATGCAGATTAGCCTACTGTAAATATGCACAGACTATTTTGAGGGTTTTTTGTGTGCAGCTCGACCCCTTCCAGATCTCTCCAATTAGCATAAATTGTCAGCCCGAACCCGGCCCGGCCCGACGGGCTTGTTTAAGTTGGGTAGCGCCGTCTGGTGTCTCACTGACCTGCTCCTTCTCAGCCTGCGATCTCTGCTGATCCACTGCAGCTTCCTCTGAGTCGGACTCGTTCCACTCCGCTCCACTCTCCTCTTTATCCACCGCTGAGAGAGCTTTATCCTGACACACACACACACACACACACACACACACACACACACACACACACACACACACACACACACACACACACACCTTAGTCCATTTGTCTATAGGTCAGCCACCTTCTGTTATCGTTCGTTAGCGCAAATCAGGAAGTAATGAAACCGCAACTCATAAAATCTCTTACGAGTCATTCCATGAGATTTCATTGTCGATTAATCGATTAGTTGTCTGGTCTATAAAATGTCAGAAATTGGTGAAAAATGTGGATCAGAGTTTCCCCAAAGCCCAAGATGACGTCCTCAAATGTCTTGTTTTGTCCACAACCCAAAGATAATCAGTTTACCGTCATACAGGAGTAAAGAAACCAGAAAACATTCACATTTAGGAAGCTGGATTCAGAGAATTTAGACTTTTTCCCCCTTAATAAAATACTCAAACCGATTAATCGAAAATCAATATAGTTGGTGTTTTATTTAATAGTTGACAACTAATGGATTAATGGATCAATCGTCGCAGGACATGGTTAGTGATCAATAGGATCAAAATAATCACTGAACAATCCCTTCAATAGTGTCAGATCAGATCAGCTGACTGACCACATCAAACTTGTCCCAGGATGGATAGTCGTATGCTTTGATCCTCGATGTCTGCTTGGCTTCTTCTGTCTTTACCAGCTTCTTCTTCTCTCTCTTCTTCATTTTGTATTCTCTGTTCCGCACGGGTGGGAGCACTTTCTACAACAGAGAGAGAGGGAGAAAGAGAGTGTGACTTAACCTGGGACTTGACTTGCCTTAATTAAGAACTCGACTAACTAAGGGCTCGACTTGACTTGACTTGTCCAAGAAGAATTACCTGGGACGTGCTTGAGACTTGGACCAAATGGCTGGTGGTGGAGTCTTGGGGACCCACCTGTCCATCCTGTGACGTCTCTCCTCCCTCCTCTCTGAGCTGCTGGTCTCTCCTCTTCATGTCGCCCTCCCAGCCGTCCAGCTCCTTCATGAAGCTCTGCAGGTCCTCTGCATTCTGACGCATCTGCAGCTGCAGCTCCACTGCCCTGCTCCCCCCTGCCTGGGACATCCCCACCTGAGAAACAAACACACATCAGCTCCACCGCCCTGCTCCCCCCTGCCTGGGACATCCCCACCTGAGAAACAAACACACATCAGCTCCACTGCCGTGCCCGCCCCCCACCGAGGACATCCTAACCTAACAAACAGAAAAACACACATCAGTGCCACTGTCTTGCCCCCGCATGGGACATCCTAACCTAACAAACAAACAAACACACATAAGCTTCACCACCACCCTGCTCCCCCCGCCTGGGACATCCTTCCTAACCTAACAAACAAAGACACATGAGCTCCACCGCCCTGCTCCCCCCGCCTGGGACATCCTAACCTGAGAAACAAACACATCAGGTTGCTCTGACACAGGAATGTTCTGGAAACTATAAAGCTTTTGAATTGTAGTCCATGGGCCAGAGCAGATTATGGTACCACTCATGGTGCCATAATCGAGTTAACTGTCTGTAGATATTTTGGTATGATAGCCATTTGTGAATGGTAACTTTGTCAATCAGCTCATGAAGTTAACTACACCCCCTCCAATAAACTGGATTGTACTGTAGGCACTGATGCATAGCCTATTGTAGGCTCATATTCAGGACCTTTACTTTTGTTTTATGATAACTTGTTTAAGATCATTTTAAAGGGTACATAGCCATTTTTTGTAGTTGTGAGTCTGTCTGACAAATAAAGAGGTCACATGGGCTCTTCAAAGTGTCAGTGACATTCATTTCTCCACAATTTTCACCTAAATTACAGTCTGTATTTGAGCACTGACATCTAAGTTACATCACATACACAAACAACAACAACAGGAGTGTAACGTTCACGTCAGAGAAGCGCTTTCCGATGGAGACAGATACAGATGTTGTCTGTCATGCGGCTGCTAGCAGCTAGCAGCATTAGCATCACTGACACAAGAAGAAGTACGCTAAACAGAAATGAGTCGCCAGGCAGCGACAGAACTCAGTGCAGTACCTCTACCTGGCTGCCAGCTGCTTCCTCTCTCGGTGGCGATCACAGCTCAGCTGTTAGGTAGGTTATTTAGAAATATCGCTGTAAAGTTAACGTGTCGCCCCCGGCCTGCCTGCTTGTCTGTTTATGTTCGGCGCCATGACAGCAGAGCAGCGGCGCAGGCGCGTTGCTGCTGCGGTGCTGGACGTCAATCAAAGATCGTCTATGGTGAAGAAGATGATGATTCGCTCAATTAAAAAACGTCCCGACTGTAAAGGTGAGCGTCCCCCCTCACCTTCTGTAGTGATTGTGTAGCCCGTAGCCGCATTCAGAAGAAGGCAGACGTGTAGTCAGAAGTGTTGTTGTCAAGGTAAGCAAAAAGCATGAAACTTCCTTCCTACTACAACTTTCATGATTCATTTTTGGTGCACATCTTGTCAATAGACGATCTATGAGTGTCCGTCTGTTTAAAAACATTTATTTATTTATGTATTTATTTACATTCGTTTTTATCTATTGAAAAATAGCTGAACTTCTTGACTCTTATTCTAATGTATGGCAGCAGCGCAAAATAGTACAAGAAAAATAAACAAAATAAACACGTGACCTTTGACTGACCACGTGGTTTGCCCAGCAGCATGATGATGATGACCTCTCTGTGTAGCTGACGCCGGTAGCTAGCAGAGAGCTCAGCAGACAGAAACCATCTGACAACATGGAGCAGACTAAACCAGAGGAGGATTATGGATACGACCTGTTCCCGGAGAGGAACAAGGGGAAGTATGCCAAAGGCTCCATCGCAGAAAGCCTGTTCACTTTCAACAACAAGTGTCGGGTCATGCTACAGTTCGCAATGGAAACCAGTGAGTAAGCTAAGCTAAGCTAGCTGCCTTCACATTGAAATGTCATTCTAGCAGAAAACAGGAGAGATCTGGTCTGATAAACAGCTTTCTCTGCATGATGTCATCCACAGCCATATTCATATTGTAGCGTATTCATTTTGACATGAACCCTGCCTTTCATGTAGCATATGCTGGTAGGCTAGTTTAGCTAGCTAGCTAGCTGTGTGAGGGGAGGCTAGCACCAGCTGTGACTGTCACTGACTAGCTTTTGTGTTTTATTTCTTCGCGTCATTAAAAAGAAGAATAAACACAGCAAACGTCTTTCTCTGGTCTGCATCCCCTTGACAATTGTGTGTATTGAGCCGTACTGTATTGTACCCAATCTGCAATCTGTTAAATAAAGTTTTCATTCATTCATTCATTCATTCACAATACAAAATAGGCATACCAGAGAGGTTTGAAACCCACGTGGGATTATACAAAAAATAACATTACCTCACTGGGGAAATACAATTATCTGATGCATGTATACAATGGAAACAACAAACAAAACAAATACATGTAACTTGTTACTGTACACCAGACATGACTCGAGTCACATGACTTGGACTCAAGTCAGTGAAGTCACAGTTTTAATTGCTTGAAACTTGACTTGATGCATGAAGAGAAGACTTGAGACTTGACTTGGGTTCTGGTGACTTGGGACTAGACTCTTGACTTGACATCTTGTGTTTGTGTAAATTAATTGAAAGTGATGAGATTTGTTCCAGCAGACGACTGAATTTAAATTCTGTTTTCTGAATTTCTGAATATGGAATGATTGATTTCATTGAAGTTGAAACCGATGATAGAAATCAAACTCATGATGCGCTTACCTAGTTTTAATTATATTAAAACCATATTGCATTGCAAAGTCCTAGATATTTAGTTTTCTTTAAGATATTAAATTGATCCTGGACTCTTGATTTGTTCTGATTTGACTTGCTGTTCTACTTTGGACTAATGCCTCAGACTTGAGAGTGACTTGGTCCCTCCTCTGCTGCTGCACAGTGTGTCCCCAGCTGATCTGTATATCATGTGACTTGATCTGTATATCATGTGACTTGTCTTCTCTCAGGTCCGTATGCAAAGCTTCTTCTGGGAGCCATGAAGAGTTCAGGATGGTAGGTAATGTGGTAGAATTATAGATGTTATAATATTGTTACAGTGGTGAACAAAATGATACAGGACAAGTACAGCCAAAAGACAAGGCAAGAGCAGACTTTAGCAAGACAAACACTCGTGCCTGTTCTACGTAGCCTAACCTACCCGCCACCCCCGGCCTTGACCCTAAATGCGCACAAGGAAAAACTCCCAAGAAAAACCTTAGTAGGAAAAATGAGGCAAATACTGTATGGAGTGCAAGTGGCTAGAATATGAATATGTATAATACGAATATGTAAGAACATAAACGTAAAATACTGGGCTGCTGGCAGACGAAAGATGAACCCAACACCAGTGTTGGGCAAGTTACTTTCAAAATGTAATATACTACATAATACTAGTTACTTTCATTTGAAAGTAATAAGTTACGCCTTACAATATTATTATTTCTTGTGTAGAGTAACTCGTTACTTATTACACTATGTTTGCATCACTGTCACCAAAACAACAGCAGTAGCAGAATGACATCGCCGTCCCGGGAACCATCCCGAAAAATAATTTCAACCATCTTAAAGTCAGTGTAAAACGTCCAAAAATCTATATGTTATCCTTTTACTTTGTTATTGTCATCTATATAGTGGTTATTTGCATGAAAACACACAATTAGGAAATTATTGTATCTTTATTTACATAATGTGCATTGATCAAAATTAAAAAGGTAACTAAACGTTTCGGCGCAATGATAGGGACTACCCTATAGCTGTCCACTTTAATGACTTGAAACACGACATATCCTCTTTACGCTTCTGTGGCATTGAAAAAGTTCCCCTGCCACCCAGACGTGGGGATCATGATTTGTTGTTAAAAAGAAGAGAAGCCTTTTGGATTTTTAGTTTTTTTGGTTGACCGAAACGTTGCATTTTGTTATTGAATAAAAGTCTTGCTTTATTGAAGTCAGTGTGCGGGAGCTTTTTGCCTCTTCTAGTTGTCCTGCTTCTCCGACGCACCTGACGCACACGGTAGTGCAGAGACCACCTGACGCACACGGTAGTGCAGAGACCACCTGACGCACACGGTAGTGCAGAGATCATCTCTTTTTTATGGTAGTCTTGTTTGCCAGACTCTCTCGCTGCAGCGGGAGAGAGTCTGGCAAGTAATAGCAGCACTGTGGATTAGAGGGGAAAAAGGCTCTGTAATACCTTTACAGCATCTTTGATCATCTTTCTATCAGATGGTTCTCTAATTACCTTTCTGAGAGAACACAGGCAGTTGTTGCCGATGGCTTTAGATCGAGCTCTCTTGTTATTGGTAAAGGTGTCCCACAAGGGTCAATTTTGGGCCCTCTATTATTCCCTCTTTATGTTAACACATTGACTGCCAGCCGTTTTTTTTTGCTGTAGGTAGCTTCTGCCAAGCCGTTTTTTGAGGATTATGGCTCATTTTACAAGAGCCGAGGATTCGTTTCAGCTTGGAGTTTGTGAACATACAATATCTCAAAAGTACTAATAGAATGTGTACTTTCTCTGTCTAAAAGAGTTAGTTTGTAGAGTTAGTAGTTATGTAAGCATTAGCAGTTGAATACAGCATGGTTTTAGCGTCAGAAAGAATATTCAGAGATAAACGGCTTTTTGTGAAATTGGATGGAACAGTCACTTTAACCATTCATTTTTGGCTCTCTCTCTCTCTCTCTCCCTCCCCCTCTCGCTCTCTCTCTCTCCCTCCCTCTCGCTCTCCCTCCCTCGCTCTCTCTCTCTCTCTCTCTCTCTCTCTCTCTCTCTCCCTCCCTCTCGAGTTGCTTCAACTCCTCCCTCCGTGGGCGGACAAGCTTGTCACCAGTCAGTGCTTTGCTGCTCTCCTGTGCCTGCATGTCTGCACGGCCGCTGTTTGAGGAAGTCGGGATGGACTCGCTCGTTTGGAGTTTTGGTTGAGAGAAGCTTTTGCGATTCTGGTCATATTTATGCTGCGTGTTTCAAAGTGTGTTCCTCCACCTGTAATCTATCACCCGATCATAGTAGATCGGCTGAATCTATTATGTAAATTTGCAATCCCGCATCGCCAGCAATCAGCGCGAAAAGGAGAGCGTTTTCCCCCATCCATTTTTCATGAGAATGGCTGGGCTGAGAATGGCGTGACAAGTTAAAAAAATGCTTTCCTTCCTCTAGCCAGGAGAGCACTGTTGCCACTTAGTGGGTCGGTGGAATGGGTTGTAAACGTTCGGTGGCTCCAATAATTATATAAGAGATGTAAAAGGGTTAGATGCACAACCCACCGTCAAAAAAAAAAAATCGATGCCAAAAACGTGTAAACACGTTGTTGGCAGGGAACAGCTGGATTCTGAAAACGTGTTCATACGTTGTTGGCAGTGAATGTGTTAATAATATTGTACTCCCCTCACAGCATTGTGATGTCCATTATTATGCTGATGACACAATTTTGTATAGTGTTGGTGCCAGTCTTGCAGCAGCCACTGCAAGCCTGCAGACTGCTTTTGACGCATTTCAGTTGGCTCTAATTAGTCACAAGCTGGTTCTGAACTCTGACAAGACCAAATGCATGCTATTCTCAAGATCACCTGGGTCTGATCCAAATGTAGGTATTCATACTCTTAAAGGTGAACAAATTGAAATTGTCAACTCTTATAAATACTTGGGCATTTGGCTAGATTCTAAGCTCTCATTTCAAATCCATGTAGGACATCTAACCAAAAAGCTAAGGGGAAAGATTGGTTTCCTTTACAGAAACAGGTCTTGTTTCTCTTTATCTAGCAGAAAAACCATTGTGCAATATCTTGTAATGTCTGTCTTTGATTATGGTGATGTACTATACATGCACGCTTCACCTTCCACACTGAAGCCTCTTGATGCAGTATTTCATAGTGCTTTGTAGGGATGTTCATTTTGAAAAATTTCCAAAATCGATAATCGGTGAGAATTAACGATCAATTATCGATTATCGATTTTATTAATACCGTACTTAGAAAATTTTCAATTTTTTTTTTTTTTTTTTTTTTTTTTTTTTTACAAAATGAATGCCTATGGCAGAAAATACGAAAGACAACGTGTTCTCCTCAATGAACTCTTTATTTCAATGTGTCTCCTCTCCAACACTGCTGTCCCCGGCGCATGCCGGTGTGAATTTCCCATGTTTAAAACAGTTTTGTTGGCACAAAGGCCCGTGCCCAGCCAGAAAACTAGAGACTATATGAAGCTCCACCTCACGTTAGTCGGCTGTGCAATGGAGTGGGGCGAGGAGTAACGAATTCCACCCAAACCTAGTCCAAAAAAAAAAAAAAAAAAAATTTTTTTTTTTTTTTTTTTTTTTTTTTAATAATTAAAAAATCGATCCAAATGCCACAGGATCGATTCCAATCCTTAACGATCGATTATCGATTTTCGATAATTGATGAACATCCCTAGTGCTTTGAGATTCATCACTGGTGATGGGTTTCTCACTCATCATTGTACTCTCTATGAAAAAGTAGGTTGGCCTTCTCTGACCGTCCGTAGAGATCAGCATTGTCTTTTGTTCATTTATAAGGCCCTGTGCGCGGTAAGCTCCCACTATATCTGTCCTCGCTTTTAAATTTTAGTACTTTAAGTTATCAGACTCGTTCACAGACACACATTAGACTGGTTATTCCACGTATGAATAGTGAAGCAGGTAAAAATGCTTTTATCTTTTACGCACCTCATAGATGGAATAAACTTCAGGACTCTCTCAAACTGGACCAACTGGTCTCTATAGAGTCATTCAAAACGCTACTTGAGGATGGATCGCACAGGACTTGCACCTGTTTTACATTGCCCTCTTAACTGTCTGTACCTGTGATTTTATATGTCTGTATTGTTTTCATCTGTTTGAGTGTGATTGTGTTATTTTATAATGCCACAGTCTATTCTTATTCCTGATTTGTATTGTTGAACTTGTGATATTTGTTGTAAACAGGGCGTCCTTGAAAAAGAGAGCATGCTCTCAATGGTCCTCCCTGGATAAATAAAGGTTAAATAAAATAAAAAAATAAAATAAACAGCATCCACCGAAAAAAGTACCATGCAATTGTTTTCACCGTGTAGCAACGAGCTAGCGGCTAGCGCTACTCTTGTTATTGTTTCAAAGGCAGCAGCGCAGGCATTTGAGATCGGCAGATTGGAAACGTACAGCAGCAGAGGCATACAGATTTGACATGGGCGGAGTGGAAAGGAAATCCATATATGGTCGCAGCCGCAGTCAGAGCGGGTCGGAGCCAAAGCAGAGCTTGCAGGGAGCGGAATGGGATTTCCATCCAGCACCAATGAGAGAGCTAAGTCCACCATGATGCTTCAAGCCAGTCAGACTAATGGCACGGTGGCTCAGTGGTTAGCACTGTTGCCTCACAGCAAGAAGGTCCTGGGTTCGAACCTCGGTCCATCCCAGGTCCTTTCTGTGTGGAGTTTGCATGTTCTCCCTGTGTTTGTGTGGGTTTCCTCTGGGTGCTCCGGTTTCCTCCCACCATCAAATACATGTATGTGAGGGTTAATACTCCTGTCAAAGACATGTATGTTAGGGTTAAGACTCCTGTCAGTGCCCCTGACCAAGGTACTGGCAAAAGAACTGGAGTTGGTCCCCGGGCGCTGCACTGCGGCTGCCCACTGCTCCTAGTTCTAGGAAGGTTCCTAGTAGAGGATGGGTCAAATGCAGAGGATGAATTTCCCCACGGGAATAAATAAAGGATAACTTAACTTGAAGTGTCACAGTTAAGGAAGGCTGTGTTAAGTTCTGTTAAATTGCCTTTTCTGTATTGTCTTTACATACATTTACATTTGGACCACCAAAGATGTACTCTGGCCTCCCAATGTAGGGATTTGGTGCTTGAAAATGTTCACCCCTCTCCCCGGGCAGTGTCTTTATGAGCAGCCGTGTGGTCTCTCCCGGGGCAGTGTGTTTACGAGCAGCCGTGTGGTGTCTCTCTCTCCACACAGCGCCGTGTTGAAAGAGCGACACTTCTCCTGTGAGGACTGTGACGGCACGGTGAGCGGAGGCTTCGACGCCACATCGTCTCAGGTGAGGAACATCTTATAATATAGCAAATCACACATAGCTGCATCTAGACTGGCTTTTGTAAAGCAGCTGGCCACTGTTCCTGAAATGGAACATGCCCAGGAGTTCGCGCGCCTTAGAATGCCACCTTATCTCCATATTTCTGCCCTGGCAGTCTGTATTTTTTATTTTTTATTGTGTGTGGGGGGGGGGGGGGGTTATTTTCATACTAATCATGAGCCCAAAATGTAAATTCATACAAACATGTCAGCCTACACCATGCTCTTTGAACTGCAGCTCAGCTCCTGCAGTGTGAGTGTAAGTCTTCCAGTTGTGTGAGGAAGTACAATGTGAACTGAAGGTGAACGACAGCAGTAACTTTGAATGTGGGAGAGGGGGGGACGTTCGATATGTAATTGACCCATCCGAATTAAAATAATAATAATAATATTGTTTTTTGGCAGCGTTTTTTAAATTTTATGTAATTCATTGATGATGCAGCAGAGGGCGCTCCGCTCTAACAGCTTGACCTATCCTGACCACCTGACATGTCTTTACACAAGTTGTTGTTTTGATGAGAGACACAAGACAAAATGGAGGCGGGCAATGCAGACTGATGCAGACAACAACAAAGCCAGGAGCGGACAATCACAACACTAGCCTCAACGCGACTCATCAGTAATTCTTCCTTCTTCGTCTGGGTGGGCGGCTCAAATGGCTGCACGCATATACAACGTTATGGCATCCACCCCTCCCGGATTGAAACGAGGGTGAACGATGGGCCCTGAGTTTCATTATTATAATTAATCAAAGTCCGACAAATTAAAATGATGCTGGTCACCAACCAAACCAACCAAAACATCGCCATGTAGCCTACATGCAGCAGCTCTCAACAGCTGCTCGTTAAGACATCAAAGAGAAAAGATGACTATCTCTTATGTAACATGGGGGAGGGGGGGGCGGAATTAACCAATTAACTTATGATATCTTATGATATATTCGAACAAATTGAGGGGCAATTAAAGCTCTATCGCACGCGGAGCGCTTATTTTTTGCTGTGGAAAAAAGTGACATTGATGAGCAGCGCTCTTCTCCAAAAGTTTAACTTCTCTCTGCTTGAGGAGCCCAGAGCTCCGCCCAAAAACACTAGCCGCCGAGAGCGCTAAACACCAGGTGCATGCTGGGAAGAGGAGCGCTCCTAGCGCCTCCTTACCATCAAGAATGAATTGCAGAAAGAAATTGGCCCATAAGAAAGTCTGTCTCCACTCAACATTATAAATCAAAACATTCTGAATCAGATAAAAGTTCAACAAAACAAACCCGTTCAGTCAGAATGTGGATTACCATCGTGTGTGTGTGTGTGTGTGTGTGTGTGTGTGTGTGTGTGTGTGTGTGTGTGTGTGTGTGTGTGTGTGTGTGTGTGTGTGCGCGCGTTGCTTCCAGATCGTTCTGTGTCAGAACAACATCCACCAGCAGGCCCATATGAACCGGGTTGTGACGCACGAGCTGATCCACGCCTTCGACCACTGCCGCGCGCACGTCGACTGGTTCAACAACTACAGACACCTGGCCTGCTCTGAGGTGAGCCTGTCACACAAATATCATCACATTTGTATTAGGATGAACCCCTTGAGATGTATCATCTCGTTTTCGAGGCTTCTGCTGCTAATGATAATATTGTCCTGGTAGGATCGTAAAAAAAAAAAAAAAAATCATCATCAATTGTAGTGATCATGGTGGTCATTTTTAGGGCTGTACCAAATAGTTCAAAGCTTAATTTATAACTTTGACATCTGGATTTTAAATCAACATTTGAATGCTGCAGCCACAGTGATCCATCAGAAAACAGAATTACTTTTTTTTTTTTTTATATATTTTATTTTCAGTTTTTCAGAACAACATATGAACAAGACAAACAGGCTCAGACACAGAACGGAAAAAACAAAAACAAACAAACAAAAAATAAAAATAAATACACATTTTCAACATTCAGTGCTACCAGTCGTGTAAGGTGCTTATATTTTTACGAGAGGTACATTATTGTGCTCATCCGTCTCCCGCAACCTCAACAAGGTAGGCTAGAAACGGGCTCCAAATGGCAAAGAATTTCTTTAGTGAGTCGGTCCTCAGGAACCTAATCCTCTCCATCCCTATAACAGAGGTAATTTCCGTCAGCCACAATTGAAAAGAAGGCGAAGTAGAAGACTTCCATTCTTTCAAGATTAGTTTTTTGGCAACAATTGTCCCTTGCGTCAGAGAGTGCTGCACAGTTGTGGGGAAGTCCAGAGAAAGTTCCGAGCAGCCGAAGATGGCAAGTTCTGCTTCGGGCTGAAGGGTTATTTTATAAGCCTTCGAGTACCAGTCAAATATCTTAGCCCAGAATCCGGACAGTGAAGCGCAGAACCAAAAAGCATGTGACAATGTGCCCTCCGACACCTGACACCTATCACATAGCGGTGAGACAGAGGGATATATCTTATGTAGCCTATGCTTGGAGTAATGGAGACGGTGAGTGACTTTAAACTGGATCAGCTGATGTCTGCTATTAACTGAGCAGAGTTGTACAACCGACAGGCTCCTTTCCCATATAATGTCAGATAATTCAGTACCAAGTTCTTCCTGCCATGCCTCTCTGATCCTCTCAGTAGAGGCCATGGTACAGTCATCAAATAGACACACAAATCTAGAGATGAGGTGCCTGGAGTGAGGAGGGCTCAGCAAAACATCAAAAAGAGCATGTTCATTTGGGAGCGCTTCAAAGGCCTGAATGCTGGATCGAACATAGTTTCTGATTTGTAGGAATAGAAAACAGAATTACTAACGGATAGATTTACGTACGTCCGTTGGACTCTTTTTGGAACATCAACGCTATAAAAAACAAAAGCAAAAAAACTTACAAAGATAAATATATGAGATCTCAGATGCAGTCTAGTATTTTCTGGTCAAAGCCTCAGATATGAGACGAGCTTAATGCTCATATCTCCCTGCTGAGTGCAATTAGGTCATTTATCCGTGTCGCAGTGCTTCACTGCAGAGAATTGAACACACTTATCTTGGAGCAAGACATGCTGTCATCTCTCTGTAGCTTTCATCTCTCTCACTCTGTGTTTCCCTAGCGACCTCTCCATGCGCCGTAAACAATCACTTTGACCGGGCGAGTTCAATTTAGTAGACGCATGTGATTGGTCTGTGACCTCCTAGCTCCACTGAGCGATTACCGTATAAGCTAGCCTATGGTCTACAGCTGCGCCCGTGGAAAAAAACACTTTGTGAATCTTAGTGAAATGGGTCGTGGCCCACACAGAACCGTCACTGGGTCCAGATCCGGCCCGGAGTCCGACAGGTGACACATCACCTGGCACCAAAGATCAGTCAATTACAGATGGACAGTTCCGTATCCTGTATTTCTCAAAAGACTGCCATTTTTTCCTCCAAACCGAAAAGCGTTTTGAGAATCTTTCCTCATAAAGCTCTTCCCTGGTTATTTTACAATCCCCGGCCTACAAATAAAGTGGTTTGGTACATGTTTCATTTGATCAAGACTGAGCGACGATAATATCTCCTCAATTTCTCCTTCAATTGCATTTTAAAAACGTTTTGTAATTCAATTCAGAAAAAGGTTGTGTCTACAGTACTTTCTTATCGGAGTCACAAAAAACGTTGAATATCTTGATCAGTTGTATGAAACTTTTCTTACTGATCATGCACAGTGTTTATTGTTTGCCTTCATATTTTCAGATCCGAGCGGCTAACCTCAGCGGAGACTGCGCCTTCAGCAACGAACTCGCCAGATTCAACTTCGGCCTGAAGGAGCATCATCAGGTAAGGTTTTAGCCAGGATGTGTCACTATCGTTTTCCCAACCCAGTTTAGATGAAACTTCCCTCTCTATCTATCTCTTCTCTCTCTCTCTCTCTCTCTCTCTCTCTCTCTCTCTCTCTCTCTCTCTCTCTCTCTCTCTTCTTTCTCTCTCTCTCTCTCTCTTTCTCTCTCTCTCTCTGCAATGTCTGACAACTACATTTTCTATGGAAGAAACATTGTGATTGGACAATAGTCAACAATGACACACCAAACTACCCGTTTTCCAGATTTTTTCACAAACACATTTTGGTGAACCATTTTCCTAATATAATAGAAAGTTTCCAAACGAGCCGCCATGTTTTTCCAGATTGAAATCCGAGGAATACGTAATACAGAAGTGGGCGTGGTTTCATCTAAACTGGGTTGGGAAACTGACAGATGCAGCCAGGACAAAACGTTCTTGTAGCAGTTTCTCTCTTTCTCAGACCGCGCAGCTAACTGCTCTCTCTCTCCTCCAACGCTCTCTCTCTCTCTCTCCCCGGGAGCTCTCTCTCTCTACCCGCGCTCTCTCTCCCGTGGTGCTCTCTCTCTCTCCCCTGTTGCCCTCTCTCTCTCCCCCGGCACTCTCTCTCTCTCCCCTGTTGCTCTCTCTCTCTCCCCCGGCACTCTCTCTCTCTCCCTCTCCCCTGGTGTGCTCTCTCTCTCTCTCTACCCGCGCTCTCTCTCTCCCGCGGTGCTCTCTCTCTCCCGCGGTGCTCTCTCTCTCTCTCCCCTGTTGCTCTCTCTCTCTCTCCCCCGGCACTCTCTCTCTCTCCCCTGTTGCTCTCTCTCTCTCTCTCTCCCGCGGTGCTCTCTCTCTCTCTCTACCCGCGCTCTCTCTCTCTCCCCCGGCACTCTCTCTCTCTCCCCTGGTGTGCTCTCTCTCTCTCTCTACCCGCGCTCTCTCTCTCTCCCGCGGTGCTCTCTCTCTCTCTCCCCTGTTGCTCTCTCTCTCTCTCCCCCGGCACTCTCTCTCTCTCCCCTGGTGTGCTCTCTCTCTCTCTCTACCCGCCCTCTCTCTCTCTCCCACGGTGCTCTCTCTCTCTCTCTCTACCCGCCCTCTCTCTCTCTCCCGCGGTGCTCTCTCTCTCTCTCTCCAGGCGTGCGTGCGCGGCCGGGCGCTGCGCTCCATCCTGGCTGTGAGGAAGATCAGCCGCGAGGAGGCGGAGAAGATCGTGGACGAGGTGTTCGAGCCGTGCTTCAATGACCACGCGCCGTTCGGACGCATCCCGCACGACAAGAAGGACGCCAAGTTCGCCTACAGAGACTACGAGAACAGAGATCGCTATTACGCCAACCTGTAGCCTCAACGCACTCCGATCGATTGATCCCCCCCACCCAACAAACAAGGTGCTTTTGGCGAAGAGTTTGACATCTTCTTCGCAGAATGACTGTCTGTGTCCTTTACGCCAGTGAAACAGCTTCAGATGGAAGCTTCGACCGGTGAAAAGCTGAAGGAAGGAGCTGCCTAAGGCTGGGTATCGTTTCAAAGAACTGCAATACCAGTACAAATACCAGTACCCTTAAAGTGATACAGATTAGAGTACTACATGCAATACTTTTTTTAGTCACATACATCGCGCTCGACTTCACCACCATACACTGTATGGGTTGTAGCCACTGAGCCAATGACGCATTGCATTAAATCCAAGAACGCGTGCGGTGATTGGCTGTAAGCAAAACCATAGAAATAATATACGGTAGCAGGTATCGTTTGACTGGAGAAGTTTCAATACTCCTTGGTACTGGCTTATTGACCTTAAAAGGTACAGAGTAGCGATACCCAGCCCTAGAGCCCTAGAGCCCTAGAGCCGATGGAAGCTGCGTTTTATCTTCTACCTTTCGGACAGTAATTCTGTTTCAAGGGAGCGGAGAGTGATTTTCGCTCTGAAAACGATGATATGAAGCCCCAGCGGGTTTGTCTTTGTCTTTGTCTTGTTTTATTTTATAAGGGATCAGTGACTTTGAATGAAATCCACCACACAGTGTTTGTTGTTTGATTATTCATGTCTGTGCTCAGTGACTGAAAACAAAAAGGTTTTGTAAATAGAGCGGATTATGCCTCACTTGAATAGAATCTAATTGTGAATTAAAAGTCGATTCATATGACAAGCTGTGCTTTTTGCTGTTTTTAATCCCAATATTTATCTCCTTGCTTTTTTTTTTACTTCTGGTATCTCGTACCAGAAGGGGGTACGGTGGCGCAGTCGGTAGCGCTGTCGCCTCACAGCTAGAAGTTCCTGAGTTCGATTCTCGCCTGGGACGCTGTGGGCGCTGGAGTTGTGACCCCCCCATATCTTCAGTGCCTACTGCCCAGGTGGGCTATCTCGTCGAAAGGGCCTTTCTGTGTGGAGTTTGCATGTTCTCCCCGTACCCCCCAGGGGGTTCCTCCGTACATAACCCCCCACTAAAAACATGCAGAAGATCGTCATCCGACCAGTGACGACAACATCTGAAGTTGGTCCAATGATGGTCCCCGGGCGCTGGAAATAAAAAGCGACCACTGCTCCTGGCCTGCCCCCTGGAGGAAAGGACAAGCCTGGATGGGTCAAATGCAGAGGACATATTTCACCGGTCACCGGCGGCATGAGTGTGTTGTGGCCGCATACATGTGTTGTAGTGTTCGTGTGACAATAAAAAGACGGGCTTCCGTCTGAAATCGTGTTTAATCGTGTACGGAGATTTTGAATCTCAACCAGTGGGCAAGGCATGAGGTTTTCCCATGAGGACCAGGAAGTAGAGAGCTGCGTGGGCCTGAAATCTCGGCCCGTGCCCGACCCGGCCCAGATGAGTTATGAAATTAATTGGCCCGAGCCCGTTGCGAGGCCCGACATCAATATCACGATATGACGACACATATATCTCTCTCCCTCTCTGTGCATGCTGCCGCGCTTCAAGCATATCGAAATTAGAACAGCAGACTTACCGTTTATAGCTGCATTGAATAACGTCACATTAGTGTCCTCACAATGTATGGTAGATGGGTTTGTTTTCAACAGGTTGAAATGAGCTTTCTCTACTGCAGTGGGGACTGTTTAACTCCCCTCGCAAACTTTGTTTTATGTCCATCAATCTTATTTCTCTCTCACGACACTGACACACGCGGCTTGTTTTGTTCGAAGCATTTTTTAGCCTCATCCTGCTGTACATCTACCTACTCACAACAGATAAACATTAGTGAATATCATCGTATTTGCTGATATGCCAGAGTCACCGAGGCGAATATCGACCGATACAGATATACGTCTGACAAATCTCTGCCTCCAAAATTGGAAGTAGATTTTTTTTATGTGATTTTTAATCTCAACATTTCTCATGTTCTTGATTTGTTTTAAACCTCTATATATAGTATTTCTACCTTTTGAAAAGAGGTTTTGAATGTCAATGGGACTTCCTGGGAAATTAAAGGCGAAATGAAGCATACAATTTGAATCATCTACTTTTGACAAAGTTGTTAAAGACGAGAAGGCCGTCTTGCATGTTTAACCTTGACACAAAATACTTAAACACACAGAGTACCAAAGCGAAGCAAGTAAATAACATGGATTTAAGACATTTCTAAGTCAAATTAACATGAGACGAGTGAACTGAGGAAAGTTGCACCACAACAGACACCAGTCACTGTGCATCCTAATCAGGAAGGGTGTGTATGATGTAGAGCCCAACCGATATAGGATTTTTAAGACCGATACCGATTTTGATATTTGAGTATTTAAAAATCTCATAATTATAAATGGTCTGACCCCCCCCCCCCCCCCCCCCCAAGAAACTCATAACATAAACAAAGAGTTTCCCACGTTTGTTATCTGTTTTATCATCATAAATAGTACTTTGAACAAAAACATAGCAAAAAAGTTTTGATAAATAAAATAAAAGTCCAATTCTTAAAACTACAAAAAGGTTTTAAAAGAATATCAGATCCATTATGGTTAGACTATAGATTACTCTATAGTAGTAGTAGCCTACAAACTATGCAACGACAACACTCATAACATGGTTGAAAGATCCATATTCCATCTCTGTTTCTTTTCTACTTGTACTTTATCGGCCAATACCAATTTATCTGCAATAATATCTCATATTGCTCGATGATATCGGCACATCGATTTCTCGGTCGGACTGTGTAGTGTGGTGTTGGAGGTGTAACATGCCACTTATCTCTTTACACCACAAGTCTAGGAAACGGTGGAGAAAGGCAGATTCATGTGGGCTCAGACCACAAGGCGAGTGGGCGCAATAAGACAAGCTAAGAAGATTAAGTTCATTTGAGAAGAAGCTTATAGAAAAATTGGCTGGGAAGAAAACGGCTTCTAGGCAGTGGATCTGGGATTAATGAGAATTAAACGCATCAGAAAATGAAGGATGTTTGGATTTGTGCAATGTCACACACAAGGAAATAAGAAACAATGTGAAACATATAATTACTTGTGTTATTGTGTACGAATCAAGTGCCAACTATTACATGTGTTTGATAAAATTGTACACGCAAAACAAAACAAGCTTGTGCTTTGTGAATTGTAAAGCCGCGAATACAGTGAAGGGATAGAGAGAAGCCATTTACACCTGGCATTAACATGTGTTTTCTGTCATCAGATTGTGCTTCATCCCTTGGAAGTACAGGTGTAAACACCCCCAAAACGCAGTGAAGAAGGATTGCAATCTGATCGGCCAAATCACCTCCGGAGGTGGTGAGGGCGTCAGGGATGCATTGTGTACACATTGAACACAAGTGTAAATGCAATGTGTCCTCTCAATCTGGATACAGCAACTTTATGCGGATTGAGAGGACACCCATTTCTGCCATCAGATTGCAATCTGATGGCAGAAAATGCATGTTAACGCCAGGTGTAAATGGCCTCATAGATATATACATACATACATACAGTACATACATACATGTATACATAGTTACATACTGTACATACATACATACATACAGTACATACATACTGTACATACATACATACATACACACATTTATACATACATACATACATACATACATAGAATACAATTTTAAATATATATGCAAATGATACAAAAGTGATCAGTAAATGATGATAGCCTAATCATAATAAATAGATGAGCATTACGACAGAGGAAGAAAACTGTGTAGTAGTACTTTAACAAAGATTTCTGTTGTTGCATGCTCTCATATACTGAATTTTTTCCTTAGTATGAGGACATATTTATGGGAGAAAGAAAGTTTACTCCAGTGAACTTTCATTATACTTATTTTATGCCCACCACCCCCCAAAAAATAGCAAGTTTAATTTTACTTATACTAGTCATCTCGCACGCTACTCTAGATGCTATATGCTTGCTAGGCTCACCCACTGCACAGCCTTGCCCACCCTGCAGCTCGTCGAGCTGGCCCTGGCCATGCGCAATGTCTCCCTCTCTCCCTCAGTCTCTCTCCCTCAGTCTCCCTCTCCTCTCTCACCCTCAGTCTCTCTCCCTCTGATATCCCTCCCTCTCCCTCAGTCTCTCCCTCTCCTCTCTCTCCCCCTCCCTCAGTCTCTCTCCCCCTCTCTCCCTCAGTCTCTCTTGTGTGTGTGTCTCACTGATGACGACATCAGTGATGTCACTTTGACATCAACAGTTGCCAATTGCTCAAGTGACATCACTTATGACATCAACAGTGATTTATGACATCACTGATGACATCATCAGTGGGACAAAAATGTAAACGGAGAACAGAGAAACATTGCCTACATGCTCCCTTTTATAATAAAAGGATTGTCCATAGAAATAATCAGTTTTCTTCAGTGCATTCTTTATTTTCAACAACAAAATTGCAAGTATACTTTCATTTTGCTATAGTACACTGGTATACTGTTCTGATTTTAGAGTCTCATGAAATCAGTGTGTTGTCCTCTAAAGGTGATCCAAAAATGTTAAACATGAACTCTACAGTACCTTGGCTAATGTAGCGATAGTAGAAACTATGTATCAAGAGTTGTAGTTTATTTGTATAGCACATTTCATACACAGCATGCAGCTCAATGTGATATATATCAATATAGGGACATCAATAAAAAATATTGCCAGTAAATATAAAAGAGCAAGGAACATGCTTTGCATTAAAATAATGGAATCAAGTCAAAACAAAGATATGCAAGATCAGTTTAATTTATATAACTTCGTCATTTTGTGATATGGGACCAAAAAATCATTCTTCTTTCACCTTTAAATCTGTGTAAATGACGTACCGCCTCTGGCCTTTAGATGGCAGTGTTGTCCCAGTAGCCTGCCCTGAGGTCTGGTGTCCCAAGTGTGTTCACTTTTATTGCTCAATGTAATTGAAGTAATTTCACCTTGTGGTGTCCAGGTGAACGTTGGCCTCGTGGTGTCCAGGTGAACGTTGGCCTCGTGGTGTCCAGGTGAACGTTGGCCTTGTGGTGTCCAGGTGAACGTTGGCCTCGTGGTGTCCAGGTGAACGTTGGCCTTGTGGTGTCCAGGTGAACGTTGGCCTTGTGGTGTCTAGGTGAACGTTGGCCTTGTGGTGTCCAGGTGAACGTTAGCCTCGTGGTGTCCAGGTGAACGTTGGCCTCGTGGTGTCCAGGTGAACGTTGGCCTCGTGGTGTCCAGGTGAACGTTGGCCTTGTGGTGTCTAGGTGAACGTTGGCCTTGTGGTGTCTAGGTGAACGTTGGCCTTGTGGTGTCTAGGTGAACGTTGGCCTCGTGGTGTCCAGGTGAACGTTGGCCTCGTGGTGTCCAGGTGAACGTTGGCCTTGTGGTGTCTAGGTGAACGTTGGCCTTGTGGTGTCCAGGTGAACGTTGGCCTCATCGTGTCCAGGTGAACGTTGGCCTCGTGGTGTCCAGGTGAACGTTGGCCTTGTGGTGTCCAGGTGAACGTTGGCCTTGTGGTGTCTAGGTGAACGTTGGCCTTGTGGTGTCCAGGTGAACGTTGGCCTCGTGGTGTCCAGGTGAACGTTGGCCTCGTGGTGTCCAGGTGAACGTTGGCCTTGTGGTGTCTAGGTGAACGTTGGCCTTGTGGTGTCCAGGTGAACGTTGGCCTCGTGGTGTCCAGGTGAACGTTGGCCTCGTGGTGTCCAGGTGAACGTTGGCCTTGTGGTGTCTAGGTGAACATTGGCCTTGTGGTGTCCAGGTGAACGTTGGCCTCATCGTGTCCAGGTGAACGTTGGCCTCGTGGTGTCCAGGTGAACGTTGGCCTTGTGGTGTCCAGGTGAACGTTGGCCTTGTGGTGTCTAGGTGAACGTTGGCCTTGTGGTGTCTAGGTGAACGTTGGCCTTGTGGTGTCCAGGTGAACGTTGGCCTCGTGGTGTCCAGGTGAACGTTGGCCTCGTGGTGTCCAGGTGAACGTTGGCCTTGTGGTGTCTAGGTGAACGTTGGCCTTGTGGTGTCCAGGTGAACGTTGGCCTTGTGGTGTCCAGGTGAACGTTGGCCTTGTGGTGTCCAGGTGAACGTTGGCCTCGTGGTGTCCAGGTGAACGTTGGCCTCGTGGTGTCCAGGTGAACGTTGGCCTCATGGTGTCCAGGTGAACGTTGGCCTTGTGGTGTCCAGGTGAACGTTGGCCTCGTGGTGTCCAGGTGAACGTTGGCCTCGTGGTGTCCAGGTGAACGTTGGCCTCATGGTGTCCAGGTGAATGTTGGCCTCATGGTGTCCAGGTTGGCTGTTTTACGGCCTAAGATACAGCACTGTAATCGATCCGCCGCTGAACGGAGAGCACTGCCTTCCATTACTCACTCTACGAATCAGACAGCGCCCGCTGTGATGTCATTACGATGCTCCACTAATTAACCTGAGAGTGCTAATCAACTCCTCTCATTAATTACATTTAGTTGTAGCAAGTACATCTTTGTGAAGTTTTAAAGGGATAGTTCACATTTTTGGAACCCTAGCCCTATTTGCTACTTACCAATGATGATGTTGGCAGATTCCTTTCTCAGCACAATCTGTGCTGTTGCTTTTACTAGCTCCAGATAGTTAACCACAAACCAACACAAGATCAATGGGGTCACGCTCCTGTCTGTGCAAGCTGACTGAGGCTCACTCTTTTGTAGTCATCTTGCACAGACAGGAGCGTGACCCCAGTGACCTTGTATTGGTTTGTGGCTAATTATCTGGAGCCTATCTGGACCCTCTCCCACCTGGAGGGGAAGGACACCTATGTGAGAATGCTGTTTGTGGACTACAGCTCAGCATTCAACACCATAGTACCCTCCAGGCTGGTAAGCAAGCTCAAGGATCTGGGACTAAACACAGCAATGTGTGACTGGATCCTGGACTTTCTGACAGACCGTCGCCAGGTGGTGAGAGTGGGCAACCTCACCTCCCCACTGACCATCAGCATAGGAGCGCTCCAGGGGTGCGTCTCCAGCCCCTTCTGGTATGACCTCTAGACCCACGACTGCGTGGCGACTCAAACTTCGAACACGATCGTGAAGTTTGCAGACGACACAGAAGTCGTGGGGCTGATCTCCAGGAGTGACGAGACGGCCTACAGAATGGAGGTGGAGGCCCTGGAACAATGGTGCCAGGACAACCACCTCTCTCTGAATGTCTCCAAGACCAAGGAGATCATTGTGGACTACAGGAGGGGGGAGGGGGGGTGCGCACACCCCCCAATCACCATCAACGGCACAGTGGTGGAAAGGGTGGACAGCTTCAAGTACCTGGGAGTCAACATCCACCAGGACCTGACATGGGCCAGCCACACCGCCACTGTTATCAAAAAGGCCCAACAGCGACTACACGGACTCAGACGCCTGAAGAAATTTGGGCTAAGGCCAAAAATCCTCAGGGACTTCTACAGAGGCACCATTGAAAGCCTGCTGACTGGCTGCTTCACCACCTGGTACGGGAACTGTACCACCATGGACCGCAGGGTGCTAAGAAGAGTGAGGCACGCGGCCCAGCAGGATGTGAGCTGCCAGAACTGCTGGAACTGTACAACCAGCGGTGCCTCAGGAGGTCCCTGAAGATCATCAAAGACACAAACCACCCCCACAACAGCCTGTTCTCCCTGTTACCCTCAGGGAGGAGATACAGGGTCCCAAAAGCACACACAAATCGCTTGAGGGACAGTTTCTTACCGCAGGCCACGAGACTCCTTAACATATACAAATAGTGTAGTAGCTGTACTGTACTGTAGCTGCTACCATTACATATGTCTAATGTTTAATTGTATGTTTAATTAGGTATATGCTATTTGCACCTGTGCAAACAGAATGTTAATTATGTTTAATTATGTTTAAAGTATGTCCATGCCATTTGCACCTATGTGCAGTGAATATGTCACTGTCTTTGGCTTGTCTTATCACCTTACTGCCTTATTGCTTGTTGCTTCTCTTGTTTTCCTGCACCTGTTATTTTGCACTATGTTGTAAACGGAGTCCACAGCACAAGAATTTCACACGTGATACTTGTACTACGGAGTGACAATAAAAATCTTGAATCTTGAATCTAGTATGAGGAACAGCATGGATGGATTGTACTGAGAAAGGAATCTATCAATCATCATCATAATTGGTAAGTAGCAAATAGCTACTAGGTTTCCAAAAATCACAACTATCGCTTTAAGGTTCCTGCGCTGTGGAGGGTGCTGAGTTATTTAACTGTGGGTTTGAACCGGAGTCAGATATTGGTGTTCATGGGCTGATATAAAGACCACAAAGTATTTCACGCACTAAAGGAATAGTCCACCCAAAAATGAACATTCTGTCATCTTCTCCTCCCCCTCATGCCAAATGAAACACAGGTGAAATGTGTTAGTCCATATAACACACAGGGAGGTTGCCGGCACAACTCCTACAGCAGCGTTCTCTAAAGTTCTTTCCACATTCCAAAACAAAAACGGACAATCACAGTGTGAATAGAAACACCATACAGATACACAGATACAGATAGACACACCATTATGTATTGCAAATCAGTCAGCTGTACTTCAGATTATCACTAAATTATGGTGTAAACATAGGTCTGTTTGGAACTGTGAAGAACTGGTCCACTGATGTCAGCTGTTTGGAGAAGGCTAATATGGAGTCATGCCAGCAACTTCCCTGTGTGTTATATGGACTAACTTCACCTGTGTTTACACTGGCAACCTCCCTGTGTGTTATATGGACTAACTTCACCTGTGTTTACACTGGCAACCTCCCTGTGTGTTATATGGACTAACTTCACCTGTGTTTACACTGGCAACCTCCCTGTGTGTTATATGGACTAAAGGGGGCGGCTTTAGCTCAGGAGGTAGAGCGGGTCGGCCAATGACGCAAGGGTTGGCGGTTCGATCCCCGCTCCCTCCCAGCTGCTGTCGTTGTGTCCTTGGGCAAGACACTTAACCCTCCTTGCTCCCGATGGTGTGTAGGCACCTGCGTGGCCGCCATCGGTGTATGAATGGGTGAATGTAGACTATCTACTGATTGTAAAGCGCTTTGGATAAAAGCGCTATATAAATGCAGGCCATTTACCATTTAAAGGCTGGCTCAGACTACAGGATTTTTGGTCCGATTTATGCCCGATTTACCCCTCCCGAGAATCGGAGGAGAAATCTGGCCTGGCAGCTTGCCAAGCTTGGTCGGGCCCGATGTTCAGCATACATTAGCTTGTAATGTGAGCGGTTTGCAGATCCAATCTTAACCCTCCCGATCTGCTCACAGCCTCATCGGGGCCGTCCCGATCATATTCAAACATGTTTGATATTTAGGACTGAAAATCTGCACGAATACATCATCCTGCTGCTGCGCAAGACTCCCGTCATTGTAGTTCATTGACGCGGCTCATTTGATGCGCGTCAATTTCTGCTCCTATAGCGCACTGCAGGCATCAGATAGGCTACCAAATACCAACAGCACAGAACCATGAGCATTTGGGGGAAATGTCACGCATTTATATCACAATGAATGACCAATGAATAAAAAGTTGTTATACCGTAGTTTTGAGCCCCTGCCAGTCAGAGGCTGTTAATCTCCTACCTGTCTATCAGGCAGTGTGGGGAAAAGGCATTGCTGCTGCGGGAAGCAATCCAGTCTATCCAAACTTTTGCCAATCTGATCTCATCATGACAGGCAGCAGGAAATATATTTTGGTAGCCCATGTGTTTGTGTTCTCACTTGTCCAGACAATCTTGCTATAGAGTCGCGTTGTTTACATCGCTTGGCTATATTTAAACTGCCGTGAGATTCTGTTTGGGGAGGATATGCGAGACAGGCGGGCATGGAAGAGGAAAGAGAGAGAGAGGGATGGGGGCGGACTAGCTGCTTTGGAGTCGCTGCTGGAACCCCATTTGACGCTCCAAAATCGAAACAGGTTCGGAGTATGGCCGGGGTCAAGGCAGTTCTGTTTGTTTCTGTCCATTGCTCCAGGATAATCTTAATAATATCCTGTACTGTGTGGTTTTACAAATCTTGTAGTGTGTGCATGTTTGAGACATTATAGGGAAGATTCTCCTTATGCTGTGTGTCACAGCCAGATTTCAAAATCGGCTAGGATTTTCAAAATCCTGTAAGTCTGAGCCCTACCTTAACTTCATCTGCGCTTGCATGAGGTTGAGGAGATGATAATTTTCACGTTTGGGTGAAACTGTTCCTTTAAATGTATTGTATTCTTTTCACAAAAATGTGTGATGAACTTAACACGGTTTTGTGTGTGTCAAAGATCTTTTTTTCACCACAAAGTTCATCTTCTTCAGTCTTCTTCTCAAGGTATTGGGCATGAATTTCTGATGAAGCGACCAGAAGCTGCCCGCTCCTCGGTCCCCTCTGCATCTCCTCTGTCCCGTCCGTGGCGCTCCTCTCTGGGGAAACGCTCGAACAAAGGAAATATATTGAGTCCAGACAGCAGCCTGTGCTTTAGCCTGAGGAGAACAGTCACATTCAGCTGGTGGAGGACAGGAGAGCACATCTAAAGATGGCCGACCTCAACCTGCTCTATCAGTTGACAGACAGGAGAGCCCATATATCTGATATAAGATGAAGAGCCCCAAACACACAGACAACAGTGAAATACATCTAAATAACAGTAGGAGCAGAGGGAGGCCTAATAGCAATAGTTATAGGCCTTTTCACAGCAAGCCTTTTGAGGTGGTAGAGCAGGAAGTAAAGCAGGTGTAACCACTAACATCAACGGGGGCCCTGGCACTGGAACACCTAAATGAACTGGAACCATCATGGTGTTGGTTAAACCTGCTTTACCTCCTGCTTTACCACCTCAAAACAGTTGCTGTGAAAAGGGTCCATAGTATTGAACAAAAATATAAATGAGACTTCAGAAGTGGACATTTTCTGAGAGATCAGAGTTCCCAATATTGTGTGTACATGACTTCCCAGATCGTAATCCTGTCGTAACCACATACATGACTTCCATTTGAAGGCAGCATAACACATTGGAGATGGCCTATCGTTGTGACATGAATATTCAGTTCACGAGCAGCAGCTCTGGTTCATTCCTACAGTCCCTCAAAACATCTGACATCTGTTTCATTGTGTTGTGTGATCAAACTGCACATTTAGAGTGGCCTTTTATTGTGACCAGCCGTCAGCATGTGTGTGTGTGTGTGTGTGTGTGTGTGTGTGTGTGTGTGTGTGTGTGTGTGTGTGTGTGAGAGTGAGAGTGAGTGAGTGAGTGTGTGTGTGAGTGAGTGTGTGTGTGTGTGTGGTGTGTGTGTGAGAGAGAGAGAGAGAGTGTGTGTGTGTGTGTGTGTGTGTGTGTGTGTGTGTGTGTGTGTGTGAGAGAGAGAGAGAGAGAGAGAGAGTGTGTGTGTGTGTGTGTGTGTGTGTGTGTGTGTGTTGGGTTGTCGTGTGACAATAAAGACGGGTTTGCCCGTCCAACTTTACTCTTTGATCTTTGCTGTTTAATCAGCATCTTGATATGGCACACCCCTCAGGTGGATGGATTATTTTGGTTAAGAAGTGCTCACAAATAGGGGATTTAAACAAATGTATGAACAAACAAAGTTTGAGAGAAGTAAGGCTTTTGTGTGCGTAGAAAAGTCGTAGATCTTTTATTTCAACTGCTTATTTTAACCTAAAATTAACTTAAAGTAACAAATTAGCAAGTGTATTATACTCTACTTATGGGGGCCTTTTTCACAGCAGCCATTTAGCGTCTAAAGGCAGGGTAAACACTAACCTGACGCTGCCAGATCACTAAACCAGTCGATCTGGGAATGAAGTAACCAGACCCGCTGACGGAGGCGGGCACTTTGTCCAAGCTACTTGGCAGGTGATTGGATGACCCATCTGTCTATCACCGCTGGTGGGTGTTAACTTCAACCAATCAGATCGCCGAAGGTGCCTGTGTGGATGATCTCCGTGGTATTCATTGATTGAGTCCTCGCGGTCGTAAAGTCACCTTCGAAGCATTTAGTTAGATTATAACGAACTAGTTGTGTGGCTTAGCCTTCCCAAATGTTGAGGGTCGTTTTTTAGAATTTAATACATAGAATTGGGAACGTTACATTCAATTTCATTCAGACTGCCTGTCACTTCCGCGGCGGCAGCCATGTTGAGAGTGAAAAGAACTACAAAGACCATGTACCCACTACTTGCCCAGACGAGCCAGAGCCCGCCTACGGCCGCCGCTGATTGGTCGAGCCGGCATGGCTCGACCAATCATCTTAACTGCCTGTGCGGGTCCAGACCGTCACGGAGAACCAAATGAAATGTGAGTTCACGTGGCGCGCGGTTTACCAGGCTAGGTAAACACATGGTGCAACCAAAACATTAACACCACTGGAACACCTCAATGGATTGGAAGTTGGAAACCCTCATGAATGTTTTGGTTGCACCTGTGTTTACCCTGCCTTTTAGACACAAAATGGCTGCTGTGAAAAAGGTCATTTGCCGACATCTGAAATCACCTAACAAGAAATGAAGGCTTCTGTTACTTGATTTAAATGGTCAGGTGGCACAGTGAGGATCCCCTGGTCAACATCTCCCGTATCCTCTGTGGACAGCGTCGAGCTAATTAGCCTGTTAGCAGAAGAGTCTGACGGAGGCGGAGAAAGTTGAAATTTAGAAATCCACAGCACAAACCCTCTGGAGGCCGACCAGCTTACCTGACAATTAAGTGTCCCAGCAGGGAGGCTCTGTTTGAGACAAGCTGCAAATTAATTATGTTATTAATTAATTATGTGAGTGCAGGTGGGCGATAAATTAACGAGGTGTTTAAGGTTGGCAGAGAATGAATCACCTCTTTATCACTGATTTTTTTATGGAATTTGAACCCAACTCTTATAGTCTCAAATCAGTCCATTAGCCACTTAAATGTATACTCTGCAACTTTTTTAGCAACCTTCACACATAAACAAACTTATTTCGATTTTTAGGAACGAAAATCATATAAGTACATTTCGTTGGTAAACATTGGAGCAAAACAGGCTTGTGTTTTGAATTATGGTGCAATAATAACAGTTAAAGTACATTATAATATAATTATTAATTATTAATTATAATCTAGAAGTCCTACTCTTCAATAATATAACTTTAAGATGCAAAAGAAAAAGAAAACAAGGTTTGTTTACGTTTGAAGGGCCCTAAATAAGTTGCATAATATACTTTTACACATAATCTTTTTAATACAGAAAATTATCGTTATTCATAGCAATCCACTCACGACTCTGACATGACCTGAGTTTAGCCCTATGGCTTTTCTTTAATTGTGACAATGATGTGGAAAAATGGATAATATCAGTGAATGTTTCAGTAAAAAATAAACATACACAGAGACACAGCATTTCTTTTTATTCTAAGATTCATGCTTTTCTTTGTGATACATGCTTTTATTATGTTCTATCGGTGTATTTTATCTTGTGTAATACCTTCTTACTGTATGACTGTTGTGTCAGGTGGTATATTGTTCTGTTGGGACCACAGGAAGACTAGCTGACGCTCAGGCGTCAGCTAATGGGGACCCGTTTAAATACACAAATAAACAGTAGTTAAGTTAGCATCTCAGTTAGTCCATTTGGAATGAAACCTCTAGATACTCACACAGACTGACTGCCACGTCATGTGTGGCCATCTCACAGAGGAAGGACACGGGAAGTTAGTTTCATGGCTTTTTTCCTTTTCCCACATCATCTCAAGCCTGGATTATCTGCTACTGAGTCAGGCTTTATTAAGAGATAATAATAAAAAACACTGGAGATTATATGGGGAAATCCCCCTAAACACACACACACACACACACACACACACACACACACACACACACACACACACACACACACACACACACCATCTTGACACTGTTACACACCCATGAGGGTAAGTGCAGGTCCTGGCAGGAAAGTTGAACAACATTCACACCTATAAACAAAACCACTTAAACACATGTTGCTTCGCATATTGGGCTCTATCGTTGCAGCGGCGCAGTTTCTAGGCCGAGCGCCAGCCGCAGCGCAAAGCAGTGGGCGTGGAAAGGCGCACTTGATATCTTGGTATCGGCGCTAAACTCAGCCTCAACCATTATAACCACGCCTTTTAAGCGTAAAATTATGCATTGTCCGCTCATTGGAGAATTGCAGGGAAGAGACACACGCTTGCCTTTTAAGCTCCAATTCCTGGACAAATCCGGTAAAACCAGACAAAGCCAAGGGCTCCGCCGCCCCCCCCTCCCTTCATCCGGTCTGTCTATCTCCATATATAGGCTATTATTCCATATTATTATGCTTCTCAAACCAATCTAACTGCAGTTTCAATACTGCAAGCATGTAAATACGCTACACTATAGCAAGATCAAAGTGAAAATAATGTTCTAAATGCATCGGATAGAAAATTATATAGCCTATGGCTGGATGTCATGAGATTAGATGAAAGTTTGGGCAGAATGATATCGTTTTATCTCTTCTCCCCCACTGCACGATGCAACATCCTCTGAATGACACCTATCACTTTTACTGGATCTGATTACTTTATTCTATTTTATTTACAGGATTTTATTATTGAGTAATTGTATTTTATTTGGCCTATATATGCCTCCCCCCCCCACCCCCTGCCCACAGGCACTGACAAATATGTTAATTCTCAATAAAATCTTCAGTAATCAATCAGAGTGGCTTTAATAGCCAGATTGGCAGCAGCTGGCGCAGTGTGGTCAATATGGCAGACCAAAACCGCTCCACTAAATTCACAGCAGAGGAGAAGATGGTGCTGGCGACTCAGGTGATATATCTGTCCACCATTCATTTTGAATAGCTACAAAACAACTCTTTACTTAAGTCGTTTATTCATCTATCCATCCAGGTTCAAATGTACCATCGCGCACTGTTTGGGGAGGGGAATTACTCCCGCCGGGAGGGCCGATATGCGCTGCGGCTTGTTCAGCACCTCGGACAGCGCCGCTGCCACAGACGGGGGAAACATTTGGAAATAATTCTAACTACTATGCTTTGCACACAGAAAAAATAAATACAAAAGACAATTCTGTAATGAATAGCTGTAATGAAGAGTGGGGTTTGAAGAAGCGCTACACAACAGTTTATCCAGTTTCTCTCTTTCTCTCTTTCTTTCTCTCTCCCTTTCTCTCACATTAAACGATATACATGCCTATAATGTCAATTATCTGAATGAAATAATAATACATATTAATTAGGAATATTAGTAATATTAGTAGCCTAGCTAATTTCGGGGGGGGGGGGGGGGGGTAATAAAACGTAGAGCTATATTACACATAAATGGGGATTATTATGATAGCCTAAACTAAATTTATGAAACTGCATTACAGCTTCACCCAAAGCCTGAGAAGGGTTGCAATCTTATATTCTATTGTATTCTAAAGTATTTTTTTCTATATATTGTATTCTCCATTCACTTTCCTGTCCCCGGTGCACAGAATCCTGCTTTAGGCCTGCTTTTCAAAAGCGCAAAGCGCTAAAAGTAGGCCAGGTCGGAAGATGGCTGGAAGATAGCAGTACGCCGGTATTTAGCGCCGACACGCCCACTTTGGCGCATTCAGGGACTCCGCCACGCCCATTCGGCCTAAAGCGCATTTGGCAGCCTAAAGCCTATTGCTATTTTCCCGAAACAGGCGCAAGGCACGTTTTTTTGCGGTTAAGGCCCGTAATAGCGCCGATGGCCTGTGGGAGAATAGGGCCCATTGTCTGTTAGGCTACAGCAGTCAACAACACAATATAATAATACAATAATAAATTTGATTTACATAGCACTTTTTTCAAAACAAGGCTACAAAGTGATTTACAAAACAAGATAAATCACCAACAGAGTAAAAAAAATAAAAATAGCTGTAGTTCCATCCAAAGAAAGTTCCTGCAGCTGCGGGTGTAGTTCGGTTGAAGGAAAATAGTTACATGAAACTGCTCACAACAAGGTCTGTGGATTATCTTGAGTAACTGGGTCATGATTTCTGGAAAGAGACATTGCTGTTGAGTTTTTCAAATGTATTTTTCTGTGCTTTGATCACCACATGCAGAGTGCCATCCAGTTCCATTGTATTGGAGAGAAGGCAGACATTTCTACAGCCGATATCTCCAAAACGATTGAGATGGATAAACTACAGGTAAGAGATCTAGATGGATAAATAGCACTAAAGATAAGAGGGAAAATATGAATTTTGACGATGTGAGGATTTGTCCCTTTAAAGCCCCATTCAGCAACTTTTCCAAGTTTTGCTATTGGAGAAACTGCGCCCTCTTCGTGCAATAGTATCGATAACGATATCGCCGTTCAAAGTCAACAAAACACAGCGCCAGAAAGCTCTATGTACATGTTGTGACATCGGGTACTCACCACGTGATGAAATAATAATCCATAGTTCCGTGAAACATCATTTTCGTAGCAAATCCGAATCGAGTTACTTCCTGCCGCTGTAGAGCGCATGCGCGCATCTTGCCATGGGACGTGGCAGACAAACTGCTTAGTCCCAGGGCTGGCCAATGGAGGGCGGTGTGGGATAAATAAAGGCGAGAGTCTCCCTATTACAAGTCAATCTACCATGTCAGTAGTTAAATAGGATACCTACACCACCCACACTTGAGAAAAACGCCAAAATCGAGGGGCGGGGTTTAGGGCACCTACATCATCAAAGGGGCGTGGTTTCTTTTTGGGTAAAAATCAATTTCTCAGTACTTCTGCAAAGTGCACTTCTCCATTTTTTTGCCTTGTGTTTTAAAAACACCTTTCTTGGGAAAGTCATTTTTTCAGTAGTTCCTCAAAGGGCACTTCTCCATTTCGCCCTGTGCTTAAAGCCATTTTGAACAAAAATGCTTTATTTCACTTGTTCTCCAAAGGGCACTTCTCCATTTCCTCCATATCAGCTAGACCATCTTGTGGGTGTTGCAATGTTGTGCGCATCACACAGACAGCCTGACAACGTGTATAAAGCCACCGGGTCGGCCAGAACAAAGTTTTGATCTCGGCCAAAATGCATTTTGGCCCATTTTAGGAACTACTAAACTAATATTTTGTTAACAGCGGAGACCATTTTCACTGTCTCAATCAATCTCTATCTCAGGCCCCTCACCAAGACAGATTCCTCTGCTTGTTGATGTTTTCTCTGACTCACCCCACCCATAGAAACCCAGGCTTCCCCTGCCAGCCCATCCCACCCCATCCCCCACATTTTATTTATCTATTACCACGGCCGGTGTTCTGTCGATTTCACAATCGATTTCACAATCACCTCCGTTATAAATATAAACTTGTTTGTTTTTTGACCGTCAAGCGGGTGTTCCCGGCAACAAGTAACACCCCTTGAAAGCTACGAATAGCGGCGAGATCAGGGGGCGTTCCCGGCAGCACGTAACGCCCCTTGAAAAAGCTATGATTAGCAGCGAGTGAACACACAGTTTTTTCCTCCCATGCCCACTTATATGTATGTACAATACAATGTACAATGTATCCACCATTCAAATATTCCATAATTGCATATTGTGCATGCAAATATTCCATAATTGCATGTTGAGCAGGCTATCTTAGCTAGTATAGCCTACTAATGTATAGCAAAGCATTCTGGGTATTCCCAAGGCTATTCTGTAGATTCCCTACGCGCAACACACACACACACACACACACACACACACACACACACACACACCCACCCACTCACACACACACAGACATATTTACAGCCAGCCACAAACACACGCACCCACAAATTCACAGGTAAACATGACACACTTCATCATTCATGTGTGATATTATGTATTTTCCCATGTTTTCCCCCACTCCGGATCCAATTGCGACATCACCATGATGTTTTTTTGATAGGCTATAAGCCTATTAAGCTTTGAATTAAATATGATCAATACAGATTGAGGTTTCAATTTCAGGTTTGAATTGAAAACGAATGAATACAGACTGCTGTATGACTATGTCGTTTAACCGTCTCTCAAACAGACCAGAGTTTCCCAGCATACACTAATGTGTTTCAACATTGTGTTTTTGGAGATTACTTATATGCTACGCGATATTAGTTATCTACAATGTTATGTGATGACTACTAGAGTTTGTACCCATGCGAACTACATTGCTTTACGTTGTAAAATGTTGGCACCATAGGTGACATGAGTTAACATGTTCTAAATGCAGTTCTCTGCCTGAAATGCTACTAATCAAATGGCTTGTTACAATCCTATGTAGGCTGTAAGACGAACAACCCCATTCTCTTGTGACACCCCAGACCCCGGATATCGGCGACCTACGGGAATTATTTCAAAATATGGATTGAATATGAATCTTGGAACGTGAACAAACATCTTAGTTTTATTTTTCGTATTTTTATATGATTATTTTAATAGTTACTAACTATATTATTATATAACTAACTAGTCCTCCTCACAGAATTGGTTATTTTACTGTGAGACTTTATGTTTTGTAGACAAGCACCAAGTATATATAATAATGGTATATAATAATAATAATCTTTGTAATACAATTGTTATAAAATTAAAACGTATAGCACACTTACAATATGTTTGTTGTATGTATTACAACTTAATTCAACTTGGTCTCCCCCCACATCTCCTCTTCTCTCCTCTCCACACCTCACCCCCTCCTATCTCCTCCCCCTCCCCCTCTTCTCCTTTCCTCCCCTCTCCTCTCCTCTCCTCCCCTCTCGTCTCCTCTCATCTCCTCCCCTCTTCCCTCTCTTCTCCTCTCCTTACAAGCCTATAGATGAGGGATTTCAGACAATGTGTCCATTGTTACAATATGTTTGTTGTATGTATTACAACTTAATTCAACTTTTCTCACTACACTTTCCAAACATTAACACACATCAAACACAACAACTCTTTTCTTACTACACATTCCAAACATTAACACACATCAAACCACAACAACTCTTTTCTTACTACACATTCCAAACATTAACACACATCAAACACAACAACTATTTTCTTACTACACATTCCAAACATTAACACACATCAAACACAACAACTCTTTTCTTACTACACTTTCCAAACATTAACACACATCAAACACAACAACTCTTTTCTTACTACACATTCCAAACATTAACACACATCAAACACAACAACTCTTTTCTTACTACACTTTCCAAACATTAACACACATCAAACACAACAACTCTTTCTTACTACACTTTCCAAATGTTAACTGCATACATAATGTTATGTCTCGAAAGACAAGAGCTATGTAGCCTACTTTAAATCAGATCACTCCGGTGTACAAACATACATTGGTTGTCTAATAAAGTTTTACAAATCAATTAATTTGGTTGTCAACCATCGTTAAACGAAACTTAGTAGTTGTAAACTAAGTAGTTGTATCGATAAAGACTCTAATCGTTAAGCAGTCTCGAAAGTGGGGTCAATATCAATCTACAATCTAGATTGATTTGATTCACTAATTTGGCGTTCTCTCATGCAAAATATCCAACATCCAATATCCAGAAGTAGTGATTACTACACAGAAGTAACTTTAGTTCCACCATTTGCTCTTTGCTTCAAACATAATTTGGATCAGTTGTAACTTTGACCATTTCTAACAATTTCTAGACAGTGAATTTACACAAGCACTTGAGTGAAATTCATAGTACCTATAGGGATTGTGATTGAATGAACGCAGATTGTCAGATTTGTTTACCAAACCCTTATCCTGGTGCCTGCAAGGGTCGTCTGTACCACTAATGTCAGCCACTATGTGTTACAATATTGGGCTGGTTTCATAGATCTGGCCCAAAAGTACATACATACATGTTAGTTAGTTAGTTAGTGATAATAGTCAAACATGGTTTTTCATGTTCTGACTTGCTGAAATGTATGCTGCATATATACATATATGCCTCTACCGTATGGGTTTATCATAATAGTCAAACATGGTTTTTCATGTTCTGACTTGGTGAAATGTGTGTTGCATATATACATGTTAGTTTACACATAATAGCCAAACATGGTTTTTCATGTTCTGATGTGCTGAAATGTTTTACACGTCACGTAAAACAGTTTTTAAAACAGTTAATTAGCCTACACAATGTGTTATTTCAGGTTATTGTAAGTTATTGCATAGTTGCAATCTTTCATACTTACATACTTACAAGTGGGTTGTTTTTTAATGGCATGTGATTTGCGGTTCTAATTACCCAATGTGTAAGGTGATTGTCAATTGTCAATTGTAAATTGTCAATTGTGTAAGGTGATTGTGATGTCAGGTGATTGTAAGTGTGTCATACATACCTACAAGCCTTCATATCAGTTGGTTGTGTCAATGATTTTCTGTATCTCTTGATGCGTCAGCATTGTCTTTGTCAGGCTTAGAAGCAATGTCTAAACAGTAAACAGTTTATGACAAGTGGTGGCAGCATGCTATGCTACTACACAAGACGTGTTATGGTACATAAATAATATGTAGCGTGTAATAATCTGAAGAACTCTGTCAGAGTTCTACTCTGTCATTATTTTTACATTTGACTTTGAGAACTATGATGAACTACTGTTAGTCTCTGTACTGATGTACAAAAGTAACAAGATTGAGGTTGTGAAATCTTCAACTGTAATAAAAAACTGGATATAATATAACTGAATCAGTTAGGCCAAACTATTATCAGTCAGGTCGGTAATGACCGGGGGGAAATTATATGATTATTATCCATTGTGTGTATGATACAACTTTGTTTATCATTCTGCCCCTCACACTATACAGTCTGTATTTTAACTCAACACACTGTACCTGCCCCTTGACCTCGGAGGGGAAGACAGGATATTGTCAAGGATAGTGTCAACGGGCCTGAGGCAAGGTGTGATGATCACAAGCATTGGCATAAATATTGTGACAATGAAATTGGTAAATTGGTTAAGCAAAGCAAGTAATGCTTATGTAATGTAGTTTGTAAGATGTATTTTACAAGATATTTTCTGAGATTTGGTTATATTAACTTATTATTTATATTATTATTCTATTATTATTATTCTAATTATTATCTACTATTATTCTAATTATTATCTACTATTATTCTAATTATTATATTATTATATTATTATTATTATTAGGCGTTATTATGTATATTAACTATACATATTAAAGTATAGATGATTGTTTTGCCCACCTTATCAAAACAAATGTACAGCATATTAAAGTATAGATGATTGTTTTGCCCACCTTATATGGTTGCCTTATCAAAACAAATATATAGCATGGTAAAGTTTTAAATAAAGTCAAGTCAAGTCAAATCCAACAGGTCTTAATGTCAATTAATTTAGCTTTAACGTGTTTTGTGAAACACACACACACCCACACATTGACCCCTCTCATATATACGTAACTGCCTATAACTGTACATATATTCCTTTCACACACACACTTTTCAAAATAGACACTCTTTCATATTGTGATTCATAGTGATTCTTGTTTGTTTTATGTGATCCCGGTTTTTAAGCAAACCGGATCCAGTTTCCTTGTATGTGTACATCCTGTACAAGGTACATCCTGTACAAGGTACATACTACATTGGACTCAATGATCCACAGATGTATCAAACAAATGTATGTTTTACTGATACAAATGACCAAATTACCACAAATTCAACATGTAATGCCATTTTCTCAATAATTTTGGTCAAAACATTTGGTATGGCCCAAGATCAGACATTGTAATGAGGACCTTGTTATCATTGGCGTATAGCCAGACTTGGCACATTTGGGGTGCCTCAGGTCAGTCCTTGTAATGACTTGATCAAAAATATTACAGACAATATATATATATATATATATATATATATATATATATAGTAAATATAATTGTATAATATATTCAAAGTATTGTTAATTGTTAATTATTATTATTCAAAAAACCTGAAAATACTGTAAATACTGTAAATAAACTAAAACTAAAACTTGGAACTTGTACTGTGTGTTAATTTAATGTGTTTTTGAAACACACAACCACATATAAAATCTCAAGTGAGATTTTGAGAAAGAAAAAAGAGAAAAGAAAAAAAGTTTAAAGTATATAAACCCCTCCTAGCTATGTGATTATGTCTGACACCTAGAGGCGAAACATGATACTGAATTGGCTATCCAAATAGCACGTGGTAAACTAAGTACTTATCAAAGCAACTTATCAAACTCTTCATAACACCCTGACTACTGTAATAGTAGTAATACTGACAGGCTACAATTAGTTCAATTAGTTCAATTAGTTCAATTAGTTTAACTAAAACCAAGAAGAGAGGTCACATAACTTTACATCACATACATTTCACTGTTTTTTCCTGATTTTCACTGATTTACCTTTGTTTATTCTTCATGTGTAAAGCGCTTTGGGCTGCATTTTATGTATGAAAGGTGCTATACAAATAAAAGTTTATTATTATTATTATTATTATTATTATTATTATTATTATTATTATTATTATAAACAAGCTATTTTGTGCTGGTCTCTATCAAACTTTAACTTTAAAAGTACACTTTGCGTGGAAAACAACTCTTCTCGAGCAGTTTGTGTAATTGTAATTGCATTTACCCACACTGTCCCACAATCAAACCTCTGAAAAATCCTGTCCCACCCTAAACCCTAAACCCTAAAACCTAACCATGCTTGGTGGAGTCCATTGACGTATATATTAATGGACCAAAAAGGAGCTCATTGACTTTGACACAGCAAAATGAAGCTCACTTCCGGATATTGTTTCATTTCGCTTGATGGGTTGAATGAATTAAATTGAATGAAATGCTCCCCCTAGCGGCTGCCGGGGTAGTTTCCGAATTTGCATTATCGCCGTAATGCATTATGGGTAGTCAGATACTACCGGTACTTTGCCTAATGTAGCGGCTAACGCTACTTACTTTGCATTACAGCATTGCATTACATTGATTTAACTTGATTTTTGATCTAACCCCAGCGCTGGGTAGTTGTTTATAACGTGACTATATTTATAACGCTATAATGTACTCTGTTTTCTGGGGCTGAATCCAATGGTCTGAATACAGAGTTAAATCTGAATACGTTAAATGGTCCACCATGTTATGGACGTTAGATGTATGGCAGCTATATAGTGACGTGTGTCTACTAACATAAGATAACATACGATATTTTGCTCGAGTATTACTTGCGGTGTTCTTACTGTTCTTATTATCCGATGTTTGTCGTCAATTTTACTCGAAATGGGGGAGGGCCCGTTGACAGAAGAGGCCCGTTGGCTGAGGGGGAGGAGTTTGGCTGTGAATAAGTAGCCGTGCCCCTATACGATTTCTGCACGTTACTAAGCATGGAAGGACACGGATGTAACTATGAAAAACGCCACATGCATAGCTTCTACGTTAGGAAGCAGAATAACGTCAAAACGTGGGGACATTCGTGCGGAAAACCCTGTACCATCGAGAAATCGATACAGCAGCTGAGAGTCGGCGCCAATCCCTCGGGGTTGTATCCTCTGATTACCAGAGAGGATGGAAGCATGCTAGCACCACATGCTCCTTGTGGTGTAGTCAATGTTGACGAAACGCTCACCATCAAGCTGATTAAGTTCGATGACATACCAAAGCATTCTGACAAGCTGTTGTACCCCGACGAGCCGTTGGATAGTTACGTCACATTCTTTGTGAATGTAACGTGGAAAGACAAGGGGCACCATATGCTAAACAGCAAGGTGCTGAGGAAGATGTCTCAGCGGGAAAAGCTGACTCTACAAGTGTATGCGCTAAAGGGAGAAAAGCTTCAAGAGGCATTGAATCGGGATGGCCGGTTCACCGACCAGGTGAACCATACCGGTTGTTATCTGAGGGAGGAGCGAGGAGACTGTTCAATATCCCTTTGGGAGATGGGGTGTTTTGTCGACTTTTCCCAGGACCGGCACTACCAATTCTATTACGAGGAAGAAAATATAAAAATAAAAGAGAAAAAAGAAAAAAAAGAAAAAGAAAAGAGCTGACGCAGGCTGACGCAGGCTCTGTGGCGACAGCGACCGATGAGCAAGGAGGAGAAGCTCAACGTAACTGTACGATTATGCCCATGGTGTATTTGGTGACGTAGGTTTGCACCTGTGGTGGCAATATTTTTATATGCAATATATTTTTATTGTATACGGTCCCTGTTCAAATAAACAATAAAGATAATAAAAAGAAATAACTCTTTTTCTGCGTTGTTTTGCTGTCGATACCCCAAACCTCTGGAAATCCCTGACCCTGATCCTGACTCAAACCCTGACTCAAACCCTAACCATACCCAGTGACCAGTTCCCATGGGTAAATGGAGGCTGTGTACGTACAATGGTGAACAATGAGAGTCTGCAACTTATATATTAGAGGAGCAATATTTAGATATTTAGAGGAATATTTAATTTTAAATTAACATTAGGATTATATTGTGTAATAATGTTATTCATTATTTCATTACAACAGACATTTGTACAACATTATTATTATTATTATTATTAAGGAAAAACCAGATTATGATGAGAATCAATTTTATTTTTTATTGGCACAGTATACAAGTTACATACAAGGAATTTGTATTTATATTTCCCTCAGTTCATACAGAAAAGCTTCCGAAGCATCCTGCACTCTTGAAGGGGTAGCATGCTGGTGCAGGCTTTTATAATGTTCAGAAAAGTAAAACTGAGCAGTCCATCTGGCTGGTCCAGAGTCAGGGGCGAGTTCGGAGGAGAAGGAAGGTCTTCCGGTGAGTTAGGTGGGTTGGGGAAGAACATTGGTGACGACGACGGGGAACATCCGTACATCAGACGGTTCAACTCTTCAAGGTCTACCTGTGAGGAAGGAGGCGAGGTAGGTGGGGTAATGAAGAACAAGGGTGATGACGACGCGGAACATCCGTACATCAGACGGTTCAACTCTTCTTCCTCCGATTCAGAGTGGCTGTGAGTTGTAATGAAGGACAATGGTGACGGCGACGGGGTCTCCATGATGATATCTGTCTTTTTTATTGTGTAAAATGGTATGAGTCTCTTTTGAACCCGTCTCTTTTATCCTTATGTTGTGATGAGGAGGAGGAGCTAGGTCTAGGGGAGGGCATGGCGTAGGGATATGGGAGGAGATCATCAAAAATGGCGCTGACCGGAATTTGTTAGAGAACAAATGTGAACAAATGTGAACAAAAAGTAAGATGGAGGGCGTGGCTTTTTAAAAATTGGGTCCTGTTAAACGTTCGGCTAAATCGCCCCTCCCGATCTTCCGTAAAATGTGTGCGGTTATGTCCATGGCGTATTTCTCGCCGTAGGTTTGTTGTATTTGATCTATTGTGGCCAGGATGGCTGCCTTCTTCAAACATCTTCTAGGGATGGTTTGAATTATGTCGATATCATCAGGTAACGTTGCGATAGCAGCTGCCTCATCACAGTCCTCAGGATTCCTTTCTGTATTGCCATCTACAGCTACAGCTGCAGTAGCAGGGCAGGGAGGCCTACGAAAACACTGAATGAGTGTCGTTTGAGTCGTTTGCTTTCGCTTCATTGTGTACCTATCAAATACGGCATCTCCTCCCCTGAGCAACTGTTTTGGTTGGCAGCAAGCAACGTCACAGTTACGTCACGCTCGTCATGTTCGAGTCGGCTCGACGGAAGCCGCTAGGGTTCAAAAGTCTGCGCTTTGTAACACCGAGCGCATAGGGTGAATTTTTCTTTTCTCTTTTTTCTTTCTCAAAATCTCACTTGAGATTTTATATGTGGTTGTGTGTTTCAAAAACACATTAAATTAACACACAGTACAAGTTCCAAGTTTTAGTTTTAGTTTATTTACAGTATTTACAGTATTTTCAGGTTTTTGAATAATAATAATTAACAATTAACAATACTTTGAATATATTATACAATTATTTTTACTATATATATATATATAAATATATATATATATATATATATATATATTGTCTGTAATATTTTTGATCAAGTCATTACAATGTCTGATCTTGGGCACATCCAATGTGCCAAGTCTGGGTATACGCCAGTGATAACAAGGTCCTCATTACAATGTCTGATCTGGGTCACACCAAATGTGCCAAGTCTGGCTATACACCAGTGAAGGTCCTCGTTACAAGGACTGATCTGGGTCACACCAAATGTTTTGACCAAAATTATTGAGAAAATGGCATTACATGTTGAATTTGTGGTAATTTGGTCATTTGTATCAGTAAAACATACATTTGTTTGATACATCTGTGGATCATTGAGTCCAATGTAGTATGTACCTTGTACAGGATGTACCTTGTACAGGATGTACACATACAAGGAAACTGGATCCGGTTTGCTTAAAAACCGGGATCACATAAAACAAACAAGAATCACTATGAATCACAATATGAAAGAGTGTCTATTTTTGAAAAGTGTGTGTGTGTGTGTGTGTGTGTGTGAAAGGAATATATGTACAGTTATAGGCAGTTACGTATATATGAGAGGGGTCAATGTGTGGGTGTGTGTGTGTGTTTCAAAAAAACACGTTAAAGCTAAATTAATTGACATTAAGACCTGTTGGATTTGACTTGACTTTATTTAAAACTTTAACATGCTATACATTTGTTTTGATAAGGCAACCATATAAGGTGGGCAAAACAATCATCTATACTTTAATATGCTGTACATTTGTTTTGATAAGGTGGGCAAAACAATCATCTATACTTTAATATGTATAGTTAATATACATAATAACCCCTAATAATAATAATAATAATATAATAATATAATAATTAGAATAATAGTAGATAATAATTAGAATAATAATAATAGAATAATAATAATATAAATAATAAGTTAATATAACCAAATCTCAGAAAATATCTTGTAAAATACATCTTACAAACTACATTACATAAGCATTACTTGCTTTGCTTAACCAATTTACCAATTTCATTGTCACAATATTTAGGACAATGCTTGTGATCATCACACCTTGCCTCAGGCCCGTTGACACTATCCTTGACAATATCCTGTCTTCCCCTCCGAGGTCAAGGGGCAGGTACAGTGTGTTGAGTTAAATACAGACTGTATAGTGTGAGGGGCAGAATGATAAACAAAGTTGTATCATACACACAATGGATAATAATCATATAATTTCCCCCCGGTCATTACCGACCTGACTGATAATAGTTTGGCCTAACTGATTCAGTTATATTATATCCAGTTTTTTATTACAGTTGAAGATTTCACAACCTCAATCTTGTTACTTTTGTACATCAGTACAGAGACTAACAGTAGTTCATCATAGTTCTCAAAGTCAAATGTAAAAATAATGACAGAGTAGAACTCTGACAGAGTTCTTCAGATTATTACACGCTACATATTATTTATGTACCATAACACGTCTTGTGTAGTAGCATAGCATGCTGCCACCACTTGTCATAAACTGTTTACTGTTTAGACATTGCTTCTAAGCCTGACAAAGACAATGCTGACGCATCAAGAGATACAGAAAATCATTGACACAACCAACTGATATGAAGGCTTGTAGGTATGTATGACACACTTACAATCACCTGACATCACAATCACCTTACACAATTGACAATTGACAATTGACAATTGACAATCACCTTACACATTGGGTAATTAGAACCGCAAATCACATGCCATTAAAAAACAACCCACTTGTAAGTATGTAAGTATGAAAGATTGCAACTATGCAATAACTTACAATAACCTGAAATAACACATTGTGTAGGCTAATTAACTGTTTTAAAAACTGTTTTACGTGACGTGTAAAACATTTCAGCACATCAGAACATGAAAAACCATGTTTGGCTATTATGTGTAAACTAACATGTATATATGCAACACACATTTCACCAAGTCAGAACATGAAAAACCATGTTTGACTATTATGATAAACCCATACGGTAGAGGCATATATGTATATATGCAGCATACATTTCAGCAAGTCAGAACATGAAAAACCATGTTTGACTATTATCACTAACTAACTAACTAACATGTATGTATGTACTTTTGGGCCAGATCTATGAAACCAGCCCAATATTGTAACACATAGTGGCTGACATTAGTGGTACAGACGACCCTTGCAGGCACCAGGATAAGGGTTTGGTAAACAAATCTGACAATCTGCGTTCATTCAATCACAATCCCTATAGGTACTATGAATTTCACTCAAGTGCTTGTGTAAATTCACTGTCTAGAAATTGTTAGAAATGGTCAAAGTTACAACTGATCCAAATTATGTTTGAAGCAAAGAGCAAATGGTGGAACTAAAGTTACTTCTGTGTAGTAATCACTACTTCTGGATATTGGATGTTGGATATTTTGCATGAGAGAACGCCAAATTAGTGAATCAAATCAATCTAGATTGTAGATTGATATTGACCCCACTTTCGAGACTGCTTAACGATTAGAGTCTTTATCGATACAACTACTTAGTTTACAACTACTAAGTTTCGTTTAACGATGGTTGACAACCAAATTAATTGATTTGTAAAACTTTATTAGACAACCAATGTATGTTTGTACACCGGAGTGATCTGATTTAAAGTAGGCTACATAGCTCTTGTCTTTCGAGACATAACATTATGTATGCAGTTAACATTTGGAAAGTGTAGTAAGAAAGAGTTGTTGTGTTTGATGTGTGTTAATGTTTGGAAAGTGTAGTAAGAAAAGAGTTGTTGTGTTTGATGTGTGTTAATGTTTGGAATGTGTAGTAAGAAAAGAGTTGTTGTGTTTGATGTGTGTTAATGTTTGGAAAGTGTAGTAAGAAAAGAGTTGTTGTGTTTGATGTGTGTTAATGTTTGGAAAGTGTAGTGAGAAAATAGTTGTTGTGTTTGATGTGTGTTAATGTTTGGAATGTGTAGTAAGAAAAGAGTTGTTGTGTTTGACATGTGTTAATGTTTGAAAAGTGTAGTGAGAAAGAGTTGTTGTGTTTGATGTGTGTTAACGTTTGGAAAGTGTAGTGAGAAAGATAAAGTCTCACAGTAAATTAACCAATTCTGTGTGGAGGACTAGTTAGTTACTATTAAAATAATCATATAAAATACGTAAAATAAAAACAATGGGTTTTGTTGGGTTGTTAAGATGTTTGTTCACGTTCCAAGATTCATATTCAATCCATATTTTGAAATAATTCCCGTAGGTCGCCGATATCCGGGGTCTGGGGTGTCACAAGAGAATGGGGTTGTTCGTCTTACAGCCTACATAGGATTGTAACAAGCCATTTGATTAGTAGCATTTCAGGCAGAGAACTGCATTTAGAACATGTTAACTCATGTCACCTATGGTGCCAACATTTTACAACGTAAAGCAATGTAGTTCGCATGGGTACAAACTCTAGTAGTCATCACATAACATTGTAGATAACTAATATCGCGTAGCATATAAGTAATCTCCAAAAACACAATGTTGAAACACATTAGTGTATGCTGGGAAACTCTGGTCTGTTTGAGAGACGGTTAAACGACATAGTCATACAGCAGTCTGTATTCATTCGTTTTCAATTCAAACCTGAAATTGAAACCTCAATCTGTATTGATCATATTTAATTCAAAGCTTAATAGGCTTATAGCCTATCAAAAAAACATCATGGTGATGTCGCAATTGGATCCGGAGTGGGGGAAAACATGGGAAAATACATAATATCACACATGAATGATGAAGTGTGTCATGTTTACCTGTGAATTTGTGGGTGCGTGTGTTTGTGGCTGGCTGTAAATATGTCTGTGTGTGTGTGAGTGGGTGGGTGTGTGTGTGTGTGTGTGTGTGTGTGTGTGTGTGTGTGTGTGTTGCGCGTAGGGAATCTACAGAATAGCCTTGGGAATACCCAGAATGCTTTGCTATACATTAGTAGGCTATACTAGCTAAGATAGCCTGCTCAACATGCAATTATGGAATATTTGCATGCACAATATGCAATTATGGAATATTTGAATGGTGGATACATTGTACATTGTATTGTACATACATATAAGTGGGCATGGGAGGAAAAAACTGTGTGTTCACTCGCTGCTAATCATAGCTTTTTCAAGGGGCGTTACGTGCTGCCGGGAACGCCCCCTGATCTCGCCGCTATTCGTAGCTTTCAAGGGGTGTTACTTGTTGCCGGGAACACCCGCTTGACGGTCAAAAAACAAACAAGTTTATATTTATAACGGAGGTGATTGTGAAATCGATTGTGAAATCGACAGAACACCGGCCGTGGTAATAGATAAATAAAATGTGGGGGATGGGGTGGGATGGGCTGGCATTGGAAGCCTGGGGGGTGGGGTGAGTCAGAGATTGATTGAGACAGTGAAAATGGTCTCCGCTGTTAACAAAATATTAGTTTCAGATCCTAAAATGGGCCAAAATGCATTTTGGCCGAGATCAAAACTTTGCTCTGGCTGACACGGTGGCTTTATACACGCTGTCAGGCTGTCTGTGTGATGCGCACAATATTGCAACACCCACAAGATGGTCTAACTGATATGGAGGAAATGGAGAAGTGCCCTTTGGAGAACAAGTTAAATAAAGCATTTTTGTTCAAAATGGCTTTAAGCACAGGGCGAAATGGAGAAGTGCCCTTTGAGGAACTACTGAAAAAATGACTTTCCCAAGAAAGGTGTTTTTAAAACACAAGGCAAAAAAAATGGAGAAGTGCACTTTGCAGAAGTACTGAGAAATTGATTTTTACCCAAAAAGAAGCCACGCCCCTTTGATGATGTAGGTGCCCTAAACTCCGCCCCTCGATTTTGGCGTTTTTCTCAAGTGTGGGTGGTGTAGGTATCCTATTTAACTACTCATGTCCTATGACTAAAAAGATCTTATCTTACAGTAAAACATTTCAAAAAAATTACTGATTGGGGCTTTAACCTTGCAGCGCCCTCTCAGTTTCTGGCTCAGATGAGAAGAGCTGCAGCAGATGAGCGCTGGCTGGCAGACTGTTAACATTCACAGCTAAAATGCAGACCTGTTCTCCAACAGTAATTAATGTTTGCTGGCATTTGAGCCCTCATTTAGCTAATGATATGTGTGGTATTATTAAGCGATTAACATAACAAGCACCGGACAATACCCCAGGGTGAGAGCAGAGCTGCTGCTTCTGTTGTTTTTTACTCTCCCTTAAGCCATCCACTCATTAATGACTCATTACAGTGAACATGGCTAACCTTGACACACACACACACACACACGCACGCACGCACGCACACACACACACACACACACACACACACACACACACACACACACACACACACACACACACACACACACACACACACACACACACACACTCCTTCACAGAGAGGTCCTTATACTGAGTATGGTTAAAGATACACACTCAGAAGAAAACGGAACAAAAGAGAACCTTCCCTGGTGTCTGGTGTTTAGTGAAATTTTCAGAGAGTTAGACCGAGCCTGAGAAAAGCTCTGAAGACCAGCGTGAATGTGACTCTGGCCTTCCATCACTCGAATCCACAACCCTGCAGTCAAGACCACCTCAGCTGCGTCCAAGAAACGGTCCAGTTCGAGTCCAGACCAGGTCCAAAGGGGGTTGAAACCCAGTCAACCAAATCAAGTTATATTCAAGGCCCAAATAAGAAAAGTCAACATTACTTTCCAAAAGTAATGATTAACACGTTGAGTGCCAAGGACGAGATATCTCGGCTTACATAATCCAACCGTTGAGTGCCAAGGACGAGATATCTCGGCTTACATAAACATTTTTTTTTTTTGACGGTGGGACATCGATCAACCCCTTTTACGTCTCCTACACCAGAATTGGAGGTATTGAATGTGTATAATCTATTTTACCGACCCACTGAGTGTCGACATGTCTCTCCACAGTAGAAAGAGGCGACCCAAAACTGGACGGAAAAGCGCGACGAAGCCGTTCTCATACTGTAAAATTGATGGCGAAAACGCTTTCACTTTCGCGCTGATGCACAGCGGTGGCAACGGTGGGGGGTTCCAAGAATAGATTGGATGCACACTTTGAAACACGCAGCATAAATATGACCAGAATCGCATCAAAGCTCTCAACCAAAACTCCACGAAACGAGCGAGTCCACCCAGACTTCCTCAAACAGCGGCCGCGCAAACAGGCAGCAGCCAGGCAGCAGCAACTTCGTTGTGACACGCCCGCTGGAGAGCCAGGGAGGCAGGAGGAGAACACACACGGAGGGAGGAGTTGGAAGCAGAGGGGGGTTTCCTGCTGTTATGGAGGAAATTACTGTTCAAAACTATTGTTTAGATGTCTGACTCTTACTGATGCCAAAAATGAATGGTTAAAGTGACTGTTCTATCGAATTTCACAAAAAGCCGTTTATCTCTGAATAATTTTTCTGACGCTGAAACCATGCTGTATTCAACTGCTAATGCTTACATAACTACTAACTCTACAAACTAACTCTTTTAGACAGAGAAAGCACACATTCTATTAGTTCTTTTTAGATGATTGGTGTTCACGAAGTCTTAACAGAAAAGAATCCTCGGCTCTTGTAAAATGAGCCAGAATCCTCAAAAAAAAACCTGGCAGAACCTACCTACAGCATTGAAAAAAGGGCTGGCAGTCAATGTGTTAAGGAGTTTCTTACAGATGAACAGAGATTAAGATCTATCTGCAAATCCACGCTGTACCTTCAACACACAACTAAACAATGTATTGGATTTTTGACTAATCAATGCATAATAGATGTTTTTTCCCTCAATATTTTATTTTTCAGTTTTCAGAACATCAGAGAAAACAAAAACAAACTCAGACAGGAAAGGAAAAGAAAGAAAAAGCATACATATACATATATATCGACATTCCAAAATGACGTGATGCTACCAGCCGCATATGTGCTTGTAAGAGATGTTGTGCATGGGATCCCATGCAAGGGGTCCATGAGAAACCAGCCAGGCCATCACCCCTAACCTCGTCAAGGTAAGCCAAAAACGGATCCCAGATAACTAAAAATCTTCTAAGTGAGTTGGTCCGCAGGAACCTGAGTCTCTCCATCCGTATAACAGAGATCATGTCTGCCAACAACAGCTGAAAACAAGGAGGAGAGGAGAACTTCCATTCCTGCAGAATGAGTTTCTTGGCGACAGTTGTCCCAGACCAGCACAGCTGTAGGAAAGTTCAGAGAGGACTCCAAGCAGCCGAAGATGGTGAGTTCTGCCTCCGGCTGAAGGGTTATTTTGTAGGCCTCAGAGTACCAGTCAAATATTTTGGCCCAGAATCCCATCAGTGAAGGGCAGAACCAGAAGGCACGAGACAGCGTGCCCTCTGACACCTGACGTAGCTGTCACACAGTGGTGAGACAGAAGGGTAGATCTTGTGCAACTTATGCTTAGAATAGTGCAGACGATGCAAAGGTACAAATCTAGAAATGAGATGCTTGGAGTGAGGAGGGCTCAGCGAATTTGGGAGCGCTTCTAAGGTATGAATCTTGGATCGAACATAATCTCTGCATAATCTTTGCAGGTATCTGAGCCATTGCGTGCCGGGCAACTCAAACTTCCTCTTCAGTAGATCAAAGGATGCAAAACGACCATCTATGTATAGGTCTCTGATGGAAACCAGCCCCTTCTCACTCCAGGCATGGTAGGTTTTTGACTGTGAAGCCAAAAAAAGAGTGATTAAGATGAATTGGTGTGTGGACAGAAACATCTGGTAAACTCAAAACACTCTAACTTGGTTTTAGAATTCTGACAGAGTTGGTGAGTTAGAGTCCCAGGCCTCTCTAGCTTAGAAAATAACATGGCGGGCAGTGAGGAGTTGGCAATAGAACTGGCCTCCATTTTCAGCCACAGGGGTGCCCCGAGAGTTAAGTTGCCAGGAGTCTAGAATAGATGTTTGAGGACCAGTAACACAGGGTTCTACAGGTCACAGCTTTTACATTGCCTGAATCGGTGGGGAGAAAATGAACTAAACAATGAAGAATAAAAAAAAAAAAATCATCCCCCCCTCCCTTCATTCACTGCATGAAAAACCTGCTTTCCGGCCAAGGAAATTACTGCATATAGACTCAATAATGCGTACTTTCCCCCACTTTGCCACAAAGTACAACAAAGACCTGCAAAGTGGATCTCTTTGCAGTTGTGCAAAGTCCCGGAAAGTTGGTTTTTCATGCAGCGATTTTTATTTTAGATAGGCAGTAAAAGTCAACATCCAAGACAAGTCCAAGTCAAAACAGGAGCCCTAAAACCAACAAAATCCTAAAACCAGCAGGTAAATGTAAAGACTTAGAAAAACTACTGCTAGAACAAACCGAAACATCAAACTAAAGACCACAAATTATAGACCACAAATTATAAAACTAAAGACCCAACAGCCATCAGAAATATTAAAATAAAGACCCACAATAAATATCAACCTAAAATATTCAATACATTCAATACGTCAGAAAAGTGGTTTGGGGACCAGTCTTTTGGGACCCAGAATGAAAACCTGAGCCAAGTGAAGACTCTGGCTGTAATGCATTTTAAATGGTTACTGTGTATCGTCACAGTGTGAGTACTGGGTAGTACATATATGAGCTATGTATGTATAGCTATATACGGTATGTATCATCACAGTGTGGAAAAATTTAAGAATAAATCGTGAAAATATTAGGGGTTTTGGAAAATATTTATTTCTAGATAATGCGCATTCACACCTTGAAACAAAATGTTGTCGTCGCGTAAAGGGGGTACTTGGATTCAGAAATCAGGGAAAGAGGGTACTGAAGCCAAACAAGTTTGAGGAGCACTGTAGGATTCCCCCATAGAGCAATATGGGGAAAACTACAGCCGTTTGCTCAGTTTTCACTGGTCATAGGGCTCCGTTTAAAAAAATAATTGCACATTTCTACTACCTAGGTGACCTAGTTTTAATAAATCGTCATATTCACAGGGGCAAAATGATTCTTTAATCTCAGCTGCCTTTGACTTATTTGTCATTCAAAACTCCAAGGACATGGGAGGATCACCTCCTTCTCCGGGTTTGTCCCATTTGTGAGCTTTGCGGTGGTTCACGGGCACGCGGAGCAGCGAGCGGATGGCCTGCGGGCGGACTCCTCTCCTCTGGGCCAGGTTAGCCTGACCTCATCCAGATAACACGTCCTCCAATCTGTAGCTTTGTCACGGCTGTGTGGACGAGCGCCGCCGGGCGGCCACGAAGCACCTGGACCTGAACATCCGCAACCAGCAGGGATTACCATGACCTCACTCAGATGATTTCTGCTGACTTTCACCTGTCTCTCACCCAGCAGATGAGATTCAGGAGGGCAGTTAGAGAGACTGTCCCATAACTGATTCAGGAGGGCAGTTAGAGAGACTGTCCCGTAACTGGAAGGTGAAGGATTTGATCCCTGTCTGTTGAAGTGTCTTTGAGCAAGACACTGAGGCTGAGGTCACACCTACAGTTTGTTTTCTTTGGTCTGAACCAGAATGGAAAAGTTCACTTTGTTGCATTCTTGCATTTTGGTTCATTTAAATTATTCGAACTGACCAATCACAAGGCAACCAGAGCTCATAAACAAAAGTCACATGACTGTGCAGCTCGTATATTGGACAGAGTGTGAACCTGTCATCCTGTAACTATATCGAACATGACATGGTCATGTGAAGATGTATCTATCTATTTTTTATTGCACTGGACCAGGTAGTTCTTATACACTGTTTGTACTTAGTAGGTGCATTACTTACTTCACTGACTATCATTTCAACCAATTTCAACAACCAGTAGGGGGCGATATGCACACTAGGTGCCTTAAATACAATTGTGGCCACTGGCCAGTAAGGGTGTTGAGGTCAGGGTGGTGGATTGGGGTGGGGCCATAGCCTATACGTTTGCCTTCATTGCCGGAGTTTGCCGACCAGGGTTCGACTCCCAGCGTAAGCCACATTAAAATTCTTAACAAGTGTTTTTCTTGTTTAATGATGACCTAACCCTAGCCAAGTTGTTTTACTCACCTAAACATAACCGTAACAACCAACTGTTGAGACGTTGCACTGCTTCTTTCTTTCATTTTAGTCACAACACCTTTCTCCCATCTAAACTGCCAAGTATATTTAATCATTTCATCCCCAAAAGACGCTTGAAGCTGCACCTGCACAGGTAGTCGGTAGCGGTCAGAGACCAGGATAAGATATATGCACCAGTATCCCGGTTTCTTTTGGAGTAGGGATGTTCATTTTGAAAAATTTCCATAATCGAAAATCGGGAAAATTAACGATCAATTATCGATTATCGATCATATTAACACATTCACTGCCAGCCTTTTTTTTTTTACTGTAGGTAGCTTTTGCCAGAGGGTTTTTTTGAGGATTCTGGCTCATTTTAAAAGAGCCAAGGATAATTTTCTGCTTGGAGTTTGTCAACACAAAGTTCACAAAAGTACTAATAGAATGTGTGCTTTCTCTGTCTAAAAGAGTTAGTTTGTAGAGTTAGTAGTTATGTAGATATTAGCCGTTGAGTACAGCATGGTTTCAGCGTCTGAGACAAAAAGCTGAGATAATCGCAGTTTTGTGAAATTCAATATCAAACAGTCACTTTAACCATTTATTTTTGGCATCAGTGAGACATCAGACATAAACAATAGTTCTGAACAGTAATTTCCTCCATAGCAGCACCCGCACCCCCTCTCCTTACAACTCCTCCCTCCGTGGGCGTGTCTCCGTGTTTGTCAGTCACAAGCCTGCCTGTCTGAGCAGTGAGCAGCAGCCTCTCTCTGGCGGTCCCTCGTCGGGGAGCGTGGATGTGGCTTAATCCGTTCTTGGATTTTCGGTTGAGAGCTTTGACGAAGCCTTGTGTGACTCTAGGCTTATGCTGCGCGCTTCAAAGTGTGCTTTCCACCCAGTCCACCTGTGGAAGCCCCCAGTCCGCCGTGCGCCCGTGTGAAAGGTTTTCGCCTACAGTATGAGAATGAGGCTCGTTCGCTTCTGGGTCCTCGGTTGAGCTCAGCTGGAATGCGTGCGTTTCTGGCCAAACAACACTCAATAGTCTGAGCACCGTCGCCACTCAGTGGGTCGGCGGAATGGATTGCACACGCCCGGCGGCTCTAACAGTATAATAGAAGATGCAAAAGGGCCAGATCAATGATCCACCGTCAAAAAAAAAAAAACGATTTTTTTGACGTATCCATACGTCGCTGGCAGTTAACGGTTGGATTCTGCTTGACGTATGCATACGTCGCTGGCAGTTAACGTGTTAATAATAATATTCTTTTAATATATATATATTTTTTTTACAAAATGAATGCCTATGGCAGAAAATATGAAAGACAACGTGTTCTCCTCAATGAACTCTTTATTTCAATGTGTCTCCTCTCCAACACTCTGCTGTCCCCGGCAGGGCCGATTTTACACTTCATGGGCCCCTGGGCTATTCATCTCTGCAGGGCCCCCCCGTCAAGCGGAAGGGAAAAAAAAAAAAAAAAAATTTGAGTGTTTTTTTTTTACCTTTTTTACCCGTTTTTAAAGGAATATCTCATTTTAAATCAACATTAGGATTATACTGTTGTGATGTCATTATTCAGTATCTTCTCCTTTTCTCACTAACTTTCATGTCACCACCTGCTCTCCTGTCAGCATTCTAACTTACAAACACAAACTGTAGGTTTAGCCTTAGCTTTCATAAACAGCCTGATTGGAAAGAAAACATTGCCACTGAGATGTCACAACAAGCACTTTTATTATTATTATTTAGTATTTATTATTGCTGTTATTATTACAGAGCACACACACATTCTCACAATTATTGCACAAATCAATCAAGCAGTATTCAAGTCTGTTCGTACCTGAAATGTCTTCTTCCTGACTTTTGCCGTGGCAAAGCGTTTGACTAGAGTGGTGAAGTCCAATGTTCTAACAATGTCACTTTCCAATGACATCAATGTCAAGTGGGTGAGCCTTTCTTGTCCCATTGTAGACACACACACACACACACACACACACACACACACACATACACACACACAGGGGCATCCCTGTACATCTGGGGGCCCTAAGCACGATAAATTCGGGAGCCCTCTCACAGGGTTCCATGTCGTTGTTCCGACCTCTCGCTGTTCCGACCTCCCCTCTCCCAGCCCCCATGCCTAAACCTAACCTCCCCCAGACCCTAACCCAAAACCTAACCTCTCCCACCCCCACGCCTAAACCTAACCTCCCCCAGACCCTAACCCAAAACCTAACCTCTCCCACCCCCCACGCCTAAACCTAAGGTCGGCATTGCGAGTGGTCGGCATAGCGGGTGGACACCCTCTCACAGTGGATGTTATTACTCTGCAAAAAAAATTGAATGGCGTCAGTAAAAAAAAACATTTTTTGCGAAGACCCTGGACAGGGGGCCCAAAAAAAACCCATCAAGGGTCCCCAAAAAAAAAAAAAAAAAAATTTTTTTTTTTTTTTTTTGGGCCCCTTGATGTCCCGGGCCCCGGGCTTCAGCCCGGGTAAGCCCGTTGGTAAAATCGGCCCTGGTCCCCGGCGCATGCCGGTGTGAATTCCCCATGTTTAAAACAGTTTTGTTGGCACAAAGGCCCGTGCCCAGCCAGAAAACTAGAGACTATATGAAGCTCCACCTCATGTTAGTCGACTATGCAATGGAGTGGGGCGAGGAGGAACGAATTCCACCCAAACCTAGTCCGCAAAAAAAAATAAAAAAATAAAAAAAATAATAATAATAATAATAACAATAATCGATAAAAATTCCACATGATCGATTCCATTCTTTAACGATCAATTATCGATTTTCGATAATTGATGAACATCCCTATTTTGGAGCAATCTGGGCACCCAGACTCCATCAGTCTGACGACTAATATGACTCTGGGACAGATGGCCGATATTAGGGGGTTTCTGCTGTCATTGTTTATTTATTATTATTATTATCATTATTATTATTATTATTATTATTATTATTATTATTATTATTATTATTATTATTATTACCTTCATTACCTTTATCATTATTATTATTATTATTATTATTATTATTATTATTATTATTATTATTATCATTATTATTATTATTATTATTATTATTATTATTATTATTATTATTAGCCGAAATGTCGTCTGGACCTCGATCAGTTCCAACTCTTGCTTCAATTGGACTGTAAACAATAACTGCATAGAAACGGAAGTCTTGATGAAGTCTAAAGCGGAAACCCTGAAATATCTGCCGTCTGTCGTAGAGTCATATTAGTCATCATCAGACTGATGGACTCTGCTGCCCAGATTGTTTTTCGGGGTACTCCAGCTAGCATTATCAGTTTTCTCAACATTGGGATCAGAGCTTATCCATGTTTCTGAAATGGGGATATGATGTTTACATACAAACACAAAAACGGGATACTTCAAAACCCCGATCATAACCGGGATACTCATGTCCATGTAATTGCACTCATTGATTGGATCAACTAAGAGTTCAGGTGCTGAGGAGACTAGAAACTTTGGTTGCAGTTACAAGGCTGATCTAAACCCACAGGCCACGACTGATCACCAAAGCACCACTTCAGATCCATCTTCGAGCCTGCAGCAAGCCACTCTATTTGCATGGAGTTAACCTGCCTGACCCTCACTCGGCGCGGGGTTCATTACCCAGGAGGGTGAGGAGCAATATGACCTCCCCCTGTTCTTCCCTCATTAGTCCCCTCTGTGCGAGAAAGGCCACCAACCAGCTTCAAGGCCATTGATCGTCTGTTTGTACCGAAGCTCTTCGCAGCGCGTGCCAGAGAGCAATTAAAAAGTAAACGCAGAGAGAACTTAGCGTGACCTGAACGCACCCTGCTTCTTTCACATACTGCAGAAGAAGAGATTAACACACTGATCTGTGTGTGAGATCGCTGCGTAAACAAGGCAAAGACCTGTGCTGGCTCCAACAGAGAGGAGGATGAAAAGTGACAGTAAATAAACTGTGCAGGCACTCCAGTGGAAAACAGTGATTAAAATGAGAGAGGCAAGCTAGCTTTCTGTTTTCAAGCTAAAACTTGAAACCAGTGGGGTAAAGTCCGGTTAGCGGAGACTTTTAGTATCCCATGATGGTCTAAAATTTAGACCAATTTAGAATTCAGAATCTAAAAGTTTCCACCTTGAAACTCAAATACTTGTAAGATTTTGGCTTGATAATAGAAAAATGTAAAGATATTGTTTATCGGGACAACATATCAAGCGATGTGACTTCAGTCTAAAAGTATTGGCCTTCAAAAACCAGTATCATTCAAATCCGACTCAGCGACCCCGTTTGTGGCAATGAGACGAAACAATAGTTTATATTTTATTTATTTATTTAGGGAAACAATTATCTGTGAGACAAGGCAGTCAGAAAGAATGTTATTTAGGCTGATGCGCTGGGATCGTTCTCTTCCCTGATCCAAAGAACCAGACTGCTGCTGGCTTTTCTATAGATTGTTAAATAGTTTAAACATCTACTATGCTAAATTAGGTAAATACATTGATTTTATAACTGGACCATGATGTCAAGACACTTCGATGAGTCTCTCTATGTCAGGGCAGCTCTTTGTCATGTAAGTTCTGATCAACCCCACTTCTGTTACCATCTTTGTGATGCATACATGTGTGACTCGTATCATATTCAATCCAGACTTGGGTTAAACTGTTTTGAATGTGTACAATAAGCCATCGAAGTCAAATGCATCGAAATCAGATAAATATCCAGCCATCCTACGGTGTTCACCATGGACTGTCATGGCGGCTTGATCCACTGCAGCTGAGCTCTCAATTCTCAACTGATGTGAGACTCTCGTGGGACTCTCACAGATGTGGAGCCTACCAGACAGCAGGCTGAGAGAGGTAAATAGTAAATAGGGCGGCTCACATTTATGCCAGTATCCAGTGGTGTATAAAGTACTAGAAAACCATACTTAAGTAAAAGTAAAGATATCTTCCCAGAAAAAGACTTTGGTAAAAGTCAAAGTCTCTCATTAGAATATTACTTGAGTAAAAGTCTTAAAGTACTTGATATTTTCTGTACTTTAAGTAATTTTCTGATATTAAATGTACTTAAGTATTGAAAGTAAAAAGTACAAGTAAATGCTGCAAAAAAAATCAAGCAAAAGACATCCGGGCTTAATTGGAAGTCTATTTCTTCTTCTTGACTTTTATAGCCGCTGGCAAACAACGTTATGTTGCATTACAGCCACCAAATGGAATGGCGTGTGGATCGTGATTAACGTAACTTGCAAACTAGGAGCACTGATTTGCCAAACCTGATCGCTTGCAGGCTACGCAATTTCTTCTGATTTTACTTTGTAACTAAGATGCTTGGGGGAAATGTAGTGGAGTAAAAGTATCCATTTTATTTGAGAAATGTAGTGGAGTAAAAGTGACAGTTGACAGAAATATAAATACTCAAGTAAAGTACAGATACTCAGAAAAACTACTTAAGTACAGTACTTAAGTATTTATACTTAGTTACATTACACCACTGCCAGTATAAGATTATGGCAGAAAATAAGCTATTTACAGGACGTAATGCACACTTTTGCAGGTGCCCCTATGGCCTCTGTTCCAGGCCATTTTGCTTTATAGTTCATTGTTTTCAGAAAGTTATTAAGCATAGAGCTGGAGATAAGGTTGTAAAAAAAACTGAACTCTCCTTTAACAGTGGTTCTCAATGTCGGGTCTGGCGACCTCCAGGGGTCCTTGAGGGGTTTCCAGGGTTTCCCCAGAAAACGGATGAATTCTTAATGTCTTTACACGAATTTAACAGAGAAGTTAAGCAGTTAACACTTAGATAATGTAGCAGAGTGGCTGTTGTGATTATAGTTTCTGGACTAAATTATATCTGACAATAATAATCTGCTCAGATTTGGGTCTGAGAGAGAAATGGGGTCTGTTCCTCCAATGTGGACTAAATTAGAGTCCATATGAAACAGGTTGAGAGTCAGTGGACCTGGATGTGGTGTTTGACCACCAGAGGGCACTCTGCTGCCTCTCTGCTGCCTCACACTCCCTTCTCTTCACGCTGGCTTTAATCCAGTGTGAACATGTGTTAGACTAGTGTGTGCGTGTTGATGTGATCTAAACTGTGCTTTAACACGCCAAACATGCTTTATTTATTCAAATTAATCCACAGGAGAGGAAGCAACCTGAGTGCAGTTCAATCTTATGGGCTAATAGTTATTATATAGTTTATTACAGTACTTCTGGTTATTATTACGGTGCATGTTTTTTTATGACAGCATGGACTAAAAATAAATAAATAAATATTGTTTTATCAATACAGGGTATTTATGTTATTTATATTCTGAGCATGCTCATGAGTGTAGAAACGTACACTCATTAGCATATTTGTTGAATGAATCCAGTTTGATACGTTGTGTTTTCCTGGACATTTCCCTCATCTCCAGAGGCCTATACCACGAAGCAAGATGAGTAGGTTAGCGAGGTAACTTCAGGCTTAACCCTGGGTTTGCCGTATCATGACGCTAGTTCACTTCTTACCGAGATAGATCACCATAGCAACTGATTCTCTACGGATAACCTGCTCCGGGGCAGGTTAAGTTCAGAGGATAAAATCAACCCATGAAAGGCCCACCTTCTGACCAATCAGCTCTCTGGAAACAGCGAGTCACCATTCATATATGATCCCCAGATAAAAAATAGATTGCATTCAAATGAAAGAATCACAAAAGGAGAAAAAACACATATGGCTCCTGTTGAATTAATCAAGGACTGAAGCCTTGCACTTGTTGCAGGCTACATAATTCAATTAAGCCCTACAATTTAATATGGCATCGCCTGCACACAGATTATTCATAGCTAGGCTACTCCTGCATTTTGCAGCTGCAACTGTGTTGCTTTTTTGGCCTGTATGATGTGATTGAAATCTTCATATTATTCCACCATAGTCCTGTATGAAATATGCAACTCTGCTGCCAATACCATAAAATAGGCTATTTTTATCAATGAAATCTATACCCGCACCGTGTTGATTCAGTTCAGCAGCTTTTTAAAATTGTATTATCATAATTTGTTTTATTGGTAGCTTTTGATAGGAATTATTCAGTGCGACCAAACACATCATATCATTATTATTCTTTGAGCCTAATGGTCCAAATACGCCTATGGATATTGGAAATTTAGACTGAGATAGATTACATATTACTTCCACTCGCAAAAAAGACATGGAGGTTTTATTGAGTTTATTGAGAGGGTGCATTACTGCTGTAGGATCATACGTGGAGGCAGAATCCACTCTTCAAAGAAATGTCTGATGTGAATAAAAGCGGTAACTTAAGACAGTCATTCGGGAACATGCAGACTAATCATATCCAACGCGTTTTCTGATTCTGACATACAGTGAAGCTCTGCTAATTAATACACTTTCATCTGCGCTTTGAATGAATGAGGAAATAGGCATGTCAGACGTTGTAATATCTGAAGCTGTCCATATTGTTTTGTGATTGGCTAGTTGTTACAAACCACGCCTCTTTCATGGGCATGAGCTCGTGTGAACGAGCAAAAATTTTCATGTGCATGAGCTCAGAGCTGGATTTGGAAATCCTAAATTGACAGAACCGACTGATAACCACGTTCGTGGTACCGAATAGCTCGATTGCGATTGTCTGTAAGTCAAACCAGATCAAGGGACAGATCCTGGATCTGTTTATCCTCCATTCGTGGTATGGGCCCCAGGTCAAAGTGACACATACAGACAACAATAACAGACAAATAGCAACAGACAACGGGGTAGCTTGGTTCCAGCCTTAAAACCCATTACATGAGGATTTTTTTAAATGTCTATGGAGAAATGAATGGGGAACTCTCTTCCGGGGCAAGAAATGTCACATGACTGTTCAGCTCTATTGATCGCGATTGATTGCAGATGGGCCCCTATGGTGCATCGGCCCTCACAAGGTTCATCCTCAGCTAGTCACTGAGGCAACCCTGGGGATGTAATTCCACGGGCCTTATGGGTGTGTGGGGCGGGGGCCGGGGTGTGGGGCATCGGTGCTCTCTATCATTGGCCGAAGGATGCCAGTAGGTCAGAATCTTAGGCTAGGCTATAGATTAGCTACAGCCTAACTGTAGGCTGTAGATTGGCTAGACCAGAGGATTGCAAAGTCTGAGACCTCCTCTCAGAAATAGCATTTAAAAAGATCTGTGAAAAAGCTTCCTTCACTCTTACTCAAATGATTAAATTAGCTATAACTGAAATAACTGAAATAAATTGCTCACTGAACCTCCCTTCAAACTGTTTGAGCCCCCTGGGGAGGCCCACCTCCCACTTTGGATACCTCTGACCTGGACCTCTTGATTGTTATAGTTTTCAGGCTTAGATTAGAGTAGAGTAGGACAGGGCAGATTAGGCTGTAGATTAGCTAGATTCCTTGTGTGCTACTGTAGTTAGTTCCGGTTAATGGCTAGAGTAGTCAGATTGTCTGAGCTGTTGTTCGTTTGGCCTGGCCACTCTGCTGCCGGTTCCAGTGTGCCGCTGTTACCTCAGCCGCTGCGGCGGTATGGCCATTGAGTAGCTGCTGTATGCCCTAGGGCTGGGTGATAAATGTCAATTAGTTTCTTGTCTATTCAGTGGCTCATTTCGCCTGGTAACTATAATACATAACTTGATTGCTAAATCTTTCTGTCCCCTGTGACTATTCATGACCGTATCGCCCAGCCCCAGTATATCCTATCTGTTCTGCTCGCTCTCCTCTTCCCCCTTCCCCTGCTCTCTTCCTATCTCTCCCCCTCACCACCTCCTCGCTTTCCCTGCTCTCTCCTTGCCCACACCCCCCCCTCTTTCTCCCCTTCCCTCTGTCTCTCTCTATCATATGATTGTTCAATCATGTTGTTATTATTATTACTGTAATTGTTATTGTTGTGTGAGCTCGATTTAAAGCTAGACATTCTCTGTAAGGCCTCTGAAACATCCTTGTGAATTAGGGCTACACAAATAGCCCCCCCCCCCCCCCCCCCCAGCAGAGGGCAGTATAAAAGAGGACACTAGCAAAGATTCCCTGATAAAAAAACCCATAAAGGAGCTTTCTGCTGATGTCGAAGGAGCTAAGCTTTCCAAGAAGAATATTCTTGACGGTGCCTTCTTAAAAACGGCCTTGCTGTTCTTTTTCCAGTTTTGTTTATTGTCCAGGTTAGATATACACATACATTAGGGATGGGTCGTGATTTTCAAATGTATGTCAGCCATGCCAATAATGGTTTGTCAGAGAAGAACAAGGTCCAGATGCCAGCCTTCACTGACAGTGCGACTACTGCCAGGCTCATGGGCACTACAGCACCTGGGACATGTGTGGCATACGTGTACCATCGCAGATTATGTCTAACCTAGTGATGGAGGGCCTCCTCCCCAAATCGAGGGAGTTCATCTCCCCTCGACTCAAAGACAAGATACATGAGAGGCAGAGGAACTGGATGCTGATCAGTGACACGGTGTACACGTACAGCCCGATGCAGCACCAGTGCCGAGCCCAGTACAAGCCTGTGGTGCAGCGGTGTGGGGCGGGACGTCCCGTGCTGCAGGGCTCCATATGAACAGACATGGACCAGATCATCCCCGCCAAGGAGCATGTCATCAACCAGATGTGAGCGGTGGTCCTCCCCAAGGCAGAGACACTGCTGAAGGTGAGCATCCAGCCGTACATCAGCTCCATCCTGGATGCCCTGATGGAGCCGACCATCCGCGACTTCCCTGAGGCCCGCAACATTTTCATCAGAGAGCTGGACATGTGCAAGAACACTCTCAACAAAGGCACCAAAGAGACTATGGTTGGCCTTCCACCTGGTGAAGATACAGAGATGCTATGAGAAGGTGGAAAAGCTGAGCCTGGAGGGTCTGCAGCAGAGGTTTCGAAGTCTCCAGCCCCTCGGTGTTCATCCAGAGGGCCAAGATCCTCATGAGAGAGCAAATGGAGGTTGCAGTATACATCTTTGAGTAGATAATTCACCAAAGTTTGGAGTGTCAGGGAACGGAGGGCTCTGTAAGACCATCCAGCGCTGCCAGGACTGAGTCATCAAGAAATTTGACTATGACAGCAACACGGTGAGAAAGCGTTTCTTCCACAGGCCTCTCCTGCAGATCATCATCCCATACATCGTGAGCAGCTCAGCCGGTGCTGCACCTCCCAGCAGCCCTGCTTCCAGGAGCAGATTTTTTAGGCCTTTTCCCATTTGGAGAACATTTTCGAGAAGGAGGTGGACATCATGACGGCTGTGAAGGAGGCAGCAGTCCAGTCCAGCAGTCCAGTGGAGACACAACCTGTACAGGGACAGCATCATTCTCACCAGCAGCGACTCCAACCTGCACGTCCTGGGCGAAAACCCGTCCATCGACTCTGCCGGGAATTACGGAGCCGAGGAGGAGGTGGACAGAGTCGGGGAGAATGCCGAGGAGTCCGAGAGGAGGAGGAGGATGAAGCAGGTGGTGTGCAGGTGGTGTCCATGATCCAGGTGGAGGGCTCTCCAGTTCCTCCTGTTGAGTCGTGGAGGATGGGGAGGAGGAAAAGTAGGATGAGAACAGCCAAGCCAGAGTGAGAACAGAACCAGCAGTCCCAAAACCGGTCCCATCAGTGGGTGAATGTGCTACAAGAAGCACACTAGAGGAAGTAGATGAGGCCATGCAGGGAGAGGGAAGACAGCGCCGGAGGAGGAACTCCCACCCATCAACCAGGAGGCACCGGCAGCTTCAGAGGTGTTGCCGCCGCCGCCACAGAAATCCATCATGGCATCCATGGCTTCCAGTCCCCCACTGGTGAGGAGGTGGTGGAGGAAGAAGAGGAGGGGCTACCGTCCTGTATTGAGGCTCCACCCTCTAGCACAGAGACTCCACCCTCCAGCACAGAGGCCCCACCCTCCAAGACAGTCCCCTTCCCTGATGTGTTAATAGCTGGGCTGGGATAAGAATTTTGATGACTGGATGGGAGAAATGTGTTAATTCAGTATACACATTAAATGCACTAAAAAGAACACTTTTTCACCTACTTTTCCATGAAGATTAAAAAAAATAATGATTGATTATTTCAAATGGTTACCAATGACACATGATTCAGATATGTTCATGTCTGGGAAAAATTCGGGATTAAATGGGTTAAGATACCTCCTTCTTCCTTCTTTTTTTTATATATATTTTTTTTACTGGGAAAGAATTTTTTTTTCTTCCCCCCATTTTCTTCCCAATTGTACTTAGCCAATTCCCCCAGCTGCCCCGGTCGCTGCCTTACCCCCTCTGCCAATCTGGGGAGAGCCGTAGACACACACGCTTCCTCTGATACATGTGCAGTTTCCAGCCGCTTCTTTTCACCTGACCTGGGGAGCTTCACCAGCAGGGCGTAGCATGTGGGAGGATCAAGCTATTCCCACCAGTTCCCTTCTGCCCCGAACAGGCACCCCGACCGACCAGAGGAGGCGCTAGTGCAGCGACCAGGACACATACCCTCCTTACGGCTTCCCACCCGCAGAGTGACACAGCCAATCGTGCCTGTATGGACGCCCAACCAAGCCGGAGTTAACACGGGGGCGCGAACCTGCGACCCTCGTGTTGGTATAGGCAGGGAATCTACCGCTACATTACCCGTACGCCCTGCTCCTTCTTCCTTCTGAAGTCAATAATTAGTTCTTTGGTCTTCCCAACATTTAGTTTGAGAAAATGTGCATCACACCAGCTGAGAAACGATTCAATTTCCCTTTTATAGGCCAGGTCGTTGTCTTGGTTAAATAGACCCACAAGGGCAGTATCATCTGAAAAGGATTTGGCAAGATGCCTGACTATGCCTGTAGTCAGCAGTATAAAGCGAAAGGGGCAAATGTTCCCTGTGGCACTCCTGTTTTAGTTCAAATAAGCCATGTTCAGAATGGCTCACTCATTCACTCACTCACTATTCCCCATGTAGTGTTTATCATATAGTGAACTATTTGGGGAACGATCAAACGAGTTTTGGACACTACCTCACTCTTCTTCTCCTTTGGTAAACATGGCCGCATTGCATTGTGGTATATGGGAGAAAATGTAGGGTACATTTGCTGTTCACTAGAAATTGCAGTGCATTGTGGGTATTTTACAGTGGACTATATAGCTAGTGAAACCAAATTAACAGTTGAGAATTCGGACACCAGTACAATGGCAAACACACTATAGTCCACTATTTCTGCAATAGGGACCAGTTTGGAACAGGGCTATAGTGTCAGACCGTTTGTTGTCACCTCGGCGTGTTTTGACCCTTTTTAAACTTCTATGGTCCATATAGCCGGCATGGACCTCCCACACTGCCAGCTGGTCCATATAGCCGGCATGGACCTCCCACACTGCCAGCTGGTCCATATAGCCGGCATGGACCTCCCACACTGCCAGCCGGTCCATATAGCCGGCATGGACCTCCCACACTGCCAGCCGGTCCATATAGCCGACATGGACCTCCCACACTGCCAGCCGGTCCATATAGCCGGCATGGACTTCCCACACTGCCAGCCGGTCCATATAGCCGGCATGGACTTCCCACACTGCCAGCCGGTCCATATAGCCGGCATGGACCTCCCACACTGCCAGCCGGTCCACATAGCCGGCATGGACCTCCCACACTGCCAGCCGGTCCACATAGCCGGCATGGACTTCCCACACTGCCAGCCAGTATTGAAACCGCCACATGTTGCTTCAAGTCAGGGATCCCCAGACGTCTTCAGGTCCAGGCCTCCAGACAGGCCTTCGCTAAGGTTTTCCCCTGGAGAACCTGATCTGAAGAGACTATTGGTGTTAGTTATGTGGATTTGCGTCACTGTCTGTTTTGTGGTTGGGGGCGATGATGGAGGGGACAAAACATACAAGCAAACCATATATTTCTTAAACCTTTAGAAAACCACTGCTTTAAAGCAGAAATCCATCAATCTGTCATATTCAATCAATTCTCCTGAGTTATTTAGTGATGAAGTGCCATTTACTGTTGTTGGTGACACCATTCTCCCTCAACATGCCTCGTCTAGCGATTTCCAACATTTAACAGAATACATTTCAACAACCCCCAAAAAGAGAAGAGGGTGAACTTGTTACATTCATTTTGTGTGTGTGTGAGATAGAGAGAGAGAGAGAGTGAGAGAGAGAGAGAGAGAGAGAGAGAGAGAGAACAAAGAGTGTTTCCAGTTGAGATAACATGAGTCTCTCCTTCCTACCTCAGCCTGTCTCTCTGCTGCACCACATGCTGCTCTCTCTCTCTTCTATCAGATTTCTCCCTGTGTGATTGTTGAATGTATCTTGCTGCAAAATGGCGGCTCTAGAAAGAAGCCCTTGCTCTTTGATTCTGAGGGAGTGACCAGTCCTGCATGTTGTTGGCTAGAAAACATTTATATAAATTGACGGGTACGGGCAAAAATGAACTAAATGCTGTCAGGCATATATGTACTATGTTGTTTTTTCATGGAGAAATCAATCAGCCGCCAGGATGCATTTTATTGTGAAAGCCTACAACACAACATTTGACCACATCCGGCCAAATCCTCACTAGACGATGGGCATGGGCAGCAGCCGGCAGGACAGCGATGTAGGCTAGCTGCTAGCTAGCTAATCAAAATGGATGACATAAAGGCCAAATTAAACTGTGATGGATACCAAATTATGGACAATATACGTCATCAAAGACCAAGTCATTGTCAGTGGCTTTGCTGGTAGTAAAAAGTGCCAAAAAGTTGTAGCTTTGGATAGCCGCAAGCTAGGCACTTGGTTGCTGAGGAAACATGTTGACAGCTGCAGGAGCACACGTGCTGTGACAAACTGACAGATTCTTTTCTAAGGTCATCTCCTGCATGAGCTCATAATGTTCTCATCCCAAACTGAAAAGCCTGAAGCTGCTTCAGACCAGGGTGAGATGATGAGTGTGTAGCCTATGTAGCCTGCAGAGGCGTCATGGGCGTGGTTTACGGAGATATTCTGTTTCTAACCCCTCCCCCTACCCTAACCCTAACCCTAAGATCTCAGAACGTTACCATTTTACAATTTTCGAGCTGGTCCAAAACGTTGCTATTTTACAATTTTCTGTGAGACTGTGTTGACTCAATAGGGTCCCTGGACCTCTCACATCAAGATATCTGAATGAAATTGGGCTAATTAGAATCACATGAGCCTTAGCTTTACAGCCATGTCTGACATATGTCAGCTACATAGGGTATATGAGCTCCAAGGTCCTAAAGACAGAACATTGTGGAGGTGTGGTCATGCCCATAAAACCACAGCGTCACGTCAGCAGCTTCCTCCTCACTCAGAGGCAGGGGCGGACTGGGATTCTAATTCAGGCCAGGCATTAGATAGCAAGCAGGCCAGGCCGATACGGGCCGACGCGCGTGCCAGCGTCCGTAGGGCGTCGGCGAAAAATTTGGGCCATTTGAAGCCCGATTTGGCCCGTTTGAAGCCAGATTTGGGCCGTTTGAAGCCCAATTTGGGCCGTTTGAAGCCCAATTTGGGCCGAGTCCAATTTTACAATGAGATGCACCCACTTTAACCCTGAATAAAGTAATAAAACCACTAGTAAACCAGTAGGCAGCGTTCAGTGAGTGGCCTGACTGGGGGCACAAAAAAAAAAAAAAAAAAAAAAAAAAAAATTTGCAGGCCAGGCCAGGCCACCGGGCATTTGCCCGACGTGCCCGATTATGCAGTCCGCGCCTGCTCAGAGGGACTAGAGTGAGAGAGAGAAAGAGGGAGAGGCTGCTGCCCAAACGTCTGACTGTATAGACTGTATATTCCTTTTCGGGCTCTATTTACTCTATTTGAAGTTGAATTTTGTTCCACCAGCACACATTTTATTAATCAGCTATTTTCTATTCGTTTCTATTAATATATAGAGGGACTTCACTGTAGGCTACTCGTGACAAAACCAGACTTTTCAACACTTTTGCAGCTAGGCCTATAGGTTACTGGCTATTACGAGGTGAGGCAGTATGCCCCGTGTGTCTCTCTCTCTCTTCCCCCGACGAGGGAAGTGGAGAGGGCTATTGCGGTGCTATTAAATGTATAATGGTTGGAAGAGATCATTTGCTTTTTATTTTCTCCTACCCTCTCCTACCTAAAGTAATCTAATGTTACACCACAGACCTGTATGGTCGGGAATTATGTAGCCTAATAAAACCATGACAAACGAATTCTCATTTAAATCAAGGTATGTTTTTTCAGGCTAGTTGAAACTCAACGTGGCATTCCGAGGAGAGAAGAGTGTGTGCAGGCGCGAGTGGAGAATGACATCCATGCCGTGCGTAAATGTATCCAAGCAAGGATTTCCGGCACTGCACAGAGATGTGGAGACTGTCTGCGCTCAGGCGTACTTCTGCGTTTGCGCTAAGACCAGCTATTCCCTGGCGTTAAAATTGAGAGCAACCAAGGCGATTTTTTCTATCACATTGCGCTGTAATGCCTATTTTGGAACGGGCAACTCCCAAACCTCTCTTTGCGCTCGGCACATACCGACGGTATCTTCCCCACAGCGCTAAATGACACTTGCGCGAGACACATGATAGGGTAGAGGCCCACCGACACGCCTGGGCCACGCCTACACCTGTGTCATCACAGTGCAAAACTGGACGGTGGAGGCAGAGGATAGCTGGTGGGAAGATAGCAATAAGAAGCGCGCAAACGCAGCGCAAAGGCATTTATTTTTACTTTAAAATGTACACAAATTTCTCCCATGGGGGCATGCCTCCGGACCCCCCTGGGTCTGCAGTCTGGGATATTCTGATTAATCCTAAAACCGCCCCTGGGCAGGTGCCCCCTCAGATTGTGTGTGTGTGTGTGTGTGTGTGTGTGTGTGTGTGTGTGTGTGTGTGTGTGTGTGTGTGTGTGTGTGTGTGTGTGTGTGTGTGTGTGGGTACAACACCCCAGCCATGTCCTCAGTCAGGAAGTTGATGCAGAGGTAAGTTATTTTAGGAGATTATAAATGGAGAGATAGAGATATATGGTCATAGGGGTATTTTTCCTTTGTGGAGATTTATGCTGATTTAATTGAAAGATGTGCATTGTGTTTGTAAGAGCTATTCAAGAAAATTGGCAGCAGTGTAGAAGCTAGTGTATAAGTGAGTTTAATTTTCAGTAACCACTAAGAGCAGACAGCAAAGATAATTGACATGAAAATCTCTAAACAAATACAACATTACCTAATATGAAGTGGGAGTTTACTCAGCTACATAAACTCATTTAGTCACGTTTTAAAATTACTCCCCCAACGCCTTTGAATATATGTCAAATTGCATAAAGTTGTGTCATTATCTATATAAAATTGAGCATGTGGACTTTGTTTGTTTCAAGTTCTGTGTTCGGCCACAGCTATGCCGTTTTACGTGCGATCGGGCTGAAACCTTCAGGGTGTGTAAAGGGCACCCGTGCGGGTGACCTGATGGAGCCGGATTTTTAAATTAGGCTAATTAGCTCATGATGTGATGTCATCAGTGATGATGTCCAAAGTGATGTCATAAGGGCACACACGTCACACACACACAAGGAGGCATTAGGCTCGTTTGAGATGAGCAAGTTCTGCGCAGATTCGACCAGCTTGCCCGTTGCATGATGGTTAGAAAAGTTGTCCGACTTGCTCCGCCTGCCCGCCTGCGTGAGCCACGGGACTCTGGTGAGAGCGAGGCGGGCGCAGATTTGTAGTGAGGTGCTGCAGTTGCTCCCCACCAACTGCACCCGACTGCGGATGACATGGAGAATGACGAGAAACGCATCAAGCTGAGCGCCCATTGGTTCAACACAGGTGCATCACAAACCCACAGTGAAGTGTAGAAACTTCAATTTGATATCTATTCCAAGCTGTCACTCCATATTTTACATAAATACCACCTGTAGCCTAATGTCTATATTCAAATAAAAAATAAGTAATCTGAAGGGCTGGGTCATTTGAGCAGTGAGTGGGTGGCGCTAATGCATCTTTTAATTTGTTTACAAACCGCTGTTAAACAAAACTGTAGAAGAAGAAAAGCAGCAGTGAGTGTGCTGTGGGGGTGTTCGACTTGTTGACGCCTCGCCTGACTGTGCTCGCCTGCTCTCGTCTGCTTTCTAGGCGAGGCGGCAGTCAACTCAAACGAGCCTATTGTGACAAGACTGATCAGTGATGTCATAGGGGGGCACACACACACGCACACTGATGATGTCATCAGTGATATAATGGGGCACACACACACACACACACACACACACACACACACACACACAAGGAGGCATTGTGACATCACTGATGCAATAACATTTAGTGAGCAACATACACACACACACACACACACACACACACACACACACACACACAAGGAGGCATTGTGACATCACTGATGCAATAACATTTATTGAGTAGGCGAGGCCGAGCTAAGGGCGAGGCCAAGCAGCGGCCTAGTATGGTCCGTACAACTCTCTATATACTTTAGAAAACAAACAGGAATAGTGATATAACAAACATTATTGGGGTATTACATTATAATCCATTTTCCCATTTTAAACCAAAGGTTTTTGGTCCGCTCTATTTTACACAGATTTTTGAACATTTTTAATACTGAATTTTGGTGAAATCATCTCTATCTTAACCTGTTGGCACAGAAATGGAAAAGACAATTTGAAAATACCCGTTGCAATCGGTGAGCACATCAATAGCCCCCCCCCCCCCCAAGTCTAAATGGGTTGAAAACCGCTGCACTTAATGGGCCTTTTTCACAGCTGCCATTTTGTGTCTAAAAGGCAGGGTAAACACAGGTGCAACCAACTCATTAATTAGGGCCCCAGCACACCTACAGTAAATGGACTGGAAGTTGGAAACCCTAATTAATGTTTTGGTGCACCTGTGTTACTTCCTGCCTTTTTGACACAAAATGGCTGCTGTGAAAAAGACCTATTGTTTGGCCCGTGACTCGTATTTTTCTGTAGGCTATGTGGCCCACGACGAATAAAGTTTGGCCACCCCTGGTTTACATCCTGAAACATTTTCTCATATCAAACTATATAAACATCTGGAGGTCACCTCATCTACAATTGGCCGGTTATCCACCAAGAAGAGAAATGCAACTAACAATATCATCATCATCATCATCATCATCATCATCATCTTTATCATCAGCTGTTTGGATGGATCCCCCCCTCTTTCTTTTTTCTCACACCATCGTTCTCTCGGCTCCCAGATGGTTCTTCTCCTTCTTTGCCGGGTTCTTCAAAGCTCTCGCAGACGAGCGCACATCAGACGGCGAATTCCAGCACGTCTTTGAACGTGTTGTAATTAGCGGCGTGAAAGCGACACATGTGCGCCACATGCTGCGTCTCACACGCCGACACCTGACTTTAATCACTGCGCCGCCGCCTGCCGCAGCCCCACGCTCTGACACCCGCACAAACATGTGACCTAAACAGCCGGGAAAGACTTTGTGAGAGGAACCAGTCTCTTTGTTTGTGTTCAACTTGTTTGTATTTACTGTTTTTGGTTCTTCTTCCTGTTGTGACTTTGAAAAATGGGCCCTAACACATCATGGAAACATCTGTTTGTTCAACACCACTAGTGAAGAAAAATGTAAAATTATCCCACGTTTTGGTGACAAAAACGGCTTCAGAGGAGAAGTCGCATTCTCAGACTTCACCACAGGGAAACGGTTTTGAACAAATCAACATCATTTAAAGTGGCACTTTAATTGAATGATGTTGATTTGTTGCAAACATTTCCATGTATGTGTTATATAATCAGTCAGATCCTTGTGTTTTTATTTAGTCTCACTGCTGTGGTGTATCTGCTCTGCCCCTCCCACAGATCACCTGTCAATCAAACAGTGTGGGCGGAGCTTGGATTTCACCCATTTGTATGCACCTCCACTTTGTCGGACACACATTTCACTTGGACCAAAAAGAGAAAAGGCAGATAAAAAAGGCGTTCTATTTAAAGGGGGATTTACCCCCCAGACTTCTGGCAAAACGGCATGTGGCTTGATAAAATAAAAAGAAATGCAGCAGATTCCACCTGCTAGTTTGTTCCAATGCAAAGGGACTGCAGGCGCACTGTTGTAAAAGAAGCAGAAGAGCGCCCCCTCTTGTCTCTTTGTCTGCGCTCACACCGGAAATAGCGGAAATATGTACCGGAAACAGCGGCCATGACAGATTGCCCACGTGGAGAAAAACGTTATATTATAGTCACAATATCATTATAAATACCAACCTTATTTTCAATCTTTGTCAATGATTTAGCTCTCCAAATTAAGGCATCCAACAGGGGAATTAAAATTGATGACCAGACTGTGAGCATATTACTGTACGCGGATGATATAGTCTTACTTGCTGAGCATGAAAACGACGGCCCTTCCCCTCCAATATCTCCAGTGTCTTAGTCCTTTAAAGTCTATGTCGATCTCATTTACTTGAGATCAATGGGAGATCAATGCTGAACATTGTTGCTGATTGGTTCAGGAAATGGAGACTTATGGTAAATAAAAACGAAACACAAATAGTACATTTTAGACCCACATCGAGAGAGGAGCTCTTTTGTATTTAACGTTGGCTCTGTAGTACTTTCATATACGGAACACTACAAATATCTAGGCTTGATGCTAGATGAGCATATGACCTTTAAGGAGGGAGTCAATGTCCTAGCTCAATCTGCGGGAAGAGCACTGGGTTCCGTACTGAACAAAGTTAAACACTGCAGTAATCTAGATTTTCATACTTATACACAACTGTATACCTCATGTGTCTGTCCGGTGTCAGATTATGCTTCCAGTGTTTGGGGTTCCCGTGAACACCCATACAAACAAAAAAATGTTTGTTTGAAAAAGGTCGGTGACCGAAACGTCACATTAAAACAAATTTGATTCCAACTTAAGTGTGCGGGACTCTTTTTTCACTAATCACAGACTTTTTGTCTTTGCCCAACGCACCTGTCCTGAAAGATGTGCGGAGTTTCTCTTCAATCGACCTATGGCATAAACCAAAACTAAGAACCTATTGCCTCATAAAAAACAGTTTTGTGTGGAACCATATGTGAAATTTGATCTCTGTGTGCACAGTTACGCTCTGGAACTCTTCCCTTAGCACTAGAAACTGGTAGACTCAAAGCCACCCCTGAAGATGATATACTTTGTCTAGTATTTGAACTACAGGAAATTGAAAATGAGACTAATTTCTTGTTCTACTGTACTGCTTATGATGAGGCAAGTGTCAATTTATGTAGACTTTTTTGAGTTTGTCGACTACGAGAAACTCGAGTTGTGTTTTAAAAAAGATATCTTTCTCACTGCAAACTTTATCTGCCAAACATGGGAGCAAAGACAAAACATTTTGTTTGGAGAATGATGTACCGATCTGTTTCTGAGGGTATTGAGCAATGTGTTGCTTTGCGTCTTATGTTGTTTTGAATGTACTGTTGTGACGTTTTTTGTTTGTTTTTGTTTTTACTGTATTATCTTAATGTCTTACATATTGTTTTTACTGCTGTATTCTCTGTGGGTCTTGTAGGCCCATGTGGGCTGGGCACCGCAATGTGCAGGACAACTTAATAAATCAATCAATCAATCAATCAATCAATCAATCAAATCAACAACTAGCCAATGCTGATGTTCTGTATGGAAAGAGCGTGACTTGAACTGGTTGAAAGTTATATCAAACTGGTCATTCAGTGGCTTTTGACTGCCATGTAACTAACATTAGCCCACAGCTAACAGCTAGCTAGCCACAGTACTGGAGCAGATCATGATTACCCACAATGCCTGGTGCCACCTCTATATGTCGACAACCGGCAATGCCCACAACCCACAATGCCGATAGCCCGCAATGCCGATGCCTTTAGTACGATGTGTTTAGTGCGCCCTAACCCTACCATCAGCATTGCGGGTTGTCAGCATTGCGGGTTGTCGGCATAGTGAGCGGACCCGAAATGTCTTGCGTTGCCCCAGATCTATAGCCAGGAAGGCGGCTGGCGCTACATTTGAATGCATAAAAAGCTGATAATATACAATTTGATTCTTTAAACGTCTTAGCCTTTTCAAAAGTACATCACAAACAGACAGCCCTGCTTAATCCTCGCTAAAAAAAATAGTCCATTGGAGTGAATGGAGATGTTGAAACTCTTTTATTACAGTATATGGCTCTGGCGTTAGCTAATGATCACATGGGTGGTAAAGGGGGTGTTCACTGTGACGTAACGGTAGACCAAATCGACAATTTTGGAGGCCCCACATTTGTCTCAAATGTGCACAAATGTGCTCAAATCTCAAATCTCAGCAACACACCTCAAAAGCCATATACATTTAGCTAGAATAAAATGTGTTTTAGGGTTTTGTTACCTTATAAGGTCCCATCTTGTGTAAAAAAAGGTTTCCTTGCTTCTTTGTATATATGTTATATATATGATCAGATCATATCTATAGGCTAAGCTAGGCTGCTACACAACAGACTGAGTCAACTCTGACCTGCCCTGCATGTGCTTCAGAAGAAGAAGAGAAGCACTTCTGTTTGGTAAGAGAAGAAGAAGAGAAAACCACAGAAGAAGAAGAGAAGCACATACGGGGCAGGTCAAAGTTGACTCACTTTGTTGTGTAGCTATGCTGTAGCAGCCTAGTTTAGCCTATAGATATGATCTGATTTTAAGATTATAGTCATTTCAATTCAATTGCCGCTCGTATGGAATAAGGCCATATATTGGTTTACAAAGAGCAGCGGGAGATAAAGTGGGAGGTGTTATCTATTGTGACGGACAGCAAACAGAGCAGGCTGTCGGCAGCACGGAGGTTTGTTACATCGCTAATTCATGTTCTCTCTATTATCTAACAACCATAATGAACCGCGACGTGGCAGAAAATATGAGGTTTACAGTGTATTTCGCATGTCCCGTTTTCGCCCGTTATTGCCTGTTCCAGGACTCTCCTCGGGGCTCAATATCTTCCAGGAGGATCCTCAGTAAAGCATCATATTTAAAGCTGAAAATAATGTCCGGGGTGTAATAAACCAGAATTCTACTTTAAGTTTTGGTCCGAGAGTGAAATGTTAGATGGTCTCTCCTGATTCGAAATATAGCTAAACCGCTTGGTTTGACCAAATAAAAACTCTTTTATAAGTATTTTACGAAATGTCTATAGAAAAATAAATGGCAGATGAAATCCCTTGGTTCATATGCCTAACGCGGAAGAGGATATGACTTTGGCACTCTATTATGTAACTATATTTCAGTAATTGTATTTTCATTATTGTATTTGCTGAAAATTAATGAGTAACCTGAATGGTTAATTAGTCTCAGTATGAACTCAGTGTCTGTACAGTCAGTTCAGAGTGTTTTATTTTGAAGTTTCTCTCAGTCTGACTGTATGGTCAGTTAAAGGAGAATTTCGGTTTTTTACACCACGGTCCTCATTTCCAGCTTAAAATATGATGTTTTCTACCCACAAATACTTTTGGGTTCATTCGGATCCCCACAGAAGATTTGTCGCACCGAGTACACTCCTCAAACGCTCAAACAGGCTAGAACGGGAGCCTGCGGGGCATGCTGCACGCGCTCTGTAAATTACACTTTTTCGGTCACATCGCGGTTCATTCTGGTTGTAAATATAATTATTTAGCTAATAGCTAGAAGCTAAGCTAACAACAACAAAATACTCTGCTCCGATCTGCCCTGGATGGGGTTACAGTGCTCATCTTCTTCTTCTGTGGTTTCTCTGAAGAAGTGTGGTAAGAAGAGAAACCACAGAAGAAGATGAGCACTGTAACCCCATCCGGGGCAGATCAACGTTGACTGTTGTGTTGGTGTTAGCTTAGCTTCTAGCTATTAGCTAAATAAATATATTTACAACCAGAATGAACTGCGAAGGGCGGCCCCAAGCCCACTCCGGACCGGGCAGAGGACACCGGGGAGCCCGCTGCCTGCATGCATGGCAAGAGGGACCTCACAGATGCTGAGTCCTGCTGCTGCCTCTCAAGCTGCTGGGCCATGTTCTCCACCGACGGCCCGAAGAGGCCAGAGGGGAAGACAGGCGCATTGAGCAGCCTCCTCTTCTCCAGCTCAGAGAGCTTGGTGAGGTTAAGCCACAGGTGGCAGTGGGTGAGGACGGAAAAGGCCATAATCCGTCACCATACGGAGTTCGGTGTAGGCCTCTGGGGTGGCAACGCCCTGCAGTTCCGCGAGAAGGGCTGCCTGGTACCCCCGGAGGATGGCCAGGTTGTTAGCCATCGCAACCATATGGCCGGAAGCCAGGTACGACTTCTTGGCCAGTCTCGCCATGGTCTGGCAGGCCCTGGAGGGGAGCTGAGGCTTGGTGGAAGAGGGGGACAGGTGGGCTGCCACTGTGTCCTCCAATGGTGGCATGGAGGCGTAGCCCAGCTCGGGCTCGCCATCCACCATCGACCAATTGGCGAACCCCTGAGAAGGGGCTCTGGCCTCCTGGGGGATCCCCCAGGATGCCCGTAGGGTTTCCCGCATGTCACGGCACAGGCGACGTTGGGGCTGGGCTGTGGGGGCCTGAAAAAAGTGCCCCTGTGACCTCACGAACGCCATTCCCAAGTTTGTTAACGCAATATCTCAAGAACGGCTTCATAGAAGTTCTTCTGATTTGGCTCAAACATCGACTTGGACGCAAGGATGAACTGATTCCATTTTGGTTATCAAAGGTCAAAGTTCAAGGTCACTGTGACCTCTCAAATGCCATTTTCAAGCTTGTTAACGCGATATCTCAGGAATGTCTTGATGGAATTTCTTCGAATTTGCCTCAAACGTCCACTTGGACTCAAGGATGAACCGATTACATTTTGGTGGTCAAATTTCAAGGTCACTGTGACCTCACACACGCAATTTCCAAGCTCTGTAACGCAACATCTCAGGAGCACCTTGACATAATTTCTTCCAATTTGCCTTAAATGGCGATTTGGACTCAATAATGCACTAATGGCGGAGGCATAAGTCCGCGTTGCGGTTGTTCTAGTCTATCATTATTCTCTCTGGTTCTAGGTCTGTATTAGTATGATAATTTATTCGGATATTACTTCTATTTGGATAGACCTGAGCGACAAAAGTGGGGAGGGTTGGATGATGGTCCGTCTTGAATGACCGTTCCATTGCACTTTTCCCTGTCGGAGGTAGTTTTTTTCCTAAATTCCGAGTGCAATGGAATGCATGGATAAACTGTGCGTGTGTGTGTGTGTGTGCATAAATGTGTTGTGTATGTGAGCGTGTGTGCATTTGTGTATTACTGACGAAACGCCATCATCCTCCACTCCTCGAGACATTACTCATCTCTAACTCTCTCTACGCCGGCCCTGTGCCTCTGTCTGTCTGTGCAGACCGGGGAGCTGGGGTCGGGGCCACACCCCCTTCCCTGTCGCCTCGAGCCTATAGTACCTAGGCTCAAGCCAGTCTTCCAAAAATCTCGGTGAGCTCCCCCAAATCTCGCCATACACACACAGTCATTTATAGAAGCGGCTGCATCGCTTAAAAAATTTACTCCAAATTGAATCATATAAGGAATTCTGTTTTGAACTATTAACGTATAGCCAAATTACATATTTTAGTCAGCAGCCACAGTTATACAAGCAATTTCCCCCTTTTCTTAAACACAAAAAACACGCACGCATGCACGCGCACGCACGCACGCACATACACACACACACACACACACACACACACACACACACACACACACGCACACACACGCACACACACCTTCCCATGCCCCCCTCTCCATGTTGCTCCTGGCAGAGTGATACCTGGAGCTAGGCATGCTGGGTAGGCATTTTTTAGCGCGGTTTCTATTCTGAGGATAATGTCTGGCGTGGAGCCGCGAGCGAGACGCTAGCTGCCAACACGCATGCACAACACACACACACATACATACAGACACACACACACACACACACACACACACACACACACACACACACACACACACGCACGCATGCACACACTGCCAACATCTGCTGCAGCTCTATTAAACTGATGGACCTGTAGCTCTGCATATACCTCTACACCCCCTCTGCTCTGAGTGTGTGTGTGTGTGTGTGTGTGTGTGTGTGTGTGTGTGTGTGTGTGTGTGTGTGTGTGTGTGTGTGTGTGTGTGTGAGGGGGGGGGGAGGAACATCTATCATGCAGGCGCCGATGTGACCAAACAAATCAGCGGCGGCTAGAAAAGATGATTTGGCCATGAGAGGAATGTGAAGGCCCAGCTCATAGACTCACCCTGCAGGAATGTCTCATGGAGAATATGACCAGCCTCAACCAGGAGAGGATAGAATAGAATAGAATGGAATAGAATAGAATAGAATAGAATAGAATAGAATAGAATAGAATAGAATAGAATAGAATAGAATAGAATAGAATAGGCTGGTGTACATTTGCTTTCAGTACAGTACCGTGCAGTCAATGCAACGTCTCTGGGCAGGAACATGAAAGTGCCAACTTCAATTGAAAATGGTTCTTCCAAGTAATTCTGAGTGGCAGAAGATCAATTTCTGGTTCAACAAAGAATTTAAACTGATAAAGACACTGAGTAAAACAGTTTCATGTAAAAGAAAATCACTGTTTCTCTGACGCACTCCGGCGGACTGGGGCTGCTAGCCGAGCTGTAATGTTAGCTCAGCTTGTTTCTACTGTAGGTGCTCAGCTTGTTTTTAGGTTAGGATTCATTCAGTGTTCATCATTTCCGAAGTTTTTACCAGGAGTCGAATAGATACAGTCGGTCTGTGTGGGGACACCCACAAAACGTTACTTCCGGTAATGTTGTGTCAGTAGGGCCGTGGGGGAAAACAGGAGGATTTCCCCCACGCTGACCACGCGTCTATGACGAGACACCACCTGAATGTACTGTATTACAGAAGTGGAAAGTAACTAATTTCATTCACTCAAATGACTGTAATTGAGTAGCTTTTTGTATACTTTACCACTTAATAATTACTTTGTAATTTTTTTAATCAGTAATTTTACTTTTACTTAAGTACATTTTGTTTGAAGTAATGTATTTTATTACATCTTAAATTGATTCAGTTATAGAGTAAAATAAATCCAAGTTTCAAGATTCAAGATAACTTTATTGTGTCACAAAGCAACATATAGATTTTCCTTAGACAAGGCAAAAAAAAATGCATGTTCCAAAAAGACATTAAAAACACAGACACACACACACACACACACACACACACACACACACACCTACACACACACACACACACACATGCACGCACGCACGCACACACACACACACACACACACGCACACACACACACCTACACTTACACACACCTACACTTACACACACACGCACACACACACACACACACACACACACACACACACACACACACACACACACACAATAAAAAACAACTGACAAGAACAGTGTTAACACGTTCACTGCCAATGACGTGTTAACACGTTTTCAGAATCCAGCTGTTGACTGCCAACGATTTTTTTTTTTTGACGGTGGGGCGTTGATCAATCCCTTTTACGTCTCCTATACAATTATTGGAGGTATTGAATGTGTATAATCTATTTTACCGACCCACTAAGTGTTGACAGTGCTCCCCCAGACGAGCGAAAGCAAAGAAAAAACAGCGGCGGGAGGAAGCCATTCTCAAGGAAATTGCTTGGCGATTTTACAGTCATCCAGACTTGCCCGAGCGGCCGCGCCAGCAGCAGCAGCACAGAGAGCGGAGAGCGATTTGCATAATAGATTATAGGTGAAACACACTTTGAAACACCGCAGGAAGGCCAGAATCAACATCTGCCCATCGCCCACGCATTCCCCGGCCCATCTTGACTCGCACAAGGAGCGTCGCAGGCAGGCAAGCAGCAGCAGCAGCAGCAACGCGCTTGACACGCCCGCTGCAGAGCCAGGAGGAAGGAGGAGAAGACACACGGAGGGAGGAGTTTGAAGGGAGAGGGGTGTTTCCTGCTGTTATGGAGGAAATTACTGTTCAAAACTATTGTTTAGATGTCTGACGGTCTTACTGATACCAAAAATGAATGGTTAAAGTGACTGTTCTATCGAATTTCACAAAAAGCCATTTATCTCAAAATAAATTTTCAGACGCTGAAACCATGCTGTACTCAACGGCTAATATATACATAACTACTAACTCTACAAACTAACTATTTTAGACAGAGAAAGCACACATTCTATTAGTACTTTTGTGAACTTTGTGTTCACAAAGTCAAAGCAGAAAAGAATCCTCGGCTCTTGTAAAATGAGCCAGAATCCTCAAAAAAACCCTCTGGCAAAACCTACCTACAGTAAAAAAAAAACGGCTGGCAGTGAATGTGTTAACAGGTCAAATTGCAGTGTTAACACTACTCTTGTTTCCCCAAGCTTTCTATAACTGTGCACCAGAAACTGTCCACATTATCCTCGCTAACTGCCAGTGTATGAAAATTGTTTCCAAGGAAGCGATTGGCTGCTCAAAAAGTCACTAGAAGTCGCCAGATGACATCATATGCTAATTTGCATATCAATATACTGTATAACCTACAGGCCCCGCTCACAATGGAGGGTAGTGGGGCTACCCTGTGTGGGAAGCGCTGTGATCATCAGATCTCTCTGGATCAGCCGTACCAAATGCTCTGATTCAACACTTCACCAGAAAGACAGACAGACAGGCAGACAGACAGACAGACAGACAGACAGACAGTCAGTCAGTCAGACAGACAGAGAGACAGTCAGTCAGGCAGACAGACAGACAGCGGTCAGACAGACAAGCAGGCAGGCAGACAGACAGTCAGTCAGACAGACAGATAGACAGTCAGTCAGGCAGACAGACAGACAGACAGTCAGACAGACGGTCAGACAGACAGACACACAGACAGACAGATAGACAAACAGACGGTCAGTCAGATGGTCAGTCAGACAGAATGAGAATATGTGGTGCTTATTAATCACAAAGATGGAGACGGATGAGTTAGAAATGACTTCTGCAGACCTAAATCCAACTGAAACCCCATCCGAGAAGTTGAGGACGAACTTGAAGAAAATGAGAAAAAGTACCTGTTTGAGATGATATACCCCCTCCAAAAAAATAAACTTTACTTTGAGTACATTTTAAATTCGCTACTTTTTACTTTTACTCCAGTAGATTTTTAAACCAGCAATTTTACTTCTACCTAAGTAAAATGTCATCAAAGTAATAGTACTTCTATTTAAGTAGATGTGTTTTGTACTCTTTCCACCCCTGCTGAATTACTCGTAGACATCTTTACTTTACTTTACTTTATGTCATTTAGCAGACGCTTTTGTCCAAAGCGACTTACAATGCAATACAATACAGTGCAGTACAATATACAATCAAAGAATACCGGTACACATTATCAGCAACAATACAGAAAAATGTATCAAGCAATGAACAAGGTAAAAAACAACAAATACTTGTAAAAGTATCACTTATAAAGACACAGCAAACAATAAGCACGGTGAACAATCGACAACTGAAAAGTAGCACTCTACTGTAGCGCTTTCAGCGCTCTACTGAAAGGTCTGATCAGGAAGGGCCAAAATATAGTCCAAATAGGTGAGTCTTAAGTCTCCGACGGAAAATAGGCAGTGTTTCCGCTGAACTGACCGAAAGGGGGAGCTCATTCCACCATTTTGGCACTAAAGAGGAAAAGAGTCGGGATCTAGATGAGCGACCCCCAGGTCCGCAGATTGATGGAGGGGCTAGACGGACAGGATGGGTGGAGGTACGGAGAGAGCTATGCAGTGGTTGGAGCTTGACCATGGACTGTAGATATATAGGGGCTGACCGGTGGAGTGCCCTGTAAGCCAGTACCAGAGACTTGAATCTGATGCGTGAAAGAATGGGAAGCCAGTGGAGTTTATGGAGGAGGTGAGTGACGTGAGAGAATTTGGGCAGGTTATATACCAGACGGGCTGCAGAGTTTTGAATTAATTGAAGAGGTCGGATAGCAGAAGCAGGTAACCCTGCCAACAGAACATTGCAATAATCCATGCGGGAGAGAACCAATGCCTGGACCAGGAGTTGAGTCGCCTCTATTGAGAGACAGGACCGAATCCTACGGATGTTGTAGAGTGAAAATCTGCAGGCGCGGGCAGTGGCTGCGATGAAGGCTGAGTTTGATAGCTGGTTATCCAGGATTACGCCAAGGTTTTTTACTGTTTGAGAGGGCAGTATGGTAGTGTTTTCAATGGAGATGGAGAGGTCACTGAGAGGACAGTCTTTAGCCGGGAGGAAGAGGAGCTCAGTTTTATCAATGTTCAATTTGAGATGGTGTGCGGACATCCAGGCTGCAATGTCATTGAGGCAGGAGGCAAGGCGGGCTACAATTTGGGTGTCAGAGGGGGGGAAAGAAAGGAAAAGTTGCGTGTCATCGGCGTAACAATGGTAAGAGAAACCGTGAGAGGCTATCACATGGCCGAGCGATCTGATGTACAGAAGAAAAAGGAAAGGGCCCAGGACTGAGCCCTGGGGTACACCAGTGGTAAGAGTGGAGGGTCGAGAAAGGGCACCTCGCCATAACACCTGGTATGAGCGATCGGAAAGATAAGAAGTAAACCAAGAAAGTGCAGAACCAGAAACACCCAGGTGAGAGAGAGTAGAGAGAAGGATTTGGTGATTTATGGTGTCAAAAGCTGCTGATAGATCTAGAAGAACAAGGACAGAGGAGAGGGATGAGGATTTGGCAGAATGTAAGGCATGAGTGACTGAGAGGAGGGCTGTCTCGGTGGAGTGATATGGCTTGAAACCTGATTGTAGGGGATCTAATAGATTGTTCTGGGAGAGATAAAGTGAGAGTTGATCTGAGACTGCACGTTCGAGGGTTTTGGATATGAAGGAGAGAAGGGACACGGGACGGTAGCTATGGGTGGTGGAGGGGTCTAGAGAAGGTTTTTTGAGAAGTGGTTTGACTCTAGCGGTCTTGAGGAGAGTGGGAACAGAACCAGAGGACAAGGATGAATTGATGAAGGAAGTGAGAAAATGGGAAATATCAGAGGAGATAGCCTGGAGGAGAGAGGAGGGGATAGGATCGAGGGGGCAGGAGGTAGCACGGTTGGACATAATAAGTTTGAGTACATCTTCAGGGGAGAGGGGACAGAAGGAGGCAAGACCAGTGGGGGGGGTCGGAGAGTGTGTGCTGGTGACGGAGAAACTGCTGTTGGTGACTGGAGGGGGGAAAGCAGAGCTGATGTCATCTACCTTCTTGGTGAAGAAGGTCACATCTCCTCTCCAACAGACGGGGTAGTAAAAATGCTGAATAAGACAGTTTCACATTAAATCACAGTTTCTCCAAGGCTCTTTGGTGGACACAGGATGTGTTTGACAATTTATTAGAAGGATAAATCGCTTGAGATGAACCATCTGGTTTTCAAGACAGTCCTTAACACAAATATACAGGAGAAAAGACAATACATAAACCAAACAATACAAATACACTCACACGTACACATAATGCTCTCCCAGGCGTATAGCCACTCCTCTACCCACTAATCCCCCAAAGATAGCAAGTGACTCTGATGAAGATGTTAGTCTGACACTCTGCACCAAATAAAGGTATTTAATTGTCTGAGCTGCTCCAGATTCTCTCCTTTTTTATTTTTAGCATAATTGAAAATAACAGTGATCCAGCTGTTTGCTCAGCTTCTCTAACAATTCATAATCTCAAAGATTTTCATCCCAATAATATCTGTTAAGTCACTATCTATCTGATAATGAGTTAACAGAATGCTGATTGAGTCTATGGCCCATTGCATTTGCATTTTCAGTATTGCAGCATTTATGAACTTGGTGTCTGTAAAGCCGTTTTCACACATGCGTACAGGAAAATTACCTGTAAATCAATATCGGCCATTTCCCGGAATTTCCCTTCACCTGAGCGCTTGCATGTGTGAATATAGTCGTCAAATAGCCTGTATGTTGGGGGGCGGGGGGGCTTATTTTGGGGGTCGGCAAAACTCCGATGCTGAAATAAGTTCGCTTGTCACACAATAAATCACACTCGTTTGACTTAAGATCCGTGTCTGAGAGAAATCACCTGGCTGGTTCAATGTTTATCCGTTCACCTGCGTCGCGTTGAAGCACTTTTTACAGACTGGCTTTGTTTGATGTGTCCGGGCTTGCCTTCGCTGTCAGCAACGTAAGCAAAATACTTCCACATTTCGCTTCATGCATCTGCTTACAAGCGTTGGGCGGCTTGCAAGACTCGAACAAGCCTTTGCCATTTTCGCTGTCTGTGTCCCTGTCGGGCTGGACTGAAGGACTGGCCAGAGAGCGAGCAGAGAGAGGGGGGGGGGGGGCACGCCCACACATGAAGCAGCCATACCGCTCTCATGACAACCTAGAAACTGGTGAAAAGTCCGCGATGACGGCATTGCGCTTATACCGGAAAACAACTTTCACACTCCAAGGCATTAGACCTCTTTCCGGTCATTTAACGGTAAAAAGCGCATGTGTGAAAACGGCTTAAGTAAAACTTTATTTGTATAGCACCCTTCTCAACCATACCACTTCTAGTGATCCTAATCGAGCGAACATCTCCGACTTTTCCTCCCATAGACTTCCTCATGTGGCTCCTCAAAAACCCGATATATCATCCGTCAGCCACCATTCCAACCAAAAAAGACAAATTTTCTCCCATTGAATAGTCAGAGTCACTCATATCATTCTGTTTCTTTTTCTTATCCTTGCTACCAAGCAAGGCCTCTCGTATCCTCCAGGGGTTCCCAACCTTTTTTAGTTACATATATATTTACTCACCAGGTGGTGACAAAGGGTAAATAACAGCCTTTTGTGTTGTACTTTATGTAGCCTTTACGGTATTTATGTTTTTGTTTTAACTACAAACATAAATAAACGTTAACTTGAAACTATGTTTCAACTACCACACACAGCCTATAATATTATAGCCTATGTTTATTATTATTATTTTTTTATTATTATTTTTTGGACCGGCTCGCGGCCCGGTAACAAATGCGTTGCGGCCCGGTACCGGTCCGCAGCCCGGTGGTTGGGGACCACTGCTCTATGTCACCCCCGTTCTCTTCTTCTCCTGTCCTCCCTCCTCTGATCCAAATCTTCTTCTTCCCCTGTCATCTAGTCTCGGTTTCCAGACGTTTGGTGAGCGGCACCAACAGCGCCACCTAACCACCAAACACACAGTAGTGAAACGGATTAAGACTGAGGGCTGAGTCTACCTGTCATCAGTCGGTTCTTCCTTCTTCCCATTCCTCTCCTTCATTCTGTCGCTTTGTCGTGGGCCTTCACCTTTCTCATCTCACCCTTCAGGTCATGTTTTGGTGGTCACGTTTTTGGTTACACTTGGGCAAATCCTTTTCACTCTCATCGATCCCTCTTGTCTCTCCTCCGGTGTCGCGGCAACCCGCACTCCATTGTGACCCCATCAGCATCCCTTCCCTTTTTCCAATTGATGATGTCACCGATGATGTCACTCAAGGAATTGTGATGTCATCAGTGATGTCACTCAAGCAATTTCGCCGCTGAGTTTCACCGGTCTGATTGGGGGCAGATTTCTCTCTGCTTTGTTCAGCTCAACAGTCATGGTCAACCCAGACATACCTGAGGCCTTTTGACTGAGGGCCTGGTATGACCAGGAGGGCTAAGCTCTACATTACATTACGTCATTTACCTCTAAACAGCCAATCCCTGACGCGTGTATGCTTTTCCAAACCCAGTTTCCAGCAAAGCACACGTCACTTCCGCTCGCTTGCACGGAAGCCAGATATATATACACTTTATGCATAATATGACCATTATTTAAGTAGTAAAACAGATAGTAACATTGTTTTTTCTTGGCTTTTAAAAGGATGATTCTGATTCTATATTGGGGCTGCAGTGTCCCCCACATAGCGACTTAACGTTGCTATGAAAGCTATGCAATTACCATTTTTAAACGGTGATAGTGATCTGAGAAAAATAACAAGTCAATGACATTAACATGATGCTGGCATGACGTCTTCTGAAGGTTTAATCTTGCGGTTAGGGCAAAGATTTGGTTAATAAATAACTTTTTATGTTTTTTGCTACCTTTCTAAGCTACTAATCCAAAAAGGTTCATAGTGTCTACTTTACTTAGATTGTTAGGTTTTCTTCTATATCAGACACAGGTTTGTGTTCCTACCTGACATGTTTCGACGGCAATACTTCCGTCTTCATCAGAGGATGAAGACGGAAGTATTGCCGTCGAAACATGTCAGGTAGGAACACAAACCTGTGTCTGATATAGAAGAAAACCTAACAATCTTTCTAAGCTACTGTTAATAGCAGAGCGGCTAGGGGCTTCTTCCGGCCGTGTCATGTGGAAGTGACGGAAAGGGTTGGGAAAAGCATAGACGAGGTCAGCGGGCAGCAGAGCAAGCCGCGGTCAACTGAGAACACTGAGCGACATTAAGGATGATGTCATAACCACTGATGATGTCATGTCATGCCCCACAATTGTCAAGTGATGTCATAGAGTTTAGTCACAAGCAAAAAAATGCACGCATGGTGCATTGTCGCCAGTCTCCCTAGATTTCTAGGGCTCTATCCTCCGACAGGCGCTATCCCCTAATAGCGCTTGCGCACCTGTTTGCGTGTGCCTTAAGTCACAGAAGATAGCATTCCGCCTTGCGCCGTCCGCCAGGTGTTATCGCGAGTTTTGCACCCCCACGCCGGCAGCATCCCCACATCACAGGAGCATATTGTAATGATTTACACAGAAATGTAACTGTTTAAAAGTGATATAATTGTCTGGTAGACGTGACCTCCCTGATTTCTAAGTTAAAACAGCCCCGAAATATGTTGGGGTCGGGATGCAATTCTCGGCCGGGATGCGGAAACGTTCACGGCAGACGCAAATTAGAGCCGTGCCAAAATCATCTGCGCCCCAAAATGCCTGCGCAAACGGGATTTGGGCGGTCTTAACTACCAGAATTATTCACAGGCGTGGCCAGGCAATGCTGGGCATTACGTCAATCAAAACCAATCAGATTCCCATCTTGCAATGGCTGTTTGCGCGAGGCATGCAATATGCTGTAATTCTCTCCATGCGTAATGGAGTGTACTCACTCGTGGGAGGACAGAGAGAGCTTATTGACAGATTGTCTGTGGTGCCAACGACCCTCCAGCTTATGAAGGTAAATAGCCTATGTCCATTGTCCAACAAGTTTTCTCAATTAATTTCCCTCTTTGCGATGTGATAAAACTTTCTCAGTGAGTTATAGTTGATTGCCTCACTGAATTATCTGCTAATACCCAATTTTAGCAGCATAATTTGATGTCTTGGCGTGGCAAGGCAGCGCATAATGACATATCCAAAAGGAATTCCACTTTCCACTGCGCAAATACCTCTCTGCGCTGGGAGCGCAGCCGTGATCTCTGTGCAGCGCACCCAGCGCAGAGAGGTATTTGTGCGTAAGAGATCCTTTTCAAAGCTCTTAGCGCAAAGTAATTGCAGTGCACGCTGCTGACGATAGGGTAATGCCATCTATCCCACATTTTAGCGCTGAAACGCCTGCTTTGGCATGGGGCAGCCAATGCCCAGTACAATTATCACAGGCATGCGCTTGCGTCTGCCCCCAATTTGCATTGCGCACGGCGTTAAACGAGCGCAAATGCTAAATTAGCGCTTTTGGGAAGATAGAGCCCCTAGTCTTTTAAATATTGACAGATGTGGACTCAAATGGGATAAAAAAAAAAAGTATTGTCTTGTCAGAGGGTACACTATCCCATGCTTTTTGGTTTTGTCCTTCACTATCTGGATTCTGGGCCAAAATATTTGATTGGTACTCTAAGGCTTGCTCCTCCCTACGGGCTGTACAACAGTCTCTGATGCAGGGGATGACTATCGCCAAGAGACTCATTCTGAAGGAGTGGAAGTCCCCCTCTCCACCTTCTTTTCAGCTGTGGCTGACAGACATGGTCTCGGTTATACATATGGAGAGACTCTGGTTCCTGAGGACCAATTCACTTAGGAAATTCAAAATTATCTGTGACCCATTTCTAGCCTACTTAGATGAGGTTAACACATTGACTGCCAGCCGTTTTTTTCTTGCTGTAGGTAGCTTCTGCCAAGCCGTTTTTTGAGGATTGTGGCTCATTTTACAAGCGCCGAGGATTATTTTCTGCTTGGAGTTTGTGAACATACAATATCTCAAAAGTACTAATAGAATGTGTACTTTCTCTGTCTAAAAGAGTTAGTTTGTAGAGTTAGTAGTTATGTAAGCATTAGCAGTTGAATACAGCATGGTTTTACCATCAGAAAAAATATTCAGAGATAAACGGCTTTTTGTGAAATTCGATAGAACTGTCACTTTAACCATTCATTTTTGGCTCTCTCTCTCTCTCTCTCTCCCTCCCCCTCTCTCTCTCTCTCTCTCTCTCTCCCTTCCCCTCGCTCTCCCTCCCTCTCTCTCTCTCTCTCTCTCTCTCCCTCCCTCTCGCTCTCCCTCCCTCTCTCTCTCTCTCCCTCCCTCTCGGGAGGGAGACGCACTAGGTTTAATCCTAGTGAGAGGGGGAGAGGGAGAGAGAGAGAGAGAGAGAGAGAGGGAGGGAGGGAGGGAGAGAGAGAGAGCGAGAGAGAGAGAGAGAGAGAGAGGGAGAGAGCGAGAGGCAGAGTTGCTTCAACTCCTCCCTCTTCTTGGCTGCAGCGGCCCCAGTCACAGTGCTTTTGCTGCTGTCCTGTGCCTGTCTGCAGGCTGCTGTTTGAGGAAGTCGGCATGGACTCGCTCGCTTCTTGGGAGTTTTGGTTGAGAGAAGCTTTTGCGATTCTGGTCATATTTATGCTGCGTGTTTCAAAGTGTGTTCCACCTGTAATGTATTATGTAAATTTGCAATCCCGCATCGCCAGCAATCAGCGCGAAAACGAGAGCGTTTTCCCCCAACCATTTTCATGAGAATGTAATACTGTAAAATCGCCTCGCCATTTCCTTGAATGGCTTGCTCCCTTTTTCTTTGATTTCGCTCGTCTGGGGGAGCACTGTCAACACTTAGTGGGTCGGTAAAATAGATTATACACATTCAATACCTCCAATAATTGTATATGAGACGTAAAAGGGATTGATCAACGCCCCACCGTCAAAAAAAAAAAAACGATTTTTTTGACGTATCCATACGTCCTTGGCAGTGAAGCGCTGGATTTTTTTTGACGTATGCATACGTCGCTGGCAGTTAACGTGTTAAGAGCGACAAGTAACTTGCTCAGCTGACTTCTCATGGACCCCTTGCATGGGATTCCACACACATTTCTTATAAGCACATTGACATAGACACTTGACGCGGCTGGTAGCGCCATGTTGTAACATTAATGTTGATATATGTATGTTTTGTTTGTTTTTGTTTTTTGTCTGAGCCTGTTTTTGTTTTCTATGTTCTGAAAATTACAAAATAAAATATGGAAAAAAAAGTATTGTCTCTCGCCTCTCGCCATAGTCTACAACCACCATATTTCTTTCACGGCTGGTTCATAGCTGAAGCAGGAAGTCACTTTGGCTCTCAACGACAAAGATCTAAAAAGTGACGATGACGTAACTTGGAACAGTAAGAAAACAGTCGGCTGGAGCCATCCGGCTAACAGCCTGCAGCCCTCTGATGGCGGCATTGACAGGTGACCAAGGGTGCATTCGTAAATCCACTCTGACGCTCTACACTGAAATGAGAGAGCGAAGATACGGTACATTACAACAGCGCTACCAATTTACGAACAGTTCAGTGTGCGCTCTGCACGCTCAGAGTGCTATTTCTGAACGCACCCCAAATGAAACTGACTGACCGTACGGGGGTACGGTGGCGCAGTCGGTAGCGCTGTCGTCTCACAGCTAGAAGGTCCTGAGTTCGATTCTTGCCTGGGACGCTGTGGGCGCTGGGGTTGTGTTCCCCCCCATATCTTCAGTGCCTACTGCCCAGGTGGGTTATCTCGTCGAAAGGCCCTTTCTGTGTGGAGTTTGCATGTTCTCCCCGTGCTCCCCAGGGGGTTCCTCCGTACATAACCCCCCCACTAAAAACATGCAGAAGATCGTCATCCGACCAGTGACGACAACATCCGAAGTTGGTCCCCGGGCGCTGGAAAGAAAAAGCGACCACTGCTCCTGGCCTGCCCCCCGGAGGAAAGGACAAGTCTGGATGGGCTAAATGCAGAGGACAAATTTCACCGGCCACCGTCAGCATGAGTGTGTGTTTGTGGCCGCATGCATGTGTTGGGTGTGTTCGTGTGACAATAAAAGACGGGCTTGTCCGTCTACTAACTGTTTAACACATTAAGTGCCAGAGACGGACTAATTCGTCTTACATAATCCAGCGCTTAAGTGCCAAGGACGGACTAACTCGTCTTACATAAAGATTTTTTTTTTTTGACAGTGGGACATCAATCAACCGCTTTTACATCTTCGAGATCACTATTGGAGCAAGATAATGTGTATAATCTATTTTACCGACCCACTAAGTGTTGACAGTGCTCCCCCAGACGACCGAAATCAAAGAAAAAACTGCCGCGGGACCAAGCCGTTCAAGGAAATGCCGTGGCGATTTTACAGTAACAGACTTGTCTTGCCTGAGAGCGGCCGCGCACCGGCAGCAGCACACAGAGAGCGGAGAGCGATTTGCAAAATAGATCATAGGTGAAACACACTTTGAAACACCTCAGAAAGGCCAGAATCAACATCTGCCCATCGCCCACGCATTCCCCGGCCCATCTTGACTCGCACAAGGAGCGTCTGCACGCAGGCAAGCAGGCAGGCAGGCACACAGGCAGGCAGCAGCAAAAGCGCTTCTGACACGCCCGCTGTACAGCGGAGGGAGGAGGGAGGAGGGAGGAGGGAGGAGGGAGGAGGGAGTTTGAATGAGAGGGGTGTTTCCTGTTGTTATGGAGGAAATTACTGTTCAAAACTATTGTTTAGAATGTCTGACGGTCTTACTGATGCCAAAAATGAATGGTTAAAGTGACTGTTTCACAAAAAGCCATTTATCTCTGAATAAATTTCCAGACGCTGAAACCATGCTGTACTCAACGGCTAATATCTACATAACTACTAACTCTGCAAACTAACTCTTTTAGACAGAGAAAGCACACATTCTATTAGTTATTTTTAGATGATTGGTGTTCATGAATTCTTAACAGAAAAGAATCCTCGGCTGTCTCTAAAATGAGCCAGAATCGTCAAAAACACCCCTGGCACAACTTACCTACAGGAATGAAAACATGGCTGGCATTCAATGTGTTAACTGTTTAACTGGTTTGAATAAAATTAAGGATTTTCTGGGTTTCAACATTGTTGGAAACATTTGGCATAATGTAGCCTAAGTGCACAACTCAAACTCATTTTTAGACATTTGAATGCAGAAATGTGCGTTTGTGCCTTGTTGCTATGCTAAACTACATTTCCCATGCTGCTCTCCACCACCACCCCCCACCCCCCGGCCCCGGCCCCGCCCCCTGCATACCTCTGGCAGGCTCCGTGCTGTGTGGCTGGTGAGCCTGGAGCAGAGGCAGGCAGAGCGAGGCGAGGCACAGAGCACAGAGGAAAGTTTCTCCCAGGCTGAGCGGGATGGGAAAGTTTGCCACTCACGCTTTTCTCCTTTTATACTTCACTAACCCACCGCGACAAACACGAGCAAGGAGCCGGCTTTAAGGACCGACTCTCCTCCTGGACACCGTCACGTCTCTCTGGATACTTTTGGGGTGTCTTTGGATTTTGTTTTGTTTTGTTGGAGAGTAAATCTGCAGCTTTTCTCTTCAGGGAGAGGAGAACTTTAAAGGAGCATGCCTGTGAGCTTTGTGACGTCATGTGCCCTGCTGCTGTTTGTGGGGATCGTGCAGCGTGGATGTGGAGCAGACTGCCCCGCTCTCTGCGCATGCGCGGGTCAGGCCGTGGACTGCAGCAGGCAGAGGGGTCAAACTCCAGCCCGGGTCCCGGGATGGACTGTCAGCTTGTGAGTCTCTTTAATAATATGTTCAAATAAAGCTATACTACGCAACGTTTTAGGGCCCTTCAAATGTAAACTTCTTTCCTTTTCCTTTTTATTTACAGTTTAAAGTAGTTTCTGTTCTGGTACAGCTCTGATACATGTTCATACAATATCAGTTTGTAAAAGCTAAAAACGAGTTTTAGGTGTACTTGAAAAACCATATACCGTTTGTTTACATTTGTAAACATAGGAGCAAAACAGGCTTGTGTTTTGACTGAGTTATGGTACAATAATAACAATTAAAAGAGCACATTGTCCATCTAGAAGTGCTGCTCTTCAAGAATGCCACTTTAAGATGCAACAAAAAAGAAAAGGTTTGTTTACATTTTAAGGGCCCTAAAAAGTTGCATACTCATACCTTTAAAATAAACGAACATCTTTTATCTTTGCGGGATCAAAGTGACCCCAGCAATTTAAACCCACAAAAGATTATTGCAATTTAATGTTTTATGCAAGTTCACACTTCAGAACATCAGCCAGTAGGCTAACACATACAGTTATAATGAAGAAGAAAAAAAGCATAAATAAAAAGTAAATTAGTTACCAAAATAGTCTGTGAGCTCCAAAAAAGACAAGCTTGCTTGTCCCGTTTAATCGCTTGCAGAAAATTTTCAGGTGAGATAAAACAATATAAAACTGTGATCAAACTGTGTCTTATGTTAGCGCCATGTTAGCGCTTTTTAAACATGCAAATTGCATGATTGGGAAAGTTCCCTCAGGTACCAGTCAGAACATCAGGAGAAACAATGTTTTGCACAGTGTTGTTGTGTTGTTTGGGGTCATGTGGAGCCCACACACTGTGCTGTCATGATGAAAAGACCAGTATCAAGCTGAAGAAATTATGTTTCCCTGCTGAATGGGCTCTTGTCATTCCACTGGCTGCTCGTTATGGAAACGTCTCTTTAATTTACCTTCACACCTTCTCCTCCACACACAATACACACTGAGAGATCATCTATTTATAGATTAGTTTACCTTCACACCTCCTCCACACACAATACACACTGAGAGATCATCTATTTATAGATTAGTTTACCTTCACACCTTCTCCACACACATCACACTGAGAGATCATCTATTTATAGATTAGTTTACCTTCACACCTTCTCCACACACAATACACACTGATAGATCATATATTTATAGATTAGTTTACCTTCACACCTTCTCCACACACAATACACACTGATAGATCATCTATTTATAGATTAGTTTACCTTCACACCTTCTCCACACACAATACACACTGAGAGATCATCTATTTATAGATTAGTTTACCTTCACACCTTCTCCACACACAATACACACTGATAGATCATATATTTATAGATTAGTTTACCTTCACACCTCCTCCACACACAATACACACTGAGAGATCATCTATTTATAGATTAGTTTACCTTCACACCTCCTCCACACACAATACACACTGAGAGATCATCTATTTATAGATTAGTTTACCTTCACACCTTCTCCACACACAATACACACTGAGAGATCATCTATTTATAGATTAGTTTACCTTCACACCTTCTCCACACACAATACACACTGATAGATCATATATTTATAGATTAGTTTACCTTCACACCTTCTCCACACACAATACACACTGATAGATCATCTATTTATAGATTAGTTTACCTTCACACCTTCTCCACACACAATACACACTGAGAGATCATCTATTTATAGATTAGTTTACCTTCACACCTTCTCCACACACAATACACACTGATAGATCATATATTTATAGATTAGTTTACCTTCACACCTCCTCCACACACAATACACACTGAGAGATCATCTATTTATAGATTAGTTTACCTTCACACCTTCTCCACACACAATACACACTGATAGATCATATATTTATAGATTAGTTTACCTTCACACCTTCTCCTCCACACACAATACACACTGAGAGATCATCTATTTATAGATTAGTTTACCTTCACACCTTCTCCTCCACACACAATACACACTGAGAGATCATCTATTTATAGATTAGTTTACCTTCACACCTTCTCCTCCACACACAATACACACTGAGAGATCATCTATTTATAGATTAGTTTACCTTCACACCTTCTCCACACACAATACACACTGAGAGATCATCTATTTATAGATTGATTTACCTTCTCACCTTCTCCACACACAATACACACTGAGAGATCATCTATTTATAGATTGATTTACCTTCTCACCTTCTCCACACACAATACACACTGAGAGATCATCTATTTATAGATTAGTTTACCTTCACACCTTCTCCACACACAATACACACTGAGAGATCATCTATTTATAGATTGATTTACCTTCACACCTTCTCCACACACAATACACACTGAGAGATCATCTATTTATAGATTGATTTACCTTCACACCTTCTCCACACACAATACACACTGAGAGATCATCTATTTATAGATTAGTTTACCTTCACACCTTTTCCACAGACAATACACACTGAGAGATCATCTATTTATAGATTGGTTTACCTTCACACCTTCTCCACACACAATACACACTGAGAGATCATCTATTTATAGATTGATTTACCTTCACACCTTTTCCACAGACAATACACACTGAGAGATCATCTATTTATAGATTGGTTTACCTTCTCACCTTCTCCACACACAATACAGACTGAGAGATCATCTATTTATAGATTGATTTACCTTCTCACCTTCTCCACACACAATACACACTGAGAGATCATCTATTTATAGATTGGTTTACCTTCACACCTTTTCCACAGACAATACACACTGAGAGATCATCTATTTATAGATTGGTTTACCTTCTTAACTTTTCCACAGACAATACACACTGAGAGATCATCTATTTATAGATTGGTTTACCTTCTTAACTTTTCCACAGACAATACACACTGAGAGATCATCTATTTATAGATTGATTTATAGGGCTGTGGCGATTCACTTATCTCCCGATTCGATACTATCACGATTCTTGGGTGCCGATTCTATTTATATTGCGATTCTTAAGTATTGCGATTCTACGATTATTGCGATTCGATATTACGATTTATTGCGATTTTTGTTTATTTTTTTCTTTTCTTTTTTCAGTTTGTTTGCTTTTTTACACTAGATTAGAACATGGGAAAAGTTGAATCATACACTAGAGACTGTATATTATATATCATGAGTAGGGCTGGGCGATATAGTTAAAAACAGGGGTGGACTGGGATCATAATTCAGGCCGGGCATTAGATACCAAGCAGGCCAGGCCGATATGGGCCAACGCGCGTGAAATTTGGGCCATTTGAAGCCAGATTTGGGCCGTTTGAAGTCCAATTTTACAATGAGATGCACCCACTTTAACCCTGAAGTGTAATTATTACTTCAGACTAACTAATAAAGTAATAAAACCACTAGTAAACCAGTAGGCGGCGCCTGGCCTGCTGTTCAGTGAGTGGCCTGACTGCAAGCACCCAAAAAAAAAAAAAAAAAAAATTAATTTGCGATTATCGATTCTGGAATAAAAGATCGATCCAAAAAATCGTGACATTAAAAATCGCGATACTTAGGTGAATCGATTTTTTCCCCCACCCCTACTTTACAGTAAAGTAAAATTACGATTACTCTCTTAACACGTTAATTGCCAAGAACGAGTTGAGTCGTCAAACACAATCCAGCTGTTCACTGCCAACGACGAGTTGAGTTTTACATCTCTTATATAATTATTGGAGCCACCGAACGTTTACAACCCATTCCACCGACCCACTAAGTGGCAACAGTGCTCTCCTGACTAGAGGAAGGCAAGCATTTTTTTAACTTGTCACGCCATTCTCACCCCAGCCATTCTCATGAAAATGGATGGGGGAAAACGCTTTCGTTTTCGCGCTGATTGCTGGCGATGCGGGATTGCAAATTTACATAATAGATTACAGGTGGAACACACTTTGAAACACGCAGCATAAATATGACCAGAATCGCAAAAGCTTCTCTCAACCAAAACTCCAAGAAGCGAGCGAGTCCATGCCGACTTCCTCAAACAGCGGCCGCGCAGCCACAGGCACAGGACAGCAGCAAAGCACTGAGACTGGTGACAAGCTTGTGACGGCCGCTGCAGCCAAGAAGAACGCCCACGGAGGGAGGAGTTGAAGCAACTCTCCCTCTCGCTCTCTCCCTCTCTCTCTCTCGCTCTCTCTCTCTCCCTCCCTCCCTCTCTCTCTCTCTCTCTCTCTCCCTCTCCCCCTCTCACTAGGATTAAACCTAGTGCGTCTCCCTCCCGAGAGGGAGGGAGAGAGAGAGAGAGGGAGGGAGAGCGAGAGGGAGAGAGAGAGAGAGAGAGAGAGAGAGAGGGAGGGAGAGCGAGAGGAAGGGAGAGAGAGAGAGAGAGAGCGAGAGGGGGAGGGAGAGAGAGAGAGAGAGAGCCAAAAATGAATGGTTAAAGTGACTGTTCTATCGAATTTCACAAAAAGCCGTTTATCTCTGAATATTTTTTCTGACGCTAAAACCATGCTGTATTCAACTGCTAATGCTTACATAACTACTAACTCTACAAACTAACTCTTTTAGACAGAGAAAGTACACATTCTATTAGTACTTTTGAGATATTGTATGTTCACAAACTCCAAGCAGAAAAGAATCCTCGGCTCTTGTAAAATGAGCCACAATCCTCAAAAAACGGCTTGGCAGAAGCTACCTACAGCAAGAAAAAAACGGCTGGCAGTCAATGTGTTAATTGAGTCGCTTTTTTTTATGTACTTATGTACTTTTTTGAGTGATTGTTAAAATCAGTAATTTTACTTTTACTTAACACATTCACTGCCAGCCGTTTTTTTTTACTGTAGGTAGCTTCTGCCAGAGGGTTTTTTTTAGGATTCTGGCTCATTTTACAAGAGCCGAGGATTATTTTCTGCTTGGACTTTGTGAACACAAAGTTCACAAAAGTACTAATAGAATGTGTGCTTTCTCTGTCTAAAAGAGTTAGTTTGTAGAGTTAGTAGTTATGTAGATATTAGCCGTTGAGTACAGCATGGTTTCAGCGTCTGAGACTGAAAGCTGAGATAATCGCAGTTTTGTGAAATTCAATCAAACAGGCAGAACAGTCACTTTAACCATTTATTTTTGGCATCAGTGAGAGATCAGACATCTAAACAATATAGTTCTGAACGCCCTCTCCTTCAAACTCCTCCCTTCATGGGCGTGTCTGGTGGCTTTCAGCAGCGTTTGTCACAAGCGAGTTTCTACTGCCTGTCTGAGCAGTGAGCAGCCTCCCTCCCTGGCGGCCCCCTCGTCGGCGAGTGTGGATGGGGCTCACTCGTTTCTTGGGTTTGAGAGCTTTGATGAAGCTTTGTGCGATTCTAGGCTTTATGCTGCGTGTTTCAAAGTGTGTTTTCCACCCAGTCTATTTTTGGAACCCCCAACCGTTGTGCGCCCGTGTGCACCAGCGTGAAAGCGTTTTCGCCTACAGTATGAGAATGAGGCTCGTTCGTTTCTGGGTTTTCGGTTGAGCTCAGCTGGAATGAAGCTGCGTGCGATTCTGCGCTTTCTGCTGGTGTTTCAAAGTGTGTTTCACCCATAATCTATTATGCAAATTTGCAATCCCCCACCGCCAGCTCCCAGCGCGATAATGCGCGAAAGCGAAAGCGTTTTCGCCAATCCATTTTACAGTATGAGAGAATGGTTTCCTCGCGCGTTCCCCTGCAGTTTTGGCTCGGCTTTTTCTAGTCTGGAGAGCACTGTCGCCACTTAGTGGGTCGGTGGAATGGGTTGTACACGTTCGGTGGCTCCAATATTTTTATAGGAGACGTGGGGGGCGTTGATCCACGTCCCACCGTCAAAAAAAAATATTTTTTTTTTAAGACGAGATATCTCGTCATTGGCAGTCAACCGTTGGATTTTGTAAGACGAGATATCTCGTCAATGGCAGTGAACGATTTACCTTCACACCTCCTCCACACACAATACACACTGAGAGATCATCTATTTATAGATTGATTTACCTTCACACCTTTTCCACAGACAATACACACTGAGAGATCATCTATTTATAGATTGGTTTACCTTCTCACCTTCTCCACACACAATACAGACTGAGAGATCATCTATTTATAGATTGATTTACCTTCTCACCTTCTCCACACACAATACACACTGAGAGATCATCTATTTATAGATTGGTTTACCTTCACACCTTTTCCACAGACAATACACACTGAGAGATCATCTATTTATAGATTGGTTTACCTTCTTAACTTTTCCACAGACAATACACACTGAGAGATCATCTATTTATAGATTGATTTACCTTCACACCTCCTCCACACACAATACACACTGAGAGATCATCTATTTATAGATTGGTTTACCTTCTTAACTTTTCCACAGACAATACACACTGAGAGATCATCTATTTATAGATTGATTTACCTTCACACCTCCTCCACACACAATACACACTGAGAGATCATCTATTTATAGATTGATTTACCTTCACACCCTTTCCACAGACAATACACACTGAGAGATCATCTATTTATAGATATAGATTTATTGAGCCTCCTCTGGCTTGGACAGGGTGAATTACTTTGTATACTGCTGGGAAGTTGGAAGCTTAACCTATAACAACGTATCATAGTGTATTAGTTGATTTATAATTGTAAAGTACAAGTACCTCTAAATTGTCCTTAATTGAGTACAATGCTTGAGTGAATGTACTTAGTTCCTTTCCACCACTGCCTGCATTCCTGCGTGTGCAGTTTGGCTGGAAAACACATTGAGTTAAAGGAGCAGGGTGTTGCAGGAAGGCGCTTTATGAGTCAAACAGCGTAGATTTATTCTCTATCTACTTCGTTATTATTCTCTGACGCAGAAAGACTCCAGATCAGAACCGTCTGGAAACTCAAACCATCTGCTGCCAAACATTCCTGCTGTTTGGAGTTATGGTCCGCGGACCACCAGGGGTCCTCGAGGGGGTTCCAGCATTATGGAGTTAACGCAATTAGAGCATGTAGAAGAGTCGTAAGTCACTTTTACACAGATCCCTTTTTACACAGAAAGCGATTTCGAAGTGCGTTTACACAGAAACACGGCCTTTCCGCAAGGAAAGGAGGTGTGAACTCTGTCGTTGTTGCCATGGAGATGTGAACAGCTGTAGCCTACCTGCTGGAAGGGAATACAAAAATGTGGTGGATGGTTTTGAGGAGAGACTGAGGCCATTTACACCTGGCGTTAACATGTGTTTTCTGTGATCAGATTGCAATCAGATTGTGTTTTATCACTTGAAAGTACAGGTGTAAAACACCCCCAAAACGCATTGAAGAAGGATTGCAATCTGATCGGCCAAACCACCTCCGGAGGTGGTCAGGGATGCATTGTGTACACATTGAACACAAGTGTAAATGCAATGTGTCCTCTCAATCTGGATACAGCAACTTTATGCGGATTGAGAGGACAACCATTCCTCCAATCTGATTGCAATCAGATTGCAGAAAATGCATGTTAACGACGCCAGGTGTAAATGGAATCAGGCTGAAGTGATAAAATACAATCTGATTGCAATCAGATTGCAGAAAAGGCATGTTAACGCCAGGTGGAATGGAATCAGGCTGAAGTGATAAAATACAATCTGATTGCAATCTGATGGCAGAAAAGGCATGTTAACGCCAGGTGTAAATCGAATCAGGCTGAAGTGATAAAATACAATCTGATTGCAATCAGATTGCAGAAAAGGCATGTTAACGCCAGGTGGAATGGAATCAGGCTGAAGTGATAAAATACAATCTGATTGCAATCAGATTGCAGAAAATGCATGTTAACGCCAGGTGTAAATGGAATCAGGCTGAAGTGATAAAATACAATCTGATTGCAATCTGATGGCAGAAAAGGCATGTTAACGCCAGGTCTAAATGGAATCAGGCTGAAGTGATAAAATACAATCTGATTGCAATCAGATTGCAGAAAATGCATGTTAACGCCAGGTGTAAATGGAATCAGGCTGAAGTGATAAAATACAATCTGATTGCAATCTGATGGCAGAAAAGGCATGTTAACGCCAGGTGTAAATGGAATCAGGCTGAAGTGATAAAATACAATCTGATTGCAATCTGATGGCAGAAAAGGCATGTTAACGCCAGGTGTAAATGGAATCAGGCTGAAGTGATCAAATACAATCTGATTGCAATCTGATGGCAGAAAAGGCATGTTAACGCCAGGTGGAATGGAATCACTGACAGAACAGAGGGAATATCCTCACCTGTAGACCATGACTCGACACAGATGCAGACGCATGCTAAAAGAAAGATAAATGTGGGAAGCTGCTGCGGGCGTATTGTGAGAAGAACTGCAATCGAGCGGTCCTCTGACAGGTCGTTAAGCTTATTATTATTATGTCCGTTAATTTAGCCTATTCATGTAAACATTGTTTGGGCATAAATAGCCTACGATGACCTACTTATAAACTGTAGGCACGGAGCATTCCTCCTGGCGCTCCTGTTGCAGTCATGGATCACATAGGCTAATTTTGTATTTGATTCAAAGGAGAATTCAGATTTTTTTTTACACCCTGGACCTTATTTCCAGCTTTAAAAATGTTGTTTAAGCAGAGCCGGCGTCACGAGGGGGCGTGGGGGGGCGTGGGGGGGGCGTCGCCCCCTCACCCAGACTACCCCGCCCCCTCATGGTCCGTGTACTCTTTTTTTGTTTGTTTTGTTTGTTTTCCCAGGATGGCGAAGGTAGATTTTCTTTCCCCACCTGTGATTGGGTTGGGTTTAGGCATGGGGAGTGATGATTGGTTGTGTGTACGCATGAGGCAGAGCCATGTCGATTTCTTTGGCATGAGGATTACGGCGATTGGTTAGATTAGGGTAAAATATCAAACCAAAGTTGTCAGGGTGACTTAAACATGTAAGTCACCCTGACAACTTTGGTTTGATTAGCATCAGCAGAAACGATAATCGGTTTGAACTGCGACCTGAAAATGAGGAAAACAGGGCATGTGGAATGCCTGTATTTATGTCTTGTAAATAACTACTACTTAGAAACTAGCTATTAACTTATTTCTGATAGTAGAACTTCAATCTGGAGGTGGTTTCCTCTCAGTCCTCCTGTCATTTTTTTTATGAATGAGCTGTGCTTCGGTCCTTCTTCCCGCGGGTTACCCTTTTAAACAGACGTTGATTCGGGGCTGATACTGCCTCCACTGGTGGAACGAAGGCGTAACAAAATGACACGTCATTCCCTCCTTGTGACTTTTAAACAGGAGGCGAGGAGTAATGATGCCGCAACGAACGCGGCTTTCACAGGCTGTGTTTCTCTGTTATCTCTCTACCGGCAATACAAGCTGTGTTTCCATTACAGTTTTTCGCAAAATAATTGTGATATTTCTACAACTTCGACAATGTACAATTGCGACTTGTAGGCGTTTCCATTGAAGTTGAGTTTCGCAATTCCCGTTACCAGCAGCTGCCACAGTGATTACGCACGCGGATCTGCCCCATATCCCGTCCCCTGCATGCTCAAATCCAACCAATGGTCAATGCAAATCACAACATGAAGTTACAACGCATATAAACGAGCCTGATTATCAATTCAAAAGAACATGTTGCGGGCTGCGGTGAATGCAGTGAGCGCGACAGGCAGAGGAAAAAAGGTAGCCTACAACTTGTCCCATTTTAGAGATGGAGGAGGGGGGGAAAGGCTGATATGGTGCAATAGTCAGAATATCGTGTATTATAATTATAACATTGCACCTGAAACGTGTGTAATGTATTAATCACTTCAGTCAACAGCACCGCACCGGTGTGCTTTTCATCGCGCCGATCATCTCGCCGCTGTGCCAAATGCGCGCACACAGGCATGGATCGATTTCTCCCATTAAACATGATCTATTTTCCGGCTCCGCTTTTGCACAACACGTCTTTCTGCTAGGTAGCGTTGCTTCAAAGTTTTCCTCTTGCTGCGAAGGTTTTGCCACGGCTTATCGAACCCTTTCTCCCTCATTTTCCTTTCATTTTCGCTCCTTTTCCAAAGGAGAATGGGTCACATGACGTGCAAATGCGGAAAAGTGTGTTTCCATTACACTTTTGCGATAAACTGCTATATCGACACGTCTGAAAAACCACCTCATGAGAGCGCAAAAACTTTTTGCGATATTTGGGAGGTTTTTCGAAATTTACGTGTTTCCATTACCCACTTTCTATTGCGATATTTAGATTTTGCGCATTTCTGATGGTAATGGAAACACGACTACAGACAGACAGTCATGGAGTTCAGGACAAAAATCATATCTGACACAATACAAATGACAAGAATTTGCACTTTCAGGAATATAAGAAGTTTTTTTTCCAGGTGGTTTGTGTCAGACCTAACACCACCATAACTGCTTGTATTGAAGTCACTGGTTGAAGCCTTGGTGTTTTTGCTCACAGCAGGTGGTCAGTCCTTCAGAAAGCTGTTGACACATCACTGTGTGATCGTCTCTTTACACTCTACATAATTATTAACCAGCCTTCTCCCACTGCTATCCCATTACAGATGAGGCTTTCTGGGTCACTATCATATTATTATTAGTGGTTGTTGCTGTTGCAGTAGTAATCGTAATAGTGGTCGTAGTGGTTTAATAACAGTAGTAGTAGTAGTAGTTGTAGTAGTAGTAGTAGTAGTAGTAGTAATTGTTCTATTATTAAACACTAGTCTATTATATCAAATATTATAATTGCAATTTGATCCACATCCATAATGTTTATTATGGCTTGGCAGTAGAGGTCTGATACCCGACCCGAACTCGACGGGACCCGATGGTCACGTAGGGCCTGCTTTTTAAATAAACAATTAGGGCTCGGGTCGGGTAGGGGCTCGACTGTCTCGGGCACGGGCCGGGCTACGGCGTGCAGAGCTCTACTTGGCAGCATAGTAACATAAACATGTTGTTTATTTACAGAGTTTACAACCATCAAAGTTGATTCAAGCTTATCTGCTGGACAGACTTTGAGGCTGTTAAAGCAGTCAAAGCTCTAGCAGCAGATGCAGCCTCGCCGCTGTTTCCTAAAGCAGTGATCCTAACCTTCTGACAAAGGACCCGAGTGTTGTCCACATTAGAGCTGCAGACCCCCATTTGATGAGATTTATTCTTGAACCTAAATCTGAGAATATGTTTTTATTGTCCGATTTGATTTAGTCCAGAAGTCCATGAGAGATAACAGAGAAACTACAGTTTCATTCTTCTACATTCTCTAATTCTGTTCACTTCTTGTAAATGAAATAATGTTGTACTTTAAAGGGATATGCCAACATTTTTCAAGATTTGCCCATTTTAAATATTGCCAATATTAAATGTAGAATGTGGATGCCTTAATCTTCACTATGCACGCAGTACAAACAGCAGTACACCGCTAACTGCTAATAGGTTAGCACTACAATAGTATATGGTACAACTGCCTATCCCCGTTCAGTCGCCCAAAATACACATTCCAACAGGGCCAGAAACACTCACATGTACATGTTGTGACTCGTGTACTCGCCACGCCATGAAATAATAATCCAAAGTTACGTGAAACAGTCATTTTCGAGGTAGATCCTTACCGAAAACTAACGAAGAGGGTTCCCTCTGTGACCAAAGTTACTTCCTCGTTTGGCTTGAGGCGCATGCGCTGTGTGCAGTCATCAGTACAGCGCATGCGCCTCATGGCAAACGAGGAAGTAACTTTGGTCACAGAGGGAACGCTCTTGGAACCCTCTATGTTAGGTCTCGGTATGGATTTGAGTGTTTCTGGCGTTGTTGGAATGTGTATTTCGGGCACCTGAATGGGGATAGGCAGTTATACCATATATATTATACTGCCATTGTAGCAGCAAGATCATCTTCACGAATGAGGACCACTTTTATGACTTTTCATTTTTCCATTCACTTTTACACGTAGAGCTGGAAGTGCAGGTCTCCTGTGGGACTCTATTAGGCCGTGGCACTTGGTTTTTTACTAGGGCTCGGTATCGCCACTGATTTCCCGATTCAAATTGATACGATTCAATATCGATATTTCAGTTACAATACCAATTTTGCTTTGGTCTGTATGAAAGAGATTCTCAAATAACTAATGCTGAAAATTGTACAAGGAACCCTCTAACGGTTAGCGGGTTCCTTGTAATTGTAAACATTACTATTAACAGGTTAGAGTCTAACCTGTTAATAGTAATTTTACAAAGTTACAATTGTTTACGAGATCTTGTTGCGCTTAGAACCAAACCACGCCAGTCTTTTAACAGGGTTAAAGCTTCAAGCATACACGGTAAAAGGCATTATAGGCTATTAAAAGATCAATATTGGGATTTATGAATCGATATCAGTTCAATTGAATATTGTTTTCGATATATATATATATTGATTTCTTTTTCTAACCAAGCCCTAGTTTTGACTGTGCTGTGTTGATTCACGGCCTTCTGTTCAATTGACTTTTTCTCTCTGTGAAATGTGGAAAGTTGCTGCTGCCAGAGAAAACAGAGCGGGCCTCATAACCGAGCAGGCTGTGTGTGTGTGTGTGTGTGTGTGTGTGTGTGTGTGTGTGTGTGTGTGTGTGTGTGTGTGTGTCTGTGTGTGTGTGTGTGTGTGTGTGTGTGTGTGTGTGTGTGTGTGTGTGTGTGTGTGTGTGTGTGTGTGTGCAGGCCTTCCAAAGAAAACCAGGGGGAAGAAAGTTCTGCATGGGGGGAAAAAAGAGTTCCACATGGGGGGAAAATTCTTCTGGCTCTGGCACGCTAATTTACGAGTGGCTCTCCAGCACATCTTAAAGCCCTTAAACCGCCCAGCCTTTGTTTTCCAGCGCCCCATTATTTCTGCTGAATTAGCAGCTCCAGAGCCAGCCATGGCACTGATTAAGAAGCTGCCTCTGACGGAGAGAGAGAGAGAGAGAGAGAGAGAGAGAGAGGAGAAAGAGAGAGAGAGGAGGAGAGAGAGAGATCTAGGAGGAGGAGAGAGAGAGAGAGATGAGGAGGAGAGAGAGGGAAGGAGGGGAGGGAGAGAGAGGAGGAGGAGAGACGGGGAGAGGGGGAGAGAGAGAGACAGGGAGAGAGGAGAAAGAGAGAGAGAGGAGGAGAGAGAGAGAGAGATGAGGAGGAGAGAGAGGGAAGGAGGGGAGGGAGAGAGAGGAGGAGGAGAGACGGGGAGAGGGGGAGAAAGAGAGACAGGGAGAGAGACAGACACAGAGAGAGAGAGAGAGAGAGAGAGAGAGAGAGAGAGAGAGAGAGAGAGAGAGAGAGAGAGAGAGAGAGGAGCGCTTGTTTTGAGCTGTGGAGATGTGTGAGCCAGGCAGATTTAGACTGGAGCTCCACGGCTCTTCGTGGGTCTGGTTGAGGCAGTGAGTCTCCAGAGACCACTGAAAACTAAACACGTGCAGAATAAACGACAAAACTCACTTGATGTTGAAGCCAACAGAGAACGCTGAGCGGAGGAGTCATGTGAAACCCTGTTGGATGGTTCCTTCACTTCTCAGCACAGAAACCATTACAGTCTGAGGGATTTATGTTGGGATGGACACACATCACAGATTATGTAGTCTTAGTTACAAATGTTTGTCAGATCATAAAATGATCTGATTGGTTGAGCTAAAGCACCACAGTGTTTCTCGCTAAGTAACATTGGATCTAATCGTGTTGCCAACTTGTCACTAGATTTAGCAACTTTTCAGACCCCGCTGGCGACTTTATTTCCTAAAAAGCGACTAGCGACAAATCTGGGCGACTTTTTCTGACCACGGGAAGTTGGGAACAATGTTCTCGTGTTGAATCCCAAAGCATTTTGTACAGCCGCTGATTTGCCCTACTTGCTTGTCATCCAGAGAGGTCTGATGATCACACACAGTGCAGCCCCCCTCCCTCTGCTGCGAGTGGGACTGTAGGTTGTTTGTTTTCATTCATTTTATTTCACCTTTATTTATTCAGGGAGGACCTTTGACAGCAAGCTGGTTACAACATTATACAATAATACAATTACATAATTGAAGTACATACAAAGACAATAAAAATCACATCAAAATCAGAGATGCAGATAAAAAGGGCCACACAAAGCAGGTGCGGTTCATATATTTATATACGGCAAATAGCTTTCCTGGGAAACAAGTTGGCAGCACTAGTTAGCAGCAGAGCGCTAGGCTTCATAATATTTGCTTCCTCCTCTCTTACCTCTTGCCTTTGCCTTTTTCACTGAGTTTCAGGTTAAGCTCAGTGAAAAAGACAAGAGGTAAGTAGGGGTGGGAATTACCAGATAGCCACGATACGATAGTAAAATACGATACTAGAGTCACGATACGATAGTATTGCGATATCGCCGATATTGCGATATCGCCGATATTGTGATATATTGAATATTGCGATATTTCGATATATTGTCTAACTCCTTTTCCTACCTTTTCCTTGACCTCACTGGAAGTAAAACATGCAGTGTTTTTTTGTTTTGTTTTGTTTTTGCCCCACATGTAGGCTACATTATTAAGCTTCTCTGGACTCAATACGCCACTGCAGGCACGGACTGCAACATCGGGCGCTTCGGGCAGATGTCCGGTGGCCATTTTTTTTCTTTTTTTATATCGATACTTGGCGTCCAAATATCGATACAATATCGTCAGGCAAAATATTGCGATACTATGGTGTATCGATTTCCCCCCCCCCCACCCCTAGAGGTAAGAGAGGAGGAAGAAAATATTATGAAGCCCAGCGCTCTGCTGCTAACTGAAACAATACAAGCTATCATACTAAGTTATCGAAGTAACGTTAGCTCGCTGAGCTTCATGTTGAAACTAGCCATTCTAGCCTATAGCTAGCTACTGTAGCTAGATAAGCTAGTTAGCTGAGCTTCAATACAAGTCACTGTTTACATTTTAGAGTTACTCATTTGAAAAGGTTTCTTGTGTGCCATACAAATTCACCAGTTAGCTAACATGTGCACTGGAAAAACTGTGCTTCCTTGGCTCTGCCCACTGATGTTTAACTCAACCAATGAGATTATTTCTGACTCGGAGAAATGTTTGTAATTAAAACTCCAATCCGCTGACTATAATATTCCATTGGTGCCAAATCTAAAGCATCAGCAACAACTCGTGACCATTTTCACAGTCAATTAGGGTTGCAACTAGGGATGGGCATTTCTAGCAAAAACACTAGTCCAGATTCGCTGGGCCAAAGTCGACTTTTCGTCGAAATTCGCCCACCCCAAACATTTTTTTATAATAATTTGCGAGTCAAATTTGACATGGTCTCCCCTGATTCTAAGTATAGTTGAATCGCTTGGTTTGACCAAGTAAAAAAAAATGTATACGCATTTTACGCAAGGTCTATGGAAAAATGAATGGCGGATGAAATCCCATGGACAGGGAGAGGGGTCTTTGGCACTCTTATTGTCAATAGGCAGCCAGACCTACGTTAGCCGTTAGCAACGTTAGCATTAGCGTAGCGCCGAGATGGCTCAGGGAACAGAAGACAGAATATCAGCTTTTCTTCATGCAGTAACAAGCCATGAAAGCCTTTCCTTGTGGCTGAGTGTTGCTGTAATATAAACAGTTTAAGACCATTTCTACTGCATTTCTAGCGTTTCTAGAGCTACTGGGTGCTGCACTGCTGTCAGCTGAGCCCAGAGCTCTAGTGCGCAGCTCTGGTGTGCAGCTCCTATGGCAACGTCACATGGACAAACGTGTCATTCTTGAGCCAGGCGCTGGTAAAAATAAAAATTAAAAATTAAATAAACGATTTACGACTTTCAATAATCGCCCTGGTCACATCCCGCATTGACTATTGCAACTCCATCCTCTTCGGTCTTCCTCACAAATGTCTCCGCAAACTCCAACTCGTTCAAAACTCAGCCGCCCGTATCATTACCAGAACCCCTTCCACTCAGCATATCACTCCCGTTCTTCAACAGCTCCACTGGCTCCCTGTTAAATACCAGATTGACTACAAAATTCTGCTTCTCACCTTCAAGGCCCTTCACAATCTTGCACCTCCTTATCTCTCTGAACTCCTTCACACCTACACTCCCTCCCGTGCTCTCCGATCCTCCTCTGCTTTCCAACTCTCCATACCCTCTGCCCGGCTGACCACCATGGGGTCCAGAGCCTTCAGCTGCTCTGCCCCCCATCTCTGGAACTCCCTCCCACAAAACATCCGACACCTTGACTCTCTCTCCATCTTCAAATCACACCTGAAAACACACCTTTTTAAACTGGCCTATTCTCTCTACTAATTATTTTACTTACTTGTTGTTTTTAAATTATATTTTGTATTTGTATTTTATTCCTTGATTATTGCTGCTTGTTTTAACCATGTCTGTACGGTGTCCTTGAGAGCCTTGAAAGGCGCCCATAAATAAAATGCAAATAATAATAATAATAATAATAATAAAAGTCGATCTTGATAATAAAAACAATTATTCAAAAATTAGAAATTTGTTGCGCATCCCTATAGTTGCAACTAATAATTATTTTAAATGTCAATTCTTTTCTCAATTAATTGATTGATTGATTGTTTGGTCTATAAAATGTCACAAAATTATGAAAAATGTGGATCTGTGTTTCCCAAACCCCAAGATGACGTCCCCAAATGTCTTGTTTTGTCCACAACCCAAAGATAATCAGTTTACCATCATACAGGAGTAAAGAAACCAGAAAATATTCACATGTAAGAAGCTGGAATCAGAAAAGTTAGTTGCATATTAATTTAATAGTTGACAACTAATTGATTAATCATGGCAGCACTAAAGTCGATCAGTCTTCCCTCTTCTGTAACTGATTAATATTGAGTGCAACATGTTCAGATATGGCTGCAGCCTGTGTGCAGCACTGTGGGTTATCTCTCCTCTCACAGTGTCTCTGTGATGGCTGCAGCCTGTGTGCAGCGCTGTGGGTTGTCTCATCTCTCACAGTATCTCTGTGAGGGAAGTGGAGGTGTCAGAGACTCTCAGCTCTTATCTACACAGTGATAGACTCTCCATACGGCCCCCAGCTGCACTCAACAACAACTCAGTCAGTGCTGCATGCTGGGAAAAACAGGGGGAAGCCGCTGCCTCGGTGAGAGACAGTGATGTAACCCTTACACTGTAATGTAAGTAATAATACTTTGTTACAGTAAGGCACTGAATCATTGTGATGACATCACCGGTCCACACTTAACTGTAACTCAAGTCAACTCTCAATAACTTTCAACCTAAATGAACTTATGTGCAACATAAATCAGCATTGTTTTTTGGTGAAGCGTCCCTTTAAGTACAGTAAATATCAGATACGTCAAGACTTTTACTACAGTAATATTCTAATAGGTGACTTTAACTTCTACCAAATTTTCTGGTCAGATATCTGTACTTTTACTCAAGTGTGACTTTCAGGTAGTTGATCCAGCGCTGGTGAGAGAAGTGAGAGTGTACACTGTACAGTAGTTGAGGAGTTGGAGAAAGCTTCCAGCAGGCCCAGGCACAACATTGGACAGGGTGTTTGAGACGTATGAAAGGCAGCGAGGCGCTCTCTCTCTTTCCCGGCATTGTGAATAGATTAGCAGTTGTTAGGGCCTTCCCCTCCTCCCAGTCAGACCAGAGCCCTGATGCTTTCCAGATGGGGGAGGTAAGGAGAAACGGGGAGGGGGGGGGGGGGGGGGGGTGCACAGCGCGCAGCAGCGTCAATAACTTCACTGCTTTACAGCGGGCCAGCCTCGCTCGCTTTACGGCACGCCGGCCTCGCTCGCCACACTCCTCCAGACTGTTTCCAACCTGTTTAAAAACAGTCTGGAGACTCACGCCCAGCAGCCAGGGCCTCAGTGAAGACCGCGTCAGTCGTGTCCAAGTCCATTCCCAGACAAGTCCAGGTGCAGTCGAGTGTCCAGAGAGTGTTGAGACGGAGTCAAGGCCGAGACCAGAGCTCGTCCCGTCTGATTCATAGACAATAAACTGTTTACACGAGGCGTCTGGCTAGTGTAGAAATAAAAGCACTCACCCACCACGGAGACCCGAGTTCAATCCCCGGCAGCGGTACTTTCCGGCTTGGTCAGATGTTCCTACAGACACAATTGGCCGTTTCTGCGGGTGGGTTATGAGTCCTGGTCGCTGCACTAGTGCCTCCTCTGGTTGTTTTGGGGGGAGGGGAACCAGGGGGAATAGCGGCATCCTGCAGTTGAAATTCCTTGCTATCAGGTGAAAAGAAGCGGCTGGTGACTGCACGTGCATCGGAAGAAGCGTGCGCAGTCGCCAGGTACAACTCTCCCCAGATTGGCAGAGGGGGTGGAGCAACGACTGGGACAGCAGGGGGAATTGGACAAGTACAATTGGGGAGGGGGGGGGGGGGGGGACTTGATCAAAAACATTTAATAAAAAACTGTTTGTGTCAGGGTTCCCACGGGTCTTTGAAATCCTTGAAAGTTTGTGAATTTGAAAAAAACAACTTGAAAGTTTTTGAAAATAGACATAAACACTGTATACATGGCTCATTGAAACGGCTTGAATTTATTTTTGTGTGTGCGCAAGAATAGAAATGAACACATCCAATCCTCTCTCTCTTGTTAATTGTCTGTGAGCCTCTGTAAAGCTGCTAGTTCTCATTAGAAACATCCTCAGTGTTGTAACAGTAATGAACCTTGACCAGTTTCTCAAACTAGGCTGTGTTGGGTCCTTGAATTTGAGGGAATTGGGCCTGGAATGTCCTTGAAAAGTCCATGCATTTGATGTTTAAGGTGTAACTCATTGAGTGCCAGCCACTTTTGGAGAACGGACGCTCCCAGTGCCAGAGTTTCAGAGCTTTTTTCAGTGATTTCTCGAGGCCCACAGAATATTGTGTGATATTACTATGTAAACAATGAACACGCAAAAAGAACGATTAGACTCTTTTCTATCATCAGCAAAAACAGGTTTATTGATATCATTTTCCGTTCTTTAGTTATCAGCCGGAGAAGATAGCTTGATTTAACAAAAAAGAGCATTTTTTTTCTAGAAGCTGAGATAATGGCCCTTTTGTGAAATTAAACATTTCAAACACATCACTGACTCTGAAGCTAATTTTCTGATGTAGTCACACCTCAAAAATAATTTCCTTCAATAAAACAGTGAGGCCAGGGAATTTTGTTTGGCAGAATAATATTTTTAGCTGCAACCATATATATATGGTTATTTTAGCTGGCCCCTGCGTGCGCTGCTGGTTGCAGCTTCTTGCTGCTGGTGGGCATCGGATATTCTGGCTTGCGTTTGCCAACCCTGTCCTGCTGCCTGGGTCTGTCTGGGTGTTGTGTGGCTGTGTGCTGCTCTCCCCCCCCCCCCCCCCCCCGCCCCGCCTCGCCTCAACTGCACACTCCTCCCTGTATGGGAGGTGGCTCTCTGCTGAGTTTGCTCTGACTGCACTGTGAAGGGTGCGCGGCGACATCCAGCTTTTTCCGCGTGTGTTTGTCACCGGCTACTACTGTATGCTTCCAGTTGAGAATAATAACGATGATCATGCGAATGGGCTGTCGCAGCAGTGGAGGAGCTCAATTGTGGGAGCAGATTGGCTGCTGCCTGTTGCAGGCACATCTAACGTTAAAACGCTTCATGCATATCGATGCATACGGATGCGATGCGATTTCTGTTTCCCCAACGACTTATTCTCTGTTTTTCTCTGCCTTTCTGTTAACCTGGAGAGCACTGTCGCCACCTAAGGGTTCTGTAAAATAGGTTATAGACCTCCAATAGCTATAATATTTGTACAGGAGAGGCAGAAGGCTTTGATCGACGCCCCACCGTCAAAAAACGCAATTGACGAACATGTCCGTCCTTGGCACTCTATGTTACTATTTGAAATGACGAACATGTCCGTCCATGGCACTCAATGAGTTAAGGTGTGGGAACCCTGTTCCATGTCTTTCCAAATGTCATAAAATAACGATAAAGCAGTTTCTGAAGGACATAGATGCAGATCTGTGTGAAGGGGCTCTGCAGTAAAAGCCTTCAACATGGACCTAACCCACTGACTCACAACCTTTTCCATGTCGAGGATCCCTCATCTAGTCCTCATTAAAGCCACAGAACACATTTAGTCCTCATTAAAGCCACAGAACACATTTAGTCCTCATTAAAGCCACAGAACACATTTGACGAAACACAGACACAAATGTGAGAAAATGTTTTATTGTCAGATGATTGAGTCCAGAACTCCATGACTGAACTGAATGTCTGTATTGTAGGTAGAGAGATAACAGACTGTCTGTATTGTAGGTAGAGAGATAACTGAATGTCTGTATTGTAGGTAGAGAGATAACTGAATGTCTGTATTGTAGGTAGAGAGATAACTGACTGTCTGTATTGTAGTTAGAGAGATAACAGACTGTCTGTATTGTAGGTAGAGATAACTGAATGTCTGTATTGTAGGTAGAGAGATAACTGACTGTCTGTATTGTAGGTAGAGAGATAACAGACTGTCTGTATTGTAGTTAGAGAGATAACAGACTGTCTGTATTGTAGGTAGAGAGATAACAGACTGTCTGTATTGTAGGTAGAGAGATAACAGACTGTCTGTATTGTAGGTAGAGAGATAACTGACTGTCTGTATTGTAGGTAGAGAGATAACATACTGTCTGTATTGTAGGTAGAGACATAACATACTGTCTGTATTGTAGGTAGAGAGATAACTGACTGTCTGTATTGTAGGTAGAGAGATAACAGACTGTCTGTATTGTAGGTAGAGAGATAACAGACTGTCTGTATTGTAGGTAGAGAGATAACAGACTGTCTGTATTGTAGGTAGAGAGATAACTGACTGTCTGTATTGTAGGTAGAGAGATAACTGACTGTCTGTATTGTAGGTAGAGAGATAACTGACTGTCTGTATTGTAGGTAGAGAGATAACTGACTGTCTGTATTGTAGGTAGAGAGATAACAGACTGTCTGTATTGTAGTTAGAGAGATAACAGACTGTCTGTATTGTAGGTAGAGAGATAACAGACTGTCTGTATTGTAGGTAGAGAGATAACAGACTGTCTGTGTTGTAGGTAGAGAGATAACTGACTGTCTGTATTGTAGGTAGAGAGATAACTGCCTGTCTGTATTGTAGGTAGAGAGATAACATACTGTCTGTATTGTAGGTAGAGAGATAACTGACTGTCTGTATTGTAGGTAGAGAGATAACAGACTGTCTGTATTGTAGGTAGAGAGATAACAGACTGTCTGTATTGTAGGTAGAGAGATAACAGACTGTCTGTATTGTAGGTAGAGAGATAACTGACTGTCTGTATTGTAGGTAGAGAGATAACTGACTGTCTGTATTGTAGGTAGAGAGATAACTGACTGTCTGTATTGTAGGTAGAGAGATAACTGACTATCTGTATTGTAGGTAGAGAGATAACATACTGTCTGTATTGTAGGTAGAGAGATAACTGACTGTCTGTATTGTAGGTAGAGAGATAACAGACTGTCTGTATTGTAGGTAGAGAGTAGGGATGTCAACGGTTAACCGTTAATCGATTAACCGTCGCTAACGTCGTTGTTCGGTTATTGCTGTCGGTCTATCAGTTAATATTTAAATTTTTTTTTTTTTTTTTTTTTGGTCTATTTACTCAATGAGCTCATGCCCAAACAAGGCGTGTCTATTTAGATGCTGAAATGTTAATGCTTTTTGTGTTACAAATTCTAACACAAAAAGAATTTGTGTTGAAATGTTGATGCTTTTTGTTAATGCTTGTTAATGCTTTTTGTGTTAGAAATTCTAACACAAAAAGCATTAACATTTCAGCATCTAAATAGACACGCCTTGTTTGGGCATGAGTTCATTGAGTAAATAGACAAAAAAAAAAAAAAATTTTTTTTTTTTTTTTTTTTTATATTAAAAAATTATGAATTAATCGATAGGTTAATCGATTATTAGCGTCGGTTAATCGAAAGTGAAATTAACCGAAAATTGACATCCCTAGTAGAGAGATAACTGAATATCTGTATTGTAGGTAGAGAGATAACTGAATATCTGTATTGTAGGTAGAGAGATAACATACTGTCTGTATTGTAGGTAGAGAGATAACTGACTGTCTGTATTGTAGGTAGAGAGATAACAGACTGTCTGTATTGTAGGTAGAGAGATAACAGAATGTCTGTATTGTAGGTAGAGAGATAACTGAATGTCTGTATTGTAGGTAGAGAGATAACTGAATGTCTGTATTGTAGGTAGAGAGATGACTGACTGTCTGTATTGTAGGTAGAGAGATAACTGAATGTCTGTATTGTAGGTAGAGAGATAACTGACTGTCTGTATTGTAGGTAGAGAGATGACTGACTGTCTGTATTGTAGGTAGAGATAACTGACTGACTGTATTGTAGGTAGAGAGATAACTGAATGTCTGTATTGTAGGTAGAGAGATGACTGACTGTCTGTATTGTAGGTAGAGAGATAACTGACTGTCTGTATTGTAGGTAGAGAGATAACTGACTGTCTGTATTGTAGGTAGACAGATAACTGAATGTCTGTATTGTAGGTAGAGAGATGACTGACTGTCTGTATTGTAGGTAGAGAGATAACTGAATGTCTGTATTGTAGGTAGAGAGATGACTGACTGTCTGTATTGTAGGTAGAGAGATAACAGACTGTCTGTATTGTAGGTAGAGAGATAACTGACTGTCTGTATTGTAGGTAGAGAGATAACTGACTGTCTGTATTGTAGGTAGAGAGATAACAGACTGTCTCTATTGTAGGTAGAGAGATAACTGACTGTCTGTATTGTAGGTAGAGAGATAACAGACTGTCTGTATTGTAGGTAGAGAGATGACTGACTGTCTGTATTGTAGGTAGAGAGATAACTGACTGTCTGTATTGTAGGTAGAGAGATAACTGAATGTCTGTATTGTAGGTAGAGAGATAACTGAATGTCTGTATTGTAGGTAGAGAGATAACTGACTGTCTGTATTGTAGGTAGAGAGATGACTGAGAAACTAGGATCAGAACAGTCATTCTAAAATGACAAAATAATGAAGTTTAAAAATGCATCAATTTGCTAGGGACCCCCTGGAATGCCCTCAGGGACCCCTGGTGTTCTGGCGACCCCATGTTGAGTGACATACACTGGGCTAATCAATTCTCATGAATTGACTTAAGAATTGACCAGTGTATATGAATCGATTAATCAATGCTAAGAAGTCCATTACATGTACAGGTTTCTACAGAGGAAATACTGGGGAGAAAACGGACGAAACATAAATAAAATGACCTGTCTATAGTTTTATATAGAAAAAGTCCAGTCAGCAGCATCTAATAGAGATCGAGAAGAGTCCAAGAAATCAGTTCTGGAGACTGAGACTTCAGGACATTTTACAGCTTCAACCTCCTTTCAAAATAGGCAGTTCTCTCTCTCAGTCTAAGACGTATGAAAAGCTAATATGCAAGGACTATAACTACTAAGCCCCGCCCCCATTTTTCCCCTTGTTTGTCTTGAATATGCAGCTGTTTGTTTTGGAAGATGTTGAGTTGTTTTCAGACGTTACTCAGACAGACAGAGTCAGGTCAGCTTGTGGTGGTTTCGGCTCAGACTCTACAAAAGTCCCCCGTCTTGGTTTCACCCCAGTCAGTCTGGTGGAGGTGGAGAGGTTCACTCCGGTCAGTCTGGTGGAGGTGGAGAGGTTCACTCCGGTCAGTCTGGTGGAGGTGGAGAGGTTCACTCCGGTCAGTCTGGTGGAGGTGGAGAGGTTCACTCCAGTCAGTCTGGTGGAAGTGGAGAGGTTCACTCCGGTCAGTCTGGTGGAGGTGGAGAGGTTCACTCCGGTCAGTCTGGTGGAGGTGGAGAGGTTCACTCCGGTCAGTCTGGTGGAGGTGGAGAGGTTCACTCCGGTCAGTCTGGTGGAGGTGGAGAGGTTCACTCTGGTCAATCTGGTGGAGGTGAAGAGGTTCACTCCGGTCAGTCTGGTGGAGGTGGAGAGGTTCACTCCAGTCAGTCTGGTGGAGGTGGAGAGGTTCACTCCGGTCAGTCTGGTGGAGGTGGAGAGGTTCACTCTGGTCAGTCTGGTGGAGGTGGAGAGGTTCACTCCAGTCAGTCTGGTGGAGGTGGAGAGGTTCACTCCGGTCAGTCTGGTGGAGGTGGAGAGGTTCACTCCAGTCAGTCTGGTGGAGGTGGAGAGGTTCACTCGGGTCAGTCTGGTGGAGGTGGAGAGGTTCACTCTGGTCAGTCTGGTGGAGGTGGAGAGGTTCACTCCAGTCAGTCTGGTGGAGGTGGAGAGGTTCACTCTGGTCAGTCTGGTGGAGGTGGAGAGGTTCACTCCAGTCAGTCTGGTGGAGGTGGAGAGGTTCACTCTGGTCAGTCTGGTGGAGGTGGAGAGGTTCACTCCGGTCAGTCTGGTGGAGGTGGAGAGGTTCACTCCGGTCAGTCTGGTGGAGGTGGAGAGGTTCACTCCGGTCAGTCTGGTGGAGGTGGAGAGGTTCACTCCGGTCAGTCTGGTGGAGGTGGAGAGTTTCACTCCGGTCAGTCTGGTGGAGGTGGAGAGTTTAACTCTGGTCAGTCTGGTGGAGGTGGAGAGGTTCACTCCAGTCAGTCTGGTGGAGGTGGAGAGGTTCTCCCCGGTCAGTCTGGTGGAGGTGGAGAGGTTCACTCCAGTCAGTCTGGTGGAGGTGGAGAGGTTCACTCCGGTCAGTCTGGTGGAGGTGGAGAGTTTCACTCTGGTCAGTCTGGTGGAGGTGGAGAGTTTAACTCTGGTCAGTCTGGTGGAGGTGGAGAGGTTCACTCCGGTCAGTCTGGTGGAGGTGGAGAGGTTCACTCCGGTCAGTCTGGTGGAGGTGGAGAGGTTCACTCCGGTCAGTCTGGTGGAGGTGGAGAGTTTCACTCCGGTCAGTCTGGTGGAGGTGGAGAGTTTAACTCTGGTCAGTCTGGTGGAGGTGGAGAGGTTCACTCCAGTCAGTCTGGTGGAGGTGGAGAGTTTAACTCTGGTCAGTCTGGTGGAGGTGGAGAGGTTCACTCCAGTCAGTCTGGTGGAGGTGGAGAGGTTCACTCCGGTCAGTCTGGTGGAGGTGGAGAGTTTCACTCTGGTCAGTCTGGTGGAGGTGGAGAGTTTCACTCTGGTCAGTCTGGTGGAGGTGGAGAGTTTCACTCTGGTCAGTCTGGTGGAGGTGGAGAGGTTCACTCCGGTCAGTCTGGTGGAGGTGGAGAGGTTCACTCCGGTCAGTCTGGTGGAGGTGGAGAGGTTCACTCCGGTCAGTCTGGTGGAGGTGGAGAGGTTCACTCCGGTCAGTCTGGTGGAGGTGGAGAGTTTAACTCTGGTCAGTCTGGTGGAGGTGGAGAGTTTAACTCTGGTCAGTCTGGTGGAGGTAGAGAGGTTCGTCCCAAAGAGAGAGATCCTCCATTTGAGCCAAAAGTGACATCTGCTCTGACAAAACGAGCTCCAGACTGGAGTCTGTCTGTAATAAATATGATTCTTGATTGATTGTGATATGCTGTTTTGCTGTGTGCACAGCGGGAGAGAGGGACATTTCTCAGCTCTAGTTTTATTACAAAGTGACTTTTCTTTGATGCTTGCTCAGTGTTCATGCTCAGGACATGCTGTGTCTGTGGTGTGGAGCCAAACTACAGCAGCATCTGTTAATGTGCTCCATGGTGTTTTCTTCTCTGATCAACTTTTTCATTTTTCTGTTTTGTGTTTTGTACTTGGCCAATAGAGAACCGGAGGTATACTTCCAGGTTCGTCAGCAAAAAATGGGGAATTCACTTAAATGCATAAAATAAGGTTTGTGGTTAACAAAAGTTTAAGGGAACGCAAATTTGGGTTCAGCATGATACTCTTCACAAACGTGAATAACTTTTATGACTTTTGGAATGTAAATAAGTTTTTTTTGAAAATGCTTTAAAAGGCATACAAGTTATTCACGTTGCTGGAGTGTCAGGGGCTCGAAACTGCAACCCTTGTGTTGGTAGGCGAGGGAATAGACTGCTGCACTACCCGGACGCCCCAGTGTTTTCTCCTCTGACCTCTGACCTCTCTCCTCACAGGGACCTGAGCCATAACAGACTGCAGGGGGTCGACAGCTCTCTGTTCTCGAACCTACAGCAGCTCACTGAGATGTAAGTACACCAAACACCATGGCTGTTCCACATGTGACAAACCATAGGTTGGGCAATATACATATCATGATATGAGACTAGATATGGTCTTAGATGTTTGATGTGGTAATATGGTGATACTGTATGAGACTAGATTTGATCTTAGATGTTGGATATGGTGATGTGGCATTAGTGTTGTATTTTCCTGATTTTAAAGGGATAGTTCTTATTTTTTCAACTCTAGCCCTATTGCTACTTACCAATGATTATGTTGATTGGCAGATTCCTTTCTCAGCACAATCTGTGCTGTTGCTTTTACTAGCTCCAGATAGTTAGCCACAAAGCAATACAAGATCATTGGGGCCACGCTCCTGTCTGTGCAAGCTGACTGAGGCTCACTCTTTTGTAGTCATCTTGCACAGACAGGAGCGTGACCCCAGTGACCTTGTATTGGTTTGTGGCTAATTATCTGGAGCTACTATGAGGAACCGTTTAAAGGCTGCATTACAGTAAAGTGATGTCATTTTCAGAACCAGACTGTTAGTCCTTATATCCACATTACTGAGGATTATTTATCAAAAATATCACTGTGTCAGTATTTTGTGAAAGCATCAATAGTTATCCATACAATATTGTCACAATATCAATATTGAGGTATTTGTTAAAAAAATATTGTGATATTTGATTTTGTCCATACTGGGCGGTATGGCAGGGAAGGAGGGAAACCCTTTCTTAGCATTTTATTTGGATCACAGTCTTGTTTTAATGAAAGTGCTTGTTGTGACACATCTCACATGTGGCTTTGAAATTGACTTACAACCAGGGCCGGAAATTAACTTTTTGAGTCACCGGCCAAATGGCGGTTAGATGGAAAAAATCGACCGGCCAAAATAATAAATCACATTTTTGTGTCACATAACTATATACATATATCCATACATTTGTTTCAGTACATTTCAATTAGTTAATAAGGCATTATGTTGAAGAATACAAACTTAAATAAGAGGCCAGAGTAACATTTTAAGCAATTTTTGTATATATATTGATTGATGATATTGTTAATCAATACATGCCTGAATACATACAACTCGTGATTTTTTATGGTATTGTTAAATTTGCATGCCAAGTAAAAAGAAATAACTCTAAAAACTGGTAATTGATTATCGCATTTAAATTTTCATTATGATCCAAAATGATGCGTACAGGCTAACAGTATTATTGTCATCTTTGTGCTGGTCTGCTTTGACATGGCTGCCTATAGTGCAGCCACATAGGGTCTTGAGAGGAGAGGCTCCGATTGAGCCCGGGACAAGTCACTAACGTTACTAACGTTATACTTAAAGGAGAACTTACCTCCAAAACACTTTTTTTCAGCTTTTAACCAATATATATGACTTTGGGGGTGATTTGTGAAGAATTCTGGTCAGAATTTCCACATTTGACACCAAACTGTTGCCATTTTACCATTTGTATCATTTTTCAGCAGCATACCTGGCATAAGCGCCCTCTAAGGGTGTAACACTGCTTTTTTTTTTTTTCTCAAATGAATGGGATATTTGACACGTCATGACGTCATGGTGAACCAAAGACTATGGGATTTCAAGATAGTTACTCCCCTACTCCCCCTGTACCCTTTCGGCTCCTCACAACTCCAAGCCTATTGCCATGATGTCACTTGACCTGTTAATTTATTACAATCGCCTGTTATTTTCCTACCAACTCCTATGTAACACAATACTATCAATAAAAGCCACTATAATCATAAAAGGAAGGACATAGCAAGTAAATCATTCCCAACCTTTTTCATACTAAGGGGCCCTATGATGAGATTTGGTCTCATGTAAATCTTATTTTTTATTTTTTATAGCCTAGATATGATTTTGTCCAGAATTCCATATAATTAGGTTGAGAGACAACGAATGCTGGAATCCTCTCAAGGACGACTGGTGGTCTTCTGTGCCCCTTTTCGCTGGGGACACAGAGCTGCTGCACTGACTGCCCGGAGGGAGGGAGGGGTTTATTGTGTGTTTGCAGCAATCAGCTCCGAGAGCCCAGCATCAAAGTGAGAGCCTCAATTTCATCCTTCCGCAAACAAATCTTATCGCAGCGCACATGTAAAATATAACGCTATACTACGACGTGAAAGCAGCAGCAGCAGCAGCTCTGTGCTCTCAGAGCACAGAGAGCACAGTCTGACATTTCCGCGGCTATCAGTCCGACTTGGAAGCACTTTCTCTCGGCCAGTCTGCTCTCTCATGCACCCGCGGGGGCGCGCGGCAGCAGCACACAGCAGCAGTGAGAGGCGGGGGCTTTCAACAGTCTGACATTTCAGCAAACAAATTTCGTCGCAGTTTAGCGGACATGTAAAATATAACGCTATACTACGACGTGACAATGTGACAAAGCTTCTCTAAACATATCGGCTAATATAATATCATCACTGTGTACAAGCAACGCCAACTTTTCTGGAAATCAAGTCAGCAGAGCAGAGCGACTGGCTCTGTCTGTGTGTGTGTGCTGCTCGGGGGGATTCGCATGGGAACAGTGTGAGGAGGAGAAGAGCTCTGCGCTGCCTCCTGCGCCCTGAGAGGAAAAATCAGAGGTGTTGTAACTTTCAACAAGAATCACGAAAAGCCCCAAAACGCAAATTAAAAACGGATTTCATTGCGCGGTTTATCTCTAGTTAGACGAGGGAATTACGTGGAGAAATCTCGCATTGTGTTACCCCAGAGCGAGAGGTTTGTCCTATTGTGGGTGTGCTGCTGTTAACGAGCCCATGTCACTTTGCTCTCGTAACGTAGTTTGAGTAGTTTCCATAGAGATACATGCAGAAAAATAATTAAATTTCTAGTTCGCCACTGAATTACCAAATTGATATAACTTTCAACCATTTTGAGCAAAGCTCTTTCCAAACAGGCCACCAGCGTTGGCTAGTTGTTGATATTTATAAAGATATGGCCCCTCTCAAATAAATTATTTGTGAGGCAGTAGGCAAACTGTAATGGCGTCGATTTCCGAAAAAAAATCTGGACTTGAACACAGCCAAAGAGTCCAGTATAGACAAGAGTATATGTCATTTCTTGGTTTTTTCCATAGGTATTTTCAAATCACTGTTCTAATACATATCTAGGGGGTAAGTCCTCCTTTAAGCAATATATCACGAGAGCAAGTGTGTTGTGGTGAATATATCCCGCTGATAAGCTGTTATCCCACTCGGCCTGCGGCCTCGTGGGATAACAGCTTATCAGCGGGATATATTCCACAACACATGCTGCTCGAGTGCTATATTGCTTTTATAAAACGGTTTCCAAGTATAATAATATAATAATAATAATACTATAAGTCCGACTGGCATCGTATTCTGATAGAGTCAGTTGAAACACTACTGTAAGGCGGGACCTCTAGCAAGAAGATAGACGTGCGGGTGATTTGATTGGATCGTTCTGGAGACTGAAGTCGACATTGGCCAATCCTGGCGCTTGCTGAGAGGTTTTGCATAGCCCGACACCAGAGCCTTATGCCGACACCAAGTAACGTTACGTCTTATTTAGAAATGCGGGGTTAAGAGTGAGGGCGCGCGAGAGAGGGGTTAAGACATTAGCCCGCGTCTATTCTTGTACAAAACATCATTTTCTATTATTAAGTATTAGTAAAGTTATAAGCGAAGATCGATTCACAAGGATCTAAAAGCTGTCTCTGCCATTTTGTTTTTGAGGTAACCAAAGCCTAAGAGAGTTGCGCCATCATGCGTCTGGCTGCAAGCGAGTAGCTTTTTGTTTTGACACTACTGTAAGGCGGGACCTCTAGCAAGAAGATAGACGTGCGGGTGATTTGATTGGATCGTTCTGGAGACTGAAGTTGACATTGGCCAATCCTGGCGCTTGCTGAGAAGCTGAGAGCTTTCTGGAAAGCCCAACACGGAGCTCGAGCGCAGAGCTGCCTTTTAGTAAGAGAGTTGCCATGGCAACCAATAACCCATGACCATGGGTTATTGAACTCGGTTACTGGAATTATACAATGGCTGTGAACCAATCAGATTGCTTGATTTGAGAGAGCCGTTTTATAATAACAAACACGTTCCACGTGTTGATAATCCTAATATGTGTGATCAAAAAGTGCGTTAGAACAGGACTGACCATGGATGTATAATAAGGACACGCTCCGGGTGGTGTACATAAAGTTAACGTTAGGTTGTGTCATTTCCAATTTACAGGGTTTAACGTTACAGAGCAGCACATTGTTGGGTCTTGGTGTAAAATACTCCCACACTTTACATGTTCGTGAATGATGTTTTGTGTCGCTTGTGAATAAAGTGTTAGACGCGCACAGCCATGTTCACCTAGCCCCTTCCACTAGCAACAATGCAACAACAATGCGACTTCCGGTCGTACTTTTTTCCAAATTAAAAACCAAACTTTTATTTTGAAATATGCTATTGGAGCAGAGTTATCTAGTGTATTTGCTTTACTTAATTTCGACACACAGTTTTCATTATTTTACATTACTATTTTGTCACCCGCCACGTGGCGGACAGACCTCTCAGTGTCACTCGCCAAACGTAAAATCTAGTCGCCAATGGCGCTTCACGGGTTTTAATTCCGGGTGCTGCTTATAACTGAACATTTGGCCCACTTGGTAGAAAACACATAGATATTTATCATGTATTGAGATATGATTTTTGGTCCATATCGCCTAGCCCATACGTTCATTCTGATTTTTGTTTCCTTCCTGTGTGCAGAAAGCTGAACAACAATGAATTGGAGGCGATCCCTGACTTGGGTCCATACGCTTCAAACATCACCACGCTCATTCTGTAAGTATGACGTAACCTTTATTTACACCAAACTATTTGCCTTTTTCACATCAGCCATATTGTGTCTAAAAGGCAGGAAGTAACACAGGTGCAAGCAACACATTAATGAGAGTTCCAGTGCCGGGGGGCCTTCGCTAATGTTTTGGTTGCACCTGTGTTACTTCCTGCCTTTTAGACACAAAATGGCTGAGGTGAAAAAAGTCAATGGGCCAGGCAGTCTGGAGGGTTCTGCATGGTGAGCAGATCCTCTGGTAGTTTGGTCTTTGCTGGTTCAAGTTGAGAGTTGAGAGAAGCTGCCCCGCCCCTCTCTCTCATCTGACATGGTGTCCGGCCCCAGACAGGACAGGTCACGTGGTTTTAAGACAAATGCTGTCACCAGAAGCCAAACTGTCTGTTGCTGCTGCTGTCTCTGTATGTTTAACCTGGAGGCAGTGATGTGATATTGAAAAAACAAAACAACACAGTGGTTGCCGTCCGTGTGGAAACCCTGTGAATCCAAATTTGGTGATGTTTTTGTTTCAGTGATGACATGGTCTCCTCTGTGGGTTGAGAACTCTTTAAGTTTCACGTTTCACGTTTATTGTCATATACTGATTACATTGTAACCATCATTACCACTAATGACATTCTTAGACTCAGAGCCAACTGGACTCGACATCATAAGTGACAGAAGTCAAATAGTCATAGAAGTTCAAAAAGAAAAAAGGAAAGAGCAGCAAGTAAGCAAACTTAGAATCAAATACAAATAAAAACGTGTTTGCATAGTAAGGTTGTCCTAAGTATCGATAGTATTGATAAGTAATAAGTATTGATAGTATTGATAAGTAATAAGTATCGATAGTAAACATGTGAAATGGATACAATGCTCATTTGCAAAAGTATCAAATACCAGCAGTGCTTTCTCTTAATGAAAAATCAAACACTACAGATTTTTTGCCTCCATATCATTGATGGGTATCTGTTGCTTGTTGTGATAGGCTGATGACTAGAGCAGGAGTAATCTGCTATGTTGTGATAGGCTGATAACTAGAAGAGGAGTAATCTGCTGTGTTGTGATAGGCTGATAACTAGAAGAGGAGTAATCTGCTGTGTTGTGATAGGCTGATGACTAGAGCAGGAGTAATCTGCTATGTTGTGATAGGCTGATAACTAGAAGAGGAGTAATCTGCTGTGTTGTGATAGGCTGATAACTAGAAGAGGAGTAATCTGCTGTGTTGTGATAGGCTGATAACTAGAAGAGGAGTAATCTGCTGTGTTGTGATAGGCTGATAACTAGAAGAGGAGTAATCTGCTGTGTTGTGATAGGCTGATAACTAGAAGAGGAGTAATCTGCTGTGTTGTGATAGGCTGATAACTAGAAGAGGAGTAATCTGCTGTGTTGTGATAGGCTGATAACTAGAAGAGGAGTAATCTGCTGTGTTGTGATAGGCTGATAACTAGAAGAGGAGTAATCTGCTGTGTGTTTGATGTTTGATGCATTTTTGAAATTCCCACAACATGTATTTGTGGGTGTGTCAAAAATGACATGTGGATAATCAGTGGTAAAATTGTAGCCAGAACCAAGTTAGCCGATTGTAACTGGTAAAGCTATACCACTTTTGCAGCAGGACCAAGTTAGCCGATTGTAACTGGTAAAGCTCATTATGTTCAAAAGTAAGGTCCATGTTAGGCACATTGTAACAAGACCAAATTGGAGCAGAACCAAGTTAGCCGATTGTAACTGGTAAAGCTCAAAATGTTTGATGCATTTTTGAAATTCCCACAACATGTAACAAACAAACAACCAAAAATAAGACTGAAGAATGCCCTGTAACTTATTTAAAACAGAAATAATGTTTCATGTTTGTTAATTTGAGTATATATTCTAACTAAAACTGTCGGCTGTGTTTTTTATGTATGCATTGCTTTGCTGCTTGTTTTTTCAATTATTTTTTTGTAAAGCACCTTGAATTGCCTTTGTGTATGAAAGGTGCTATATAAATAAATTTGACTTGACTTGACTTGACTTGTGAGAGGCTGATGACTAGCAGGAGTAATCAGGCTGTTGCGTCCCCCAAAGCACAAGCCACACTGATTTTTTGTTTGTGTGGTATACAGCGTTAATGATTAACCGATTAATTGACTGTTAAGATGTTCAACTAACGGTTAAGGAAAATGCATGAAATTCCATCCCTACTTGTTGACTATAGGTTGAGGCGATGTCTCGTCATAGACGCTGGCTTAGCTGGCTCAGCCTGGCTGGGGGCGTGGTCAGGGTGGGGTAAATCCCCTGTTCTATCCATTCAGCAAAGTGAGAATTTAGCTGATAGCCCAGCCCAGGCAGACACGATCGGGGATTTAACCACCGCAGTAAACACACATCTGAGCAGACGTCTTGTGTTCTGCTCTAGAACCCCCAAACCTGTAGTTTAGAGCCGCAGCACCGTCTTTTGGTGAGTCAGCCCATATATCGGCGGTTTTACCCCACTCACGCGCCAGCCGTATAACATTTTGTAGGCGTTCCCACACATGCCGACTGTCTCTATATCTTGGTCCATACAGATGCCATTCAGTGTGGTCTACTGTGTGTGTGTGTTTTTTTCTTATTTTTTTCAGTTTTTAATAGAACAGTAAACAAACAAGAGACAGAAAAAAGAAAGGAAGGAAAAAAACAACAACAAAAACAAAAAACAAACATCAACCGTCAACATGACAGCGTGGTTCTACCAGCCACATAAGGTGCTTATGTATCTGTAAGAAATCATGTGTATGAGATCCCACGCAAGAGGTCCATGAGACACCCGCCGAGCGAACCATCTTACCCCCAACCTCAGTCACTAGTCATTCTTAACCTCAGTCACTAGTCATTCTTAACCTCAGTCACTAGTCATTCTTAACCTCAGTCACTAGTCATTCTTAACCTCAGTCACTAGTCATTCTTAACCTCAGTCACTAGTCATTCTTAACCTCAGTCACTAGTCATTCTTAACCTCAGTCACTAGTCATTCTTAACCTCAGTCACTAGTCATTCTTAACCTCAGTCACTAGTCATTCTTAACCTCGTCAAAGTAGCCAAAAACTGGTCCCAGATAGCCGAGAACCTTCTAAGCGAGTTGGTTCTCAGGGACCCGAGTCTCTCCATCTGTAAAACAGAGATCATGTCCATCAGCCACACCTGAAAAGAAGGTGAAGAGGAGGACTCCCATTCCTTTAGGATGAGTCTTTTGGCAACAGTTGTCCCCGGCGTCAGAGATTGTTGCACAGCTGTAGGGAAGTCCAGTGAGGACTCAGAGCAGCCGAAGATGGCGAGTTCTGCCTCCGGCTGCAGTTATTTTGTAGACCTCAGAGTACCAGTCAAATATTTTGGCCCAGAATCCTGTTAGTGAAGGGCAGAACCAGAAGGCATGAGATAGTGTGCCCTCTGACACCTGTCACACAGTGGAGAGACAGAAGGGAAGATCCTGTGTAGTTTATGCTTGGAGTAGTGAAGACGGTGAGCGACTTTCAGTTGGATCAGCTGGTGTCTGCTGTTAACTGAGCAGAGTTGCACCACAGACAGATACCAAGTTCCCCCTGCCACGCTTCTCTAATCCTCTGTGTTGCAGTTGTTAACCAGACACACAAATCTAGAGATAAGATGCTTGCTACTGTGTTTTTAAGCAGTATGTTAAAAACTCCCTCTAAAAGGGTCCTGCCACGCGAGTCGCTTCGCTCCCGCTAATAAACGCCAGGAAAAGGCTTTGAGTTGTCACATCATCTCAGGCGGTGCAGTCTCAGACCAGAGGAGATTTTCGGAATAGTGTTGTGCAATACGCTCTTTCAAAACAACACCAGAGATATTAGTGTCAGAAACCTCAACCATTTTATTTGCTTTCTGCGGCGCGTCTCTCAGACCGACGTGACGTGAGGTGACTGTGGAGGAATGCGTGCGTCGTCTCCTCGTCAAGCCCCGACACGGAGCTCTGCCCCCCGGGCGCCACGTTCAGCCCTCAGCCAGCTATCACCAATTTGTTTTCACACTTACTGCACAAAGCTGCACCTCCGGGCGCCTCTTTCCTCCCAGCACAGAGACACAATGTCTCTCTCCTCCTCCTCCCAGCACAGAGACACAATGTCTCTCTCCTCCTCCTCCCAGCACAGAGACACAATGTCTCTCTCCTCCTCCCAGCATAGAGACACAATGTCTCTCTCTCCTCCTCCCAGCACAGAGACACAATGTCTCTCTCCTCCTCCCAGCATAGAGACACAATGTCTCTCTCCTCCTCCCAGCATAGAGACACAATGTCTCTCTCCTCCTCCCAGCACAGAGACACAATGTCTCTCCTCCTCCCAGCATAGAGACACAATGTCTCTCTCTCATCCTCCCAGCACAGAGACACAATGTCTCTCTCCTCCTCCCAGCACAGAGACACAATGTCTCTCTCTCCTCCTCCCAGCACAGAGACACAATGTCTCTCTCCTCCTCCCAGCACAGAGACACAATGTCTCTCTCCTCCTCGCAGCACAGAGACACAATGTCTCTTTCCTCCTCCCAGCACAGAGACACAATGTCTCTCTCCTCCTCCCAGCACAGAGACACGATGTCTCTCTCCTCCTCCCAGCACAGAGACACAATGTCTCTCTCCTCCTCCCAGCACAGAGACACAATGTCTCTCTCTCCTCCTCCCAGCACAGAGACACAATGTCTCTCTCCTCCTCCCAGCACAGAGACACAATGTCTCTCTCCTCCTCCCAGCACAGAGACACAATGTCTCTCTCTCCTCCTCCCAGCACAGAGACAGAATGTCTCTCTCTCCTCCTCCCAGCACAGAGACACAATGTCTCTCTCCTCCTCCCAGCACAGAGACACAATGTCTCTCTCCTCCTCCCAGCATAGAGACACAATGTCTCTCTCCTCCTCCCAGCACAGAGACACAATGTCTCTCTCCTCCTCCCAGCACAGAGACACAATGTCTCTCTCCTCCTCCCAGCACAGAGACACAATGTCTCTCTCCTCCTCCCAGCACAGAGACACAATGTCTCTCTCCTCCTCCCACCACAGAGACACAATGTCTCTCTCCTCCTCCCAGCACAGAGACACAATGTCTCTCTCCTCCTCCCAGCACAGAGACACAATGTCTCTCTCCTCCTCCCAGCATAGAGACACAATGTCTCTCTCCTCCTCCCAGCACAGAGACACAATGTCGCTCTCCTCCTCCCAGCATAGAGACACAATGTCGCTCTCCTCCCAGCACAGAGACACAATGTCTCTCCTCCTCCCAGCACAGAGACACAATGTCTCTCTCCTCCTCCCAGCATAGAGACACAATGTCTCTCTCCTCCTCCCAGCACAGAGACACAATGTCTCTCTCCTCCTCCCAGCACAGAGACACAATGTCTCTCTCCTCCTCCCAGCACAGAGACACAATGTCTCTCTCCTCCCAGCACAGAGACACAATGTCTCTCTCCTCCCAGCACAGAGACACAATGTCTCTCTCCTCCTCCCAGCATAGAGACACAATGTCTCTCTCCTCCTCCCAGCATAGAGACACAATGTCTCTCTCCTCCTCCCAGCACAGAGACACAATGTCTCTCTCCTCCTCCCAGCACAGAGACACAATGTCTCTCGTCCTCCCAGCACAGAGACACAATGTCTCTCGTCCTCCCAGCACAGAGAGCACAGATATGAGCTCTTAAACTCACTCGCTGGCATCTTTTGTCGTGGATTTTCTTCTTTTTCTCCTGTTTTCTCCCCTATTGCACTTGTCCAAATCCGCCTGCTGTCGTTGCTCCGCCCCCTCTGCCGCTCTGGGGAGAGTTGTAGACGAGCAGCATGCTTCCTCTGATACATGTGCAGTCGCCAGCCGCTTCTTTTCATCTGACAGCGAGGAGTTTCACCAGCAGGATGTAGAGCGTGGGAGGATCACGCTATTCTCCCAGTTCCCCTCCCCCCCCGAACAGGTGCCCAACTGACCAAAGGAGGTGATAGTGCAGAAAGCAGGACTCATACCCCACCAGCTTCCCACCCACAGACACGGCCAATCGTGTCTGTAGGAATGTCTGACCAAGCTGGAA